>NC_138888.1:90402617-91011284 GCF_965194825.1 Balaenoptera physalus | reverse complement strand
TACTGAGTCAGTTTGCTGTATACCTGAAACTAATACAACATTGTAAATCCAATGTAAAACTATACTCCAGTATAAAATAAATATTTTAGAAAACCAACTTAGATTCTTATTTTAATAGTGCTCTAATTGTTCTATACTGTAGAATTCATTATAAGGCAGACTTGGGTATCTTGTGCAAGGACAGTAAGTAATTATTGGAAGTATAAGAAAACCTCATTAAAACACTTTAATATTTAGCGTGGTCCTCCACTATGAATTTGTGACAATGCACAGATTAGATGTATATTGCAAGGTTTATGCTACTGCATCTCAATGGCACCATTACTTCTCTGTCTTTTTCGTCCATGATTCAGAAATCTAAGCCAGGATAGCCGATGTTTGAGTTATGATCTGGTGATTCAGCCAAAAAAACATCAAAGAAGTTTCCTTCCACTATTCCTTGCCTTTTCCATTATCTGTCCCCTGCCTTATTCTTTGCACTATTAAAATGTAATAGAGACCCGGGGAAAATTTATCTCTTTTTAAGCATGACTCATATATTTGTCTGAGGGCATAGGCATTATAGTGACAGGTGCTTCCAAAGAACCTAGAGATAAAAGAGGCATCTAAATCAATGTTCAGAACACCAGAACCATTATTACTTGATATGAGAGAGAAGCAGGTCATAGCTGGGAACATTTTTCTTAGGATTAAAAAAAAAAAAAAAAAAACAGAAGAAAATACTCTTGTGTTTTTGCTGACGGCAGCAAATTCTTTTGGAAAGGAGGCTAGACTATGAGAGTAGGGTGTGGGGACCAAGAATAAGACCTTGACCCAGCCCAGACTACCGGGTGTAAGCCTCCAGTTTTGCCAATTGTATCGAATAAAAGAATATATAGTTTTTCCAATCAGACCCCTATGAGGATTAGATAAATATTTCTTAATTTAATAGAGGAGATTCCCACCTGGGTGACTGTGATATTTCATAGTTGTCATTATTGATGATGTATTTGTTCATCAGGTGTTAGATGTAATACTATGGCAGACATATTGGAAGTAGGGGACTTTCAGTAGTTGGATTTGTAACTGGTTCTCAGAGATGAATTTGTCAATATTTATTATTCCAGTTCAGTAAAACAAAACCCACAGTTATGTATATTGACATATGTGAAATATACTTTCTCCTTGAAAAAAACTATGTGAACATGTTTTACCTTGAAGAATTTCTAGTATAAATTGTTAAGAATTTTTTTTATGCTCCACTGGTCCAAAATTTGAGAGTAATACATTTAAATTCCAGCCATGCCCCCCCCCAAAAGCCACTTTTTAAAACTACTCAATAAAATCTATAATGATAATAGCATTCTGTTTTCTAATTTTATATAGAGAAACATCTCTGAAAAAGATAATTACTCTCTGGACTAAAATTTCACATTTTCTAGCACAGACTAGGTATTTGATACATTTTTAAAAATAAATGAAGACATATACAAAGAGATCTAATTTGACCCTGATTCCAGAATTTAATATTTGTTACTTAAATTTAAACTTTAAAATGCAAATTTTAATTTAATATACAACTTTATGAGATGAAAACAGACAATACCAACAATTTATAAATTAGCGTTAGATCTCTCTTTTTAAAAAAATTTATTTTTGGCTGCATTAAAAAAATTTATTTTATTTATTTATTTTTGGCTGCATTGGGTCTTTGTTGCTGCGCGTGGGCTTTCTCTAGTTGCGGCGAGCAGGGGCTACTCTTTATTGTGGTGCGCGGGCTTCTCATTGTGGTGGCTTCTCTTGTTGCGGAGCACCGGCTCTAGGTGTGCGGACTTCAGTAGTTTTGGCATGCGGGCTCAGTAGTTGTGGCTCGCGGGCTCTAGAGCGCAGGCTCAGTAGTTGTGGCACACGGGCTTAGTTGCTCCGCGGCATGTGTGATTTTCCCTGACCAGGGCTCGAACCTGTGTCCCCTGCATTGGCAGGTGGATTCTTAACCACTGTGCCACCAGGGAAGCCCCAGATCTCTTTCTGAAAAAACCACATTAGACTTTAAGCTACATTAGAGCAGAGGCTGTCTCTCTTGTTCGATGTGCTCACCCAAGTGTCCTGAACAATGCCAGGCACACAGTAGGTGCACAATAAGGATATTTGTTGTCACTGAAGCTCTTTAATTGGACTAAAGAAAACAATTTGTCTTCACACCTAAAAATAAAAGATAGGGTATGCTATTTTTTTATTTCTCATTTTTAAAATTTTATTTTATATTGGAGTATATCTGATTAACAATGTTGTGCTGGTTTCAGGTGCACAGCTAAGTGACTCAACAATATATAGACATGTATCCATTCTACCCCAGACTAAGATGGGATATGCTTTTGCTCTATTTTCTCATCCCTTCTTGTGGCAACATGGATTTTTGAGAGGTTACTGAATGCATTTAATCCAGATAGATTTTTTTATTCCTAGCACTCTGGATTATTGAATTTTCAAAGTTATTGAGTTTTCAAAGTACTTAGACCACTCTAAGAGATGTATGTTAGGAAGTGACATTAACAAGTATACAAGGCGAATAGAAATTTTTTGGTTCAAAGAAATTTTCAAAGATTTTTAAAGACAATTTTTACTTTAGATTTAAGATGGTTCATTCAGTGTTTGGATTATTTTAAGATTTTGATTTGTTTCTCTTTGCTTAGGGAAAAAAATTAACATAATTACAGTAGCTATAACAATAACAACCCACCTACCATCTACTGAGTGATCGCAATGGGCCAGGCACTGTCCTGAGCACTTCACAGGTACGGACATGGTAGCCGTCAGAGCAATCATGCAACTGAGCACGAAAGTTACCTCCATTTCATAGATGAGGAAACAGGCAGAGAGAAAGTAAGTGACTTGCTCAAGTTCGCACAGCAGGCAAGTGCCAAAGCCAAGTTGTGAACCCAGGCAGTGTGTCTTCCACCCTCATTAGCTGACAAAATCAAAGCCTTTATAAACTTTATAAATTATATCATAAATTATATACGCATTATATACATGGTATAGGATTAGCACTCTGATTCAATGAATGATTATTCAAGGACTACTTAAAAACAGTTTTCCCTTGAGTAAGTATAATCACAAATAATAAAGTTGCCAAAAATTCAAAAAAAAAATTTCATATCCTTTGGTTCTTCTGTCGGTCATGGAAACAGAAACCCCTCCAGGTATTTTAAACAGAGGGGTCTTAATACAGTGAACTGGTTACATAAGGTGTTGGAAAGGCTGGAGATGCAAAAAAGAAGGCGATGCGGTTATCCACAGGTATGTGACAACGTGAAGTCACTTCAAGGTTGAGTCTGGGAGTAAAGAGGAAATGCTGTCACCCGAACCCACACTCTCTGTAGGTAGGTTTGCCAGAGCACCCGCTGATGCTGTGGGATCACTGGGACCACGACAGTCACTACGCTGCAGAAAGCCAGGAGCCCAGGAGCCGGCAGTCACCTCCCACCACAGCTTCCTCTGGAACCAGATCCAAGGCTGTTGGAGTGCATACTGCTGCTGCCACCTCTGAAACCATGCTTTTAGAGCAGGGAGCGTGGAGCCCACACACACTTACTGCTGCTGCTACTGCCTGGGACACTGCCAGAAGCAGAAAACGCAAAGAAAAGTGGCTGATCCCTTTCTGCCACCTCACAGCTCCTTCCAGCAACTCCCATTGACAGGAATAACTTGCAGTCACCTGGCCAGAGTGTCTGGGAAATAGAAGTGGCAGAGTTCCAACCCCCAGAGATGCAGATCAGAGTTCAGAGCCATCAGGCAACTTTCGTTGTGGCATTTTGTTTGTTTAGAGGCAAAAGAAACCATTTAAAAAAATGAACATATACAGATGTACATACTACTCAATAATGAAATAACAGCTGGGGTTATTAGTTGCCAACAATAGATCCACTGTATTTAGTTTAAGTAAGAGAGTAAGTCATTAAAGATTATTTTGGATAGTCCACAGAGTAGCTGAGAGGGCTGAATGACGTCAAGGGTACTCAACTGGGTAAAATGCCCACAATTTACAGCAGAGCTCCTCCAGCGAGGACCCCATTGCCATATCTGGGCACAGACACCATGCTGTGCACTGCTGACACTAGACATTAAACACCCACATCTCCTTCACTGTTTAAACCCAAGTGCCTTCCACTGTCCGTGCTCTTCAAAGAATGAATTCTACATGGTGCCTCTGTCCTCACATTTCTCTCTTTGGAATCAAAGTCTTGCATGATGTCTTTACCATATGCCTATCATCAAGGGAGGCTGGGAAAAGTAAGTTTTTGACCTGTACCTTGGGGAGATGGTATCCATAATGTCATTCAGTCCTGGGACAAGCCACTGTTTGCAAAGTACCTGACATAATGACTTACATGGTCACTAACATTTGTTGAATACTTACTATATGCCAGCCACAGTTCTTATCACTTTACAGATATTTACAATACTCTATAATTTCCATTTTACAAATGAGAAAGCTGAGGCACAAAGGGATCTTTTTAATCAGCTCATGGTTCCATAGCTACCAAGTGCCAGATCCAGGATTTGAACTTAGGTTTCCTGGTTTCCGAGTCTGAGCTCTTAATCACTGAACTATACTGTATATGGTAAGTGCTCAGTAAACAATAGCTATTTCTGTTTATCTATTTTTTCTTCTTTTTTCTTTTTGCTGGAGCTTAGGGCATAAAGAGAGGAGAGGTCAGAGGATGCTGGAGGATGGCCAGGTCAGGAAGGAGCTTGGAGTCATGTTGAGGAGTCAGTATGGCCTTCACCCTGCTAGGCAGTAGTTCTCAAATCCAGCATTATATTGGAATCACCTGAGCTGAAGCAGTGGGAGTAGAATTCAGATCACTGACTAACTCCCTAAAAGTATAAAGAGGGAGAAGAGAAGAGGACCAAACAGAGAATTCTCTTTGTTTTGTTTTTAAACTTAAAAAAGTATGTATAGGAAGAAGAGTCCAGAAAGCTGACTGAAAAAGACTGGTTAGAAAGGTGAGAGGAGTAACAAGGGAATGTTATTCTAGAATTTGGGAGAGAGCATTTCCAGAGGATGAAATTAGCTAGGAGCATCAAATACTGCAGGGAAGTCAAATAAGAGAATGAAAAGCTGGCGTTTAAATTTAGAAACTTGGAGGTGATTGAAATCCTCTTAGCAAGAGTAATTTCAGTAGAGTAGTTGAAGTAGCAGCAAATTGCAAAAGGTTGAGGGATGCAAAGGAGGATGTGTAGACAGGAAGGGAGGAGTCAAAATGGGTCAAGGGTAGGCTTTTTATTAAGGTGGGAGAAACGTGAACATTGTTAATATGGTGCTGAAAGAAGGATCCAATAGAGAGGAGGTTGATGATGCAGGAAAAAGAAGAGATAATTGAGAGTATAAAGACTTTGAGTAATTGAGAGCAGATAGGATCTAAAGAACAGAAAGAGGGACCAGCTTTAGGCATAAATTTCTTTCTCTAGGACATGAGGAAAAGATGCCATAGTTATAGATAAGTATATCTCTGTGGGGAAAGGAGTGTGAGAAAGATTGCTCCTGACAGACATCGTTTTTATCTGAAATGTGAGGAAATATCTGCTGAGAGAGAAAAGATGAGGGATGGGATATGATGGCCGGAGAGAATGGTGGGTGTTAGGGGCAGCTCCTGAAGGGAACGGGAAGGACAGCTAACCAAAGGGTGACCCGGGAAGCTCAGTTGAGGGGAGAGGCAGTATATTTTTACCATGATGTTCTGCATTAGTTGTCAGGAGTCTGGGCATAGGAGCATGGAAGGCAAATGATAGCTTTGAGACAGATCTTCAGTTAGCAGGGCTGGAGCAGAGGGGATTGATTCTAACAAGAAATCTGTGGAAATGATGTGCCATAAAGTCTAGACTGGATTAGAAGGAATTTGGACAGGGAAGTGGCTGGCATTGGGGTGGGGGGGGGGAGTGCGTGACGACCTGTGAGAGAATAGAGGTGGTCAGAACATTGGAAACTGAAGTGAATTCAAAGATAAAATGTATCAGGAACAACAGAGTGAGAGTTTTAGAAAGATGAGGGCTGTGATCAGAGTAGAATATGAAGGTGTTTCAGGCGGTGGTGGCTCAGGGAATGGAGTGATTGAAGAGGATCAAAGGAAAAGGATGCTGGAGATAAGAAGCTCAAAGTTGGGATGTCTCAGGAATATTTAGAGCTGTAACTTAAGACCTAAAATTACTTTATAAATGAATTTTTCATTTGTCCCGAGCCATGAGGGTTTATTTCTTCCCACAACTCAGCAAAAGGGATGGTGGGATTACTTTGGTGAGTATCTCTCTTTTTTTTTTAATTAATTAATTTTTGGGCTGCACTGGGTCTTCGTTGCTGCACACAGGCTTTCTCTAGTTGTGGCGAGTGGGGGCTACTCTTTGTTGCGGTGCCTGGGTTTCTCACTGCGGTGGCTTCTCTTGTGGTGGAGCACGGGCTCTAGGTGCACGGGCTTCAGTAGTTGCGGCACGCGGGCTCTAGAGCGCAGGCTCAGTAGTCATGGCGCACGGGCTTAGTAGCTCCACGGCATGTGGGATCTTCCCGTACCAGGGCTCGAACCCGTGTTCCCTGAATTGGCAGGCGGATTCTTAACCACTGCGCCACCAGGGAAGCCTGGTGAGTATCTCCTGATTGTCAACTCTGACCTGTTAAGTGTTCTTTCATCAGCAATGTTACTCTGCAAAAATGTTCATCGTTGTTTTCAGTAGGGCAGACTAACTCATGAAACAAATAAACCCCAAAATGTACTGTAGCCCAACCAAGATAGAAGGAATGATATAGACTATGTTTCAGCCCACAAATCAGGAAGAGATATGATTAGAGCTTTTTTGGTTTTTAAAAACAGGATGGGATTAATAAAATAGGGATAAATTATACTGTGTTCTTTTTAAAAATTTTTTCAGTTTCTGGAAAGGCATCTTCAAAAGGTTAGAAATGCATGTAGGATCACTCAGTGGTGTGATAATACACATGTCAAAGGCAGAGGTGAGGCAATACTGGCTAAGGACAGATAACAGAGGATGGATGGGCCTAAGGAGAGGAGAAGAGACACTTGCAATGCAATGCAATGCCACTGAAACAAGCGTGGCTCCAGTCTCAAGATCAACTCCACCATCATGGAACCCACTGTCTTCCTCTCTGAACAAACGCCTCTTCCTCTGACTTCCTTATTTCTGTTAATGGACCTCTGAATCTTCTAATCTGCTAGACTTAAACACTGGAAGTTATTTCCTTTTATGCTTCTTACACCTCTATAAGTCCTGCACACACCTCATACGTCAACAAGACCTCTTCATTTATCCTTCATCACATCTTCAACAGCCTGAAGAATGACCTGTCAGGCTCACGACACCCCACTCCTGGCAGAGGGAGCAGGGCCTTTCTGCCTTAGCAGTCCTAACAAGCAGCCACATGGGTTACCTTGGAGATGGCTGGCGTTGCCCTAGGAATGCTTCTGTGGCCTGGGTTATAAGACTCTACTTTCACAAGGATCTGCCCCCTTTCAACCCTGGGATAAGATTCTGTTAAATGCAATGCAACTACATGCCATTTTAAAAAGGCAAAGCAGCAATACAGGGCTTTGTTTTACAGATTCAAAGCTTATAGGAAGCGTACAAGTCCTAGATCCTAAATAGTGTTTGACACACACACACAAACATGTGCATTCATATACACAAACTCTTTTTGGAAATTCCCATTTAAAAATGAGTGTCTTTAATCTGCTATATAGTCAAACCACAAACCAAAGAGGTACTCCTTATTGAGCATTGTTCTAATTCAGAGATGTTCCTGGCTATACTAGTTAGGGTAGGCTAACTGGTGCAACATAAACTCCCCAATATCTCACGGGACAAATAAGAAAGAAGTTTATTACTTGTTCATACGAAGACCCAAATGGGTTTTCCTTGTTGATAGATGGCTGTCTTTCAAGCAATGATACAGGAACCCAGGTTCTTTCTGTCTGTGCCTCTACCCTCTTTAATATGTGGCTTCAAAGATCAGCTTCAAACCAGTGAAAGGAAACAAGCGTGAAAGACTGACTGCACAGGGAAGACTTTTCCAGGACTGGAAATGGCACACAGGACTTTCACTCACATTCAATCGCTAGAATGCAGCCATATGGGAAATGTAACCTGTGTGTTCAGGAAGATGAGACATGAGGTTAGTGAACAATTATCAGTATTTTCCACCATGGTGTAGCAATTGGACTGATGTGGTGAATTTACAGGAACAAAAACTGCCCTCCTGTTCCCAGCCTGGTGATGGGGGGACCCAAGGGACCCCTGGCCGAGGAACAGGTCAGACCTTTACATGAAAAGAAAGCCAGGGGTTACACTTAAGGGGGATATCTCCACTACACATTCTAATAAAGTCCCCTCATTGTCTAAAACACACCAAAAGGAAGTTTTCTTAACTGAACACACACTTCAGTAATACAAAGTTGGCAAGTTGACAGGTTGAGATGTGGGCAGTAGCAGTTTGAAGGAATTAGGCAAGAAGCCCAGACCAAAGAAGCAAAGCCCAGGCTAAAATCCAAGAATCCCAGGGCAATGCCGGTGCGAGGAATCAGATAAGTGAAGAGAAATCGAGAAGCCACAGAAACCTTGGAGCAGAGTAAAATTGGAGTCACCAACCTTGACGCTGAGACCTGGCCTTGCCGTTTACTAGCTGACACAGGAGAAGCCGCTTAACCTCTCTGTGTTTGTTTTTCATTTGTCAATTTAGGGTAATAATATCTACTTCACGACGATTCATTGGAGAATCAAAGGAGATAACGTGTGTGGAAACTCATGAAGCCTGGCAAAAAGAGAAAGAGGGCTAATTTTAACTCTATTTCTATTTTCATAAGCTTAGGGTTTTGAAGAATGCTGTTTAGGAAGGAGAAGACTTGGAACCCGTTTTATGTATGTCAGTCCCTAGTCATGAATCAGAAGGAGAGTGAGAAGAACTAGCTTGTATAAAAGGCTATCCTTTGGGCTGGGGAGGCTTTACAGATTCAGTTTCCTTTATAAAGTCCTGCCTTACTGCATGCCTGTCTTCCTCCCTTTACATCTGTTTTTCTTCCCTTTTTTCTTCCTTCCTTCTTTCCTTCCTTCCCTCCCTCATTTTTCTTCCTTTTCCTCCATCTAGTTTCTTTGTTAGATAAGCCTAGACATTGAGGAGGGTGAAACCAATTTCATATAAAAGGGTTCTAGACAGGAGTTTGCTAAGGTAGGGTGTTAAGGATTGAATCAATAATAGAAACAGAAAGGATGCATTGCTTGTGGATGTGTTCTTTGGTGCAACTCTGGGAAAAAAAATTTGTAGTATGTACCCTCAAGGTGAAGATTCCCTTTGACCTGCATTAACTCTTCTGGGTAAACATCCTAAAGAAATAATCAGAAAAATAAAAGTCTTATGAGCAAGGATGTCCATGCATCATAGTTTTATTCACAGCAGTGAAAAATTTGCAACAGGCTAACTGCTCAACATTAGACACATGGTAAATTAAGCTAGGTTATATCCACACAATAAAATATGTAATTATTAAAAACTGTGTTTATGACGTGTTTCAGCAATATGGAGAGTATCGTGATAAAAGAGCAAATGAAATAGGTAGATTACAAAGGGAGCCCAACCATGTCAAAATTGCAGGCAGGAAAAGCCTAGGAGGTAATGCATCACCGTGGCAATAGCTGTTGTCCATAGGTGGGTGAATACAAGTGCTTTTTTTCTTCTTTCTACTTTTCCGTATTGTCTCTATATGTGTAATGAACCTGTATTATTTTTATATTTGAAAATACAAAGTCAAAAACAAACAAAAAAAACTCAAACAATAAAAGAAAATACAAAGTCAACTTCAGTTTCTAGGAAAGTTGTTGATACTAACTTGCCTCATTTTAGCCTAGTGCTACTGAACAAAGAGATGGTGGAATTAACAGCAAATCAAGTTCCCTTTGTGCATCATAATGTCAATTACACTTTCAGAGGTGAATAAAATGTATCTATCTTTCTCTCTCTATATATAGATATATAGGTACCCATACTAATATGTAATATGGGTTTTAATGTTAACCATTTCCTCTCTCATAAGTCATAGTTTTGCTTTACAGGATTTAATTGGTAAGAATAAAATGTAAATTATTGGTGCAATATTTTTAGTCCCTGTCATCATGACGGCACAGGTTCCATAGTGTTGGAGTCTGTCAGGGTGAGAATGAACTTCTCTTAGAGTTGACTTGATAATTATTAACTCTGGCTACTGGTAGCCATGGTAGCCAAAGAAGTCTACCTTCTTTGTAGACTGTGGTGATGGGGGCTACAGATACTGAAAATATCTGGATGATCATTATAGACATTGACAAACATCATGACCCCACAGACGTTCCTGGGAGTCTGGCTGGGTCCACTGCAACCCCCAGTGGGAGATGAAAGAAACTTAATGCAGCCTTACTCAAATGTCCATTTAATTAAAAAGTATTGATTTAGAGTGAAGCTCTTGAAAGTTCCAGGGAAGATTTAAATGCATTGAGGAGTCACTGCTAGCTGAGAAGAGATGAATAGATTATCAGGCAAATGAGTCATTAAAAGTTGGTCCAGAAAGTCAAAAAGGTTGACAGTGTTCATATGATGATATGGTATTAGAAGATATTGCTAAACAGATAGGGAGAGTTGGCCAAGGAATAGCAAAATATGATTTTCTCTATTCAACCCAATACAAAATTTTGTAAACCATAGAAAATGGATACGGAGAGTTCCTATCTTAATATTGACAGTTTTATTTGGTTTCACTGAAAGGTATACTGGCTTCTACAGCCTGGTAAAATTGCATTCAATATTAAAATTACAGTACCGAAAACCATAAAGTTTACCCATGAGACTGAATATGACAGATTTAGAACGGGCCAGGAAAATATACCAGAGCTGACAGGGAAAAAAATACGACCTGAATCTGAATTTCCTGCCCATGCAAATAAAGGTGTAGTCTGAGTCCAGGAAACATCATGGTCTATTTATGATAATAGGAATTTGTAGGTGTCTGGCTTCAGGTGACCCTCTCTGATATTTGGCATCAATACTAGTCCAGGCACAAAGCTGTGTTTTATTTCCTTGCAGAGCTTTCATGATGAAATTGAAAATACTGATTTGTGATCACCACACTAGAGCAATCTCAACACACGGATGTTGTGCTTTGTTTTATTTAAAGGACCTGCATCAGAGATTTCTATTTTGCTTTATGTTCAAAACCTCCAGTAATGTTTCTCAAGCTTCCAAGTACATAAGAATCTCTTGGGTTTTTAGAAAAATGCAGATTCAGGAATAAGCAAGATTCATCTACATGAAGGAAGTCAGAATAGTAGTTATCTTTGCAGGTGTAATGACTACAAGGGGCATGGGGGAACTTTCTGGGGTATGTAAAATGCAGTACATGTGTAAAATGTACTGAACACTACACTTAGGAACTGTACATGTACCAAATGTGTCTAATTCTGCAGTTATCATTTTTAAAGCCAAAAATATAGTACAATTTAAAAATGAAGATTCTTAGTTCACGCTTCAGGAAAAAAAATGCTTTAAGGACTGGACCCATTGTAATAAGCCTGGGCCCATGGTTGGCTGGAATGAGCTTGTCAACCAAACATCAGACATGAGGAACCGGAAAAGGTAGACAAACTGTAACTTTGCTTCTCACCATTTTGAGTGCTACCCACACCTATTTTTAGAGCAAGCAAAATCTCAGTTGGTGCTTTCTGTGGTAATTCAGCAACTCTAAATCTCTGCAAAGCATCCAGATTTGTCACATCTTAAAGGTTTTGTCTTTGTGTGGCTAAAGAAACAATAACTGAGGTATAATTCTTAGAATTACAGAGTTACGGTGCCTAGGAAAGATGACCTTTTTAAGATGACCTTTTCTCTCTTGTCCACTTACCATGTTGAGGCCTGCTGTGAAATAGAAACAGCTCTTATTCACTTTCTAACTGAAAGAATCTATTGGTTCAGACTTAACCTCAGTAGAATGGAAGTATTTTCCCACTAACTGTTACTTTGCTCAACCCTGCCACGTGGTTCATGGAACTCTTCAGGAGGCCCAGGGACTCCAGGAGTTTATTCATTGCAGGCGTGAGCTTCTGTTCAGTCACCAGAGGATATAGTTTGAGTATTTCTTTTTTTTTGGGAAATTTATTTATTTATTTTTGGCTATTTGGGTCTTCGTTGCTGTGCGCGGGCTTTCTCTAGTTGTGGTGAGCAGGGGCGGTACGTGGGCTTCTCATTGCAGTGGCTTCTCTTGTTGCGGAGAAGCTCTGGGCATGTGGGCTTCAGTAGTTGTGGAGCACAGGCTTAGTTGCTCCGTGGCACGTGAGATCTTCCCAGACCAGGGCTCGAACCCTTGTCCCCTGCATTGGCAGGCGGATTCTTAACCACTGCGCCACCAGGGACGCCCAGTTTGGGTATTTCTTGCTGGCAACACTCTCCTCAAGTCTGTCACAAATCTTATTGTCCATTTGTGGAATAAACTTCTAGAGGGAAGCCACCGAAAGTATTACAAGTGACAGATGCAACATTCTCCTAAGCTAAATGGAAAAGTGTTCAATCATCCCGCCCACCGTTGCTGAGTTATAGACAGTGGAGATCATGTAATGTGTCAGGTCCACCTTGATAAATTCCCCTTGTTAACCAGCCAGAGCATCCCCGGCAATGAAGAGGGAAGGGAAAGCACACAAAGTGACCCCAGGACTAACTTTTTAATTTCTCCCAGTTATGAACTCTTTTGCCTGCAGATGTTAAACAGTTGCTAATTTCTTCCAGTCTTTAACATGACTTGGCTCCTAGTCATAAAACAAAAAGAAAAGATGCCAGTTGAGATAAAATCCCTCTGCATACAATGAGCCAACTACAACCAGACCGGATGCCTGAGAAAAAGCATGGGCTGAACTGAGTCACGGAAAAGGAATCAGTTTTTAGTTATCTAGTTAAGCTCATGTTTGTCTAGGTTTCTCATACCCTGCCCAAACAGAAACATCAAAGTAACAAGATACCAGAAACTAGCACTGCTTCAAAAGAAGATGCTGTCTTTAATTTGCTCATTTATTCAACAAATATTTATTGGATGCCTACCATTGGCCAGATATTGTTTTAGGCTCTGGGGGTACAACAATAAGCAAGAGACCAAAAAAGGAAGCCCTCTTCTCATACTCTATGAAATGATTTATGATTCATAATGTGAAAATTATGGTACTGATGATGAAATGGATGAAATAATACATAGTAGTTTAAATGTGTTTTAAAGGGAGAAGGAATATGATAAGAAAATATTTTTCTCAAGCTCTAAAATAGAGCTTTTCTCCCAAATTTTAAGTAAAATTAAAGAAATCTCAGGATTGTTAAACTATGTTATTATTATTATTATAAATATTGTACTCAGAAGAAAATAGAGGTGACTTCTAAACACATGCAAGTAGATGAATATAGGTGCAGATCTAAGGTATACAGTCACCTGTAGGTTTCCCCAGGCCTTCACCATGAGTACCTGTTGGACTTCCTCAAACCCATTAGGTAAACCAACCAAAAAACAGACAACTAGAGGCTCATTGTCTCTAGTCTAACTTCTTGCTCAGGGTTACCATAGGATCCTGCAATCCCACTCCTGGGCATATATCCAGAGAAAACTTTAATTCAAAAGGATATGTGCACCCCAGTGTTCATTGCAGCACTATTTACAATAGCCAAGACATGAAAACAACCAAACTTCCATCAACAGATGAATGAATACAGAAGATATATACAACGGAATACTACTCAGCCATAAAAAAGAATGAAATAATGCTATTTGCAGCAACATGGATGGACCTAGAGATTATCATCCTAAGTGAAGTAAGTCAGAAAGAGAAAGACAAACCCCAAATGATATCACTTATATGTGGAATCTACGCTATGACACAAATGAACTTATTTATGAAACAGAAACAGACTCACAGATATAGAGAACAGACTTGTGGTTGCCAAGGGGGAAGGGATGGGGAAGGGATTGATTGGGAGTTTGGGATTAGCAGATGCAAACTATTATATATAGGATGGATAAACAACAAGGTCCTACTGTATAGCACAGGGAACTATATTCAGTATCCTGGAACAAACCATAATGGAAAAGAATATGAAAAAGAATATATATATGTATATATCTGAATCACTTTGCTGTACACCAGAAACTAACACAACATTGTAAATCAACCATACTTTAATAAAATAAATTTTTAAAAATTTAATTCCTCAGTTCCATGATCTACATATATTTACATCAAATCAGAAAGTTCTATTTGATAGCGCTGTTCTAGGGAGTTAGGTCTCCCTCTTATTTGCCCTTTGTAAGATAGAGAGACTGGAATTATTTACTTCAATTGCATATATTAAGGTCAGTTTGATGGTATCAGACAAGGTTAGTGCCAAGACACTTCTGGGGCAGTCTTTGGGAGATTTGCAGTGCCAGTAGAAGAAAAGGGTTGAGTAAGTCCGGAAGAGTCTCCTTAACTCATAATACTTTGCTACCAGTATTACCTCCAAAATGTAGTAGTTGATATGCAGTGATGGGCACCATAGGAGAACATCTAACTAGTCCACCTGGGACTTTTTTCTAGTCTCTTAGCAGCTGACGCAAAGAGGTATACATGGGGCCATAGAGGTATGGTAGCTATAAAAGTCATAGCTTTCCCAGACTCAAGAAGCATGGCCCATTACCCCAAACCTGAGTCACTTACACCAAATGCATTTCAACATCTGCTGTAGGAAGATGTGTAAGGAAGCTTGGCAAGTCTGTTGAACACAAATGCTGCTGAATGGAGAATAAAGCCATCTGAAGCTTAATGAAACCAGGGGAGTATTTAAATGTAGTAATAAAGAAGCTAATGAAGGAAGTCTTCAGATCCTAACCAAACTACAGCAGAAAATTAATGACAGCAGCATACTTACCTGGGAATTAAATGGTTGAACATAATCAATATTGTTGAACCGAATTAAGTTTGCAACATTTTAATCTAAGTTTCTAAAATTACAAAGGATGCATCTTTGTGAAATGCTTGGATTTTTCTTAGTGAATATGGGGTCAATAGTAAAGATTCAATGACTTGTTTTCCTTCTTTGCTTTAAGTCCTGTATCACATTGCTTATTCCCTCAAGAATAAGCAATAGTCTTGTTTCTTACAGTCATCTTCCTAGTCATGTCTTTCTCCTTAATCTAGTGTGTTAAGTCATAAATAGTCATGATAACTCCTTAGTAACTAGCCTATATTCTGTGTTACTAAAATAGACCAATAGTCTTGCAAATGATGGATATTAAGGACCTAATCATACCCTATGGAATGCCACAGCTGGAAGGGAATTTGGAAATAATCTAGTATTTCCAATCTCTAGTCCACTAATTTTTCAACCATGTCATGCTTTAGAAAATTTGTAACAATGATAATAATTTATTGAGCACTTACTATGCTCTAGGCTCTTCACTAAGGACTTTATTTGAATTATCTCTTTAATCTTTCTACAGCTAATCTTTCTACAACAATAATTAACTTCATTTTGAAGGGAGGAAAATTATACTTCGAGAGAGTAAGCAACTCGTCCAAAGTCACATACCTGCCAAGTACCTGGGCCAAGATTCAAACCCAAGTTAGGCTCCAGAGGCCACTGAACTGTGCCATGTCAGGGCAGGCAGCTCTAGGAAGATGGACAGAAATGGCCACATGTCTAGTAAGAGGAATATACCATTTTTATCATCAATGGAAATACCCTTCAAGAAACGAATAGAACCACCAGGCAGAGGTTGTTTGCCAGGCATTCTTTATATTTCAGAGGTAAGCTGAATAATATCAATATTAGTAGAACAAATACATATGGCAATGAGTATGATTTTAATTCATTTCAAATAATTATCGTGTGTTTTATTCTATTTTCATCAAAACCAGAATGCAATATGGCCCTCCAAGTTAGGTCATAGGAATATACCTATCTAGGAAAAGTTATTCTATGCTTTTTTCCCCTTTGCTTAAACAAAAGACAGGTCTGAGGAAAAAAATGTCACATGAAACATAGCCTAACAAATCTCAGAAAATCAACACAGAATAAATAGGGCAAAGTATTCACAATTTTCTTTAGACTCACTCCTCAGAACATTTATATATGTAATTTGCAGTTTGAACTGAAATCACCAGTTTGGTAAATAGTTCTCAACACATTTGCATACAATTAGGTGTATTTTATTTTTCACTATGTGACATATATATAAATACAATTATTCAACACAGAATTCCTATTTATCAATATCTGCGAAAGTAAACACAAGAGATACGTGAACCCATAAAAACGGAATGGTAGACAAGGTATTGAAATTGTTTATTGATGTTGTGTACTTGTCATTGATTCTTATTCTGAGTGTTAGGGCCATGGACATTTAATAGATTTAAACAGAAACCTATGTTGACTTCTTAACTGATGATTCAAAATATATATATTTTTCCTTTTATAAACTCTTCAATTTGTCTTAGTAACATGCACATAGTTAAAAAAAAAATCTAATAGCCTCAAAATCCTTATGATGGCAAAGTAGTAACCTTTGGTCCCACGTTCTCCTTACTTCCCAGCCCAGCTTCCTAGGGACAACTACTTGTAACTTTTTTGCTTCTTCTGGTAGTTACTCCCAAATCTCCAAGGAATAGGCTATTTGGCTGTTCTTTGAGCTATCGATTTTAATCATCATCTATTAACTTCCTCATTATGTCAGATGAGCGTGTGTTCTCTTACACACACACGCATAACTCTCCTACACTATCCTCCCAAATTAATCATATCATAGCTTATTTTTTTAATTAATTTTTTTTTCTGCGTTGGATCTCCATTGCAGCACGCGGGCTTTTTCTAGTTGCGGCGAGCGGGGGCTACTCTTCGTTGCGGTGTGCAGGTTTTCATTGCAGCCATTCAAATCTTATTGTTGCGGAGCACGGGCTCTAGGCGCGTGGCCTTCAGCAGTTGTGGCTCACAGGCTCTAGAGCACAGGCTCAGTAGTTGCGGCGCACAGGCTTAGTTGCTCCGCGGCATGTGGGATCTGCTGGACCAGGGCTTGAACCTGTGTCCCCTGCATTGGCAGGCGGATTCTTAACCACTGCACCACCAGCGAAGTCCCCATATCATAGCTTTAAAATTAAATTGGTAATGTATGTATTATTTACTGGAAGGCTAAGAAGTATACTTTGATTACATTTACTTTCTCATGAAGCTTTTTTCTTTGACTCTATTGTTTTCTTCTCTTTTGCATATGTGCTCATTTTCCTGTGTTCAGATTTTCAACACAGGCATATCAGATTGTGTTAAACCCCTATTTTGGGGGGCCAGAGCCCCCTTTCCTCCTACTCCAGATTGGATTGGTTATGCTCTTGACCTGCTGCACACCTGTCTTCTTGGAACCTCACTTTTTGGATTTGCTTTTCCCTCTATTCCATCTTTCTCTTAGCTTATATCCTTGTTTTTGGACACATCCTCAAATAACTTCTTAAGAAAGAGTTTGTGGGAGGTTAAGTTTTGAGTCTTTGTATGACTGCCATTAAAAAAAAAATCTACACAAGTGGCTGAGTATAGAATTTTAAGATATAAAATAATTTTCTCTCAAAAACTTGAGCATCTAGTAATGCTGTTGGGAAGTCCACCGCCATTTTGGACGTTCACTTTTTTTAAAGTAATCTGTGCTTTCTCTCTAGAGATAGTAGGACCATCTCTTCATTCCAGAATTTCTGAAATTTACAGTTACGTTCCTTGGTATAGATGGTTGCCCATTCAAAGAGATGAAAAATCAATGCGCCATTTAAATGTGGACATTCATGTCGTCCTTGACTCTGGGAAAGTTTTGTTTACTTCCTTTTTGATTATTCCTTCCTCTCTGGACCTCCTAGACTGATCTTTGATCTTTCCCTTTTTCTTTCTTATTCTGTCTCCTTTTCATTTTGTTCTGCATTATGGGAGATTTCCTTGTCATTATCTCTCAAGCTGTCTATTGAATTTAATATTTTGTCAATCTCATTTTTAATTCCCAAGAACTCTTTCTTGTTTCCAATTGTTCCTTTTTTTTATGTGTTCTGATTTTGTTTTATGGATGCAATATCTCAAAGGATGCTCACTGAAGGTTTTTTTCTCTTCTTTTTTTAAACTTCTTTCTGTTATATGAACTGTCTCTATTTTCTCCTAGGTCTTTTTATTTCTTTTCCCCCTTGTTTGCTTGTTTTCCCTATTGTTCACATTGGAGACTTTTCTCAAATGTCTGCGTTTCTGTGGATTCCTCATATTTAAAAGTGAGTCACTAAAACCCAACTTGGCTTGTTGACAGCCAGGCATTGCTTTAGGTGGATCACAGAGAGAGCCAACCACCCCTTTCATTAGGGGATGCTAGAATGTTTTGTCTTTGGAGCCATTCAGCTCCTCCAAATAAAAGACATTCAGTCTTCTGCTTGGGAGTTCAATTCCCAGGCACAGATGATCTCCATTTTAGAAAGATTTGTCCAATTGTTCCAAATACATACTTTCAATTGATCCCCTTCTTTCCATCCGAGGCCTCACTCCCACTGTTCCACTCCCATTCTCACTCCACTCTTGAGCCTCTCCCAAGTTCTAGGAGGCAAATCTGCTCCTTCCTAGTCATTTTCTTCTACATTCATTAAGGTTTCAGCTTCCTCTTTCCTGTTTCATCAGCAACCATTACTCCTTCTCCTTTTGTTCCCCAGAAATCGTTGGTTCATGAATGATGATGACTCTACCATTCTTTTTATACCTGTAGGTTTCTACAGATTTTTTTCCCTTTACTGACATTACAATGTAGTCTCTGGAGACAGAGGACACAATTGTGTGTGGTCAGCCTATCATCTTTAATTGTCAATCAGTCTAATATTTTCCAATGATAACTATCATACTATTTTAAAGAGTTAGTCTATTTTAAACACTTCCCATATATCTTAGCTGAAAGTTTTTTTTATATGGCTAGACATTAGAAATACCATGGGCTTTAAAGTCAAACAGACCAGTATCGGAACCCTGGTTTTGCTACTTATTAGTCATAGGACATTGGAAAATTCACTTAATCTTAAAGCTTCAGCCTCACAATAAGAATAATAGTATTTATCGTGAAGATTTCTTGTGAGAGTTAGATGAAATATGAAGCACAAAGAACAGTGCCTGGCACATAGTAGGAGCTCACTGTCTTTGTTAGGTTTATTTGTGAGTTGTCTGCTACTCTGAACAAATCACTTGAACTCAAATCCCAAATCATCAGACTCCTCGCCTCAGGTGTCACTTTTTTTTTTTTTAACATCTTTATTGGAGTATAATTGCTTTACAATGGTGTGTTAGTTTCTACCGTATAACAAAGTGAATCAGCTATACATATACATATATCCCCATAGCTCCTCCCTCTCGTGTCTCCCATCATCCCTATCCCACCCCTCTAGGTGGTCACAAAGCACCGAGCTGATCTCCCTGTGCTATGTGCTGCTTCCCACTAGCTACCTATTTTTACATTTGGCAGTGTATATATGTCCATGCCACTCTCTCACTTTGTCCCAGCTTACCCTTCTCCCTCCCCGTGTCCTCAAGTCCATTCTCTACATCTGCGTCTTTATTCTTGTCCTGCCCCTAGGTTCTTCAGAACCATTTTATTAGATTGCATATATATGTGTTAGCATATGATACTTGTTTTTCTCCGACTGACTTACTTCAGTCTGTATGACAGACTCTAGGTCCATCCACCTCACTACAAATAACTCAACTTTGTTTCTTTTTATGGCTGAGTAATATTCCACTGTATATGTGTGCAACATCTTCTTTATCCATTCATCTGTCTATGGACACTTAGGTTGCTTCCATGTCCTGGCTATTGTAAACAGAGCTGCAATGAACATTGTGGTACATGACTCTTTTTGAATTATGGTTTTCTCAGGGTATATGCCCAGTAGGGGGATTGCTAGGTCGTATGGTAGTTCTATTTTTAGTTTTTTAGGAACCTCCATACTGTTCTCCATAGTGGCTGTATCAATTTACCTTCCCACCAACAGTGCAAGAGGTTTCCCTTTTCTTCACACCCTCTCCAGCATTTATTGTTTATAAATTTTTTGATGATGGCCATTCTGACCGGTGTGAGGTGATACCTCATTGTAGTTCTGATTTGCATTTCCCTAATGATTAGTGATGTTGAGCATCCTTTCATGTGTTTGTTGGCAATCTGTATATCTTCTCTGGAGAAATGTCTATTTAGGTCTCCGGCCCATTTTTGGATTGAGTTGTTTGCTTTTTTGATATTGAGCTGCATGAGCTGCTTGTAAATCTTGGAGATTAATCCTTTGTCAGTTGCCTCATTTGCAAATATTTTCTCCCATTCTGAGGGCTGTCTTTTCGTCTTGTTTATGGTTTCCTTTGCTGTGCAAAAGCTTTGAAGTTTCATTAGGTCCCATTTGTTTATTTTTGTTTTTATTTCCATTTCTCTAGGAGGTGGGTCAAAAAGGATCTTGCTGTGATTTATGTCATAGAGTGTTCTGCCTATGTTTTCCTCTAAGAGTTTAATAGTGTCTGGCCTTACATTTATGTCTTTAATCCATTTTGAGTTTATCTTTGTGTATGCTGTTAGGAAGTGTTCTAATTTCATTCTTTCACATGTAGCTGTCCAGTTTTCCCAGCACCACTTATTGAAGAGGCTGTCTCTTCTCCATTGTATATTCTTGCCTCCTTTATCAAAAATAAGGTGACCATATGTGCATGGGTTTACCTCTGGGTTTTCTATCCTGTTTCATTGATCTATACTTCTGTTTTTGTGCCAGTACCATACTGTCTTGATTACTGTAGATTTGTAGTATAGTCTGAAGTCTGGGAGCCTGATTCCTCCAGCTCCATTTTTCTTTCTCAACATTGCTTTGGCTATTCGGGGTCTTTTGTGTTTCCATACAAATTGTGCAACTTTTTGTTCTAGTTCTGTGAAATATGCCATTGGTAGCCTGATAGGGATTGCACTGAATGTGTAGATTGCTTTGGGTAGTATAGTCATTTTCACAATGTTGATTCTTCCAATCCAAGAACATGGTATATCTCTCCATCTGTTTGTATCACCTTTAATTTCTTTCATCAGCATCTTATAGTTCTCTGGATACAGGTCTTTTGTCTCCTTAGGTAGGTTTATTCCTAGATTTTTATTCTTTTCGTTGCAATGGTAAATGGAAGTGTTTCCTTAATTTCTCTTTCAGATTTTTTTATCATTAGTGTATAGGAATGCAAGAGGTTTCTGTGCATTAATTTTGTATCCTGCTACTTTACCAAATTCATTGATTAGCTCTAGTAGTTTTCTGGTAGCATCTTTAGGATTCTCTATGTATAGAATCATGTCATCTGCAGACAGTGACAGCTTTACTTCTTCTTTTCCAATTTCAATTCCTTTTATTTCTTTTTTCTCTGATTGCTGTGGCTAAAACTTCCAAAACTATGTTGAATAATAGTGGTGAGAGTGGACAACTTTGTCTTGTTCCTGATCTTAGAGGAAATGGTTTCAGTTTTTCCACTGAAAACTGATGAACGTTCTCACCATTGAGAACTATGTTGGCTGTGGGTTTGTCATATATAGCCTTTATTATGTCGAGGTAGGTTCCCTTTATGCCCATTTTCTGGAGAGTTTTTATCATAAAATGGGTGCTGAATTTTGTTGAAAGCTTTTTCTGCACCTATTGAGATGATCATATGGTTTTTCTCCTTCAGTTTGTTAATATGGTTTATCACATTGATCGATTTGCATATATTGAAGAATCCTTGCATTGCTGGGATAAACCCCACTTGATCATGGTGTATGATCCTTTTAATGTGCTGTTGCATTCTGTTTGCTAGTGTTTTGTTGAGGATTTTTGCATCTGTGTTCAGCAGTGATATTGGCCTGTAGTTTTCTTTCTTTGTGACATCTTTGTCTGGTTTTGGTATCGGGTGATGTTGGCCTCGCAGAATGAGTTTGGGAGTGTTCCTCCCTCTGCTATATTTTGGAAGAGTTTGAGAAGGATAGGTGTTAGCTCTTCTGTAAACGTTTGATAGAATTCACCTGTGAAGCCATCTGGTCCTGGGCTTTTGTTTTTTGGTAGATTTTTAATCACAGTCTCAATTACAGTGCTTGTGATTGGTCTGTTTATATTTTCTATTTCTTCCTGGTTCAGTCTTGGAAGGCTGTGCTTTTCTAAGAATTTGTCCATTTCTTCCAGGTTGTCCATTTTATTGGCATATAGTTGCTTGTAGTAATCGCTCACGACCCTTTGTATTTCTGCAGTGTCAGTTGTTACTTCTCCTTTTTCGTTTCTAATTCTATTGATTTGAGTATTCTCCATTTTTTTCTTGATGAATCTGGCTAATGGTTTATCAATTTTGTTGATCTTCTCAAAGAACCAGCTTTTAGTTTTATTGATCTTTGCTATTGATTCTTTGTTTCTATTTCATTTACTTCTGCTCTGATCTTTATGATTTCTTTCCTTCTGCTAACTTTGGGGGTTTTTTGTTCTTCTTTCTCTAATTGCTTTAGGTGTAAGGTTAGGTTGTTTATTTGAGATGTTTCTTGTTTCTTGAGGTAGGACTCTATTGCTATAAACTTCCCTCTTAGAACTGTTTTTGCTGCATCCCATAGGTTTTGGATTGTCATGTTTTCACTGTCATTTGTTTCTAGGTATTTTTTGATTTCCTCTTTGATTTCTTCAGTGATCTCTTGGTTATTAAGTAGTGTGTTGTTTAGCTTCCATGTTTTTGTATTTTTTTACAGATTTTTTCCTGTAATTGATATCTATTCTCATAGCGTTGTGGTCGGAAAAGATACTTGATATGATTTCAATTTTCTTAAATTTTATCAAGGCTTCATTTGTGACCCAAGATATGACCTATCCTGGCAAATGTTCCATGAGCACTTGAGAAGAAAGTGTATTCTGTTGTTTTTGGATGGAATGTCCTATAAATATCAATTAAGTCCATCTTGTTTAATGTATCATTTAAAGCTTGTGTTTCCTTATTTATTTTCATTTTGGATGATCTGTCCATTGGTGAAAGTGGGGTGTTAAAGTCCCCTACTATGATTGTGTTACTGTCGATTTCCCCTTTTATGGCTGTTAGCATTTGCCTTATGTATTGAGGTGCTCCTATGTTCGGTGCATAAATATTTACAATTGTTATATCTTCTTCTTGGATTGATCCCTTCATTATTATGTAGTGTCCTTCTTTGTCTCTTGTAATAGTCTTTATTTTAAAGTCTATTTTATCTGATATGAGAATTGCTACTCCAGCTTTCTTTTGATTTCCATTTGCATGGAATATCTTTTTCCATCCCCTCACTTTCAGTCTGCATGTGTCCCTAGGTCTGAAGTGGGTCTCTTGTAGACAGTGGGTCTTGTTTTTGTATCGATTCAGCCAGTCTATGTCTTTTGGTTGGAGCATTTAATCCATCTACATTTAAGGTAATTATCGATATGTATGTTCCTATTACCATTTTCTTAATTGTTTTGGGTTTGTTATTGTAGGTCTTCTCCTTCTCTTGTGTTTCCTGCCTAGAGAAGTTCCTTTAGCATTTGTTGTAAAGCTGGTTTGGTGGTGCTGAATTCTCTTAGCTTTTGCTTGTCTGTAAAGGTTTTAATTTCTCTGTTGAGTCTGAATGAAATCCTTGCTGGGTAGAGTAATCTTAGTTGTAGGTTTTTCCCTTTCATCACTTTAAATATGTCCTGCCACTCCCTTCTGGCTTGCAGAGTTTCTGCTGAAAGATCAGATGTTAACCTTATGGGGATCCCCTTGTATGTTATTTGTTGTCTTTCCCTTGCTGCTTTTAATATTTTTTATTTGTATTTAATTTTTGATAGTTTGATTAATATGTTTCTTCTTGGGTTTATCCTGTATGGGACTCTCTGTGCTTCCTGGACTTGATTGACTATTTCCTTTCCCATATTAGAGAAGTTTTCAACTATAATCTCTTCAAATACTTTCTCAGTCCCTTTCTTTTTCTCTTCTTCTTCTGGGACCCCTATAATTTGAATGTTGGTGTGTTTAATGTTGTCCCAGGGGTCTCTAAGACTATCCTCAATTCTTTTCATTCTTTTTCCTTTATTCTGCTCTGCAGTAGTTATTTCCGCTATTTTATCTTCCAGGTCACTTATCCGTTCTTCTGCCTCAGTTATTCTGCTATGGATTCCTTCTAGAGAATTTTTAATTTCATTTATTGTGTTGTTCATCATTTTTTTTTTTTGGCTTTAGTTCTTCTAGGTCCTGGTTAAATGTTTCTTGTATTTTCTCCATTCTATTTCCTAGATTTTGGATCATTTTGACTATCATTACTCTGAATTCTTTTTCAGGTAGAATGCCTATTTCCTCTTCATTTGTTTGGTCTGGTGGGTTTTTACCTTGCTCCTTCATCTGCTGTGTGTTTCTCTGTCTTCTCATTTTGCTTAACTTACTGTGTTTGGGGTCTCCTTTTTGAAGGCTGCAGGTTCGTAATTCCCGTTGTTTTTGGTGTCTGCCCCCAGTGGCTAAGGTTGGTTCAGTGGGTTGTGTAGGCTTCCTGGTGGAGGGGATTAGTGCCTGTGTTATGGTGGATGAGGCTGGATTTGTCTTTCTGGTAGGCAGGACCATGTCTGGTGGTGTGTTTTGGGGTGTCTATGACCTTCTTATGATTTTAGGCAGCCTCTCTGCTAATGGGTGGGGTTGTGTTCCTGTCTTGCTAGTTGTTTGGAGTAGGGTGTCCAGCACTGTAGCTTGCTGGCCGTTGAGTGGATCTGGGTCTTAGTGTTGAGATGGAGATCTCTGGGAGAGCTTTCACCGTTTGATATTATGTGGAGCCAGGAGGTGTCTGGTGGACCAATGTCTTGAACTCGGTTGTCCCACCTCAGAGGCATAGGCCTGACACCTGGCCGGAGCACCAAATACTCTGTCAGCCACATGGCCAGGAACGTGGGGAGTTTCTTGCCTTTTGGGAAGTCTGAGGTCTTCTACCAGCATTCAGTAGGTGTTCTGTAGGAGTTGTTCCACATGTAGATGCATTTGTGATGTATCTGTGGGGAGGAAGGTGATCTCCACATCTTATTCCTCCGCCATCTTGAAGGCCTCCATCAGGTGTCACTTTTCAAGGGAAGCCTCCCTGATTTCAGATTGGGATAGAGGGGCCTTCTTTGTTCTTGCAGCAGTCTGTTCATTACTTGTTATAACACCTGTCACACTGTGGTGGATTTGCTTGTTGAATGTCTGTCTTCCCTATTAGTCTGTAAACTCCATGAGAATTGGGATCCAGTCTGTATTGTTATATATATATATTGGAGATATATATATATCTCCAGTGGCTAGCACTAGGCTTGGTACAGAGTTGGTCCTCAATAAATACACATTGAATGAATAAGTAATACCATTCCACTTTTAGAAAGCTTGCTGTATTAGATGATTTTTTAAAAAATATAAAATGCATTCTGGCGCTTCCCTGGTGGCGCAGTGGTTGAGAATCTGCCTGCCAATGCAGGGGACATGGGTTCGAGCCCTAGTCTGGGAAGATCCCACATGCCGCAGAGCAACTAGGCCCGTGAGCCACAACTACTGAGCCTGAGTGTCTGGAGCCTGTGCTCCGCAACAAGAGAGGCCGCGATAGTGAGCGGCCCGTGCACCGTGATGAAGAGTGGCCCCCACTTGCCGCAACTAGAGAAAGCCCTCGCACAGCAACGAAGACCCAACACAGCCAAAAGTAAATAAATAAATAATAAATAAAGGAGTTCCTTTAAAAAAAAAAAGCATTCTGTGCTTGAAGTTCCTTCAGTATGGATGCAGATGACTTTTCTTATAGTACTATTTAGAAAGATCATGGAACAAACATTATGTAACTAAGATGCACAAACTTAGAGGAACACAAATATTGGATAACAAATCAGGATACTGTATGAAAATCAAATCTAGTTAAAACAATCAACCCCCCCCCTTCCCTCCTTCTCCACCCCCCATAATGGAGCATTGAAGCTTTATAGCTAGAGGAAAGGCAACAGTTCATTCAGAAATTGGTATTGGTTTTGATTTTGTTATTGTTTCAAAGTCAAACTTCTACTTAATTGCTCTGACATCTAAATAATTCCTTAGTCAAAAAAAAAAAGAAAAAAGAAAAAGAAAAACAGTCTCTGGATGGTTTCAATTTGGTGGCAATGCCTGAGGCTATAAATAGACCCAACAAATGTGTTTCAATTTCTCCTTTTGCAATGCTTTCTTCCTTAACCCCACTACTTGGATAGGGCTGCCATCACCAACTAAAGAGCTACAGCCTTAGCAAAAATGACCTATTAGGAATGTCACCTGCCTGTTTAATTTACTTACTGGATTGTTCTGGACATTCCCTTCTGTTCCAGGAGTGATTAGGAGAAGTGGTATCCCTTTGTTGTCCCTGTCTCTGAAGAGGGATGGAGGATTCTGCTGGTCCTAAATTAATTCCTAAACTACCCATAAGATGTAAAATCTTGGATGATCAATCTACTTCAGACTATTAGTAACCACAGAGCTGCTGAATGTGGTTACAGCAAGACTGAAGACCAGTCTTTATACATTTTACCACTGTGTTTAGTAGAATCATTGGGATGGGGACTTCGTTGTTTATGCTATTGTTATTCCCTTTGTTATTTAAAACTGAAAGTAATCTCAGTGATCATCATGCGAAACATTTCACTTTACAGATAAACAATCTGATTTCCAAAGAGTTTAAGATTTAGCCAAAGCCAATTTCAAATCCATATAATAATGGGAACCAACAAAAATCTCACCAAACTCAGAAATCCTGACTTCTTATAAACAGATGAAACTTAATTGTATTGGGGAATATTATCTTTGAATATAAATGATTCATGTACCCTAAACTTAATACATTAGTTTAGACCACAGTTAAAATATTTGTTTTCAGCTGGTTTATATAGTCTGATGGGAATTACTTGCATACAGAAATTCTTGTGTAGGTTTGCAGCTGAAGATGCATTTTTTAGGTAGACAGAATATCAAGAATAAAGAGTTGTAGCCAAACAACTTTCCTTCAGAGGATGTCTCTGCTCTTCTGTCTTTGTGCTTCAAGATACAGAGGCAGCAATAGTACACAGAGCAAGTCCACTTCCAGATTGGGAAGAGGGGAGGAGGTGTGATGTGAATTTCGTCTTACTCATAGTTGCGTCATTCACAGCCAGAGAGATATTTTGGATAGACAATGGCCTAGTGACTCCTACCCATCCATCATATGACATCAAAGCACAATTTGTAATACATTCGCCAATACAGCCATTGTTTGCAGTTTAAATATGAGCTAAAAGATGGTTTTGGATTAGACTTAGGTTTCCTAGTTGATTAGAGTCATTTTGACATTAACAGTAGCACGAGCTTGAACATCATCTGCTTGTGTTATTTGTACCTTTCTTCAATTTTTAATCAAGGGCCTATCCATGATCAGAATTTTTATATAATCATAGTTTTTAGGAAAATAGTAATTCTTACTTAACCTAGTGAGTGACTCTCTTCATAAGAAAGCTAAACATGGTGTGAAGGGCATTCGCTTGTGAATAGCTATTGCAGAATATTATCCCCCGAGGTGGCAGAAAATCAATCATTTCATAAGTACACCAATTTGTACAGTGATTAGGCTACCAAGATGGACCTAAGTGTTCATTTTTCAGTGGGACTGATGTGCAAATACTGAGCAATAAAGTCTCCTGCTGCGTAGAATCTTGTTATCTTAGAGACAATCTTCTTTTTGGTTTTTAAGGAAGCGGCACCTAATTAAAATCTTCTTGAAATTTTCACTTTTGAAGGTCCATAAAACATTTATGTATCCTTTTTATTTGTTTTTTTTTTTAAATGAATATACAGGAACATTTTATCTTGTCCTAGATGAGTTAAAATTTATAAATAATATTCAGCTCTGGAATTCTTCCTTCCTAATAACGTATTCTCAACAGACTGTTTCAGTGAGGATACTGTTGGTTGCAAATAACAAAACCCAAAGATAGAAACTTAAATAATTAGAGCAATTTATTGATGTAGAAACAGAAAAGTCCAGAGGTAGGGTGGATTTCAGGCAGAGCCTAGCTAAGACTCTGGGTCCATTTTCTGCAGTTTGCTCAGATCTGCCCTGCTCCGTGTTGGTGGTTTCTTCCATGGTTTTCATATGGCTTTTAACAACAATGTCTTTCATGCTTCATATTAACTGTGGGTTGTGGGGTCAGGGGACAGGAAAACTGGAGAAGTAAGAATTTTCTCTTCACAATCAAATAAGAGTCCTGACCTTTGGTTTAATTGGACCATTCTTTACCAATCACACTGACGGAGGGCATGCCTTCTCTGATTGGACAAGGTCATCAGAGTCCATCTTTACAGGGGTGGGTGGAGAGAGAAAATACATCTAAACTCAGCCACAAAATGGCTGAAAATGTAGTATGGATGTTGTTGAGACAACCTCAATTTTCTCTACATTGAGCAAGTAGGGAATTAATTGTATATAATTTGCATTTTAAAATCTGAGAGCTGTAAGGATAGAACTTTCGTATAATATGATGGTTCTCAATGCTTATTCTGCTTCACTACATTGAGAAAAGATATTATCATGCATCATCCCACATGCCTAGGTAGGTTTATATGAAATTCTCTTTCTATTTGCTTCAACTCTTTTTTTTTTTTTTTCCACTACAGAGAGAAGGTTGACAAAATGAGAGAAAAACTAGATCTGTTTCATTTTATTATTGTGGGGTCCAATTCAACTGACTAGAATACAACAGTGACATGATATGTGGTTGAGAACCTCTAGATTTTAGATGGAGTAGCATCTACCAGCTACATGTGGTATGAATAATTGTTCTGTTAGATATGGACTATACTAAAAGAGAAATATAGAGTTCTGTGTTAAAGAAAAAGCTTTGTTAGTGTATCAGAGTTCTCAAGGAAAGGAGAACCAATAGCATATATATATATATATATATATATATATATATATATATATATATATATATATATATATATATATATTTTATATATGTATAAAATAAGTGCTGCCTCATACAGTTCTGGAGGCTGAGATCTGCTATCTCTAAGCTGGAGACCCAGGACAGCCAATGTTGTAGATGCGGTCTGGGTCTGAAGGCCTGAGATCTAAGAGTGGTGAGAGCAGGAGAAGATCAATGTCCCAGCTCAATCCGTAGGGGAGAGTGATTTCAACCTTCATCTCCCTTTTCCCTCTATTCTGATCCTCAATAGACTGGAGGATGTCCACCTCTTTTGGGGAATCTTCTGCTGTACTCAGCCCACCAATTCAGAAATAATGTTTAACCACATATCTGGACATCCTTTGGACGATTCAAGTTGACACAAGTGACCGTCACAGCTAGGTGTAACATAGCATCATGAAAAGAGCACAGCACATGCTCCATCAAGGGGCTGGGCAAGGACTGGGAAGGTCACTTCACTTCTCTGAGTTTAAGGGGCATAAAAATGCCTAACCTACCAACACTGAAAAACAAACAACCTGATTAAGAATGGGCAGAAGATCTGAATAGACATTTTTCCAAAGAGGACATGCAGATGGCCGAGATGCTCAACATCGCTAGTCATCAGGCAAATGCAAATCAAAACCACAGTGAGACATCACCTCACACCTGTCAGAAAGGCTACCATCAAAAAGAACACAAATAACAAATGTTGTTAAGGATGTGGAGAAAGGGGAAGCCTCGTGCACTGTTGGTGGGAATGTAAATTGGTGAAGCCTCTGTGGAAGACAGTAGGGAGGTTCCTCAAATAACTAAAAATAGAACTACTATATAATCCAGCAATTCTACTCCTGGGCATATATAAAAAACCCACAAAACATACACACACCCCAGTGTTCATAGCAGCATTATTTATAATTGCCAAGATACGGAAGCAACCTAAATGTCCATCAACAGATGAATGGAGAAAGAAGATGTGGTATATATACATATAGTAATATATATATAGTATATATACATATATATACACACACACGCACATAAGTATATATATACATAAAAAAGAATGAAAGCTTGCCATTTGCAACAGCAAGGATGGACTTGGAGGCCATTATGCTAAGTGAAATAAGTTAGACAGGGAAAGACAAATACTGTATGATATCACTTATATGTGGAATCTAAAAAAAATACAATAAACTAGTGAATATAACAAAAAAGAAGCAGATTCACAGATATAGAGAACAAACTAGTGGTTACCAATGGGAGAAGGAAGGGGGGAGGGGCAATATAGGGGTAAGGGATTAAGAGGTACAAACTATTACATATAAAATAAGTTACAAGGATATATTGTACAAAACAGGGAATATAGCCAATATTTTATAATAACTATAAATGAAATATAACCTTTAACATTGTGACTCACTATAGTGTACACCTATAACTTATATAATATTTGTAAATCAACTATACTTCAAAAAAAATACCTAACCTACCTACTGTTTAAGAATTTGTTGAAAGCTTAAAAGAGATAATTTAGATTAACATATTCTGTAATACTGTGAAGTGCCACAGTATTATTATTAGCAACTATACACTCCTCTATAGATTATAAGCCCCTGGAGGGTAGGGCACTGTTTCTTCACCTACATTCCTCCACTGTGTTTGTCTACCAGTAACTCTTTATTAATAAATAAAGAATGACATGAAAATAAGGACAGTAAGGGTGGTTATGATAATTAGGAAAAATATCTGTGGTACTGGAGAAGATGAGTTGAGGGAAGAAATGATGATATTGGGTAAAAGTTAGGAAAACACAAGGAAAAACTGAGTTCTTGAATTGGAGCTAATAACCTAACATCAAAATATTTAGTGTACTCCAAATTTCATTGTGCCACTGGGCTATCCACTGTTTCATTAAAAGTTTGCAGTTAAGATTGTTAGAAGATTTTGCCCCTTTGGGAAATCATCCCTAACTTTTAAAGGACATTCAAGGGAAATGGTATTAGCTTTAAAGCTGAATTTCCTGGAAGGCATCTATATCATTTAGCAAAAATATACCTGTATTTCCACATTCTGTATGTGGCTAGGGGATCTACACAATTGGTGAAGTTCTTATAAATCTCAGAAAAAGAAATTCAAATCTTTGCTACTTCAAGTATGCTCTGTAGTCCTCTAAAAATCAATGATACTCTTCACAGAAAACATGAAGCTTTAGGCACATGTGTTTTCACTCTAAAACTTCTTTCTGTAACTAAAGGCAATTAGTTGTCACAGGTCCTCAATTTATTGCCATTTACCAACACTATAAATTGAGCTAGGATGTACACAGAATGCACAACTAGACACAATTCCTGCTGAGTCAGGGGTGGGGGGAGTTTTCCCCACAAAACTCTCAGTAAAGCATCTTCTGTGAACTGCAACAGACAACCCACAAATTTCAGCCACAAATCCTGCAAACTGTATCACTGGGAAGCAGCACTTTAACTGATAGTCTGGTATTTCCAAAAGATAATGTCACCATGACATTTTCAGTCTTTTACTATCCTTTTACTGAGTCCCTTTCATATCATCCTAGAGCTGGAGCCACTTGAGCTAGAAGGGCTGAAATGCATTTTTTGTTGTTTGCCAGGCTCTGTTTTGCCTTACCAGCTGGGCCATCACAGTGTAACCTCGCAGGTTCTTAGAGGGAGGCATCTTATTGTCCTTACCACTAGAACAAAGATGCTGCTTGTGAAATAAGAAAATGTTCCTTCTGCCATGGCTCTCTCTTCAATAAAGGAATGTCTACCTTATTAGGTTGAGCTGCCATGCTCATTCTGTGTTACCCTAAAAGTAATAGAGGGCAGCAATGCCCCTCAAGTCTACAGAATCAGATGGGTATTCTTGGCCAAGACTGTGTGTGTGTGTGCATGTGTGTATGCAAATGAGTGTCTGGCAAATTTGTATAAAAATACGTATACAATATATAAGGTAATCTAACTAGTTTATCATATAGAGACTATGTTCGAAACTGAAAATCATCTGTGTCCAGGAAAGAAAACCATCAAACAAAAGATAAACATTTTAAATGGTCGTTTTCTCCCATATGTCATGACAGTAGTTATTCCCATGGCTGGTGACCTCTAATTTCAATGTCACAATCATCCCTTTGTCCTAGCTCTCTCAATTGTACATTTCTCTCTCTTGTGATAGATAGATAGGTAGATAGATATTGCATTAGTCAGGGTTATCCGGAGAAACAGAATGAATAAGATATGTGTGTGTGTGTGTGTGTGTGTGTGTGTGTGTGTGTGTGTGTGTGTGTGCATACATATATATGGAAAGAGATTTTTTAATCTCTGATAAAGAGACTAAATTTTTTCTTTTGTTCCTTGCTTAAAAGTATTCTCCCCATCATTTAAAGTAAATCACTACCATGATGAAAAATTTGGCAAAGACAAGAAAGAATAAGGGGAAAATCAAAATCACCCAAAATGGTGACTAAATAAAAACAACAACAACAAAAAATCTTTCTACTTTGGGAAATTTCAAACATATACAAAGGTCAAAAGGATAGTATAGTGAAAATCCACGTTCCAGTCATCCAGAGTCCTTAATATCAACTCCTAGCCAACCTTAGGAAAGAGATTTATTTTAAGGAAGTAGCTCACATGATTATGCAGGATGGGAAGTCCAAATCCACAGTATGGCCCAACAGGCTTGAGACTCAGGACAGATGAAGTCTGAAGGTGATCTGCTGGAGAATTCCCTCCTGCTCCAGGAGGCCAATCTTTTTATTCTATTAAGGGCTTCAAGTGATTAGGTGAGGCCCACCTACATGATGGAGGGCAATCTGCTTCTCAAAGTTCACCAATTTAAATGTTAATCGTATCCAAAAGCACGTTCTTAAGTTGGCACATAAAATTAACCATCACAGATTTAGGTACACCTATACATCTGTGTCTCTCTTTATAGATACACAGATATACCTTTTGCTCTCTCTCTCTCTCTTGCTCTCATCAAACAGATCTGAATCCAAATAGCAACCCCAACAATTATGTGTGACTTGTGGTATGTTACTGAATCTCCAAAAGGGTCAACTTCATCATTTATGCAATGGAGATATCACACCTCTTCCTTAAAGTCACTTTAAGGGTAAATAAGGTAAATAAGGCAATATGTATAAAACACCTGGCACCATGTCTGACACATAGCAAATGTTCAACAAATGGAAAGTGTTACCCATTCATTCCAACAAACATTTATGTACCCTGATTCTTTCCACTTCTCCACCTCTAGTGTTACCACCCTAGTTGGGTTACACTGGTGTATCCTGTCTGGGCTAGTTCAGTAGCCTCCTAAATTATTTTCTCATTTAACCCTGGAGGTAGTCAGGGAAAGCCTGACTGGTAAATTGATATTTGAGTGAAGCACAGATATACCTGGGAAAAATTTTGGTGGAAGGGGCAGAGAGGAAAAAAGAAACCCCCAAAAGCAAGAGTATTGAGGATGGTAATCTGGTTCCCTGAGTTTTGAAAAATGGTAACCCTTTTATTCTACTCAACAACGCAAATACAGTCTTGATAAATTTGTGAAACAATCAAAGTGAAATGAGTTATTTCTTTCTTCCTTGATGGCTGCCTCCAATGAACCACGTGCACTGACCTATGAAAGGAGAGTGTGTCAGTTGCAAACAGAGCGCACATAGGAGAGAGAGCTCACTGGGATCCAGGCTGCTCCTACTATTAAAATCAAATGTTGACTTTTGAAACATTAGAGATTAATTTTGCTATTGAATCAATATTAAAGCAGGTGGATACCCCAGATGAAGTCTCTTCCATCCAGCACTCATATTTCATGGTCTAGTCTAAATAGGATTTGATCCTTCCTGCACAAACCTTTGAACTCCTTAGTGAATGAAACAGGTGTACCAAGGCTAAGTAGCTCCAAATCTGGCATTTTAACATCTTGATGTGAAAAGACAGCAGGGGTGAGTCAAACAGAGACCTTTAACTCAAATCCACAAAATCAAGAAAGCCAGCACAATGCCTGCCTGTGAGTTGTAAAGGGAAATGAGGAATCCATAACCTGCACACTGGCCTGCACAAAACCAATCAGTTTAGGTAAGTTTTTCAGTAACGTGCCCATTTTCTCCTAAATAAGCTGTTGCTTTGGGTCTACCATTGACTAAAACTCCGACAAAACATAAACATGAGATTTTTGCGACTTCGGCAGAATATAAACAAGCCACTTTCATATGGCAATTAGCTGGTTTGTTTTTCCTGCCTTTCTTGACTGTTTTTTTTTTTCCCCTACATGTTTTTTGGTTTTTGCTTTTGTTTTTTTTGTTTTAATTAATTTATTTTTTATTTTTGGCCGTGTTGGGTCTTCGTTTCTGTGCGAGGGCTTTCTCCAGTTGTGGTAAGCAGGGGCCACTCTTCATCGCGGTGCGCGGGCCTTTCACTGTCGCGGCCTCTCTTGTTGTGGGGCACAGGCTCCAGACGCGCAGGCTCAGTAGTTGTGGCTCACAGGCTTAGTTGCTCTGCGGCATGTGGGATCTTCCCAGACCAGGGCTCGAACCCGTGTCCCCTGCATTGGCAGGCAGATTCTCAACCACTGCGCCACCAGGGAAGCCCTCTTGACTGTTTTTGAAGGGTTTCACGTTTAAGCTGTCTTTGTCCTCTGCAAAAACGGGAACTAGCTTTGACTGACTAAAGCTCTGAGTTTGATGAGAAGGATTATTTTTATTTTTTCTGCACAGAAGGCTTAAAAGAAAAAGGATTTGTATCTGTAGACAAAATTTTTTTTGTTTTTAATTTTATTTATTTATTTATTTATTTTTGGCTGCATTGGGTCTTCGTTGCTGCGTGCGGGCTTTCTCTAGTTGCGGCGAGTGGGAGCTGCTCTTCGTTGCAGTGTGCAGTCTTCTCATTGCGGTGGCTTCTCTTGTTGTGGAGCACGGGCTCTAGGTGCGTGGGCTTTAGTAGTTGTGGCTTGTAGGCTCAGCAGTTGTGGCTCGTGGACTCTAGAGCACAGGCTCAGTAGTTGTGGTGCACGGGCTTAGTTGCTCCGCGGCATGTGGGATCTTCCCGGACCAGGGCTCGAACCTGTGCCCCCTGCACTGACAGGTGGATTCTCAACCACTGCACCACCAGGGAAGTCCCAGAAAAAATGTTTTTAAAGGTAGACAGGAAAGTGGAAGGTTGCTTCCAGGGTAGAAAATATTCCCTCGGGCTAGGGTGGGGCAGAAGGTAAAGAGGAGAGCTGGGCCACCCTAGAGAAGAAAGGACTTCTAGGTGGGCAAGTACTAGGTGTAATACCTCATGGGCAATATTGCTGAGTCTCCTGCATCCCAAGGATGGCACGAAGCCACAAAGGACACCACGAGGGGCAGTGTTCAAACACTCAGAGAGGGGAGAGAGGGAGTCATCATCCTTAGCACCACTTCATTTTTGCAAGCATGACAATCATTCTTGCAAGCATGGACAATCTGTGCCCGGGGACCTTGTCTGTGGTCCCCTTAGTGTGTGTGTGTCATCACCTAGCACCTCTACAGAGGTCACCTACCAGTCTTGATGCCTCTCTGTGCCCCTAGATTTTATGAGGCCATACTCTAAGGGGGAAGTGTCCCTCTCAACATCTCTGGGCACCCACACAAAAACAAGAGAGTTTGGATGGAGCAACTCCAGAACCGATGAAGCAGGTTAACGATGCCTCCCTTCTATGTAACTTATCTAGGGACTTTTTTTGTCTCATGTAAATAAGCATAAATTGTGTAATCAACCTTACTGGGCAGCACTCTGCAAAAACTGGAAACTTCTTTGCTATATTTCCCTCACAGAAAGGGTTTTAATAATTATTCTCACTGAACCTTTACACAGAACATTGCAATATGTGATATCCAGAGTCTTGAAAAGAACAAAGCACTTAATTTGCATTTAAAATTGTTCTGTTTTTTTCTTATGATACAAATGAACTTATTTACAAAACAGAAACAGATTCACAGACTTAGAGAACGAACTTATGGCTACCACGGGGGGAAGTGTGGGACAGGGATAAATTAGGAGGTTGGGATTAAAAGATACATACTACTATATTTAAAATAGATAACCAACAAGGACCTACTCTATAGCACATGGAACTGTGCTTAGTATTCTGTAATAACCTAAATGGGAAAAGAATTTGAAAAAGGATACATGTTATATGTATTAATATAACTGAATCATTTTGCTGTACACCTGAAACTAACATAACATTGTTAATCAACTATACTGCAATATAAATAAAATAAAAATTTTTTTAAAAATTGGTTATTTTCATTTGTTTTCTTTGATTTTTTATACTGCAGGTTCTTATTAGTCATCAATCTTATACACATCAGTGTATACATGTCAATCCCAATTGCCCAATTCAGCACACCACCATCCCCACCCCACTGTGGTTTTCCCCCCTTGGTGTCCATACGTTTGTTCTCTACATCTGTGTCTCAACTTCTGCCCTGCAAACCGGTTCATCTGTACCATTTTTCTAGGTTCCACATACATGCGTTAATATATGATATTTGCTTTCCTCCTTCTGGCTTACTTCACTCTGTAGGACAGTCTCTAGATCCATCCACATCTCAACAAATGACTCAATTTCGTTCTTTTTTATGGCCGAGTAATATACCATTGTATATATGTACCACAACTTCTTTATCCATTCGTCTGTCGATGGGCATTTAGGTTGCTTCCATGACCTGGCTATTGTAAATAGTGCTGCAATGAACATTGGGGTGCATGTGTCTTTTTGAATTATGGTTTTCTCTGGGTATATGCCCAGTAGTGGGATTGCTGGATCATATGGTAATTCTATTTTTAGTTTTTAAAGGAAACTCCATACTGTTCTCCATAGTGGCTGTATCAATTTACATTCCCACCAACAGTGCAAGAGGGTTCCCTTTTCTCCACACCCTCTCCAGCATTTGTTGTTTGTAGATTTTCTGATGAAGCCCATTCTAACTGGTGTGAGGTGATACCTCATTGTAGTTTTGATTTGCATTTCTCCAATAATTAGTGATGTTGAGCAGCTTTTCATGTGCTTCTCGGCCATCTGTATGTCTTCTTTGGAGAAATGTCTATTTAGGTCTTCTGCCATTTTTGGATTGGGTTGCTTGTTTCTTTAATATTGAGCTGCATAAGTTGTTTATATATTTTGGAGATTAATCCTTTGTCTGTTGATTTGTTTGCAAATATTTTCTCCCATTCTGAGGGTTGTCTTCTCGTCTAGTTTATGGCTTCCTTTGCTGTGCAAAAGCTTTGAAGTTTCATTAGGTCCCATTTGTTTATTTTTGTTTTTATTTCCATTACTCTAGGAGGTGGATCAAAAAAGATCTTGCTGTGATTTATGTCAAAGAGTGTTCTTCCTATGTTTTCCTCTAAGAGTTTTATAGTGTCCGGTCTTACATTTAGGTCTCTAATCCATTTTGAGTTTATTTTTGTGTATGGTGTTAGGGAGTGTTCTAATTTCATTCTTTTACATGTAGCTGTCCAGTTTTCCCAGCACCACTTACTGAAGAGACTGTCTTTTCTCCACTGCATATCTTTGCCTTTGTCATAGATTAGTTGACCATAGGTGCGTGGGTTTATCTCTGGGCTTTCTACCTTGTCCCATTGATCTATGTTTCTGTTTTTGTGCCAGTACCATATTGTCTTGATTACTGTAGCTTTGTAGTATAGTCTGAAGTCAGGGAGCCTGATTCCTCCAGGTGCATATTTTCCCTCAAGACTGCTTTGGCTATTCGGGGTCTTTTGTGTCTCCATAGAAATTTTAAGATGATTTGTTCTACTTCTGCAAAAAATGCCATTGGTAATTTGATAGGGATGTATTGAATCTGTAGATTGCTTTGGGTAGTACAGTTATTTTCACAATATTGATTCTTCCAATCCAAGAACATGGTATATCTCTCCATCTTTTGGTATCATCTTTAATTACTTTCATAAATGTCTTATAGTTTTCTTCATACAGGTCTTTTGTTTCCCTCGGTAGGTTTATTCCTGGGTATTTTATTCTTTTTGTTGCAATGGTAAATGGGACTGTTTCCATAATTTCTCTTTCAGATTTTTCATCATTAGTGTATAGGAATGCAAGAGAGTTCTGTGCATTAATTTTGTATCCTGCAACTTTACCAAATTCATTGATTAGCTCTAGTAGTTTTATGGTGGCATTTTTAGGATTCTCTATGTATAGTATCATGTCATCTGCAAACAGTGACAGTTTTATTTCTTCTTTTCCAATTTGTATTCCTTTAATTTCTTTTTCTTCTCTGATTGCTGTGGCTAGAACTGCCAAATCTATGTTGAATAATAGTGGTGAGAGTGGACATCCTTGTCTCGTTCCTGATCTTAGAGGAAATGCTTCAGTTTTTCACCATTGAGAATGATGTTTGCTGTGGGTTTGTCGTATATGGCCTTTATTATGTTGAGGTAGGTTTCCTCCATGCCCACTTTCTGGAGAGTTTTTATCATAAATCGGTGTTGAATTTTGTCAAAAGCTTTTTCTGCATCTATTGAGATGATCATATGGTTTTTCTTCTTCAATTTGTTAATATGGTGTATCACATTGATTGATTTGCGTATATTGAAGAATCCTTGCATCCCTGGGATAAATCCCACTTGATCATGGTGTATGATCCTTTTAATGTGTTGTTGGATTCTGTTTGCTAGTATTTTGTTGAGGATTTTTGCATCTATATTCATCAGTGATATTGGTCTGTAATTTTCTTTTTTTGTAGTATCTTTGTCTGGTTTTGGTATCAGGGTGATGGTGGCCTCACAGAATGAGTTTGGGAGTGTTCCTTCCTCTGCAATTTTTTGGAAGAGTTTGAGAAGGATGGGTGTTAGCTCTTCTCTAAATGTTTGATAGAATTCACCTGTGAAGCCATCTGGTCCTGGACTTTTGTTTGTTGGAAGATTTTTAATCACAGTTTAAATTTCATTATTTGTGATTGGTCTGTTCATATTTTCTATTTCTTCCTGGTTCAGTCTTGGAAGGTTATACCTTTCTAAGAATGTGTCCATTTCTTCCAGGTTGTCCATTTTATTGGCATAGAGTTGCTTGTAGTGGTCTCTTAGGATGCTTTGTATTTCTGCGGTGTCTGCTGTAACTTCCCCTTTTCATTTCTAATTTTATTGAGTCCTCTCCCTCCTTTTCTTGATGAGTCTGGCTAATGGTTTATCAATTTTGTTTATCTTCTCAAAGAACCAGCTTTTAGTTTTATTGATCTTTGCTATTGTTTTCTTTGTTTCTATTTCATTTATTTCTGCTCTGATCTTTATGATTTCTTTCCTTCTGCTAACTTTGGGTTTTGTTTGTTCTTCTTTCTCTAGTTCCTTTAGGTGTAAGGTTAGATTGTTTATTTGAGATTTTTCTTGTTTCTTGAGGTAGGCTTGTATAGCTATAAACTTCCCTCTTAGAACTGCTTTTGCTGCATCCCACAGGTTTTGGATCATCGTGTTTTCATTGTCATTTGTCTCTAGGTATTTTTTGATTTCCTCTTTGATTTCTTCACTGATCTCTTGGTTATTTAGTGACGTAGTGTTTATCCTCCATGTGTTTGTGTTTTTTACGTGTTTTTCCCTGTAATTCATTTCTAATCTCACAGCATTGCAGTCAGAAAAGATGCTTGATATGATTTCAATTTTCTTAAATTTACTGAGGCTTGACTCGTGACCCATAATGTGATCTATCCTGGAGAATGTTCCGTGAACACCTGAGAAGAAAGTGTAATGTGCTGTTTTTGGATGGAATGTCCTATAAATATCAATTAAATCTATCTGGTCTATTGTGTCATTTAAAGCTTCTGTTTCCTTATTTATTTTCACTTTGGATGATCTGTCCATTGGTATAAGTGAGGTGTTAAAGTCCCACACTATTATCGTGTTATTGTCGATTTCCTCTTTTATAGTTGTTAGCAGTTGCCTTATGCATTGAGGTGCTCCTGTGTTGGGTGCATATATATGTATAATTGTTATGTCTTCTTCTTGGATTGATCCCTTGATCATTATGTAGTGTCCTTCCTTGTCTCTTGTAACATTCTTTATTTTAAAGTCTATTTTATCTGATATGAGTATAGCTACTCCAGCTTTGTTTTGATTTCCATTTGCATGGAATACCTTTTTCCATCCCCTCACTTTCAGTCTGTATGTGTCCCTAGGTCTGAAGTGGGTCTCTTGTGGACAGCATATAGATGGGTCTTGTTTTTGTATCCATTCAGCAAGCCTGTGTCTTCTGGTTGGAGCACTTTATCCATTCACGTTTAAGGTAATTATCGATATGTATGTTCCTATAACCATTTTCTTAATTGTTTTGGGTTTGTTTTTGTAGATCCATTTTTTCTCTTGTGTTTCCCACTTAGAGAAGTTCCTTTAGCATTTGTTGTAGAGCTGGTTTGGTGGTGCTGAATTCTCTTAGCTTTTGCTTGTCTGTACAGCTTTTGACTTCTCCATCAAATCTAAATGAGATCCTTGCAGGGTAGAGTAATCTTGGTTGTAGATTCTTCCCTTTCATCACTTTAAGTATATCATGGCACTCCCTTCTGGCTTGTAGAGTTTCTGCTGAGAAATCAGCTGTTAACCTTATGGGAGTTCCCTTGTATGTTATTTGTCATTTTTCCCTTGCTGCTTTCAATAATTTTTCTCTGTCTTTAATTTTTGCCAATTTGATTACTATGTGTCTCAGTGTGTTTCTCCTTGGGTTTAATCCTGTATGGGACTTGCTGCGCTTCCTGGACTTTGGTGGCTATTTCCTTTCCCATGTTAGGGAAGTTTTCGACCAAAATCCCTTCAAATATTTTCTTGGGTCCTTTCTCTCTCTCTTCTCCTTCTGGGACCCCTCTAATGCGAATGTTGTTGCATTTAATGTTGTCCCAGAAGTCTCTTAGGCTGTCTTCATTTCCTTTCATTCTTTTGTCTTTGTTCTGTTCCATAGCAGTGAATTCCACCATTCTGTCTTCCAGGTCACTTATCCGTTCTTCTGCCTCAGTTATTCTGCTATTGATTCCTTCTAGTGTAGTTTTCATTTCAGTTATTGTATTGTTCATCTCTGTTTGTTTGTTCTTTAATTCTTCTAGGTCTTTGTTAAACATTTCTTGCATCTTCTCAATCTTTGCCTCCATTCTTATTCCGAGGTCCTGGATCATCTTCATATCATTATTCTGAATTCTTTTTCTGGAAGGTTGCCTATCTCCACTTCATTTAGTTTTTTTTCTGGGGTTTTATCTTGTTCCTTCATCTGGTACATAGCCCTCTGCCTTTTCATCTTGTCTATCTCTCTGTGAATGTGGTTTTTGTTCCACAGGCTGTAGGATTGTAGTTCTTCTTGCTTCTGCTCTCTGCCCTCTGGTGGTTGAGGCTATCTAAGAGGCTTGATGGGAGGGTCGCAAATTTTTTTTATATAGGAAACACAGCTTCTGCTAAGTTCTTTCTGTTCAATTAGCAAGAAACCCTGACTGTGGGAGGTGAGTCTCCTGGACTGTTAAAGGTTATAAATTAGTATCACTATTTTGATGATTTCCAAAAGAGATGCCAGAGTGAAACCACATCAAGATACAGAAGAAGAGAACTAGCTGCCTGGGTTTATTTCAGAGACAGCCCCTCACCACGTTGACAGTTTCCTCTTCTAGCAGTTCCTAATGGAAAGACAGATGGGCTCCCTCTTCACTAGTGAGTGACCCAGAGACAGAGTTATACCCACCAACCCTCTAATTCAGGCAGAGATATTTTCAGAAAATATGTCAGATTCTGCCCCATGTTCTCATCTCCTTTGGGAATACAGCACATTGCCTGCTCCTTTAGAAATGCCATATAATTGGACTCAAAAGAGATAGCAACTATTTATACTTATCCTCTCCACACCTCCATGGTTCACCTCCATCATTATATATATATATACACACACACATACATATACATATATATGTATACATACCCACACATATACACATACAACCATCACTTTTCAAAAAAAAATGAAAACTTTAGTATCTTCCTATTTCCTGGTCAATTCAGAGGAAATAGTTCCATAAAGTTTTTCTTCACCCGCATTATTTGAGTTTTGCAAATAAGAAAAGAAAAATCACTGTGTCTTCAATAGGTTTGCTATGCTTTAGAGTTTAATACAAATAAGGCAGGTATTATAAATTTCCTTCACATCTCGTGGTGAGCTTTTCCAAATAGCCTAAGTCCTGTCACCATCACTTTTCCATTTTCTGTAAAGAACATGAGGATGTTTTCCCACTCCTGCCACCACGACTGGCTGGCACATAAAACCAGGTAGCTGTAGGCAATTGACTATAAAGATGCATTCCTCCCACAATTTATTGATCCCCCTGGAATCTGACTGCAACTACTGTTACTTCTCCTTGGAAATTGCTCTTGCTAAGGATACTCATGACCTTGCAGACTCAATCCAATGAACATATTTTGGTGCGTACTTTGGCATCTCCCTTACACTCTTCTTCTCATTTGATACACTCTCCCCAACAGGCTTATGATTTCTTAATCTGTATCTCTAGTTCCAACAGCCTCCTAAATATCTCTACTTGGGGTTCCCAGAGAATCTCCAACTCAGCATGGTCTAACCACGCTTGGGTATTTTTTAGCCTTCTTTCCTTATAAACCTGTTCATCTTGAATCTCCCACCCTGGTGACTGGTACCATCCACACGTCCCTTAGTGGGATGAGAATTGTTGAAAGAGGCGAGAAGGGTCCCACAGGGCCAGGCATAAACCTGGAAGAGAAGTGTATCAAGGTCAAGGTGGACACCTAAATTAGGGTTGTGTGCACAGCTAATGGCCAGCGGGAAGTGGACTTGGAGAGAGTCTGACTGGAGGCCAGAACCAAGGGGACCCAAAAACAGGAGGCCAAGTGCCAGTGAGAATGACAGAGCAAGACAGGAAATCTGAGAAAACTACTTACAAAAAAAAAAGAGGATGAGACAAGCCATTATGTACTAGAAGAGGGTGCAGGCAGAGAAAGGACAGTCAGTGCTTTACAAGACACTTTTACACTTTTATTTCTTTTGAGTAACAACTCTTATAGACATGAGGATTTGAGTAACACACCCCATGTCACAGAGTTGGAAAGCGAGTAAACCTGGTGCCGAACCTTGGCCACTGACATCATGTCCCTAGTCACATGTGCACCTGCAGTCCAGTCAAGTTTAGGGCCATCCAAATGAAGGTGGCAACATCTGTAACTTCTAAAATGACATTGATATTCCAGCTGCAGCTGTACCTTCTGTTGTAAAGTTCTCATTTTCTGCTCCCTCCTACCTCTACCTGTGACCTTGAGGTCAAGAGAAGACAAACATTTTTCTTCAGTAGGCTCTGCCATTTCCCGATAACAATTATTTGCATGAAAAGCCACCAAAAAGGACTAGAAAGGAGAGCTTGATATATTACTGACAGGGCTGAGGGACTGATTCATTCTGACTTGAGCTCACTACTTTTATGACTCAGATTTTTAAAAAAATTCCTAATTGAAAACCACAAGTGTTCAGTACCAAAGCCAATCATCACAGAAGAAGAGAAAGAATTTTCTTTTGTCTTTCAATGTGAGTCTTTAAATGGTCACCTTTGTTATGAGATGGACTTCTTGGCAATTCAGTTCGTTTTAGAACATGATGGGCTGTGACTCTACAATTCCATATTTGCAAAGTGGGAGTTAAACAAAACAGAACAAAAAGCAAATGCTGAAGGAAGCACCAGTTTCAAAAATCAACTTACAAATTGTGTACAAGCTAATTACCAATATTTTACCTCATGAATGCTTAGGAAGGCAACGATAGTCTCATTGTTCTACTACATTTCATAAATTATGATAATTTATGGTTTATGATGTGCTTATAAAGGCGGTGATCTTTAGAAGAACTGGCCATTATGCACACCTAGATTGTTTAAAATTGCAGCAGTGTGGGATGAGCCTGTGTAATGAACAACTCTGATTGGATGTTTTTCTCGTTTTTGGAGAAAAATTGGGCTGCTAAATAAATGTTTAAAGTTAAATTATATTTCTCTCGTATGCAAAATACAGTTTAAAATCATTTTTTCTTTTCTTTCTAAAAAGTGTAAATATGACAGAACCAATGGAAAGTAGAAAAAACAAAATGAATCACATACAATAATGCTACTACCCCAATATAACAATTGTTATCATTTTTGTGTGTATGTATTCCCTTCCTGTGTTTTTCACATGTATGTATTTTACATGGTGATGATACACAATTCCATTGAGTAGATACATCATAGCTTACTAAACCATTCTCTTGTTTTGCTTTTGGGTTCCTTCTGGATTTCCATTATAAACTTTGGCTTTTAAAAATGCTTAATGGATAGAGAATATGATTGTCATTGTTTTCCCAACAGGGGGAATGGTGTCACCCTAGTCTATCCTAAACCAATATAAGCCCAAATCACTTATGAACAATTTTTTGGATGCATCCACTGATCTCTGCTGGCCTCTGATGTGGTTAAATACAGGTTTCCACCACTGTGTCATTAAGCCTAAAATGGCTCTGCTCCAAAAGACCTGGGGTCCTTTGTGTTGTGTTGCACACAAAAATGGCTAACACCTGCAACCGTAATAGAATACGTCCCCATTTGGCCCTCTAATCGCTTGGTAAAAAGACAGATCATATTTCTAAAACCCAGATGTTTATCTCAGTGTAGCTTAGTGGTGATGAGCCTGGGTTTTGAAATCAAGCTGACTTGGGTTCAAGCTCTGATTTTGCTCCTTTCTTCTGTGGGCAGGGCAGCTGCCTTGTTCTACTCCTGGAAGACATTCAGATTAGAGCCTAGATGAATGGCGCCCCCTGGAGGAGTGCAGTGTAGAGCCACTTACCTAGACCTCAGTGGCAATGCACTCATGGAGTTGTACAAGGTAGCTGCTCAGGCTTTGGGTAAGTTACTTAATCTCTGAGTCTCAGCTTCCAAATGTGTAAAACTGGGGAGTGATAATAATACCTCGTTACTGTTGTGCTAATTATAGGGGAGAATACTGTAGTAAAGTTTTTGGTGTAGTGCCTGACTATAGTAAGACCTCAATACATGTTAACTCCTATTATATTTTTTCCAAAAATGTAAGCTTTTCAATAGAAGGACTTAGAAAGATTAAGTTCTTTTGTATGCTTTTCCATCATGTGGTTGGTTTCTGTTCTTGATTACTACATTAGTCTGCTCAGAATGGAAGAACAGCATGAAAAAGGATAGAATAGAATAACCATCTGTTCATATTCTCCATCCCTGAGCCTGAGGCTGATCTAATTTTATCTTAAACCAGAGTCATAAATTATCCCTGAACTAAACTGCTTATAATCCCAAAGCTCTTGAGAAATCAGTTGTGGGAATCTCCCTTAGCTTGGATGGGATTCAGTGAGGCCCCAAGCTGGGAGTAGTTGAGGGCTAGGGGCTGAGTAGAGCTAGAAGACATGCAGGGCTAGTCAAGTTCAGAATGCTGAGAGAGGATCTGAAAGGCAGCCGTATTCAGGAACGGTCAAAGAAACAGAAGGTGAGCACAGTCATAAGAGTCTCTAGAAAAATCATTCGTCAATCTAATAAACACCACCGAATGCCACTATGTGCTAATTCTTGGGAATGAAGAAGGAAATGAACATTAAGTTTACCATCACTTACTCTCTTGAGGCTTATCTACTTTTGTTTATATCTTGGGATGGGATGGGGTAGACTGAGTCAAAGTAAAGAGTATCAGTGGAATAGACATAGAACTCAGGTTCCAGTCCCATCACAGATCTTGGAGCCAATCAGATGCCTCCTAAAGCAGCTATAGCTCTCCAAGTTTACCCGGCTTAATTCCTCCAGTGGCTGATAGATCAGGAGGGAAAGAGATCCCCTATGAGGTCAGCCAATATGTCTTGCCTTCCTGCTTCTTATTCCAACTCCACAGGGATTGGGAACAGCTCCAACTATTTGAGGACAGAACTGAAGAATCGGGGTGGTAGAGAGCATGTAAAAGAGCTACTCAGTTGGATACAGTCTAACCCAGGCTGGACTCCCTCAAGGAACCAGTTCCTAATGAATCAAATTGGACTTTGGACTTGCAAATTGAGAGAAGAATGTTCAAGAAGAGAAAACGGAATCTGAAACTGGACGGTATGCTACAAATAAAGATATTTTGGATCTGAACACTTCTCCCCATGATGACAGTTTAATAATGCTGATTCCTCAGCATAAAATGTAGTTTTTGTCAGATAGATTTTAAGCATAATTTACTTTAACCATCCTACTGCGGTTCTGAGACAGCCAACTCTGTCAGAGCGATTTCAATTTGTCCTTTAGGTCGTCCAAATGTTCTTGTCTCAGGTGTGAAGCCCCGAAATCCATGCACAAGTTTCTTTATAAATTACTTATCTTTTAGATGGTGTGTATTTACTACGTCACCATGTTTCCATTTAGGTTTAAGTTTGTAGGACATGACTCATGTCATATTTCTAGAAGGCCAAAGCTAAGTGAATATGCTTCAATACAGTCACATTCAACGTTGCAATTAATCTTGAAAACTTCACTTAAGGAAGGTGTAAAGTAAGACAATAATTCACTCTAAAGTCATTGGTTTAGGCCTTCAAAGTCATTTCTCATTCCAGCAATAAGGAGGATTGCTTTTCTGGGAAGAAATAAAAGTATACACATGATACTTGTAATACGAATATAACATGTTTGACTTCCTATGGAGACCTTTATCCATCTGCAAAGTTCTTGCTTCTAAGTCAGGTATCCTGCTCTTCCAAGTGAATTAACATTTCCACAAGATGGTGAGAGGGGATGTGGCATGGAAGAGAAGGCTTGAGGGGCAGTGGCCGAGGAGGGTCTACATTCCAGAAAAGGAAGAAGGTAAGTGGAGGATGGCTAAAGACATCAGGATTTGAGGGCCTCTTCAGAGCCAATTCTAGACATACGTAGTACAGGAGGTTAAGGATTGTTTGGTTAAAAGGGACAGAAACTTACTCCAGTGAGCTTAAGAAAAAGGGGTGTGTGTGTGTGTTTAAAGACTACACGGCAAGAAGCACAGTGTGGTCTCAGAAAAGAATGGAACCACCTCTGGAAAAGACCTTGGTCTTTCCAACGTTACATGGGCTCTCACCTTTGTTCTTCTCAAGGTTTCCACTTCATTTTACTCTCTCATAGACTGCCTTTTTGTGTTTTAAGATGGACAGGCCAAGAAAAATGGCCACAGGCCTCAACTTTGCATCATTTACTGTTCTACGCCTGCCACAGAATCACCAGAGCCTCTGAGTCCCAAATCCAAATTCTTATGGGATAGACTCTAATTGGCTCAGCTTGGTGCAGGCATCCATTGGGCTGGTTGCCCACTCAGCCCGGGTGATAGAGGAAGATTCTCTGAGAAGCGGTTTTGGGGTGGGAGAAATAATTGGCAGAGGAAATGATTTATAAAACACAATGGCAATTCTTTAGCAAAATTTCTTCTCCTCTGTTTGTTACTTAATTATAATCACTGTTTTAGTTCTTTGAAACAGATCAGAAAGTACTGTTAAAATACATGTATACCCTCACAGGGGTATATACATTAATTCACTAGCACCTGTTTTAAGATCCTATCACAAAAGAATCAGGTTAACCAGTTAATTACCTATCCAGCCAATAACCAATAGCCTACAAATTCCCTGAAGGGAAAGGGTCAAGGACAAATAAAGTGTGCTTTCCATTAAGGAGAAAGAGAAAATGGTTACAGTCATGTAGTTACCTAGAGGCTGTGATGCATGGAGGTTACTGGGTGCCCACAAGCCTGACTTGGTTCAGCCCATTACGGATCCCAAGTCCCTCCCACCTCTATGCCTTTGCTCATGGACACATTCATCCTCTTCTTCACCTGGCTAACTCCTACCCTCTCTACAGGACTGCCGTGGATTGAATTATATTTCCCCCAAAGATACATTGATCCGAGGTACCTGCGATTGTGTTATTTGGAAATAGGGTATTGCAGATGTAATCAAGTTAAGATGAGGTCAGGGATTAGGGTGGACCCTAAACCCGATGAATGGTGTCTTTACAAGAAGAAGGAGATTTGGAGACAAACACACATGCAGGGAATAAGGTTATGACAATGTAGGCAGAGACTGATATAGTGATGTAGGTACAAGCTGAAGAGCACCAAGGATGCCACCAGAGGTGAAAAGAGCAAGGAAGGATTTCTTTCTAGAGCCTTCAGTGGTAGAAGGGCCCTGCGACACCTTGCTTTTAGACTTCTAACCTCCAGAACTGTGAGAGAATAAGTTTCTGTTATTTTAAGCCACCCAGTTTGTGTTACTTCATTATGGAAGCCACAAGAAACTAATGCCAGTGCTATGCTCAGGTGCTGTCACTCCTGGGTTTGCTTCCCAGCTGACATTTGCTATAGACTGAATGTTTGTGTCCCCCCAAAGTTCATATGTTAAAATCCTAACCCCCAATGTTATGGTTTAGGAGGTGGGGCCTTTGGGAGGTGATTAGGTCATGAGGGTGCAGCCCTCATGAATGGGATTAGTGCCCATAAAAGAGTGGCCCCAGAGAGATCTCTTGTCCCTTCCACCATTTGAGACACAGGGAGGAGACAACCGTCTTTGAACTAGGAATCAAATTCTCACCAGACATTAAAGTTGCCAGCATCCTGATCTTGGACTTGCCAGCCTCCGGGATGGTGAGAAATAAATTTCTGTTCTTTATAAGCCACCTAGTATACAGTTTTTTGTTTTAGCAGCCTGAATGGACTAAGGCAACATTCAAAGACTGTGTTGGTGTCCTTTCTCTGTACTACCATTCCCATCCTGTGCTTCTTGCTGCCATCGCTACCATCTTGCCATCATAGTAGAGATGAAACTGGTCTATAACTGTGTGCTTTTCTGTCTCTGGATTGTAAAGATTCTGAAGTACCAGAAACTGTCCTTATTTTATATTGCCAGTGCCCAGCAGTTTGTTGGGAATAAGTGTGTATTAAAATGAGATGAAGATTATTTCCATATGTATTAAATCTACAATGCTCTTGTGTAAAGATATTTACATCTCAAGAATTTAAGACATGCAAGTGTGGAACAAATTAAACTCACATTGTTGAATTTCACCCTATACCTCAAAATATGCTACAGGAAGAAATTAGGGAGCCAAAATAATTGAATAACTGCATATATCAACTTCTATTTGGTTGCCCCCAGCCCTGGTAAGATATGGAAAAGTTTTTTGAATGTAAAAAGTATACTTCTTTGAGGAAAAAAAGAGGTCCTGGGTTGGTTTTGTAAATTTAACTCTCCCTAGAATCCCTTTCCATTCAAATAAAGTAATTGTAATTCATGAAATCAGAAATGTGGTACAAATGCAGATGAAGATAAATAGCACATGAGCCATCGGAGGCAGGCAGATTCACGGGGGAAATTAGAAGCTGTCGTCGGGAGAGTTAATGGAAAGTCCACTAATCCCAATTTTCAGGCAGGATCAGTGGAGCTGTGTGCTTCCCATGCAATTTGCTCTTACATGAGGTCTGCTTCTCCGAAGAGGACGGGGGCGCTGGTTCCATTTACCCCGTCACCCCCGCCGCCCCGCCAAGTACATATTAGCTGCTACAATGCCATTTTGAGATGTCTGCTATACATTTGGGACATGTTTTAACTTTGCTAAATAAAAAATTAGCTAAGAGATTCTCTGTGTTATATAGGGATACCCGTTCTCTCTAGTGTGAATAATCACTATTTAATGTTAGATTATTCTTCAGATAAGCAGCACAGATTGTCTGCTGGGTGGCACGTAGCTCAGGGGGTGCTGGGCAGACAGTCTTATCAACACATTAAATGGCATAATTACACATTCTATAATGCATGTCACTATGGTACTTGGGCGGACAGAGTCTATTTTTATTTATTTTTTCACACTCCAAAGAGCTTCAACTTCTAGAACAAGATTCCAAGCTTAGACTCTGAGAATCATTTTTCCATTGTATTTGTTATATTCACTTAACTAAGTTAAGTGGTAAACATTGGGGTTGCTTTCCCAATTGTCATTCCATTTTTGATAAGTATTCTAATCCTGGTCAGGGATTGGCTTAGGAATGGATGTGTAACACAATTCTGGCCCATGAGATGTGAGAGAAACTTGCTGGTGTGGGTGAGGGTGCATATTCTAGGAACTATGTCCTTGCTCTTGAGAGAGTCACGGGAAGAGCTGGTCTCTCTTCTACCTCTGGACACTGGTCTGGATGTAAGACTGAAACTGCTGCAGCCATCTTGCTACTTGAGGGCGAAAACCTCAACGAGATGGCAGAGAAATGAAAGAACTCGGGGCTCTTAATGACATCTTTAAGCCAATGGATCAAAGAACCTTGAGGTCTCCTCTATGTGGAGGCTTGCCATTAATATTAAGTAATAAATTTCCTCATTATTAAGCCAGGTTTTGTTAGTTGCATCTGAAGGCAATACAAACTGCTACCCTAGGCTTAAATTCCATTGTAGAAATGGCAAGCCAGTGACCAAACTGCAATCAACAGCTGAGTCTCTATCTGTAGTGGACATGTCTTTTGCTGCCTAAACCTTCTTTGATCTGCTTTCCTTTCCGATTCTTATTCCATGTAATTTCAGGGGCTGACCCTCCGTCTACCTCCACAAGTGTCTCTGACCCATGATCTGGCCACTGAGATTACCCCAGCAACCTGGCTGCACTGACTGGTTCCAGGATGGACTTATGACTAAAACTAAGCCAATGAGCAGCAGCAACAGGAATCTTACTTTAACTGTTAGGAAAGGGGGATCTTTTTCTATTAGAGTTGGTGAACTGTTAGCTTATAGTCTTAGAGCTGCCAATGGCTACTTCTGCCATCACCTGGAAAGAGCCTCAGTGAGAATGGAGCCAACACAGGGGAATGTAACAGAGCGAGTACACGTTCCATAATAACATGTGTCTTATCCATGTGGGTTGCTATAACAAAATACCATAGACTGGGTGGCTTAAACAATTTCTCACAGCTCTGGAGGCTGGGAAATCCAAGATTAAAACCCTGGCAGATCTGGTGTCTGATGAGGACCTATTCCTGGTTCATAGATGTGCCACAGGGGCAAGAGAGCTCTCTGGGGCCTCTTTAATAAGGGCACTAATGCTATGGACGAGGGCTCCACCCTCATGACCTAATCACCTCTCAAAGCCCCTTTCTTCTAATACCATCACATTGGCGGTTAAGATTTCAACCTATGAATTTTGGGGGACACACACATTCAGCTCATAACAACACGGACCCCCAACCCTGCCAGAAGATCAGCTCTACACTTGGACTTTTCAGTGACATAAGCTCAGAAGGTCCTTTTGGCTTAAATCAGTTTGAGCCTGTTTCTTTACTTGCAATTAAAAGGATCCTAATGAATACAAAATTACATTGATAGCTACCATTTTCTGAATACCAATTATGTTCCAGGCATATTACATCATTATCACTAGGCTCACAGTGACTCTGGAGTGGAATATGTATCCCTTTACAGATGAAAGTGCTGAATCTCAGAGGGTTTTTTAATGATATGCCCACTTCACATGCTATCGACAAGCAGTGTTAAGTTACAAACCCAGGTCTGTTAGACTCCAAAGACTGTGTGCTTTCCCTTATACCACCTCTCATCACTGGATTAGTAACATCCACACTGCATTTCAGAGACCCCATACGATTTTTTACATCTGTGTAAGTACTAATTTATCTTTTCAGTAAAAGACAGCAATGGATTCAAATTTCTGTTACTACTTCTCTCCTCATTTCCCAGTATTTTTTGTACACAGATGGAGCTACTTGGTGGAACACTTCTAATTTCCCACTTTCTTTGCTCTTACTGTTTTCTTCTGCTGGAATTTCTTTCTGCTTCTCCATGATCAAATCCCATGCATCCTGACGATACAGCTCAACTCCAATGCCTCAAGGTGAAAGCACCTCTTTGATCTCATTCTTCACTGCATGTGTGCCTTTCTAATATCATCTCCTTTTACCTCTTAATCAAGTTATTTGGGTAGGAGACTTTTATCCCTTAACAGAATGCATGCTCCTTAAGTAATATGCATTTGATCCAACTTTGCATCCTTCTATTACTTAGGAGTCTATAAATACTGAATGAATGGATGCATGAACGAAAGGCATTTACAGACCCATCTTCACAGCTTTAGGATCACACAGGAAGCCTGCAGGTAGGCATATTGGGGTCTTTGAACCCCATTTAGCAAGTAACTTGAAAAAGGTATGCATCCAATAATAAAATGACTTGAACTTAGCATAACACTTAGCTCCTTAAAAAAGTGAAAACAACTTTATTATGAGCTATACTCTATGTCCTATTTTCCATTAGTGGCATGCATTAGTTGAGTCATATCAACCTTCCTATTTATATTTTTTACATGTATTTGCATTAAACAGCCATAATAGTAAAAGGTGGCTTTGGATTCTTATTTCATGCTTTGTGTGTGTGTGTGTGTGTGTGTGTGTGTGAATCTATTCCCTCAACGACTTTATCTCTAGGCTATTGTTAACCTCTTTACAAGAAACCTAAGTTCTTATTTTAAGAGCCCACTTTCTACTAACATTAGGTGTTCTAAGTAATGTCAGTTCTATTCTTGATTGATGCTGACCTGTGCCTAAAGTGTTTCTGTAAAAAGGATGACTTAACTGTTACTTTTCTAACAACTGCTCCTCTGTGATTACACAATTTGAACTTATACTAATATATCTGACCATTTTTAATGGACTCTTACAAGTTAGTTCTCTCATATACATTTTCATTTCTAAACCACCTTTACAAATTTATGTTAAATAAATGGCCTTACCAGCTAGATTCCAAAGTGGGGCGGGGGAGGGAAGCTTCAATTGTCCAAATGTAATCTCTGAAAGACAATTTTCATATCAAATGTATCATGTAAAGAAAGTAAATTTAAAATATGATGCAATACTATATTTAAATATTTTAATATCAAAATTACATTATGATTAGTGTGTAGAAAGGTTTTTTAAAAATTAATTGTAAAGGCTCAGCCAAGCCATGTTGCACGTTATCTCATGTATATTACAGCTACATTTTTCGGTAACAATATTTGACTCATTTTTCCTAAAATTTTTATATATCTGAGCTAGTTTATGGGAGGGTTACTTTACAAAATTGTGTAAAAACAGACAGAACAATTGGCATAGAAAGATACACTAATTAGGAAAAAATACCCGAAGTCAATGTTATAACTAGTCATATGTTGTTTATACACATGAAAATAACCTTGTCCTTGATACATGGATTAACATCACAAAGGATGCAGGATTTCAAAGCTTCCTACCTTCATATCTTCAAAAGCAATCCCTTTTTAGTTTGGAAGAGCAGGGAATTCCTAACCAGGTATTGATAATCGAATTCTTCTTCTTTATTTACGTATGATGCTATTCCTAAAATATGTTTTTTGATAAAAGCTTTTTAAGGATCTCCCAAACTGATGGGCTACTTAATTTGGATATACTTCTCTCTCTCCCTACCCTCCCCCACTCCTCTCTCTTTCCCCCACACTTCTTTCTTCTTTCAAAGGGTCCTTGACTTTCGCAGCATTGTGTTGACAGGAAAAGTAAACCTAAAGCTCACATATATTTTTTATTCCTTTCCCTTCCCTCTTTTTTACTGCCTGAACCCCAGGATTAATTTTCTTTTTAACGACTCATACCATCACAGTTTAAACTCTGGGAAACTAAAGCTATGTAAGAGTTTGCAGGATGGTGATGTCCAATTATTAGGTGACTGGGGAAATTTGAAGCATCCTAGAGTATTTAAGTACTTTATTTTTTATATGAAACTTTAACAGAAAGCCTCTTCTTAAAGTAAATCCTTGGATTGGTTTCTCACTTTAGCTCAATTTCAGATCTCTTATGAGGAAAAAAAAAATCTCTAGTTTCTGGAAAGGAGAAATAACATCTTAATTCATGACAGTGGGAAGCCAGAACCCAAAGCCCTAGTTTCTTTTCCACACTTAACTAGTTATGTTGACACAGGCCAGTGCTGTGCGTCCGCAGGTCCTGGGAATTCCTTACACATGTCCTGAAATTGACAACTCCATGATCCCACAGACTAAGTCAGGACTCCTACGAGTCGTGGGGGCAGTAGATTTCGATGCTTCCTCTTAAGTGTCAGCAGTGACACAGGGTCAAGTCTCTGCTTCAACGAGCTTATGATCTTGTTGGGTGCTATCATTTCCTGAAGAAAAGTAACATTACCACATCTCATAGCCTTATTTGCTGGGAAATATTCAGCTCTCATTGCCTCTGAACAGATGAGCATCTCTGAACACCTCCAGAGGCAGAGTGATTTTTCACCTATTTTATCTTATCAACACCTCTTCAGAGAATTTAACAAATATTTAAAATTCAATATTTAAAAAGTTAAAGTCACATTTTACACCATGAATATTTGCACATCCAGAAATTGTGCAGCCATTAGTGTGTTTAAGTTGAATATCATGTCACTGAAAATTATGATCTAACAGCCCTCAGATGAATGGTTCACAACTTCTTCTTTCCTTGATAGCTATAGCTGATGCTTCTAGTGTCCGTCGATTTAGCTACAGGGCTAAAGCTTCTAAATAGTAAACAAAGAGTCCTGAGTCACTGCCTGCAGTTCACTTGTCTGACCACATGGATCCAGATAGACAGAGACACACAGCCTACAACAACACAGCCAGGCGCACCAAATGTATATTCGTTGCAAACACTTTTTGAAAATGCTTTGCATGCCAGAACAATCTCACTACCTGTAAAAAAAATGGGGACACCCTTATCTATTAAGTAAAAGGAGAAATGTACATCAATGTTCTAAAGCAGCCACACTTAAAAAGTAAAGCTTGACTTGCTTAGGGACAAAAAGTTTCTCAGCATTTGAGAAGATATTCAAAGGGTAAAGCATTCTGATAAAACGTGTTCTCAGGTGATCTGCCCTTCAAAAATGTTCAGTCTTCAGACTACCAAAGGAGCATTGTTCCTTGCTCTTTTATAATAAATCATGAATATCATTTCATTATATTGAAAAAAAATTTAAAAATCAGCATGGCCATTTATACTTTTCTGTCTCATTTGTAAGTAATATACTAAAGCTTATTTTATATTTATCTACGAAGTACAGCCCTTCTTCTCTGGAAAAGACACATACAATTATGATTTGATATTTTATAGTAGACTCTGCAAATTTCACAAGATAATTATCTCATTGTGTTTACAAATAGCCAAGACAAAAAAAGTTACTAAGACTATTCAAAGACCTTAATCTTCATAATTAAGTGCTTGCTATTATTTTTATTCTCTTACGTATTACCAAAGCACTCTTATGCTTATCCTTATTAAGACACTCATCAAGCTGTATTATAATTGTGTGTGTTTTATGTCTCCTCACTGGACTAGAAATATTTCATAGTCAAGGATTTTATAGTATTTATTCATTATTCCAATCTCTGTGTACTACCTGAGAGAGAGAGATGATAAATAGATATGGATTCTGCCCTGTAGCTTTAACTCCCAAAGTCAAACAGATGATAATCAAGTTTGATACTTTTGATAATCACAGTTAAATGATGTCTTAAATAGAAAAAGCAGAAACCAGAAGGTACCAGGGGATAAGGGTAACAAAATTCTCAAATTCTAAAATAGATTCCTCAAGGGATGGATTTAAATTACATAATTTGTTTACAGTAAGTGTTTATAGAGCAGCTAAACTGAAGAGGTAGACAAGCAAAAGGGAGAAAGAAGGGGGAAAGTATCCTCTAATGACTGTTGAAACTTGCTGACATAAATTGAAGATCATTGGGAATAAATGTGAAGACAGTATCACCATCCTGAGATGGATTCAAAAATGTTGAAATCAGACAACTAGAAGTTACCATAAACACTATAAAACATGAAAATGTGGATGATAAACTTGGAACACTAGAATTGAAGGACAATTTCAGAACACTTTAATAATAACCTGCCAAGTATAGAGATATCAATATTCTGTCAATTTTGACATTATTGTCTCTATCTTGATAGTGAGAAGACAGAATTTCAGTACTTGAGGACACAGAAAGAAATGGACACCAATCAAAAGATTTACATGCCCTTTCCTTTTCCCCTATCAAATTCACTGCTCTTACAATAACTGGATATTTCTAGCCCTGCCTTCAAGCCCTCTGCCAGACTGCTCCCTGGTGTTTGGGAGTGGACACAAAGGGAGGCCAGCACCTTACACCTGAAGCTCTGCAGACTTTTGTTTATAAGCCCTCTCCCCTAAGCAAATAGAAGATAATGTAGTTGGATGGATAGATCAACCTCCTTATCTTACAAATCTTTACAAAACCAGAAATGTGACTCCAGAAAAATTCAAAGTACTTATTGGAGGACTTACATTCTTTCCTGTGCCTTTGAGATATAAATATTTCATCTGGTGTCCTCTGGGAACTTTTATCTAGACCATCCTGAATTCCTAAAACTAAAGGAAAAAGGGAAAGAGGCTTTTTAAAAATTCAGACTGCTCCACAGTTTCCTTAAGATTACTTGTCAAGGACAAATACAAATCTTAAGTGTCTTCTCCACAAATATTAACCTAAAAAATTTTAGCCATCTGAGCAGGTAAACTTAAATTATTCTGACAGTTCTTTTATAACTAGTGAGTTTTATATTAACCTGCCTCATGGCTAAAATTTTAAAGGGAATCTATAAGGTCTCTCTCTGCTTACGTCTGTCTGTATGTTTACGTGTGTCTATACATGTATGTGTAGATGTGTGGTATTTCCTGCCTCCAGAGTGTTACTAAACTAAAATTAATTTGCAAAACAGCTCTACTTAATTGATTCAAATACTTATATAAATTTAGTATTCAAAAAAATTCTCAAAATTATAATAGAAAAAACCTAAAATGGCTTTCAGGTTCACATGATCTGGGAAAATATTTGGTATTAAAGCTAGTTTAAGTTTATTGGTTTGATTAAAATAAACATGTCTTAAACTATAATTCAAAAAGATACATGCACCCCTATGTTCACAGCAGCACTATTCACAATAGCCAAAACATGGAAGCAACCTAAATGTCCACTGACAGATGAGTGGATAAAGAAGATGTGGTACATATATACAATGGAATATTACTCAGCCACAAAAAAGAATGAAATAATGCCATTTGCAGCAACATGGATACAACTAGAGATTATCATACTAAGCGAAGTAAGTCAGAAAGATAAAGACAAATACCATATGATATCACTTATATGTGGAATCTAAAATATGACACAAATGAACTTATCTACAAAACAGAAACAGACTCACAGACATAGAGAACAGACTTGTGGTTGCCAAGGGGAAGAGGGCTGGGGGAGGGAAGGACTGGGAGTTTGGAATTAGCAGATGTAAACTATTATATATAGAATGGATAAACAACAAGCCCCTACTGTATAGCACAGGGAACCATATTCAACATGCTGTGATAAACCATAATGGAAAAGAATATAAAAAAAAGAATGTATATATGTGTATAACTGAGTCACTTTGCTGTACAGCAGAGATTGACACAACAATGTAAATCAACTATACTTCAATTTTAAAAAATTAAAAAAATAAAATAGACATGTCCGAGTTATCATCACTGAATATAAAGTAAACATACAACTTTTATTCTACCTGGGTTTATTAATTAAATAAGTTAATGTTACGAAATTTGTCAATAAGAAAAATAACTTGTTATGATGAAGTTTTTGTAAGGAATCTAGAACTAATTTTTGAAGACAAGTAAATTAAATAGATGTGACTAAGGTACAAAATTTATAGGTGAAATTTTAAAATAATTTCCTCCAATATTTTTGGTAACCTGAAACCTTAAAGTTTTGCTAGGTTAAGTTAAATGATAAGTGAAGTTAAATTCATTGAATATCCAGGTCATTTCCAAATAAGGTAAAACATTGCAACATGAATCACTAACCATAGGTTTACCCACTTTTTTGCTTCCTTTTACAGAGGAATTAAAGATATTTTAGGGACTTACCTGGTGGTGCAGTGGTTAAGAATCCACCTGCCAATGCAGGGGACACGGGTTCGAGCCCTGGTCCGGGAAGATCCCACATGGCGCGGAGCAACTAAGCCCATGCGTCACAACTACTGAGCCTGCGCTCTAGAGCTCATGTGCCACAACTACTGAAGCCGGTGCGCCTACAGCCCATGCTCTGCAACAAGAGAAGCCACCGCCAATGAGAAGCTCACTCACCGCAACAGAGTAGCCCTCTCTTGCCGCAACTAGAAAAAACCCCACGCGCAGCAACAAAGACCCAGCACAGCCAAAATAAATAAAAAGTAAAAAGGTTATCGTGTTAAAAAAAGATATTTTAGATTGTTAATAAACATGTTTTATGCCACTCTGAGAAATTTTCTGTAAGAAAGCATACATTTCTAGAAATTATGAAAATATTTATGTCTGCCAATCCATAGAATGCTACTGTAAAAGGTAGTTCATAATTGCTTGCACTTAGTTTACGCTAGAAATTTGAGGTTTTTAAGGGTTAAAAATGCTAATCTATGCAATTAAAACTACTAGAAATAAAGGAAAGGAATCTTATGTGTGGTCAGAACTGGCTCAGATTGGAATAAATTTAATTAAGTAAATGAGTTTTAATATCAAAAGTAAGCTGGTGTAAAATTACAATTTGGTTTTTCTCTCTGCTAAAAGCACAGAGTTATTTTGTACTATTGGTCTGTTCTTAAAAATGACAGATTGCAAAAGGTTTTTGTTTACCTTTTAAATAATCTGCTGAAGAAAAAATGAAGATCTTGTGTCTGGTCAAAATAATCACTATGTTCCATGTGGTCTTTATCAGGCTTTTGACTACTTAGGTAAACCAAGTCTTTCCAATTACTGAAAGAATTAAGTTAACCTCAGAACTATGTACCATTCTATACTCGCCTGTGAAGTCTTTGTCACTTTGGTTAAATAGGTAACTAAGTATTGTTTCACAGTGACCTATGATCCTATTTGACCCAGTATTTTATTTTTAAATTTTTAAATTTTTAAATTTTTATTTATTTATTTTTGGCTGTGTTGGGTCTTCAGTGCCGCACGTGTGCTTTCTCTAGTTGCAGCGAGCGGGGGCTACGCTTCATTGTGGTGCGCGGGCTTCACATTGCGGTGGCTTCTCTTGTTGCAGAGCAGGGGCTCTAGGCATGCGGGCTTCAGAGGTTGTGGCATGAGGGCTCACTAGTTGTGGCTCGCGGGCTCTAGAGCGCAGGCTCAGTAGTTGTGGCACATGGGCTTAGTAGCTCCGCAGCATGTGGGATCGTCCTGGGCCAGTGATCAAACCCGTGTCCCCCTGCATTGGCAGGCAGATTCTTATGCACTGCGCCACCAGAGAAGCCCTGACCCAGTATTTTAAAACCTTTTGATATTTTTGACAAGCTTCCCAGAAATCAAATTCTAAATGAAGTCTTTTTGACTTCAAGCTAACTGTGGGATAGTCCAGAGGGCCTCTGGAGCATCTCAAAAGATTTGTTCTCTGTCCTTATTAAAAGGGAGATGTTAAATAAATTAGGCTTAGTTGATATGTTAAATTACATGGGAAGCATTATCAAATAAGAAATAATAATACTAAACTTTCTCTATGTTTTGTCTGTATAGGTATATGTTTTAAGTGTGTCCCCCAAATTATGTAAAATTCCTGGAAATCTGATATGTCCTTGTATAATGTTGTCAGACATAATTCCAGTTATTATCCTTAAATGTTGTATGTTACAGAAATAACCAAATTTCCTTGTCAATTCCATTACAATAAACTCTCATCAAATCTTTAATAATGGGCATTTTTAAGTCTTTCGTCATTGACAGAGAGTTATTGTTTTATTCTGATGCTTTGGCAAAAGTGTTCCTACAAAAGTGCTTCAACTTCATGGAAAGAATGTTTGACAAGTACGGGTTTCTGATAACTTTAAGATCATAAAACTGAACAGGGTAAGAATTTCCAGAACTAATGGGAAAACTGGATTTAAGCAGAACAAGTACATGGGGCTGAATGAACTGAGGAGAGGAAACATTGCTGGTTGCTTAATGTTTTGTTTGTCCAGATGTACGGAAACCTTCTCTTTTCTCTTAAAGCTATCAGCAATCTGGTAAGATATACCTCTGGGAACAAAGGTGAAACATTTACTTTTTTTCCCTACTTGATCCCTCCAAAATGTGGAAACTCTTGAGTATTCTTTTCATGGCAATATAGTTACCTAATTACCTAAGTTAAATAAAAATCTGGTCTTTTTATAACAGGACACGGTTAGAAACATTGGCTACATAACTGAGGCTTTGGCTAGAATATCTTATTTGAGAGAAATATGCAAAGACTCAGATATGACCAGATAGCTTTACGAGACTACTTGGACTTTACCTTGGCTTCCTGACCTCAAGATGTTTTTGAGTTTGATCTGACATTCCTTATAAAAAGTCCTAGAAAAGCAGAGTTAAGAAGAGCTGATAAGATCAATCGCTATTCTTGCCACACTTATGTGGCAAAACAAGCCAAATTTAATGCAAAAAAAAATTAGTTTTGCTGTGATCATCCTTGGAAAAAAAGGAACAGGGATAACTGTAGAGAGAAAAATTATGTTTTCACCTTTGTCTATATTAGATTCTAATCTTGTTTTTGTTTTGTTTTTTTTAATTGAACCATCTTTTCCCCTTTATTTATTTATTTGTTATTTATGGCTGTGTTAGGTCTTCGTTTCTGTGCGAGGGCTTTCTCTAGTTGCGGCAAGCGGGGGCCACTCTTCATCGCGGTGCGCGGGCCTCTCACTCTCGCGGCCTCTCTTGTTGCGGAGCACAGGCTCCAGACGTGCAGGCTCAGTAGTTGTGGCTCACGGGCCTAGTTGCTCCATGGCATGTGGGATCTTCCCAGATCAGGGCTCGAACCCGTGTCCCCTGCATGGCAGATTCTCAACCACTATGCCACCAGGGAAGCCCTAATCTTGTTGTTTTTGAGGTTGTGTTATATACATGTAAATTGGACTGGATCTTGAATTCTTCTAGTTTCCTCAAATATCTGGCTTTGACTCTCCAAACTAATGTTGCCAATTTTCTCCCACCCTTCTGAGTTGGAATCAGTAAGAACAAAGTCTCCTCTTGAATCTCTTTGGAAGGGACTAGACCAGGTCCTCCTCGCTATCCAGGTGGCAGCCAAACTTAAGGGACTGCACATCTCATGGCTAAAGAAGGCTCTGCCTGACATCTGGTCCTGTACAAAAGCTGGAGATCTCCAAATTAAATTGACAAGGAAGAGAAGGACCTGACATTGAGGCAGAATGCTTCTTCTTAAGACGCCAGATCAAGACTTCATATCTTAACTAAATACGAATCCTCTTATTCTTCCCTTTCTGTACTCTACTTTGGCATTGGCCTGGAAAGATAACACAACACTTGTATCTCCCAGGCCATTGCTAAGGGGGGGGGGGTTACCTCTGGAAGTTAGAACAACTTTTTATTTCAGGCTAGGAGAAAAACTAACGGGCCCTTGGTTTGAACAGGCAAATGCAACAATCCCTGCGAGTGAATCCATCAGCAATGCCACCTTAGTGGGAGCGGTTTGTGCCCGACAGGATTTATCTTAGTCTGTGGTGGTTATTATTCTTTTTGGGCCTATGGATGCCTAAGAAGGCTAGTACATAATCAGGCAGTGCCTCTTAGGTCATCTAACTTTGCCCCTAACTGTTCACAAACTGGGATGTCTCATTGATCAACTTCCCTGGATCTGCATCACTGAGCTAGAAAGGACTTACCAGGAGGTTTGCATGATTCAGTATTCATTCCCTTTGGCAGGTCCCTACTTCCCTGGTTAGGAGTAAATACAAATGAGGCTATAGTCAGGACCCTCTCCTTAACTCAAAAATATTGCAGAATTCGCTGCTAAAGGAATAGCTGCCCAAGAAAAACTCTTGGACTCTCTGGCTAAAGTTGTTCTTGATGACAGGATAGCTCTGTATGATCTGGCAGTTGAGCAAGGAGGCATCTGTGCTGGGGCCAGCACCACGGCTGCACCTGGGTCAACACTTCTGTGAAAGCTGAAACTGGGCGATATAAGATCACTGAGCAAGACACTTGGCTTAAAAGGGTGACTCCTTCAAGAGGGTCCTCCTTTGGCTCCTTTGATTTTGACTGGTTTGAGTCTTGGGCACCACGGCTCTGAAGGGCACTCCAGACATCGGGAATTACCCTGCTTATAACAGTCATAGTAATCTCCCTGGTGCACCGTGCTCTCTCATAGGCTTTAAATGTGTGTTCACAGGTGTTAACTACCAGGCAAATGATCTTAAGGCCAGGACAGAAGAGAAAGAACGAAGAGAATGATTAAAGATGATGATCCTAAAGCCATGTCCTGTGACTATCACAGGGATCGTGACCCTGTGACCTGAAAACACCATGACCCATGGACACCACACAAGGATCAGCAAAGCTGTGAGAACTGCAGGGCCATAGCTGAGGGTGACGCCAATGCCTTAAGTTTTGATCACGTCTCTCAGTTAAGCTGAGAATCTGATCAAAAGGGGGGAATTGTTAGAAAAGAAATGACAGGCCCCAAATGGAGTCTCTTGTGCTAAGCCCTATGTCAGCAAACCAAGACGTAATACCTGACCTAATGGCAGTGACAACCTCCCCCAGGAATGTTGTCTTTTTTTTTTTTTAACATCTTTTTTTTTTTTTTTTTTAAACATTCGCCTGTGAAGCCATCTGGTCCTGGGCTTTTGTTTGTTGGAAGATTTTTAATCACAGTTTCAATTTCAGTGCTGTGCTTGTGATTGGTCTGTTCATATTTTCTATTTCTTCCTGGTTCAGTCTCGGCAGGTTGTGCATTTCTAAGAATCTGTCCATTTCTTCCAGGTTGTCCATTTTATTGGCATAGAGTTGCTTGTAGTAATCTCTCATGATCCTTTGTATTTCTGCAGTGTCAGTGGTTACTTCTCCTTTTTCATTTCTAATTCTATTGATTTGAGTCTTCTCCCTTTTTCTCTTGATTAGTCTGGCTAATGGTTTATCAATTTTGTTTATCTTCTCAAAGAACCAGCTTTTAGTTTTATTGATCTTCGCTATTGTCTCCTTCATTTCTTTTTCATTTATTTCTGGTCTGATCTTTATGATTTTTTAACATCTTTATTGGAGTATAATTGCTTTACAATGGTGTGTTAGTTTCTGCTTTATAACAAAGTGAATCAGTTATACATATACATATATCCCCATATCTCTTCCCTCTTGTGTCTCCCTCCCACCCTCCCTATCCCACCCCTCTAGGGGGTCACAAAGCACCGAGCTGATCTCCCTGTGCTATGCGGCTGCTTCCCACTAGCTATCTATTTTACGTTTGGTAGTGTATATATATGTCCATGCCACTCTCTCACTTTGTCACATCTTACCCTTCCCCCTCCCCATGTCCTCAAGTCCATTCTCTAGTAGGTCTGTGTCTTTATTCCTGTCTTGCCACTAGGTTCTTCATGGCCTTTTTTTTTTCCCCTTTAGATTCCATATATATGTGTTAGCATACTGTATTTGTTTTTCTCTTTCTGACTTGCTTCACTCTGTATGACAGACTCTAACTCCATCCACCTCACTACAGAATGTTGTCTTAACTGGTCAGTCAGGACCGGTGAGGTAATCTGCCGCACAGTCCCCTTCGGCCCCAAAAAGTGGATTACCTCAACCTGAAAATGCACTCTTTCCCCCCTTCTGCCCGTAAAAACCTTCCATTTCGTACAACTCCTTGGAGCTCGCCGCTAGATGGGATGCTGCCAGATTCATGAATCATTTAATAAAGCCAACTGGATCCTTAAAATTTATTTGATTGAATTTTTTTTTTTAAACACTTTGTACTTCCTTCACTCCACACCCACATTTCTGGCACACATCTGCCTGGGTATCTGGGCTCATTCTGTCTTTCTGGTTTATAACTTCCCCCCCATCCCCCATCTTCTCCAGTTACCAAGCTCCTATCACTTTATCCGAGCCCAGGTAACCCCCATGTCCTTTGTGAAGCTCCCTGGTCAACCACAGGCATCACTCCTTCCTCTAACGCTTGGAGTAACTGCTGTCCGCAGACTAGGCCTTCTCAAACACTGCTTGGTTACAAGATAACTTTTCATGTATGTCTTATTTTCCTCAGTTAGACTATAGGTTCCTCAAAGCGCCAGTTTTTTTGTTGTTTTGTTTTATTCCACCATGTGTATATTTCTATATATCTTAGTGCTAAGTAAATATTTCTGACTGATCATTTAAACAGGCTAAAGAAGGTACAATTAGGAATAAAACTAAGTAATGAAATCTGCATTCAGATACAACGTGAATATTTCCACTTTTGGAATTTAAGATTGTGTGTGTGTGTGTGTGTAACACAGAGAGGCAAAACATTTCTAATTTAAGCAAATAGCCTGAACTCTCTTGATGTAAGAAGACCACCCAGATATTTTTACCAAAAGTGGCTTGATTGGGCTTTGTTAGGTGACTTTTTCAAGGATTTCAGTCTAAAGATGCTGTATTTTCACCAATGATCAATGAGAAGAAAAGGAATTTACTAATAAATGATACTGGTAGTTTGAGTAATAGGTAACAAATTCTTCATTGCACACACCACACTAAAATAGAGTTCAGATAGTTTTACCAGTTACATTTTTTTAAACTAGAAAAAAGAAATAAATATTTAACAAACCTCTGAGAGGATACTTCATAAATTTAAAATACTAGAAATTATTTAGGGATAAAACCTCCCAGATTTAATTATATAAAAATTTAAAAATTCTGCCTGGGAATTTAAAAATTAACAAAAATCAAAAAACCAAAAATAAACTAGAACAAATTTTCTTATTAAATATGACAAAGAATTGTCTATAACAGTAGATACTGTGGATATTAGATAGGGGAAAGAACATGAACTTTGGAGTTATAGATGAACCTAGGATAGAATTTGTTAATTACTAGTTAATTACTAGGTGTATGCCTTTGGGCTAATTACTTAAGTGCTCTGTGCTCCTTTTTCTCATCAACAAATAAGAAATGGCAGGACAGTGGAGGATTACTGGACTGAATGTCAATATTATGACATAGTATGAGTGTGTTTCAGGTTTGGTAATTGCAATCATTGTTGCTTTTGTTGTGGTCATCCATGTACAATGCTTCGTGTCAGTCTATTTATCTCTTGTAAAAATAAAATACAGTGTGTGTGTGTGAAAAAAAAAAAAAAAAAAAAGAAATGGCAGGGCTCCCTCAGCCTGTACTTTAAAAAAGATAAATAATATGTAAGGGTTTGGGACAAAGGCTAAGCACATAGGAGTCATTTAATAAATGGTAGTTTTAGATTACACAAAAATCACTCATACAAAATAAAATAAGGCCTTTAGAATGCCAGCTACTTGAGGGCAACGATTTTTGTCTGTTTTGTTCACTGCTGTATCCTTAGTGCCTAGAACAATATCAGGCACATATTAAGATTTAATAAATGTTCCCAAATGTAGGATGAAAGCTTTAAATATTTTACCATTGAATATATTTGCTATAAACTTTTATGGAGGTACTCTTCATAAAATTAAGGGAGTTTCCTGTGTTCCTAGGGTACTAGAAGAGGTTTTTCCTTTCTTAAACTGTGACTAATTTTCCTTTTAAAAAAAAAAACAAAACTGTTACTGGGTATTAGATTTCATCAAATGCTTTTTCTGCATCTATTACAAAAATCATTTTATTTTACTTTTAAATTCTGCAAATATGGTGAATTATATCAATTGAATTTTGCATATTAAATGATTTTTGCCTTCTTTGAAAAAGCCTAACATTGGTCTGTGTTTTTCTTTTCTCGTGATATTCTTGTCGGGTTTTATTATCAAGATGATGCTGACCTAATAGGGAAAGTTAGGAAGTGTTTATTCTTTTTCAATTTGCTACAAGAGTTTGGTAAGATTGATATTATTTCTACCTTAAATAATTAGAGAAACTCCCTGATGAAGTCACTTGAGTCTGGATATTTCTTCACAAAAAGTCTAAATTACAGATGCAATTCCATTATTTGACAAAGTACTATTCAGTTTTTTTATTTCTTCTTGCGTCTTTTACGGTAGGTTGTTTTACAGTAAGTTTTCAAAAGTTACTTGGATTAGTTTCTAACTACTTCTTGCCTACACATCAGTGTGGTTATGTTATTCATTAAAATAACATAAGATCATTTGTTTGTGTTTCTATTCTATCTTGGGCCACCCTCAAACCTGTTTTTTTGAATATGTGAAATATTAATATGGTTTTAAATGTTGGGTTTATATAAAAAGGCCTTTTCAAAGAATTATCCTTTCCCCCATTTCTTCTACTTTATTCTTACTCCTTTATCCCCCTGTATCTTTCTTATGCAAAATGTAGCATATTTTTATTACACAAAAGTAACATACTGGGGGCTTCCCTCGTGGCGCAGTGGTTGAGAATCCGCCTGCCAATGCAGGAGATACGGATTCGAGCCCTGGTCTGGGAAGATCCCACATGCCGCGGAGCAACTGGGCCCGTGAACCACAACTACTGAGCCTGCGCGTCTGGAGCCTGTGCTCCGCAACGAGAGGGGCCGCGATAGTGAGAGGCCCGCGCACCGCGATGAAGAGTGGCCCCCACTTGCCGCAACTAGAGAAAGCCCTGGCACAGAAACGAAGACCCAACACAGCCAAAAATAAATTAATTAATTAATTAAAAAAAAAATTAACAGTGTTTGGACAGGGAGTCCATATTGGATATGAACAACCTGTACTCCCATTCGTTTATTAAGAATAAATAAAATCCTTTAAAAAAAAAAAGTAACATACTATACTATTCTGTACTTTGATTCTTTCACTTAGCAATATTTTCTAGAAATCACTCCATATCTGTTCATACAGTTCTCCCTTTTTCTTCCTGATACAGCTGCATAGTTGCATAGACCTCCATTTTGTGGGTGTATCCAGTTTATTTAACCATTCTCCTGTGTCTGAGCCTTTTGATTGTTTCAAATATTTTGTAATTATAAACAATGTTGCAATGTGTTTTTCGTATTGAAGGAGGTACGTCCCAAGGGTTAATTCCCAGAAATGGGATTGCTGGGTCAAAAGGTACATTTATGTGTAGTTGTGTTATTTCCACGTTTCCTTCTGTTCAGATCCAGTGTCTCTGTGCCCTGCTGCAGTGATACTGGTCCAGAGCCTGTGTCAGCCACAGAGTTTCCTTAAAAGAGTGTAGATTTGTAGTACTGAAGGTGTCTCCTCAGGTGAAATTCACAGGAGTGAGATTTGTGGCTTGAAAGATAAATGAATACGTGGTTTTGCCAGATATCACCAAACTCCCTTCTAAATGGTTGTACCAGTTTGCATTCCCACCAGCAATGGGGGACAGGACCTGTTTTCCCACAGCCTTGCCAACAGGATATGCTGTCATATGCTTTTTAATGTTTTCCAGTGCTATGGTCTGAATGTTTGTATCCCCCCCCCATAAAATTCACATATTAGAATCCTAATACTCTATGTGGTGGTATCAGGAAGTGAGGTCTTTGGGAGGTGATTAGGTCATGAGGGCAGAGCCTTCATGAGTGAGATCAGTGCTCTCATAAAAGAGGCCTGAGAAAACTCCCTTGCCCCTTCAGCCATGTGAAGTTACAGGGGGACGATGGCCATCAATGAGGAAGCTGGCTTTTACCATATACCAAATCTGCCAGCACCACGATCTTGGACTTTCTAGCCTCCAGAACTGTGAGAAATAAATTTATGTTGTTTATAAGCCATGTAGTCTGTGGTATTTTTATGAGCCCAAATGGACTAAGGCAGCCAGTGTGACAGGTGAGAAACTGTAACACCTTGCTGTGATATCATGCCCTCTGCAGATGGAGAACTGGATGGCCGCTTCCAGCCCGGAACACAGTGAACGTGTGTTATGCCAGACTCCCCTCACGGCCTGAAGCATCCGCTCAGAGGCCCTTTCTGTCCTCTCCTGGTAGTGAACCTGAGGCAGGAATACTCCAGCCCAACAGAGAGGATCTTTTCACAATGAACCTCAGAAGGGAAGTGCTTACAGTCTCCATGCCGAACCCTTACCTACTAGCTCATAAACCAAGAAGTACCAAAAGTGGAAGATTTTGTAATCCCACGACCTCCTGAAATAACTTGTGCCGGGGAAATGACGCATCTTTCATTGACAGAAATAAGAGGGACAATCTCCTGACTTTCTCTTGAAGGAAGACAGCTCTGTCCACCAGGAGAGAGAAACTGCAACCAACATTAAGTCGATAGCTTTTCAAAGTTTCAATTTACTGATGATTCCACTGAATGAAAAGACACCACCTCTAGGAATACTTTTCCATCATCACATGCCAGAGAATGTCCCAGACTGGGGGTGCCTCTAAGTGAATTATTATCTTCCAAGGATCTTAATGGACAACTCCCAAGCAGTCTGGAGAATGGAGGGTCTAATTATGAAATCACTGCTGATGCCAGAGGAAATGACGGAACTTCTGATGAACTGGGCGTCGTAGCCACTGCTAATACCTGCTCTCAGCACATCAGATGCCTCTACTGCAGAAATGTACTCACTGGTGCAAACACTGAGCTGTCCCCCACTCCACCTCAAGGCTCTAGGGACGCAGGTGTACTCTCTTCAGTGAAGAAGCAGGGCAGGCTCTTTGGTCCCTGTCAGAAGTGGCACCTTCCAATGGCTTTCCGTCATCCTACGTGGGCAGCTACATATCCTCACAGCCCTGTGGGAGCTGACGTATTTAACCCCTGAGCCTTGATACGGCATTCCCCACTCTCAAAGGATGGCCGAGGGACTGAAACAGCACCCCGTTACTTCTGTAATCAGACAATCCCCGAATGGACTCCCTCAACTGGCAAGTGAAAAACTTCCCGGAGACTTTTTAATAGATAAAATAGTGTAGAAGAGAGGCAGGGAAGAAGAAAGGGAGGGAAGTTTACAGATTGGTGTGATGGAATGTCTTCTAAATCCCCTGGTGGCCATTTCAGCCTGTGTAGTCCATTCCAATTCTGACTGACAGAAGAGCTGAGATCTTTAAATCATCCAATATTCTGGCTACCTGTGAAGGTTCTGTAGTTTGGCAAAAGGAACAATAAAACCAACGGCAAAACTGAGAAGTCTGAATGATTTAGACGTTTGAATTATCCCCATGTGTACTCCCAAAGAGCTGTGTCCTGTGTACATTAAATGATTAGCAGATATAAAGTATGACACTAACCAGCTACATTTTTGGTACACAGTTTGAATCCCACAGATTAATAGATTGACTTCTCAAATAATGAAAAATCAACACATGTAAGCTAAGCATCTGGCACACAGTAACTCCTCAAGTGGTTTCTGAGGGAGTTGGAATTTTATGAAAAATTGTATATGTAATTACATACACACTTTTTCAGGGCAGAGAGTCCATCATCTTTTCAATGGACTATTATCCCCAAAAAGGTTAGCAACAACCAGACTAGGGTTGTTTAATCGGCATTTCTTTTAATCTGTGTTAACTATTAAACACATAGTAAAGCAACAGTCCTTCCATTATGCCATTTCACACTTTTCCTAAATAAATAACGTGGTCCTTGCCATAATCTTAATGACTGTTTAAAGCAATGAAAACAAAGATGCGCAAATGTTAAATTAGTTCATTTACAATGTCCTTGAGCATTTTTATCTTTTGCTTGAAAAAAATCTTGGCCATTTTTCTTAACAATAGACACTTTTCTATTCCTAATAGTGTTTCCTTCTAAGGTTATTCATTTTAGGAAAAATATAAATTTTCACAAATATGAACTGAAAGAGGTATTTAACTTTTTAAAAGTTTCTATCAATCATCATACTGTTTGGGGAATACTTAGCCTATTTTGCCAGAAAATTCAGATCTTATATCTCAAGTGTTTGTTTATTTGAAAAATAGGCCATTAAAAGTAACAGATGAGTATATGGAGATGAATTATGAGATAGTTACAGAATTTTTTAAAGGAACGTAGGTGGCTGGCAGGATAAAGAAAAGAAGCATGATAAAAGTCTAAAGAATGAATGAATATTTGACATTTCAACAGCCCAAGGCCATATAAATTACTTCCAACCAGAATTATTAATTTAAATTCTAGGCCTTCAGGCAAAATGTCATAAAGTAAGAGAAACCATGATGTGCCTCCTAGGACTTAACTCTGACCAACAAAGGAGAACTTGGTGGCAACGTGGGAGTGACAGAAACAGGGAAAAGAGACCATGTCACCTTGGAGCTCATAGAAGAAAGGAATGAAGTGCTGGACATTTCTGGACATACATTCCAGACTGACGTAACAGTTGACTTCAAAAAGTTACGGGAAGAATAAGTATACGCCAACAGGCAGAGATACAAAGTAAAAAATGACTCACGAACTCTGACCATACATTCAAATGACTCAAAAAGAGATGCCGGTGGAAGTGATGGACATCAGGAGAAACTAGCATGGCTGTACAGCATGCTCTCTGACAAGCTCAGCCTTTTAAAGGACAGAAGTCAAACACAGGGGAAAGCAAGAAAAAAAAAAAAAAGAAAAGCAAGTATAAACCATAGCACTAACCGTTAGGAATAACCCAGGGAAGTCAAAGACCACAGTGAGCAGAGACTTGAAGATCAGATAATGTTGCTTAAAGCACCTGATATAGATCAGGTAGTGCAAACTACGAAGTTTGTATTTGTGTTGCTATTTCCTTCATTCTAAAGAGGAGAAAACGGGTGCAAAGATGTAAAGTCGCTTCTGCGATATCATAAATCGGTTAAACCGTGGAGCAGAGATTTCAAACCAGTGAAGGACACTTACTCCTTCCTCGTGTGTCCTGCATGTGGAGGAACACCCTTTAATCCTGGCTTTTCCCCATCTCTCTCACCACTCCACTGTGGTGGAAAAGGACCAAATAGCCGATTAGTGAGCTTAGAAGGAGAAACCATGCTAACTAGCCCTTCCTTCTCTCTTGGGAGAGCTGCCTCTGCAAGCGACTCCCTCAGATGCTGTGAGCCTCAAGGTAACGTAGAGGTCAAGGCCTTGCCCCCTTGGAGAAGGTCTGCAGTGGTCCAGAGCTGCCTGTGACTAACGGGGAGGGTCTCTCAAATCCTGGGGTACAACTCCAGCTCCCTAGCTGCCAGATATGCCAAATTCTCCGATATCAGCTCCAATATCAATCATACAGATGAGAGTTTTATTTCCCATAGGCCTCATTTTGGGGGGTCCTATTCTCAGTTCGTTCAGAATATAGGCTTTTCAACAAAGCCCTGTTTTGATGACCTCAAGCCTGAGCCCCTAACCATGTAGCAACGCCATTTTTCTTATGTTTTGTCTAAGATGGGATAAGGCTTACAGATGGCAAAGAGAAATGTCATTTTGTGACTAACCTTCCCAGAAAATGGAATATTTTTCTAAACTAGAAATGGCAAAACATGATTAAGAGAAAACTGGAAATCAATATAAGAGAGGTGATAGTAAAAGACCCCCTAAGTTCTTTGAATAAAGTCAATTCTTCAAACCCAGAAAAATGATATTGCAGCCAGATTAAATGGCTTAGGTTACCACCTCAGAGCTACTTTCAGTCATAGTTGAGAAGTTACAGAGTATGGAAAAATGTGTCCAGGAGACTAGAGATGGGCAAATATCCTCAGTTTTCAAAAGGCTAAACAATGGAAAAATCTCAGAAATTACAACTAGTAATTTTGGGGGCTTGACATCAACCCTCAAGAAACCTACAGAACAGGTTTGTGAGTAAAGGATAAATTGAAAAACTAAAGTCAAGGTGTGTCCACTAAAAAAGTAAGTTGTTCTGAACTCACTCCATTAACATCTTAGATAAATTTACTGAAGGGTTTATCAAGAGATGCTAAAAAATATAGCACATCTTAATATCAGCAACAACAATGGACAGAGACTTTTATAATATACTTGATCTGATGGTGGAAAAGGAGATGCATGATTACACTGGTAAATAACGTGACACCTGAAAGACGAGTCATAGTGAATGTGAAGGACGTTTGTGAGGTGAGTCGGGTCCTGGCCTTCTCATCGTCATTTTGTACACACCGTGTATACACAATTTTTTATTTGTCAATTATGTCTCAATAAAGCTGGAAAAAAAAATAATCTTTCAGTAACATTAAAAGAAGAAAAAGTTCCAATCATGGCAAGAAACATTTCCAATGCACTCTGTAACAGTCAAGCCACATTTTGAGTTCTGAGTGAGATTCTGGGTGCTGCATGTTAAGAGAGATATGGACCAACAGGAGCATATTCAGAAGGCAGTGAAGAAAGGGTGAAGATCCCACACGTCATATCAATTAGGAAAAGGCTGAGAAGCCTGGAAGTTTAGTCTGCAGAAGAAAAGACAGTGATAAACACAGAGAGTGGCTTTCAATCTATTTAGCTGTTTGGGGTTTGAGATTTGTCTTGTATAAAATGAAGGGGCTTGAAACTTACGAGGTCTTCTGGTTTTTTTTTTTAACATCTTTATTGGAGTATAATTGCTTTACAATGGTGTGTTAGTTTCTGCTTTATAACAAAGTGAATCAGCTACACATATACAACTGATAAGGTCTTTATGATCCCAATCTCTCAAATTATATGCTTCTTCTGTACAAACATTTAAAAAGTCACAGTTTACCGTATGATCCAGCAATCCCACTCCTGGGCATATATCTGGAAAAGTTGAAAACTGTAATTTGAAAAGATACATGCACCCCAATGTTCATAGCAGCACTATTTACAGTAGCCAAGACATGGAAGCAACCTAAATGTGCATCGGTAGAGGAATGGATAAGTAAGATGTGGTACATATATACAATGGAATATTACTCAGCCATAAAAGAATGAAATAATGACGTTTGCAGCAACACGGACTGACCTAGAAATTATCATACTAAGTGAAGTAAGTCAGAAAGAGAAAGACAAATATGACATCACTTATATGTGGAATCTAAAATATGATACAAATGAACTTATTTACAAAACAGAAACAGACTCATGACATAGAAAACAAGACAGAGAAAACAAACGTATGGTTACCAAAGGGGAACGAAGGGAGAGGGATGAATTGGGAATTTGGGATTAACAGATACATACTACAACATATAAAATAGATAAACAGTAAGGACCTACTGTATAGCACAGAGAACTATGTTCAATATCTTTTTTTTTCTTTTTTTAACATCTTTATTGGAGTATAATTGTTTTATGTTGTTGTGTTAGTTTCTGCTGTATAACAAACTAAATCAGCTATATGTATACATATATCCCCATATCCCATCCCTCTTGTGTCTCCCTCCCACCCTCCCTATCACACCCCTAGAGGTGGTCACAAAGCACCAAGCTGATCTCCCTGTGCTCTGTGGCTGCTTCCCACTAGCTATCTATTTTACACTTGGTAGTATATATATGTCCATGCCACTCTCTCACTTCGTCTCAGCTTCCCCTTCCCCTTCCCTGTGTCCTCAAGTCCATTCTCTACGTCTGCATCTTTATTTCTGTCCTGCCCCTAGGTTCCTCAGAACCATTTTTTAAAATAGATTCCATACATATGTGTTAGCATACAGTATTTGTTTTTCTCTTTCTGACTTACTTCACTCTGTATGACAGACTTTAGGTCCATCCACCTCACTACAAATAACTCAATTTCTTTTCTTTTTATGGCTGAGTAATATTCCATTGTATATATGTGCCACATCTTCTTTATCCATTCATCTGTCTATGGACACTTAGGTTGCTTCCATGTCCTGGCTATTGTAAATAGTGCTGCAGTGAACATTGTGGTACATGACTATTTTTGAGTTATGGTTTTCTCAGGGTATATAGTGGGATTGCTGGGTTGTATGGTAGGTCTATTTTTAGTTTTTTAAGGAACCTCCATACTGTTCTCCATAGTGGCTGTATCAATTTACATTCCCACCAACAGTGCAAGAGGGTTCCCTTTTCTCCACACCCTATCCAGCGTTTGTCGTTTGTAGATTTTCTGATGAAGCCCATTCTAACTGGTGTGAGGTGATACCTCACTGTAGTTTTGATTTGCATTTCTCTAATAATTAGTGATGTTGAGCAGCTTTTCATGTGCTTCTTGGCCATCTGTATGTCTTCTTTGGAGAAATGTCTATTTAGGTCTTCTTTCCATTTTTGGATTGGGTTGTTTGTTTCTTTAATATTGAGCTGCATGAGCTGTTTATATATTTTGGAGATTAATCCTTTGTCCATTGATTCGTTTGCAAATATTTTCTCCCATCCTGAGGGTTGTCTTTATGTCTTGCTTATGGTTTCCTTTGCTGTGAAAAAGCTTTGAAGTTTCATTAGGACCCATTTGTTTACTTTTGTTTTTATTTCCATTACTCTAGGAAGTGGATCAAAAAAGATCTTGCTGTGATTTATGTCAAAGAGAGTTCTTCCTATATTTTCTTTTAAGAGATTTACAGTGTCCGTTCTTACATTTAGGTCTCGAATCCATTTTGAGTTTATTTTTGTGTATGGTGTTAGGGAGTGTTCTAATTTCACTCTTCTACATGTAGCTGTCCAGTTTTCCCAGCACCACTTATTGAAGAGACTGTCTTTTCTCCATTGTATATCCTTGTCTCCTTTGTCATAGATTAGTTCACCATAGGTGCGTGGGTTTATCTCTGGGCTTTCTATCTTGTTCCATTGATCTATGTTTCTGTTTTTGTGCCAGTACCATATTGTCTTGATTACTGTAGCTTTGTAGTATAGTCTGAAGTCAGGGAGTCTGATTCCTTCAGCTCCCTTTTTTTTTCCCCTCAAGACTGCTTTGGCTATTTGGGGTCTTTTGTGTCTCCATACAAATTTTAAGATTTTTTGTTCTAGTTCCATAAAAAATTCCACTGGTAATTTGATAGGGATTGCATTGAATCTGTAGATTGCTTTGGGTAGTACAGTCATTTTCACAATATTGATTCTTCCAATCCAAGAACATGGTATATCTCTCCATCTGTTGGTACCGTCTTTAATTTCTTTCATCAGTGTCTTATAGTTTTCTGCATACAGGTCTTTGGTCTCCCTAGGTAGGTTTATTCCTAGGTATTTTATTCTTTTTGTTGCAGTGGTAAATGGGAGTGTTTCCTTAATTTCTCTTTCAGATATTTCATCATTAGTGTATAGGAATGCAAGAGATTTCTGTGCATTAATTTTGTATCCTGCTACTCTACCAAATTCATTGATTAGCTCTAGTAGTTCTCTGGTGGCATCTTTAGGATTCTCTATGTACAGTATCATGTCATCTGCAAACAGTGACAGTTTTACTTCTTCTTTTCCAATTTGGATTCCTTTTATTTCTTTTTCTACTCTGATTGCCGAGGCTAGGACTTCCAAAACTATGTTGAATAATAGCGGTGAGAGTGGACATCCTTGTCTTGTTCCTGATCTTAGAGGAAATGCTTTCAGTTTTTCACCATTGAGAATGATGTTTGCTGTGGGTTTGTCATATATGGCCTTTATTATGTTGATGTAGGTTCCCTCTATGCCCACTTTCTGGAGAGTTTTTATCATAAATGGATGTTGAATTTTGTCAAAAGATTTTTCTGCATCTATTGAGATGATCATATGGTTTTTATTCTTCAATTTGTTAGTATGGTGTATCACATTGATTGATTTGCGTATATTGAAGAATCCTTGCATCCCTGGGATAAATCCCACTTGATCATGGTGTATGATCATTTTAATGTGTTGTTGGACTCTGTTTGCTGGTATTTTGTTCAGGATTTTTGCATCTATATTCATCAGTGATATTGGTCTGTAATTTTCTTTTTTTGTAGTATCTTTGTCTGGTTTTGGTATCAGGGTGATGGTGGCCTCATAGAATGAGTTTGGGAGTGTTCCTTCCTCTGCAATTGTTTGGAAGAGTTTGAGAAGGATGGGTGTTAGCTCTTCTCTAAATGTTTGATAGAATTCACCTGTGAAGCCATCTGCTTTGGACTTCTGTTTGTTGGAAGATTTTTAATCACAGTTTCAATTTCATTACTTTTGATTGGTCTGTTCATATTTTCTATTTCTTCCTGGTTCAGTCTTGGAAGCTTATTCCTTTCTAAGAATGTGTCCATTTCTTCCAGGTTGTCCATTTTATTGGCATAGAGTTGCCTGTAGTAGTCTCTTAGGATGCTTTGTATTTCTGCGGTATCTGTTGTAACTTCTCCTTTTTCATTTCTAATTTTATTGACTTGAGTCCTCTCCCTCTTTTTCTTCATGAGTCTGGCTAATGGTTTATCAATTTTGTTTATCTTCTCAAAGAACCAGCTTTTAGTTGTATTGATCTTTGCTATTATTTTCTTTGTTTATATTTCATTTATTTCTGCTGTGATCTTTATGATTTCTTTCCTTCTGCTAACTTTAGGTTTTGTTTGTTCTTCTTTCTCTAGTTCCTTTAGGTGTAAGGTTAGATTGTTTATTTGAGATTTTTCTTGTTTCTTTAGGTAGGCTTGTATAGCTATAAGCTTCCCTCTTAGAACTGCTTTTGCTGCATCCCATAGGTTTTGGGTCATCGTGTTTTCATTGTCATTTGTCTCTAGGTATTTTTTGATTTCCTCTTTGATTTCTTCAGTGATCTCTTGGTTATTTAGTAACGTAGTGTTCATCCTCCATGTGTTTGTGTTTTTTACGTTTTTTTCCCTGTAATTCATTTCTAGTCTCATAGCGTTGTGGTCAGAAAAGATGCTTGATATGATTTCAATTTTCTTAAATTTACTGAGGCTTGATTTGTGACCCAAGATGTGATCTATCCTGGAGAATGTTCCATGCACACTTGAGAAGAAAGTGTAATCTGCTGTTTTTGGATGGAATGTCCTATAAATATCAATTAAATCTATCTGATCTATTGTGTCATTTAAAGCTTCTGTTTCCTTATTTATTTTCATTTTGGATCATCTGTCCATGGGTGTAAGTGAGGTGTTAAAGTCCCCCACTATTATTGTGTTACTGTTGATTTCCTCTTTTATAGCTGTTAGCAGTTGCCTTATGTATTGAACTGCTCCTATGTTGGGTTCATATATATGTATAATTGTTATGTCTTCTTCTTGGATTGATCCCTTGACCATTATGTAGTGTCCTTCCTTGTCTCTTGTAACATTCTTTATTTTAAAGTCTACTTTATCTGATATATGAGTATTGCTACTCCAGCTTCCTTTTGATTTCCATTTGCATGGAATATCTTTTTCCATCCCCTCACTTTCAGCCTGTATGTGTCCGTAGGTCTGAAGTAGATCTCTTGTAGACAGCATATATATGGGTCCTGTTTTTGTATCCATTCAGCAAGCCTGTCTTTTGGTTGGAGCATTTAATCCGTTCACGTTTAAGGCAATTATTGATATGCATGTTCCTATGACCATTTTCTTAATTGTTTTGGGTTTGTTTTTGTAGGTCCGTTTCTTCTCTTGTGTTTCCCACTTAGAGAATTTCCTTTAGCATTTGTTGTAGAGCTGGTTTGGTGGTGCTGAATTCTCTTAGCTTTTGCTTGTCTGTACAGCTTTTGATTTCTCCATCAAATCTGAATGAGATCCTTGCTGGGTAGAGTAATCTTGGTTGTAGGTTCTTCCCTTTCATCACTTTAAGTATATCATGCCACTCCCTTCTGGCTTGTAGAGTTTCTGCTGAGAAATCAGCTGTTAACCTTATGGGAGTTCCCTTGTATACTATTTGTCGTTTTTCCCTTGCTGCTTTCAATAAGTTTTCGTCTTTAATTTTTGCCACTTTGATCACTATGTGTCTCAGTGTGTTTCTCCTTGGGTTTATCCTATATGGGACTCGGTGCACTTCCTGGACTTGGGTGGCTATTTCTTTTCCCATGTTAGGGAAGTTTTCGACTATAATCTCCTCACATATTTTCTCGGGTCCTTTCTCTCTCTCTTCTCCTTCTGGGACCCCTATAATGCGAATGTTGTTGCATTTAATGTTGTCCCAGAGGTCTCTTAGGCTGTCTTCATTTCTTTTCATTTTTTCTTTATTCTGTTCCGCAGCAGTGAATTCCACCATTTTGTCTTCCAGGTCATGTATCCGTTCTTCTGCCTCAGTTATTCTGCTATTGATTCCTTCTAGTGTAGTTTTCATTTCAGTTATTGTATTGTTCATCTCTGTTTGTTTGTTCTTTAATTCTTCTAGATCTTTGTTAAACATTTCTTGCATCTTCTCGATCCTTGCCTCCATTCTTTTTCTGAGGTCCTGGATCATCTTCACTATCATTATTCTGAATTCTTTTTCTGGAAGGTTGCCTATCTCCACTTCATTTAGTTGTTTTTCTGGGGTTTTATCTTGTTCCTTCATCTGGTACATAGCCCTCTGCCTTTTCATCTTGTCTATCTTTCTGTGAATGTGGTTTTTCTTCCACAGGCTGCAGGATTGTAGTTCTTTTTGCTTCTACTGTCTGCCCTCTGGTGGATGAGCCTATCTAATAAGCTTGTGCAGGTTTCCTGATGGGAGGGACTGGTGGTGGGTAGAGCTGACTGCTGCTCTGGTGGGCAGAGGTCAGTAAAACTTTAATCTGCTTGACTGCTGATGGGTGGGGCTGGGTTCCCTCCCTGTTCGTTGTTTGGCCTGAGGCAACCCAACACTGGAGCCTACCCGGGCTCTTTGGTGGGGCTAATGGCGTACTCTGGGCGGGCTTCCGTCAAGGAGTACTTCCCAGAACTTCTGCTGCCAGTGTCCTTGTCCTCATGGTGAGCCACAGCCACCCCCCGCCTCTGCAGGAGACCCTCCAACACTAGCAGGTAGGTCTGGTTCAGTCTCTCTTGGGGTCACTGCTCCTTCCCCTGGGTCCCGATGCGCACACTACTTTGTGTGTGCCCTCCAAGAGTGGAGTCTCTGTTTCCCCCAGTCCTGTCGAAGTCCTGCAATCAAATCCCACTAGGCTTCAAAGTCTGATTCTCTAGGAATTCTTCCTCCAACTGCCAGACCCCCAGGTTGGGAAGCCTGACGTGGGGCTCAGAACCTTCACTCCAGTGGGTGGACTTCTGTGGTATAAGTGTTCTCCAGTCTGTGAGTCACCCACCCAGCAGTTACGGGATTTGATTTTACTGTGATTGCGCCCCTCCTACCATCTCACTGTGGCTTCTCCTTTGTCTTTGGATGTGGGGTATGTTTTTTGGTGAGTTCCAGTGTCTTCCTGTCGATGATTGTTTAGCAGTTAGTTGTGATTCTGGTGTTCTCACAAGAGGGAGTGAGCGCACATCCTTCTACTCCGCCATCTGGTTCCTAGTCTTAATGCACATTTTAAAATGAGTTCTTCATTCTTTAGGTCTGGAGAAGATGCTCAGAATCTGCATTTTTATCAAGTTCTCAGGTAATACTGATACTGCTGTTTCAGGAACCACACTTTGAGAACCACTGGCCTAGATGATTACCAACTTTCATTTCTATGCTAAGACCGTCAGTTTCAATAATTATCTTAACTTTTCTTCATGAGGAACAAAGAGATCCCCACTCCCCCAGAGCAAGGCCTTAAAACAGCAAAGTAATCCACCTTTCCCTCACTTCTTTCTTAAAATGCTAGTTTTCCTTTTAAAGTAGAGTTAAAATGCTGTAGTTTCTGAATGGACAGAGGAAAAAGTAAACCTTTCTTCCTTTGTCTCAGTTCTCCATCACCATACAATTTCAGACACTTTTATTATTGTTATCTCCCAGGGTCTTAAAGTTTGAAAAAATTCAGTTTCTTTTATGCTATAAAAGAAATCATTATCAGTACTCTGAGTATATTGTTAAAGTGTTCCAAAGTTCTAGAAAGATAAACTTTTTGGCTAAGGGTGAGCGTGGGAGTATTTGAAGATGGGGTGTGTGTGTGTGTGTGTGTGTGTGTGTGTGTGTGTGTGTACATATATTCCACAGAAAAGTAAAATTTATCCCTAGTTGCTTCAGGTGACTTTTCCCTGCTATTTTTAATACTTTTCATTATTTGGATTTGCAGCACCCCAGGAGTCTTTAGCTGTTTCAAGAGGTGTCATGAAATTCTGAAAAGTTTCTCAAAATAACATTTTAAGTCACTTCAATTGAAAAACTACATATTTTCTGTACAGAAATTTCCCAGATTGGTGAAAGGGACAAAGAAGGATGTTTAGAACTGAAATTAAAAAACTGGAAATCACTGGTATGGTATTTAAACTTCCATTCTGTGCTGGTTCCCAGATGAATTGCAAACTGGTTGTATACTTTTTTTTTTTTTAATGAAGCATAGTTAATTTACAATGTTGTGTTAATTTCTGCTGTACAGCAAAGTGATTCAGTTATACATATATATACATTCTTTTTCATATTCTTTTCCATTATGGTTTATCTCAGGATACTGAATATAGTTTCCTGTGCTATACAGTAGGACCTTGTTTATCCATCCTATGTATAATAGCTTGCATCTGTTAACACCAAATTCCCAGTCTATTCTTCCCCCATCCCCCTCCGTTGCATTCTGTGCCCACAGAGACTTGGCATCTAAATCAAACATAAGGGACTTCCCTGGTGTAGTGGTTAAGAATCTGCCTGCCAATGCAGGGGACACAGGTTTGAGCCCTGGTCCGGGAAGATCCCACATGCCGCGAAGCAACTAAGCCTGTGCACCACAACTACTGAGCCTGTGCTCTACAGCCCGTGAGCCACAACTACTGAGCCCGCATGCCACACTACTGAAGCCCCCTTGCCTAGAGCCCGTGCTCCACAACAAGAGAAGCCACTGCACTGAGAAACCTACGCACCACAAGGAAGAGTAGCCCCCGCTCGCCACAACTAGAGAAAGCCCGCATGCAGCAATGAAGACCCAATGCAGCCAAAAATAAATAAAATAAATTAAAAAAATAATAAATCAAACATAAAATGCCCCACATATTTGAAATGAAAAAAAATCACATTTTCAGGCAGTTCTCAATTATCTCATTAGCAGATTGTCTGGAATGACTAAAAGCCCTAAAGATTGTTTCTCTTTGAGACTATTTTTGTACTTAGCGGTGAAGAGCTGTTTTCCCAATGCCCTAAGAATTTCATTCAATTAATGTTAAAGGTGCCACTAAGAGGAGGTGGAAGGTGGCTCAAGACCCTTTTGCAAAAGAAAGTTTTCTTCTCAAATCATGCAGTGTTCTTTTAAAACCGTTCCTGCAGCTGGGGAGAGGAGACAGAGAGTGTTTTAGACTTGAAAGGGTGCCTGGACCTCTAGGTACAAAGAGAGAACTGAGATATCACTATTATAATTACATCAGTTGGGTGCTAACAAAAAAAATTTGATTTTAGAAATGAGTAAGCCCCTGCTCATTGTCTGTATTTGAGAAAGAAATGAGGACCTCCATGTTTTTTAAAACACCAAGCACACTTGTTTTGTTCTCTATAAAGAGCAGCAGATGGGCAAGGGGAGATTTCAGACACCTGCGGACAGGCAGTGTGCTCAGACTAGACAGGGCATTAGCGAAGGCCTGAATCCACTGCTTAGCTCCGTCACTGGAGCTTTCTCTGTTCCTCGGGTCCACTTCATATAACTTCAATCCTCAGATTCTCACTGGACTCATCATCGCTGCCCAGTTTTCCCTACTCCAGTATCTCTCAACCCTTTAAACAGATGCCAACTTTTCATAAATATAAACATCTCATTCACACTTCCCCCAGAAATCCTAACATAGCCCTCAGGATTAGGGGAGGGAAAACTCTAGCTCGGAATTCTCTGTATTTACTTTGTAACCTAGCAGCAAAAAGGGTGTTGTGTTTTGTTTTCTAAAGTGGGCATTATAAAAATAATAGTTTGGTTATATTTTTATAAAATAAAAATAAACTATAAGATTGATTAGGTCTTCTCAAATTTTTCATTTGCCTTCTCCTACCTCATTCCCCACCTCCCAGAGATTCTGGTATTTCTCTTAGAGCTCCAGCTGAGAACTGCTGCTCTAATTTCTATGTCACGACCAGGACTGGCTCTATAACTTGTGGGGTCCACTGCAAAATGAATATGTGGGGTCCCTTGTTCAAAAATGATTAAGAATTTCAAGCCACCAAGAGCAGAGCATTAAACCAAGGGTGGGGCCTTGCTAAGCCTGGAGTCCTGGGTGACTACACAGATCACATGCCATGAAGTTGACCGTGACTTTTCAGCTTCTGCTACTCCTGTGACTGACTCTTCTTCTCTGTTTTCTCACTCTGATTCCTAAGAGTAGCAATCTGAGTGGCTGAGAAAAGCATTTCATTCCAGAGAGTGTCCCTGGTTGCTGGTAAGCCTACTCATTGGAAGGCCCTTGGGCAGTTAAGTAGGTCAGGACCAGGCTGTTTATGCGACCAGAGTTGGGGGGGTTGGGATGGGGTAGAGAATGGATCTCCTAGCACAGGGCGTGGCCACCAGTGCAACAGGGACAGTGGAGGGGGCAGTTTTCCTTAGGAGGGGACGTGAGTAGGCATGCAATTATTGATATTTTTGGTACAAAATATAAAAACGTGCATTTCCAATTTGAGCCTGACGCCTGTGTATATAAAATGGAGTCATAATATTTCAGAGGATAGTTTAGGGGGGGGCAAATGAGATAGTGGCTAAACAAATGGGATGCAAAGCCCTAATAAACGTTATGTCCATTGTGACAAAGGGAGCTTATACATAGTGGAACCTGATTTAGCATCTCAAAAACGTACGTGCGTGACACTTCCCTGGCGGTCCAGTGGTTAAGACGCCATGCTTCCACAGCAGGGGGCACGGGTTCAATTCCTGGTCGAGGAACTAAGATCCTGCATGCCATCCAGTGTGGCCAAAAATAAATGATAAAAAGATAATCTCAAGAAAAAACACACAAAAAACCAAAAACGTATGTGTGTAACACGTAGGCTGTCAGGTCGTTGCTTCTGTGGTGAATGCTCTGGCTGACTATCACTGTGAACTGAACAACACAGGTTCCATGTACTGAGGGCAGACACACACCACGGGCCGCATCTTTGTTCAGATATACAGAGGAAATTGGTACCAGCATGGAATGGGAGCCAATGGACGATCTATTTAATAGACTGTGGCTTGTGATATTTCTACACTGTTGATGACAGACCATGTTTCCTTTAGAAAAAAAGAATTTTCTAACATTCTCCCAAGAAAGGCTTAAGCTGCCCTTGATTCTGTCAGTAACTGGGAGTGACTGTCCCACTCTGCTTTATTATCACTGTGATCACACCAGTTCCTCTTCTAGGTTTAAAAAACTCATTCTCATATTTTTTTTCCTGAGGATTTTTTATCTAATCAATGATGTCCTTCCAATTTAACTACTGAATCTAGTCATGGGTTTTTTTTAACTCCAGGCCTTACCTTTTGTCATGTTTATCATTCCCTTTCCTTTGTCTCATTTAAGTTAAATTTTATCATCTGTACAAGAATTTAAGTTGATCATATGAAGGATTCTGAAACACTAGGGATGTTCAATTCCTACAGTGATATCCGTAACTTTTAATGTTTAGGAATTTTTCCCCTGTGTGTATGTGAGACTGGGTGAGTGTTTGTGTGTGTGTGTGTGTGTGTGTGTGTGTGTGTGTGTGAGTGTCTGTGTGTATTTAAAGAATACTCAGATTTACAACTGTGTAAGAAAAAATTCAAGTTGCAAATACCAGGAGTCATGCCAAATAGGAATTTCCAAACAGCCCTACATGTGAATACATTGTGATACTCACCAAATTAATTACTACAAAGAAACTGTCACATTATTCAATTTTGAAAAAGAATCAGAAAAGTAACAGTCTAAAAAGTAGAGCTTCGGAGAAAAAAAAGAATTCCATGATAGAGCATTTCGAATAGGTGAGGATGGTTGGTTAAGCTGGAGATGCCCACTTCCTTTGCTCTCGTGGTCACAGGCAGAGTGGGCTTCCATCTTCATAATCCCATTATGTGCAGGATGCTGCACTTAGCCTTCCTGATGACTTACATTTGCCAGAAACACTACACTTAGGACGCAGATCATATTAGCAGTTACAACAGATTTCCAAAGATTGATGGCAGCCCCAAGTGAAAAAGATCGAACTAACTACCCTCCAAATACTTATCTGAGGTGGGAGGAATTGGGAGATTGGGATTGACACATATACACTATTGATACTATGTATAAAATAGACAACTGAGGAGAACATACTGAATAGCACAGGGAACTCTACTTAAGGCACTGTGGTGACCTAAATGGGAGGGAAATCCAAAAGGGAGAGGAGGGGAGATCTGTATCTGTGTGGCTGATTCATTTTGCTGTGCAGTAGAAGCTAACACAACATTGTAAAGCAACTATGCTCCAATAAAAATTAAAAACAAAAAATCAAATACTCATTTGAAGTATGTATGTGTGTGTGTGTGTGTAAGTATGTGTTCATGTGCGTGTGTGTGACTGTGTACTCGTGTATTTACTCAGCCAGCACTCTGGAGAAAACTGGTTTCTTAACACTTGTTCCTAGGGAGAAGCAATTTCAAAACCCCTCCGTCTTTTTGAATGTCAGCTACTGCACAGATACAAAACTCATGTACTTAGAAAAAATGGGATTATAAACAGCCTTAGGATATGACTCTTTCCCTTCCACGCTTCAAAAATCAATTTGAGTCTTTAACTTTCCGTTTTGGTACAACACTCTAGGACAAGGAAAGAGTGCATAAGAAAAGTAAGATTCCATAAATGTGGTAAAGAGTGTCTCAAAATGCCTTAAACGGTTCTCAGTGTAGGTGCAGGAAGACTTTTAGCTCATGTATGTTCTGGTGCTCTGAGGGGTTCACTGGGAGAAGATATTATCATAGATTTTAGAATCAATGTCATGAGGACAAAATCTAAATATATTTACTATTAAGAGAATTGATATTTTACTGTCTCACCATGTAGGTGAAAGCTCATAGAGCCATATTTTAACTGTTAGTTTGTCTAGGAAGAGTGAGAAACAAACAACATTTTCATGTGTGCCCAGATTGGGACCAATGGAATTTTGAGCAATTTCAAGATCTTCCCGTTTGAATTTTGCATAGCATTGATAGAACCTTGATTCTTTAATGATTGGAAATTCATTTTAGACTATGGCTAATATGACCAGATGTTCTATTTTCCTGGGACAGTCATGGTTTATGCCTGGTATATGGGTGTCTCATTTGATTTAGTATTAGTCCAGAATGCACTTAAATCTTTTCAATGATGCATTATTATTGTTAATAATAGTTGCATTAAAAAAAAGTCAGAGTTTGATAGACCTCCATTTGGCACGTCCAGCTTCTGATATTGTCTCATCCAGTAGAATGTAAAACATACATGTAGTGATCATACTTCACACTTAACATGCGGTTAAATCTGAAGGATGACCAGTGATATTTCATTTCTCCTTGGCTGACCTGCTTTCCAGAAGAAGGCAATTAACATCTTCTGTATCAGCTATCTATTACTACATACGAAACTACTCCAAATTTAGTAGCTTGAAATAACAATGATTTACTATTTTTCACAATTCTGTGGGTTGACTGGGTGCCTCTTCTGCTAATCTCATCTGGGTTTACCCATGTGGCTGCATTTAGGTGGTGACTGGGCTAGGCTGGGAGGTCCAAATGACTTTACCCATATATCTGGGGCTTTGGTGCTGGCTATCAGCTGGTACTCCTCCATGTGGCCTCTTCTGATCTACCCTTCTTCACAGCATGATGGTCTCAGGGTTCCAAGGTGGAGGTTGCAAGACTTCCTGTTTAGGCTTAGGCTCCAGAACATACTCAACATCATTTCTACCACATTCTATTGATCGAAGCAAGATATAAGGTCAATCCAAGGCATAAGTAGAAAAAGAGATTCCATCTCTTGGTGGAAGAGTGACAACATTCCATTGCAGAAAAGTATTTACACAGAAAGACAGGCTTCATTGGAGGCTGTTACTATAACAGTCTACTACACCTTACTTTAAAGCACAGCTCTTGTTGATAAATTGAAGTATGATTAGATACAAGTAGTTGGGGACACCCACCTCATTCTGTTCTCTAGTGGTGGGGGAGAAGTATTTGATACTGTTAACCCTACTGGCCATTTGATATACCAGCTGGTTGTACCTTGTCTTACACTGATGCTTCTGAGATACACAAAGCTCTTGGATCTCTATGCAGCAGAGTTGCTGAGAAACATGGGTAAAAAATAGTATGTGTAGAAAATAGAGGTTGAGCAGTTCTACAAATATTTTACTTTTTTGTAATGCTTTTTTTTCTTTTGCAATATTTAAGAAGCAATAAGCTTTTAATCCAAGAGCATGGGATATCATTCCATTTCTTTGAATCATCTTCAATTTCCTTTATCAATGTTTTATAGTTCTCAGTATATAAGTGTTTCACTTCCTTGGTCAGGTTTATTCCCAATATATATTTTTTGATGCCATTTAGAAGGGATTTTTTTTTTTACTTTCCCTTTCTGGTATTTCATTGTTAGTGTAAAGAAATGCAACAGATTTCTGTATGTTAACCTTGTATCCTGCTACCTTGCTGAATTCGTTTATCAGTTCTAGTAGGTTTTGTGTAGAGTCTTTAGGGTTTTTTATATATAGTATCATGTCATATGCACATAATGACAATTTTACCTCTTCCTTTCCAATTTGGATACATTTTATTTCTTTTTCTTGTCTGATTGTTGTGGCTAGGACTTCCAGTACTATGCTGAATAGAAGTGGTGAGAGTGGGCATCCTTGTCTTGTTCCAGATTTTAGAGGGAAGGCTTTCAGGTTTTCACCGTTGAGTATTATGTTGGCTATGGGTTTGTCATAAATAGCTTTTATTATGTTGAGATATGTTCCCTCTATATCCACTTTGGTAAGAGGCTTTTTTTTTTTTTTTAGCATGAATGAATGTTGAATTTTATCAAACACTTTTTCTGCATCTATTGAGATGATCATGTGGTTTTTGTCTTTTCTTTCATTGATGTGGCATATCACATTGATTTCTGTATGTTGAACCATCCTTGTGACCCTGGGATGAATCCAACTTGATCATGGTGTATGAACTTGTTTATGTGTTGTTGGATTCAATTTGCTAACATTTTGTTGAGAATTTTTGCATCTATACTCATCAAAGATATTGGCCTATAATTTTCTTTTTCAGTAATGTCTTTGTCTGGTTTTGGTGCCAGGGTGATGGTGGCTTCACAGAATGACTTTGGGAGTGTTCCCTCCTCTTCAATCTTTTGGAAGAATTTGAGAAGGATCGGTATATGTTCTTCTTTATATGTTTGGTAGAATTTCCCAGTGAAGGCAAAAGTCCTGGACGGTTGTTTGCACGAAGTTTTTTTTAATGATATTTTATTTTATTTATTGATTTTTGGCTGTGTTGGGTCTTCGTTGCTGTGCGTGCGGGCTTTCTCTTGTTGCGGTGAGAGGGGGCTACTTTTCGTTGTGGTGCGCGGGTTTCTCATTGCGGTAGTTTCTCTTGTTGCGGAGCACAGGCTCTAGGCATGTGGGCTCAGTAGTTGTGGCACGTGGGCTCAGTAGTTGTGGCTCGTGGGCTCTAGAGCACAGGCTCAGTAGTTGTGGCACACGGGCTTAGTTGCTCTGCAGCATGTGGGATCTTCCCGGACCAGGGCTCGAACCCGTGACCCCTGTACTGGCAGGCAGATTCTTAACCACTGTGCCACCAGTGAAGCCCCTGCAGGGAGTTTTTAAATTACAGATTCTACTTAACATCTAGTGATCAGTCTGTTCAAATTATCTGTTTCTTCTTGATTCAGTTTTGGTGGGCTGTATGTTTCTAGAAACTTGTCCATTTCTTCTAGGTTGTCCAATTTGTTGGCATATAATTGTTCATAGTATTCTCTTATGATTTTTTGTATTTCTGTGGTATCAGTTATTACTTCTCTTCTTTCATTTCTTATTTTGTTTATTTGGGTCCTCTCTCTTTTCTTCTTGGTGAGCACGTTCCGAGGTTTGTTGATTTCATTTACCCTTTCAAAGAACAAGCTTTTTGTTTTATTGATTTTTTTTCTATTGTTTTTAAAAATCTGTTTTATTTCCTCTCTGAACTTTATTATTTCCTTCATTCTGCTGACTTTAGGTCTTGTTTGTTCTTCTTTTTCTAATTCTTTCAGGTGGTAGGTTAGGTGTTTATTTAAGATTTTTCTCGTTTTTTGAGGAACACCTGTATCACTATGTCCCTCACAGGACTGCTTTTGCTGCATCCCACAGATTTTGTATGATTGTGCTTTTATTGTCATTTGTCTCAAGGTATTTTAAATTTACTCTTTGATTTCATCATTGACCTATTGTGTTTTTTAGTAGCATGCTGTTTAGTCTCCATGTAATCATTGTTTCTTGTTTCTCTTTCTGTGGCTGATTTCTATTTTCATGCCATTGTGGTCAGAAAAGATGCTTGAAATAATTTTTATCCTCTTAAATTTGTTGAGGTTTGTTTTGTGTCCCAGTGTGTGGTCTATCCTAGAGAATGTTCCAAGTGCCCTTGAAAAGAATGTGGAACGTGTACTCTGTTTTATTGTTTTTTGGTTTTTTGGCTGTAATGTCCTGAAAATATCAATTAAGTCTAACTGTTCTATTGTGTCATTTAGGATCTCTGTTGCTTTATTAATTATCTCTCTGGAAGATCTGTCCATTGATGTCAGTAGGGTGTTAAAGTCCCCACTATTATTGTATTCCCATCAATTTCTCCCTTTATGTCTATTAGTATTTGTCTTATGTATTTAGGTGCTCCTATGTTGGGTGCATATATATTAACAATATCCTCTTCTTGTACTGATCCTTTTATTATTATATAGCATTCTTCTTTATTTTTCTTTATGGCCTTTGTTTTAAAGTCTATTTTGTCTGATATGAGTATTGCTACTTCCATTTTCTTGTCATTTCCATTTGCACGAAATATCCTTTTCGATCCCTTCACTTTCCATCTATGTGTGTCCTTTGGCCTAAAGTGTGTCTCTTGTAGGCAGCATGTTATAGGTTTTATTATCTAATCTGCCACTCTATGTCTTCTGATTGGAGCATTTAGTCCCTTGACATTTAAGGTAATTATTGATAGATATATCTTTATTGCCATTTTAACCTTGTTTTCCAGCTGATTTTGTATTTCTTCTTTGTTCCTTTCTTTTCGTTTTTCCTTTTGTGCTTTGATGGGTTTTCTTTTGTATGTACTTGTGTTCTTTTCTTTTTGGTTTTTGTGAATCAACTGTATGTTTTTGATTTTTGGAAGAATTAGTATTATTAATATGGTCATACTACCCAAAGCAAGCTACAGATTTAATGTGATCCCTATCAAATAACCCATGCCATTTTTCACAGAACTAGAACAAATAACCCTAAAATTTATATGGAACCTTAAAAGACCAAGAATTGCCAAAGCAATCCTGAGTAAAAAGAACAAAGCTGGAGGCATAACCCTCCCAGACTTCAGAAAATACTACAAATCTACAGTAATCTAAACAGCATGGTATTGGCATAAAAACAAACATATGGATCAATGGAACAGAACAGAGAGCCCAGAAGTAAAGCCACACACCTACAGTCAATTAATATTCAACAAAGGAGGCAAGAATATACAATGGAGAAAAGAGTCTCTTCAGCAAATGGTGTTGGGAAAGCTGGACAGCTGCACATAAATCAGTGAAGTTAGAATACTTCCTCACATCTTACACAAAAATAAACTCAAAATGGCTTAAAGATTTAAATATAAAACATGACACCACAAAAGTCCTAGAAGAGAGCATTGGCAAAACATTCTTTGACATAAATTGTACCAATGTTTTCTTAGGTCAGTCTCCCAAGGCAATAGAAATAAAAGCAAAATAAACAAATGGGACCTAATCAAACTTAAAAGCTTTTGCACAGCAAAGGAAACCATAAACAAAATGAAAAGACAACCTACAAACTGGGACAGAATATTTGCTAACAATGCAACTGAAGAGGGCTTAATTTCCAAAATACACAAACATACAACTCAACAGCAAACAAACAAACCAATTAAGAAATGGGCAGAAGACCTAAACAGACATTCTCCAAAGAAGACACACAGATGGCCAAAAGGCACATGAAAAGATGCTCAACATTGCTAATTATTAGAGAAATTACAAATAACAAATGCTCGAGAGGGTGTGGAGAAAAGGGAACCCTCCTACACTGTTGTGGGAATGTGAATTGGTGCAGCCACTATGGAGAACAGTATGGAGGTTCCTTAAAAAACTAAAAATAGAATTACCATATGATCCAGCAATCCTATTCCTGAGCATATATCCAGAGAAAACTCTAATTCAAAAAGATTCATGCACCCCACTGTTTATAGCAACACTATTTACAATAGCCAAGACATGGAAGCAATGGATGGATAAAGAAGATGTGATATATATATATATATATATATATACACACATACACAGATGAATGTTACTCAGCCATAAAAAAGAATGTAATAATGCCATTTGCAGCAACATGGATGGACCTAGAGATTATCATACTAAGCAAAGTCAGAAAGAGAAAGACAAATAATATATATCACTTATATGTGGAATCTAAAAACATGATACAAATGAACTTATTTACTTTTGTATTTTTAACTGTCAGGTAATTGATATCAGGAAGTTTTTTGAAATTTTTGTTTAATGCATACTGATGTGATGCATATTACTATTTTTATATGATTTATAAATAGATTTTTAATTTTTAAAAATAAATTTAACAAGAAACAAATTCAATAATAAATGTAGCAACTATTATAACAAATACATAATAAAATATTAATTTAATGTTAATTACATATATTAAAATGTTAAACATAAAATATATTTCATCTTTATGTTTATATATACATGAAATAAATATTTCAAAAATATTTTAAATATAACTATTTTAGAGATCCACTATATAATGAGATGAATTTTTGTTCAATAAATATTACAATGGGGCTTCCCTGGTGGTGCAGTGGTTGAGAATCTGCCTGCCAATGCAGGGGACACGGGTTCGAGCCCTGGTCTGGGAAGATCCCACATGCCGCGGAGCAACTAAGCCCGTGAGCCACAATTACTGAGCCTGTGCGTCTGGAGCCTGTGCTCCGCAATAAGAGAGGCCGCGATAGTGAGAGGCCCGTGCACCGCGATGAAGAGTGGCGCCAACTTGCAGCAACTAGAGAAAGCCCTCGCACAGAAACGAAGACCCAACACAACCATAAATAAATAAATAAAATTAAAAAAAAAACAAAAAAAATATTACAGTGATGATATATTTTCAATTTTTTAATTGATTCCTTTTAATGTAAAACAAATTCTTGGTTTCAATAATGAATTAGGCACTTTACCTATTGTTCTTTTCACTTTTGCTCCATGGTCATCGTGGAGTTCACTCTCTCCCTCTGTATACCTCTAAAAATCAATCCCTACTTCAGGAAACTACTAATAGATTGGTTCCTTTGGAACTCCACCAGTCTTCATATTTATAATCTGACAAACCCAAACTTCTGCTTCAAGTGTTAGTGTTAGTAGCATCAAGTGTTAGTAGCAGGAAATTGTCTCCAAGAGCAAAACTGATGTGGTGTTAGGGTTGTATGGTAATGCATTAGCAGTAACAATCATGCAAAGCAGTAACCATTATTTGTGATTCTATGTATTGCTGTTTTTTAAAACTTTCTGGGATAAAAGAAATTATGTTTTTGGAACATAGGTATCAATGTAACACCGTTGAAAATCTGGCAGACTGCCAATATGGGTCATTAGTATTTACAATATATTTGATTCATACAGCAGTTTCCAAAGAGCCCACAGTGATTGTACATAGATTATTTATCCTCATCAGCCCTAGTGAAATAGATTTTAAAGCTCTTTGTACCTATTTTATTGAGATTAAGTCTCATGCTTCTTGCACTTCTCCAGAAAAATATGTCTCGTTATTAAAATACTTTTTACACATTTTGATTAATTATCCTGAGAAAAAACATTAATTTCTATGCTAAAATTATCCAGGTAGTTTGGCTTACAAAATGGCAGACATACATATAAACTTCTCTCAAATATCTCTGCCTAATAGCCTACCCCAGTAATATGTCTAAAGACACATTTATTTTTGACACCTGGGACAGTCTACCCTCTAACTGCCTTACTTAATTTTGTTCAAGGTATTCATTAATTACTTGAAGACATACTTACTCAGGACTTCCATTATATAAGCACTGGTCTTTGTGCTGCAAAATACAGCATGAATATGAAACTGAATTTCATCTAGAAGGGTTTACAATCTCATGGGAGATAAAGGACATGTACTTTGATAGCTATAGTACTGGTTAGAAGTGGAAAAGAGACAGATGAGAAGAAACACTATGGAAGTTTAGATGATGAAGTGCTTACTCCAGCTTCAGACATTAATCAGAAGTCAAACTCATGATTTCCTCCCTCCCTAATCGATCCCTGCACTTACCTCTGAATCACTTAAGAGAATTTTGGGGATACAAGTAATAGAAGACATAATTCAAAATGTTCTAAACAGTAAGAGGATTTGACAGCTCATATAAGTGATTAATTAATAAGTGATTAATTCAGTGGCACAATAGTATCCATTGGCATCCCTCTATCTTACCACCCCAACTTTCTCAGCACATCACTAGGCATACCCTTCTGATCCTAAGATGACTACAGCAGTGTCCGGCACCACGTTTTTTTATACCAACATCAAAGGCAGGAACAGAGACTCTATCTCTCCCTTGTGTTTCTTTATGAGAACTAATATCTCTTTCACACGTGTTCCCTCCCATTAGGCTTCCCCTCACATATCACTGGTCAGAACTAGCCAAGCCAATCACTGGCAGTGATTGAAGAGTTACTTTGATTAGCTTAGGCTAATCTCGATTACTTTTCCCTGAGAATATAGTTATGCAACAAAAGGTAAATAACTAAACAATTTTTGGTCTCTTCTAGCAAGAAAGAAGTAGGGTGAGGGAAAGCTTGCAGTGGGCCACCAAAAATGTCTCTTACACTATCTCTAAACTTGCTGTTTCTCCTAACTTCTGTATTTTGTTTCTTGATGCCAACAATCTCCCTCTAATTTAATGGATTCAAAATCCTAAACTGGTTCTTTGATAAGACTGTTTTCCTATTTTTTTTTCTGTTGCCCTTGTATCTTATTACCAAGCATCATAAAGATGAACACCTATGTCTTGAAAATGCTTGTCAAGTTCCAGTTCTGACTTTCATATACCTGGAACATTGTAAAACTCTCCTAACTAGGGGAGCAGGTTAATATATCATCCAAACCAGGATATTTTTGAGATTGAAATAATGTGCTATTAACAATTATATAAGGAAAACAGGTATAAACTACAGCCAACCCACTGCATCCTCATCCTGAGCCCAGTTTCTGTATTCTCCAGTTTAAGTTTATCCCGTCATTAAATGACTCTTTCCGGAGCCCAGCCCTGATCATGCCACATGCTTGTGCAAAAATATTCAAGAGCTTTCCTATACATGCAGAATTACACACAAACTGCTCACTCCAGGATTTAGGGGTTTCTGTAGTATAGTCTCAAATTAAACTTTCCTGGCTTGTCTCTCATTATTTCCCAAAATGTAAAGAGTCAGTTATATACTGCCCTTCAACCAAAATAGGCTGCCTGGGCTTCCCTGGTGGTGCAGTGATTAAGAATCTGCCTGCCAATGCAGGGGACACGGGTTCGAGCCCTGGTCGGTCTGGGAAGATTCCACATGTTGTGGAGCAACTAAGCCCGTGCACCACAACTACTGAGCCTGTGCTCTAGAGCCCGCGCTCTAGAGTCCGCAAGCCACAACTACTGAGCCCACACACAACTACTGAGCCCATGCTCCACAATAAGAGAAGCTACCACAATGAGAAGGCTGTGCACTGCAACAAAGAGTAGCCCCTGCTCGCCACAACTAGAGAAAGCCCATGTGCAGCAACGAAGACCCAACGCAGCCAAAAATAAATAAATAAAATAAATTAAAAAAAAAAAAAACCAAAAAACCAAAATAGGCTACCTATAATTCAATTGAGCCCATGCTCTCCCAACCTCTGTATGTTTGCTAATGCAGTTTCCTCTGTTTGTAATGCCTTTCCCTTCAATGTCAACATTCTACCAATCATTTCAGGCTATAGAAAATGTCTCTCTTCTTTAACAAGGTATAATTTTGTGTTCTTCTAGTCCTACATCTCTTGTGGTTAAGGCTGTGGCGATCATGTTTTCTGAGCCAAGATCAGACTTACAGTCTGTCATGGATTCTGACAATGGGATGGACACTATACTGATCGTACTGGGGCTTTTATTACAGTTGAATTTCCTAGTTTTCCTTACTTGAGCATAGACTCTGCAGTGGGAGAAAATGGGTCTTACCCATCTTGGACTCGCATATTGTTTTATATGTACCAGCTTCTCCATAAATATGTTTATATAAATTTCCCTATAAATAAATTACTAGGACCACATAGCTATCACACTTCTTCAATTGGCTGAAAATTCTATTATAAGATTTTTTTCTGCTATGTTAAAACCCAAATTATTATCCCAAAGGCACAGAAATGTAATGACACCAAAGAGCTTTATTGTTATCTGTTTCATATGTTGCTGCTTTCTACTTCTCAATTTACACTCTGCTTGACAAAGACAAACTTTAAAAAATAAGTAAAAGAGACAAGCCTCTTAGATAGCCTCATGTACCAGACGGCAGACAGTAGAAGCAAGAAGAACTACAATCCTGCAGCCTGTGGAACAAAAACCACATTCACAGAAAGACAGACAAGATGAAAAGGCAGAGGGCTATGTACCAGATGAAGGAACAAGATAAAACCCCAGAAAAACAACTAAATGAAGTAGAGATAGGCAACCATCCAGAAAAGAATTCAGAATAATGATAGTGAAGATGATCCAGGACCTCAGAAAAACAATGGAGGCAAAGATCGAGAAGATGCAAGAAATATTTAACAAAGATCTAGAAGAATTAAAGAACAAACAAACAGAGATGAACAATACAATAACTGAAATGAAAACTACACTAGAAGGAATCAATAGCAGAATAACTGAGGCAGAAGAACGGATAAGTGACCTGGAAGACAGAATGGTGGAATTCACTGCTGCGGAACAGAATAAGGAAAAAAGAATGAAAAGAAATGAAGACAGCCTAAGAGACCTCTGGGACAACATTAAACGCAACAACATTCGCATTATAGGGGTCTCAGAAGGAGAAGAGAGAGAGAGAAAGAACCCAAGAAAATATGTGAGGAGATTATAGTCGAAAACTTCCCTAACATGGGAAAGGAAATAGCCACCCAAGTCCAGGAAGCGCAGAAAGTCCCATACAAGATAAACCCAAGGAGAAACACACTGAGACACATAGTGATCAAAGTGGCAAAAATTAAAGACAAAGAAAAATTATTGAAAGCAGCAAGGGAAAAACAGCAAATAACATACAAGGGAACTCCCATAAGGTTAACAGCTGATTTCTCAGCAGAAACTCTACAAGCCAGAAGGGAGTGCCATGATATACTTAAAGTGATGAAAGGGAAGAACCTACAACCAAGATTACTCTACCCAGCAAGGATCTCATTCAGATTCGATGGAGAAAACAAAAGCTTTACAGACAAGCAAAAGCTAAGAGAATTCAGCACCACCAAACCAGCTCTACAACAAATGCTAAAGGAACTTCTCTAAGTGGGAAACACAGAGAAGATAAGGACCTACAAAAATAAACCCAAAACAATTAAGAAAATGGTTATAGGAACATACATATCGATAATTACCTTAAACGTGAATGGATTAAATGCTCCAACCAAAAGACACAGGCTTGCTGAATGGATACAAAAACAAGACCCATATATATGCTGTCTAAAAGAGATCCACTTCAGACCTAGGGACACATAGACTGAAAGTGAGGGGATGGAGAAAGATATTCCATGCAAATGGAAATCAAAAGAAAGCTGGAGTAGCAATACTCATATCAGATAACATAGACTTTAAAATAAAGACTGTTACAAGAGACAAGGAAGGACACTACACAATGATCAAGGGATAAATCCAAGAAGAAGATATAACAATTATAAATATATATGCACCCAACATAGGAGCACCTCAATACATAAGGCAACTGCTAACAGCTATAAAAGCGGAAATCGACAGTAACACAATAATAGTGGGGGACTTTAACACCTCACTTACACCAATGGACAGATGATCCAAAATGAAAATAAATAAGCAAACAGAAGCTTTAAATGATACAATAGACTGGATAGATTTAATTGATATTTATAGGACATTCCTTCCAAAAACAGCAGATTAAACTTTCTTCTCAAGTGCCCACGGAACATTCTCCAGGATAGATCACATCTTGGGTCACAAATCAAGCCTCAGTAAATTTAAGAAAATTGAAATCATATCAAGCATCTTTTCAGACCACAACGCTATGATATTAGAAATCAATTACAGGGGAAAAAACGTAAAAAACACAAACACATGGAGGCTAAACACTATGTTACTAAATAACCAAGAGATCACTGAAGAAATCAAAGAGGAAATCAAAAAATACCTAGAGACAAATGACAATGAAAACACGACGACCCAAAACCTATGGGATGCAGCAAAAGCAGTTCTAAGAGGGAAGTTTATAGCTATACAAGCCTACCTAAAGAAACAAGAAAAATCTCAAGTAAACAATCTAAACTTACACCTAAAGGAACTAGGGAAAGAAGAACAAACAAAACCTAAAGTTAGTAGAAGGAAAGAAATCATAAAGTTCAGAGCAGAAATAAATGAAATAGAAACAAAGAAAACAATAACAAAGATCAATAAAACTAAAAGCTAGTTCTTTGAGAAGACAAACAAGATTGATAAACCATTAGCCAGACTCATCAAGAAAAGGAGGGAGAGGACTCAAATCAATAAAATTAGAAATGAAAAAGGAGAAGTTACAACAGACACCACAGAAATACAAAGCATCCTAAAGAGACTACTATAAGCAACTCTACGCCAGTAAAATGGACAACCTGGAAGAAATGGACACATTCTTAGAAAGGTATAAGCTTCCAAGACTGAACCAGGAAGAAATAGAAAATATGAACAGACCAATCAAAAGTAATGAAATTGAAACTGTAATTAAAAATCTTCCAACAAACAAAATTCCAGAAGCAGATAGCTTCACAGGTGAATTCTATCAAACATTTAGAGAAGAGCTAACACCCATCCTTCTCAAACTCTTCCAAACAATTGCAGAGGAAGGAACACTCCCAAACTCATTCTATGAGGCCACCATCACCCTGATACCAAAACCAGACAAAGATACTACAAAAAAAGAAAATTACAGACCAATATCAATGATGAATATAGATGCAAAAATCCTGAACAAAATACCAGCAAACAGAGTCCAACAACACATTAAAATGATCATACACCATGATCAAGTGGGATTTATCCCAGGGATGCAAGGATTCTTTAATATATGCAAATCAATCAATGTGATACACCATACTAACAAACTGAAGAATAAAAACCATATGATCATCTCAATAGATGCAGAAAAAACTTTTGACAAAATTCAACATCCATTTATGCTAAAAACTCTCCAGAAAGTGGGCATAGAGGGAACCTACATCAACATAATAAAGGCCATATATGACAAACCCACAGCAAACATCATTCTCAATGGTGAAAAACTGAAAGCATTTCCTCTAAGATCAGGAACAAGACAAGGATGTCCACTCTCACCACTATTATTCAACATAGTTTTGGAAGTCCTAGCCTCGGCAATCAGAGTAGAAAAAGAAATAAAAGGAATCCAAATTGGAAAAGAAGAAGTAAAACTGTCACTGTTTGCAGATGACATGATACTGTACATAGAGAATCCTAAAGATGCCACCAGAAAACTACTAGAGCTAATCAATGAATTTGGTAGAGTAGCAGGATACAAAATTAATGCACAGAAATCTCTTGCATTCCTATACACTAATGATGAAATATCTGAAAGAGAAATTAAGGAAACACTCCCATTTACCACTGCAACAAAAAGAATAAAATACCTAGGAATAAACCTACCTAGGGAGACCAAAGACCTGTATGCAGAAAACTATAAGACACTGATGAAAGAAATTAAAGACGGTACCAACAGATGGAGAGATATACCATGTTCTTGGATTGGAAGAATCAATATTGTGAAAATGACTATACTACCCAAAGCAATCTACAGATTCAATGCAATCCCTATCAAATTACCAGTGGAATATTGTATGGAACTAGAACACAAAATCTTAAAATTTGTATGGAGACACAAAAGACCCCGAATAGCCAAAGCAGTCTTGAGGGAAAAAAATGGAGCTGGAGGAATCAGACTCCCTGACTTCAGACTATACTACAAAGCTACAGTAATCAAGACAATATGGTACTGGCACAAAGACAGAAACATAGATCAATGGAACAAGATAGAAAGCCCAGAGGTAAACCCACACACCTATGGTCAACTAATCTATGACAAAGGAGGCAAGGATATACAATGGAGAAAAGACAGTCTCTTCAATAAGTGGTGCTGGGAAAACTGGACAGCTACATGTAAAAGAATGAAATTAGAACACTCCCTAACACCATACACAAAAATAAACTCAAAACGGATTCGAGACCTAAATATAAGGCCAGACACTATAAAACTCTTAGAAGAAAACATAGGAAGAACACTCTTTGACATAAATCACAGCAAGATCTTTTTTGATCCACCTCCTAGAGTAATGGAAATAAAAAATAATAATAAACAAATGGGACCTAATGAAACTTTAAAGCTTTTGCACAGCAAAGGAAACCATAAACAAGACGAAAAGATAACCCTCAGAATGGGAGAAAATATTTGCAAACGAATCAACGGACAAAGGATTAATCTCCAAAATATATAAACAGCTCATTCAGCTCAATATTAAAAAAACAAACCACCCAATCCAAAAATGGGCAGAAGACCTAAATAGACATTTCTCCAAAGAAGACATACAGATGGCTGAGAAGCACATGAAAAGCTGCTCAACATCACTAATTATTAGAGAAATGCAAATCAAAACTACAATGAGGTATCACCTCACACCAGTTAGAATGGGCATCATCAGAAAATCTACAAACAACAAATCCTGGAGAGGGTGTGGAGGAAAGGGAACCCTCTTGCACTGTTGGTGGGAATGCAAACTGATACAGCCACTATGGAGAACAGTATGGAGGTTCCTTTAAAAACTAAAAATAGAATTACCATATGATCCAGGAATCCCACTACTGGGCATATACCTGGAGAAAACCATAATTCAAAAAGACACATGCACCCCAATGTTCATTGCAGCACTATTTACAATAGCCAGGTCATGGAAGCAACCTAAATGTCCATCGACAGATGAATGGATAAAGAAGAAGTGGTACATATATACAATGGAATATTACTCAGCCATAAAAAGGAACAAAATTGGGTCATTTGTTGAGATGTGGATGGATCTAGAGACTGTCCTACAGAGTGAAGTAAGCCAGAAAGAGGAAAGCAAATATCATATATTAATGCATGTATGTGGAACCTAGAAAAATGGTACAGATGAACCGGTTTGCCGGGCAGAAATAGAGACACAGATGTAGAGAACAAACATATGGACACCAAGGGGGGGAAAACAGTGGTGGGCGGGGGTGTGTGTGATGAATTGGGAGATTGGAATTGACATGTATACACTGATGTGTATAAAATGGATGAGTAATAAGAACCTGCTGTATAAAAAAAAAATAAGTAAAAGAAAGGAAATTATTTCCTAGAGAGTATATGGACAGATAATTAATACATCCGTAAATCAGAATACAGTTAATGCTTCTGCTCTGAAAGATAATGATTTGTTTGTTTAAATGAAGTCTTTTGCCTTAACTCCAGATGATAATGTTTGACCATTCTGTGGGAAAATATGTGATGGAGCATGCAAAAAGAAATCTATTATAACATGAAAAGAATAACAGTATTTATCTGTTGGAGTGGTGAGAACTGAGTAGATAGAAGACAGGAGTAGGGCAAACTTTTTCTGTATACCCTTTCATACTTTGATGTTTGAGTTATTTACATGATTGCTCATTAAAAATTAATTTTAAAGCTTAAAATTCTAATCGGAAAATGTGCCTTTTAATAAAGGGTTTACATTTAATTTTTCTTTTTAAACACATAAAATGGTATGTAGTTTAGAGTCACATCTTTGTAGGAATTCTGCAGATAGAATTTATCAGAGTTGGCATTATTACCAGCAGATATAGTGGAAAAGAGAAACCGATTACTCTAATAAATATCTGTTATCGATTATTAGGATAGAAGTATACACTAGAAAATATAAAATCAAAGACTTCAAAGATGGAGCTTTTCTTGGAAAAGTTCCTGAGGGAACTTAGGATGGAAACATAATACCCACCATTGAATCATCATCAGACTGTAGCCATCCCCAGCGGTGCACCCTGAGGAAACGCAGGATGAGAAGACACCGGATACTGGCCCCAGATAGCTGAGGTGCATATCAAAGGAATGATTTCAGTGAATCCAGACTCTTGCATCTTCTCATACATAGAAAAGCACTAAATTCCTTAACTTGAGATATCTGGTTTTCTTTTATTAACAGTGATCTTTTGTTCCAACTACGTGGCATTGTTGCAAAAACTCCTATATATCCTGGCTTCCCCCTTTCCTCTTAGGAACAGTTTTCTCAGCGTGATCTGAGATGCTGTGTCCTGGGCTTAAGTTCTCAGGCTTGTCTACCTAATAAAACATAACTCTCAACTTTTAGGTTGTGCATTTTTTTTCAGTTGACAGAGGGCACCACTAATGGTGTCAAAAGACACCAAGAGCTTCTGTTTCGCTTGATTTCTTTCTACATTATGCCTTTGAGATTTAATGATTCTTGTAGATCTAATTCACTTACTTTAACCACATTAAGGGTTCCCATTAATGAATAAACGACAATCTGTCTGTAACCCTACTGGTGGACAGCAAGCTTGTTTCCTCTGTTTTACAATGTGTCCGTAACCCTACTGGTGGACAGCAAGATTGTTTCCTCTGTTCCCTGTTGTAACAATGTCACAATGAACAACTTTGTATATGTTGCCTTGTGCACATGTGGACCTGCCCCTGTGATGGAAGGCAAGCGCATGGCAGACAGTAAAAATAGAGAAGACAAGTATCCATATTAACTTTTATTTTCGGGTCCTTCACTGACCTACAGAAATATATATTTTCACTCACACTGGGTTGTCCTGGGAAGGTAGGGAGGCTCTTCCCTCCTACTGTGCCTTGAGAGATTATAGACTCGAAGATGTCAGATGCACACCCCACAGCCTTCTACTGACCTTGCAAGAGTTGCGGCTGTTCACATGCAGCCTGTCATCTGCCCACATCTGGCTTCACTGCCCAACCTTAACACTTCAGCGACGGTTTTCACACGTTTTTTGAAAAAGAAAAAAAATGATGTGTGCAAAACCCAGAGTTTTTGGTGGTTTAGCTGGTTAAATGAAGCACAGTCTAGCAAGGGAGAGATCAAATATATTGGAAATGTGCCGCTGTCATCCTTTGTGACCAGAGGAAAGTCACTTTGCCTTTCTGGGGCCCCATTTCCTCATCCATGAAATTAAAGCACTTACTCCTCTTCTTATTAATTAAAAAAATAAAATACCTAAACGTGTTAACTAAATACACTTAGTATTTTTAAGCTTTCTTTCGAATTGAGAGAATAGTCATTGCATACATACTAACTTTGACTGTCAAAGGTCGCTTTTGCCAACACAAAAGTCTGGAGGCAATAGTGTGATTTTGTATGAGCGTAAAGCCATTGCTATCACTAACTTGAGCAGTCTTGCAAAGACTTTCTATTTTATTCACTTATGCTAACCTTCAAATCTTTCTTAGGACAATAGTTTTTGCCATTCACAAAGTTTTGTCATTCCAAGTTTTTGCATTCTTGGTAAGGACTAAAGTGATAATTTTATATATCAGACAAAGAATTTTATGGACTAAGATTGCCTAACCCCCAAATGCTTAAACAAGAAAAGTAAATCATTACACATTTTTGGTTCTTAAAATTGCTGAGATGGTTTCTTTAAACTTCATTAGGTTTTTAAAGTCACTCTTGATTATGGCAAACAGAACATTTCTAGCCATAGTTCTCAAAAGATTCAGTTTCCATGAATGTCTAAAAATATGAAATTGGTCATCTAAGGCTATTTTTATCCAAGGTCCAAATAAAGCTTCAGATAGGTCGAGACCAGCTTCCTTTCTCTAGAAGTCGAGTAACTGTCGGCCTCAAGGAGGTAACATCTACACCATTCTGGTTACTAACACTTTGCACAAACTATCTTATCAGAACAGCTAGCTGAGATCAGGATCTTCTGGAAATGGGACTGTGAAAGGAGGTCCAGAACCCCAGAAATTATTTGAGTACAGCAATTCAGATTGGGGAGATGGAGACTTTAAGGAAGAGAGATGGTGTTAAAGACAAACGTCACCTGCTTTTAAATTTTGCCACTTCTGAGAATAGAAGACTGGAGCCTCACAGGGAGGCCCCGGGGCATCTAACCAAGTTACAGGCCTTCTTGGAAAAGCACTGATAAAATCTGGGAGAATAACCCAGTCATACTGACCGCGCCGCAGCAACGAAGACCCAACGCAGCCAAAAACAAATTAATTAATTAATAAAACAAAACAACAAAAAAACTAAGTTTGGGCTTAAGGGTTCTGGGGTGATTCAAGTGATTTGATCTGGGAGTGCAATCTGCAGGAAGGCCAGCTTGTAGTTGTAAATTCTCAGGGACGATTTCCCCTCCTGCCCTGCACCATTCCAAGGAAACTTCCCTTTGCAGCCTCTTATGGTGGTGGTGATGGTGAGATGGTGAGTCAGGTTGACTTCAAGTTACTATTTCTCTGAGGTCATAGATCTCTGGGGCCTTGGCTTAATGAGGAGCAGTGTCCTATTAAACATCCCAGCTTGGATGGATCCGGACTTCTGTCCCCTGCAGAGCTGATTTAATCAGAATAGAAGCTCATTTTTTGCAAACCCTCTATGACTTTAAGCAGCGTCCCTTCATTCCCATTCATAGATTGTAACCTTACAACCTTGTCAGCTCCTAAATAATTTTAAGAAAACAAAAACAAAAATTTTCCAGTATTTTTAAATTTTATTTTCTGTGTGGGAAATGATCTAAATAACCTAACCTGCCATATGACTCCAAACAGAAGTCATCAGGTCAATATGTTCAGCCTGGCCTTGTTACAGAGAAGAGGACATGGCTGTCAGCAGGTGTACATCATGACAAGAGCACAAAAAAGATGACTCTCTCCTGAGCTCCAGTCTGAAAAAATCCTTTGAATAGACTCTGATGGCCTCACCATCGCTGGGAGATAAGGCACTGGACCAGGGACAGAATCTGTCACCAGAAGAAGGAAAGATGGGGAGCTGGGGAGACTGAAATAACAGCGTCCACTACAGAAACACTACTTTATTTAATTCTTTTACTATCACCGAGGCTTTCACTCTCTTTTACCTGAAGAAAACAATGGCTCAGTGAGGTGAAGCAGCTTTGCCAATTTCATATAACTGAGGAAGGACCAGAGCCAACGCAAACCTGGGCACTGGATTTCATACCCCATGTCCCTAACCACTGCACTCTCCTACCACCTACTCATCCTTTAACTGGCCACTCACTTACTATGTCTCCAATAGAACAGGACTCAGGACATGGTACTTCTGATCGACAGGATGGAAGATGTGAGAACATGCGCCAGTCCAAATGGGCAGCCCGGGGGCCAGGGCACCTTGGCAGACATGTGGAGACAGAGGGGGGTCGGGTAGCCATCGGACAAGCCTAATCACACTTTGCATACTTCGCCTTTCTGCCTAGATGGGTCTGCTGTCCTATTGCATCTTGGGGAGCAAATGTGATTCAAATAAAGCTAAGCTTTTTGCACTGCCTTGCAGTCACCCTATGCCCTATCGCGTTATACCTTCACATCCCCCCAGAAAGGTACAAGCCCAGCTCCAGAAAGCACTGAAATGATTACAGGCTTTTCCTGAAGTTTCAAGGGCAGCAACAGCACACAGGGAGTGTGCAACACGTACATCACAGTGGGACTGCTGCAAGGGGCCTTGGGAGTTCTCCCTCTCTCTGAAGTTCTCATGGACAGTCTCCAGCTTCGCAGGGAAACTGCTGCAATCTCTCAGCCTCCAGCTATCCAGTTCTAACTCATTTCCCCGACGTCTCTCTCTACGTACCTTTAGTGTCTTCCCTGATCCTGGATCTCCCTTCACAGGTAGCTTAAGCCCATTCTCACATAGAACCTTATTCTCCACTTGTTTGTCTTTTTTTTTTTTTTTAAGGTATTTATTTATTTATTTTTATTTTTATTTTGGCTGTGCTGGGTCTTTGTTGTGGCTCATGGCCTTCTCTAGTTGTGGCGTGTGGGCTCCAGAGCACACGGGCTCAGTAGCTGTGGCGCACGGGCTTAGTTGCCCTGCAGTATGTGGGATCTTAGTTCCCGGACTAGGAATGGAACCCGTGTCCCCTGCATTGGAAGGCGGATTCTTAACCACTGGACCACCAGGGAAGTCACTCCACTTGTTTGTCTTTAAAAACCTTTTTCTTCGAACAGTACAGTATACTGATCCGCCTAGTAAAGGCCTAGCAGTCAAAAAGCCTGACAAAGGATGGAGAGAGGGGGTAGAGAGGGGAAGTTTGCATATACTTTTAACTTTAAAGTTTCTCTTTTGCTTTCTCCCAAGTTTTCAATGTACTTAATATAGGGCCTTCAGGAGTAGAGGATGAACCTAAACAATATTAAGTGTGAGCTGAGAGCTAAGCTTAAAAGAATCTCTATAGCAAATGATCCGCCTTATGAGAAAAGACATTTTATTTTCTCTTTAGACACTGAAAACACTGCTTATTGGATAGGAATCCAATGTGTAGCACTGGGTGGAATTGTTGTTTGTCCTTCAATGTCTTTGTTCCCAGCGATAATGTCCCTGTAAAGCACTATTGCTAATCTAATATTGCATGCTTTCTCAAGCCCTGGATCCTTTACGACCAGCTGCCATGTAAGGTGATTCAGGATATGCGTACAAATAATTTCAAGAGAAAGTCTACTGATAATACAATGACTCGCAGACACGCAGAGTTTAAGTCAACTGCCTCCCAGAAATAAATTAAATGCTCTGATAACTGACCTGGCAGTTTTTCATCTTGGATTTCCATTTTATTCACCAGAACTATCTTCTGGGGAAAATTTATGTGCTTTTGAAATGAAAGCAAACCAAATCGGTTCTTTTGCAAAAACACCAGACTTTGTTTATTTATTTAAAAATAAATTGGGCTGGATTAATTTGAAAATTTGTCTTGGTCTTTGTGTTTTATGCTATTTTTATCACCTATGTTTATCCCTTAAGAAGTAGCTACAGCCACAAAATGAAGTTAAAAAACACCAACAAAGCACAAAACAAGAGAGACTCACTTAGATAAAATCAGCTTTCACCCCATCCTCCAGCATACCAAACACTCACACTCAATCTCTATGGCTACCCTCCTCCTTTCCTCAGTACCACTAACCATGGCTCACATTAGTAGGGGACACACACACACCCTATACCTCAAGTAGCATGTCATACTTTAAATGGCAGTTTTTTTTCCTTAATGGCATATAAAATAATTATGCATCTTATAATTGATAGTGTCTTATATTCAATGAAACATGGTGCTGAACTGTACCTAATGAGAGATATTCATACAGGGTTTAGGGGAATCTGTTAGTGTAGTTAAGTAAAAAATACGAAGAGTAAGTGATCAAATGATAGAAACTCATAACATGGGGTGGGAAAGGCATTTCCTAAAAATTAAAGAAATCAGGGTAACAATTCAAACAGTAATATTTATTGAGCACTTACTATTTGCCAGGCACTGTTCTTGGTGCTGTGGACACAGCAGTGAACAAAATAGCCCCTGTGGAGCTTACATCACAGGAGGGGAAACAGATAATATATTTTAAAGAATGTATAATGTCAGAGGATAAGTGGTATGGAAAAAAACACAAAGTGGTCAGGAATAAGGTAGGGGAGGGAAGTGGAGGGAAACTGCTATTTAATTAAATTAATTAATTAATTAAACTTAACTGTAGTTGATCTGCAATATTGTGTTAATTTTAAGTCAACTTCAGATTCTTCTCCACTATAGATTATTACAAGATATTGAATACAGTTCCCCGTGTTATACAGTAGGTCCTTGTCATTTATTTTATATATAGTAGTGTATATATGTTAATCCCATACTCTTAATTTATCCCTCCCCCCACTTCCCCTTTGGTAACGATAAGTTTGTTTTCTATGTCTGTGACTTTGTTTCTGTTTTGTAAATAAATTGATTTGTATTATATTTTTAGATTCCAAACACAAGAGATATCACATAATATTTGTCTTTCTCTGTCTGACTTACTTCACTTAGTATGATAATCTCTAGGTCTACCCATGTTGCTGCAAATGGCATTATTTCACTCTTTTTTATGGTTGAGTAATATTCCATTGTGTATACGTACCACATCTTCTTTATCCATTCATCTGTGGATGGGAGATTGCTATTTTAGATGAGGTGGTCAGGGTGGCCTTCTCTGAAGAGGTGACACATGCACAGAGAAGGACACAAGGATGTAAGTTATGTGCCTCCTGGGAGTAGAGCGCTCTGGACAAGGAAAGAGTGAGGAAGTAGAATGTTCTAGAAAAGGAGGACATATGCTGGGAATGTTTGAGAACAGACAGGAGGCTAGTGTGCTGCAGCCAGTGAGTATGAGAAGGAGTTCTAGGAGATGAGGCGAGAGGTGTAACAGGGGTCCCATCATGTAGGACCTTAGAGGTCACTATAAGGATTTGGCTTTTATCCTGAGGAATATGATAGGCTATTAAGAGTTTTAATCAAGGAGTGATATGGTCTGGCTCAGGCGTGGGTTTGTGCACTGCTGCATGTGGGGTAGGGGAGTGGGTGAGAGGGGTTGGCCAGGATGGGCACAGAAAGAACCGTAAGTGGGTCATTATGATAATCCAGGTGAGAGGTGGTGGTAGCTGGGAACAGGGTGACAGCAATGGAGGTGCTAGTATTCTGGATAAATTTCAAAGGTAGAGCTGTCAGAATTAGCTAATAAATTAGATATGGAATATGGAAGAAAGAAATCAAGGAGGATGGCAAGATTTTTGACCCAAGCGACTGGTAGAATGGAGTTGCCATTTACTAAGATGGGGAGGATTGTGGGAGGAATTGTTTGGAGGAGAGAAACCAAGAGTTCACCTTGGACGTATTAAACTAGGGCTACCTATTAACATCCAAGAGGAGATGGTGAGAAATGAGGAAAGAGGAAAGATGGAAATATAAATGAAGAGACATTAACATACATATGGAATTTTAGGATATATGAAATCCCCTAGGCTCTAGAGTAAGGGTATGAATGGGAGGGTTGGGAAGAAAGACGGAGTGCCAGGGAAATCCCATTAGAAGAATCAGGGAGATGAGGAGGAACCAGAAAAGCAAAGGGAGAGGAGCAGTCAGGGAGGTGGAGTAGAAACCAAGACTAAACAGCATCCCAGATGCCAAGCGAAGGAAGTGTTTCAGATCAAGGGAGTAACAACTTTGTCAAATTCTACTGAAGAGATGAGTGAGATATGGACTGAGATGTGACCATTGTATCTGGAAGCTAGGAAGTCATTAGTGACCTTTACGGAAGATGATTCAGTGGAATATAAGAACAAAATTCTGGTTTGAAAGAGTTAAAGAGAGACTAGGTGGAGAAATGTAAACGAAGATGGAAGCCAGCAATAATAAACTACTCTTTGTAAAGGGATACAGATATGGGATGTCAGCTGGGAAAGGATAAGGGAGCCATGAGAGATTTTGGTGTGTGTGTGTGTGTGTGTTTAAATAGGAGATATTGCATGTTTGTACTCATCACAGAAGGGTTTCAATCTCCGTTCTTAGGTCCCTTTTCCCTACTCTCTCTAAATTAATTACTTAATGCAACTGGGGGAGAAGCATACAATTGATATCAAAACTTAACATCCTTCCTAAGTTAAAATCTGAAAAGAATATTATTTACACTTTTACTAATGACTGTCTTACATTTCTCAAAGGGATCTAAAGAATCCGCTTTTTAAAAATAACCTGGTCTGCTTTTTTTTTCTTTAGATGTGCCCATTCATTTATCAATACACTAATCAGCCACAACGCACATTATCAGAAGCCTACTGTGCACAAGGTACTAGGGTAGCCTATCATCTAATACAGAGAAGACATTCATGAAAACATACCATTTCATAACAGTAAAATGAATGCAATAATGACAATATGAATGATAGAATGGACCAGGAGAAAAGATTCACTGAAACCTACTGAATGGAATATGCCCATAGTAAAGGTAGTACTTGGGCAAAGGCTTAAAGGACAAATATTTGAAGTGACTAAAATAAACTCTAATCCTGGTCCTGCTCTTTTTATTATTTTTGAATTTTATTTTACATATTTTTTTTATATAGCAGGTTCTTATTAGTTATCTCTTTTATACATATTAGTGTATATGCTTTGTTTCTTAATAAGAAATGTATGTGGGACTTCCCTGGTGGCACAGTGGTTAAGAATCCGCCTGCCAATGCAGGGGACACAGGTTCAATCCCTGGTCTGGGAAGATCCCACATGTCGTGGAGCAGCTAAGCCCGTGCTCCACAACTACTGAGCCTGAGCTCTAGAGTCTGCGAGCCACAACTACTCAGCCCGCATGCCACAACTACTGAAGCCCACGCATCTAGAGTTTATGCTCCGCAACAAGAGAAGCCACCGCAATGAGAAGCCCGCGCACCGCAATGAAGAGTAGCCCCCACTCGCCGCAACTAGAGAAAGCCCACACTCAACAACGAAGACCCAGCTTAGCCAAAAAATAAATTAATTAAAAAAAATGTATGTGGGGAAAATGGTATTTTTCTTCTACTTTTAATTAGAATACAAAAAGTCAAAGAATGCTTTGTGCTAGCAAGATTCATTCATTTCAGTATTAAATCATATTAACACCGGAATAATAAGATTTTATTCTAAAAAGAAATAATTCCACCACTATGCTCCTCTTTTTTAGTATCAGAGCTGACAGATAAGCCAGTCTCATTAGAAACAGATAAGAGTCTCCTGACATCTGTTACAGTAGATGGCTGACAGCAACCCTAAACGCATTGACTCTATTTATTACAGAAGAGCCAGACCGGATGAATGGGGATTCTAATGCAGTGGTTCATGGCCCTGGCAGCACATTTGATTGACTGATGCCTGTTACGCCTTCCTCCCCCTCCCAGAGATTCTGATTCATTCAGCCTAAGTTGGCACAGCAGAGCCCGGTATGTTTTAGAACAACCCCAAGTGATTAGAATATGTGGCGGGAGTTGAGAACCACCGCCTAGCGTGTAAGATTTTCACCTCGACGAGGAAAAAAATCATAGCTGACTATGATGAAAGGCTTGAAATTTGATCATCAGATCAAATTTGAGATCACTCAAAAACAGAACACAGGAAATAGGCACCTCCACCTGAAGTGATCCCTGGCTGCAGAATTCTCCTCTACCATGGAGAGCAACTCCCATCATTCTCCTTGTGCGGAAGCCCCAGGCACTGCCCAGTGAACTTGGGAGGGGCCGACTTGGCATCCGTGGGCAGGGTGTCTCTTCCTCCTCCAGGGACTGGATGACTGTTGAAAGCCTCACAGTAGTCAGACCAAATAGGTTTTTCTTTGTTCTTTTTACTACGTGTGACAGCAGGGTACAAGGAAAAGCTAAGTAGTCACAAAACTTATTTTAGGTGTTTGTTAAGAGGGAAAGCAGGAAAGAGGGAAATGCATCTGAGAACAAGAAAACACAGAGAATAAGAATGAGAAGGACAAAACTCAGCTGAAGCCAGATCTCCAGGGGCAAACTCGCTGCTGGTTTCAACTGCCCACATAATTCAGGGCACAGAAGAGTTTTTGCTTGTATTTCTGGATAATTATGTCTGTTTTCTGTTTCGTTGATGACAGCAGCAGAGTACATTTTTCCTCTGGAAAGAACAGAGTACCACAGTGAAGATCTTGGGCCAAAGGCAGTCTTTCATTCTTTTATTCTTACCTCATATTTACTCTGTGTCATGTAACACATAATTAACGGATTGTAGAATGAATGAACAGGGAACTTCCCTGGCGGTCCAGTGGTTAAAGACTTTGCCTTCCAATGCAGGGGGTGTGGGTTCGATCCCTGGTTGGGGAACTAAGATCCCACATGACTTGTGGCCAAAAAACCAAAATATAAAATGGAAGCAATATTGTAACAAATTCAATAAAGACTTTAAAAATGGCCCACGTTAAAAAACAACAAAAAGAATGAATGAGCATATTAACTGCCTTTAAACTTACAGGACTTAGAAATAATCTCTGCCTTCCTGAATTTTATTTGCTTGGATTTGGGGTTCAAAATGTTTCACAACATAAAACTTTTGCTTTAAAAACCTTGGCCTGAAGCAAACTTTTAAAAGTATCTGGATTAGAAGGTATGAGATAAAACTGGATAACTATGAGATCAAGTAAATTTATTTTCTGCTTACACTCTCTGCTTAATCTGCCGTAGCCTACTGACTGTGATGAAGTTATAGGGGACGCACCCTTAGATGCTTCAGCTGGAAGTAAGAGGGGAGAGAGACAGGAGGTGTCATGGCTTCCATATTTCTACCATATTTGGGGCAAGGGATCTGCTTTTAGCTCAAACCCCAACTACAAAGACACTCTTTCAACCAAAAGGTGTTTCAAAACTTCTTCCAACTCCAAAGGAGAGCAAAGAGTACAGAACAAAGAGTGATGGAATATACTCCCTTCAGAAAGAGGTCATAAACTGCGGCTTCCTGCAAACAGACAGAAAAGTCCTTTGGGAATTTACTGGTAGCAGGCATTTTTTTAAGAGAGAGAAAGAACTCCTTAGCAATACAGTTGAGAGAGTTTGTACTTAAAAAGAAATCTGCACAAGTGCATAAGTAAAGAGGGAAATTTAGGTCCTGAAGATGAAAATGTATATATCCCAGTGTGGATTAGAGGAATACACTGAAGGAGGGCACAGCTGGAGAACCCGTGGAACCTGGGCTGCCCCAGGGCACAGATCATTCCCTAGTCTCACTGGGTCTCAGTGAGAAGGAAATGAGACATTTGTGGCAAATACCACTGCCATTCATTTGAGGTTCATTCTTTTATTCTCCCCCAGAAATTTGATTTACAGGACAAAATACCAAACAAAAAACTCTCATCAAAACAAAAATAAAGAACAAAGTTTAAAGAACAAAAATGCACCCTCAACTTTGCCACCATTACTTAACCTATTTTTCTGTTACTTGATTTGTTGTTTATACCTATAAAATACGTCCATAGCAGTGAAACTATAGAACAGTTGGACTCTGGTGTTTCATCTACCATCTATTTGTTTCTAGGTGCACTTCAGATGCACTGAGTTGGATTGATATAATCAATCATCCTCTTTGGCTGCCTCGGGGCACATTACCTTCATCCATTCATCCATGGTCCCTCCTTATGAAGCCTTCTGCCTTCTCAAAAGCTACTGAATAATAAAGATTTTAGATAAGAAGTCAACCATTAGCTTTGGATGGAATCTACATAACAGGCCTAATGGAACCGAATGTTAATTTCAGGCTTCCAGTGATTGAATAATCATCTCTCAAGAGCCGGGGGACGCTAACTCCAGCACATCATTTATCAAGTGTCCATCTATTGGGCTCTCTATTCTGCTTCATTGGTCTGTTTATCTATTTCTATCTTAATTGATACAGATGAATAATAAGTATTCAGTAAGCTAAGTCTTCCCATTTTATTCTTTTCGAGGGGGGGGATACTGGGTATTTGTGGGGTTTTGTTTTTCCCTAAAGAAGAGCTGCTTAGAATCGACTGTTCATGTTCCACCCAATCTCTGTTAGTTTGCAATCACCTGATGGAACTGGGGAAGGTAAAAAATCTGGAAGGAAAGAAGTAATCACTTTCCACAAGAATATCTTAAATCTCTCCATTGCTGTTTCGGTGCCTCATCTGACCTCCAGAATTGGCAGTAGAGTTTGGACAATAATGGTACAATGTTTCTGACACTTTCAAAGAGACAAGGAGGAGGAACAGTGCTTTTGAGATTTATTTATTACATCTTAAAGGTTAAATTTCCATGGTGATTTCTAAAGTTGTGACTGGGGGGTGGGGGGAACGAATTAAGTTGCTTTGACTTGTGGACTCATCAACGGCCCTAACCTGGAGTCCCGGGGATACATTTGTAGGGCTCTATGGATCAAGGCTAAAGATTTTTGCAAAATTTCATATCTATATGTGAATTTTCCTAGGTAAGGGGTTTATAGTTTTTATAGACCCTCAAAGATATTTGTGAATATAAAAAAGGTAAAGAATCAGTATCTTAGATAAAAACCAAAACTGGGCAGGCCATACCTTATTTGTCAAGATTCGGTTGTTCAGAGCAAGAAAACCAGATAAACAGGCCACATATAAAAATATGCATTTACAGGCTTGTTTCTGTCTGAGTTTCCTACGTATTACACTATATTCATGGGGAAGAAAATATATAACAGAGTGCAGTGCAAACACTTTTTCCAATATCATTAAACTCAAAAAATGTTGAAAAACATGTTCATTAATTATGATTTTTTTTCTTCACAAATAATTCCATCCATCCTGTTCAAGAATGAAATCAGCTGGTCTGCACATTCAGACTCTATCTGTAAATACTGATCAAAATACCAGCCAAAAGGAAGGAAGCAGAAGGAACAAGGCACATTAAGTGACCTCCAGGTCTACTGCCTCGTTTCACTTAGGTGCTGGGCACCAGCCCCGGTGTTCATTTCCACAGCTACACACGCGTCACAACTACCACAGGCCTGAATGTGAGGCTGAAGCTTGTGAGGATGAACAGTGCAGCGAGTTCCTCCTGGGGAAGGAGTAAAAGGGGAGGCAAGAGGCCAAAAGAACCGGTGACAGTCCTCACCGAAGGCAAGAGAGTTTCGCAAAAAGCTGTCAGAATCCTAGAATTAACACTATTCACCTTGTACACTTGGGGAAAAATACTAACGTAGAAAAAATTTTGGCAAAAAAAGAGAACAGAGAGGAAGGAGGATGTGTGCATGCCTGCGTGTGTGTGTGTGTGTGTGTGTATGTGTGTGTGTGTGTGTGTGTGTGTGTGTGTAAAGGACAGTGACGGGGAGAAGCAAGAAGAAGAAAGATATCAAAAAGCTTACGTATGCTCAAGGAAGAAGAAGCCCCTTTATCAAGTAAAAAACACAGTCCCCACCTCCTGTGACAATGCAGGGTAATATTATTTGGCCAAAATCATGATTAGAAATCAGCTTATTTATGCATTACATATTTAGGACAACCCATTTCCAACATATGCCCCTATGGCCTCTAAGTGAGTTATTGTGTGTGTATGGTGAAGGGTAGACAAAGAGGTACTGAAGGCTATTGTCAAGTCAGATGCTGCCTAAAATGCCAATGGAGTGGGAGAAAGGAAAGAGGTTGGCTGTTAGCAGTACACAGTCACCCGTTCATCTGTGGAGCTGTGGATATAGTGAGGAGTGAGTGGCAGAGGGTCCCTTCCCTTGGGCAGATGACGTTCACATTGAGTCAAGGGGGTGTTGGTGCACCTGTTGTTAAAATAATAAACTAAATGTAATGGTTGGGACTTCCCTGGAGGTCCAGTGGGTAAGACTCCATGCTCCCAATGAAGGGGGCCCGGGTTTGATCCCTGGTCTGGGAACTAGATCCCGCATGCATGCCACAACTAAGAGTTCGCATGCCACAACTAAAATATCCCACGTGCCGCAACGAAGATCCCATGTGCCAAACTAAGACCTGGCGCAGCCAAAAAAAAAAAAAAAGGTAATGGTCAACTTTATGTGTCAACTTGGTTGGGCTATAATGCCCAAATATTTGGGCAAACATTGTTCTGGATGCTTCTGAGAGGGTGTTTTTAGATGAGATTTACATTTAAATTGATGGACTTTGAATAAAGCAGATTGTCCTACATAGTGGGTGGACCTCTTCCAATCAGCTTAAGGCCTGAATAGAAGAAAAAACCAACCTCCCGTTACTGGACTGAATGTCAATATTATGACATAGTATGAGTGTGTTTCGTGTTTGGTAATTGCAATCATTGTTGCTTTTGTTGTGGTCATCCATTTACAATGCTTGGTGTCAGTTTATTTATCTCTTGTAAAAATAAAATACAGTGTGTGTGTGTGAAAAAAAAACCCCAGTAAGATAACAATTTTTTAATATAAGGAACATATAGCTATGGAATGGCCAGCTTTCCCTTAGAAAGGTCACTAAAAGTAACTCAAAACAAACAAATAAAAAAATAGAATGCAAAAAAAAAACAAAAAAAAACCCAACCTCCCCTGAGCAAGAGGGAATTCTGCAGCAGATGGTGGATCTGAACTCTAGCATAAACTCTCCTCTGGGTCCCTAGGCCCTGCCAGCCCACCCTGCAGATTTTAGACTTGCTACCCTCTACAACTGTGTGAGCCAATTCCTTGAAATCTCATATACACACACACACACACACACACATATAGCACAGACACAAACATACACATACACACACCTTAGTGGTTCTGTTTCTTTGGAGAATCCTGATGAATACAGAAAACTACGATAAACTAAACTAAAATAAAGTAGGTATAAGGTTACCCTTCTTATGTTATGCAGGAGACTTCACATATTTTCAATTAAATCTTCTAATAGGAACCAGATTGTCCTTTAGTTGCCACTCTTAGGGTCCAACAGGGAGACTTCCAAAAAGCTGCTTTCTGCTCAGGGTGCTGAGATAGTAATAGTAGATGATCCACCTGCCAAGATGAGTTATTTCAGGAGGTTCAGGCATCTCTCAGGGGGAACTACTGTTTCAACTCTAGTACATGGTCTTGAAAACAAGGAGTTTACCTACCATGGATTGCTTTATTATTTTTTAAAAGATCATTATCCATTTCATTAGAGAGAGAATAAGATTTTCAGGTTTGGAAGACTAGTCATTCTGGAAGCCCAGAAATTCTGATGAGAAAGTGGGTTCTAGCTAGAAATTCAGAGAATTAGCAGCATCAGGTATTCTTCTGGATTAATGAGGACCAACTCTGTAGCAGACACTGAAAGGGTCTGAGAAAATATGAAGGAGACAATGTCTAATGAGCATAAAACCTTAGTGAAGAAAGTACATGGCTACCCAAATGTTAAAGTACAGTTTAAGAGGTTAGAAATTATACAAGACAGCAATATAAGGCAATATACTTAGCAGCATATGATTCTCAGGTGAGTAATTTAGAGAAAGTTAAATAGAAGGTCAGGAAAAGCTCCCTCTCGGCTGTTGTGCTCTGGAGAAACTAGAGCTTTCCCAGAGCCTTAAATGGAATCTGTAGAATCATAGTCTGACTTTTACATGGAGGTGGATATATAGGATAGCCTTTCAATTTAATATGACTTGAAAACGTATACACATGCACATACAATTCTTTTTTAATGTGGTTACCAAAAATGTAGTAGAAAAATAATTTTAAAATTTGTATGGATACACAAAGGACCCCAAGTAGTCAAAACATTCTTGAGAAAGAAGAACAGAGCTGGAGGAATCACCATCTCTGACTTCAAACTATACTACAAAGCTACAGTCATCAAAACAGTATAGTACTGGCATAAAAACAAACAAGTAGATCAATGGAACAGGATAGAGAGCCCAGAAATAAAACCATGCACTTATGGTCAGTTAATCTATGATAAAGGAGGCAAGAATATACATTGTAGAAAAGACAGTCTCTTCAATGAGTTATACTGAAGAAAAACTGGACAGCTACATATAAAAGAATGAAATTAGAACATTCTTCAACACCATATACAAAAATAAACTCAAAATAGATTAAAGAGATAAATGTAAGACTGGATACTATAAAACTCCTAGAGGAAAACATAGGCAGAACACTCTTTGACATAAATTGCAGCAATAAGTAAATCAATGAGGAAATACAGGCATTACATGATGCATTAGACCAGATGAACTTAGTTGATATTTATAGAGCATTCCAACTGAAAGCAACAGAAAACACATTCTTTTCAAATGCACATGGAACCATCTCCAGGACAGATCACATGCTGTGCCACAAAGCAGGCCTCGGTAAATTTAAGAAAATTCAAATTATATCAAGCATCTTTTCTGACCACAATGCTATGAGATTAGAAATCAACTACAAGACAAAAACTGCAAAAAAACCACAAACACGTGGCAGCTAAACAATATGCTACTAAACAACCAATGGATCACTGAAGAAGTCAAAGAGGAAATCAAAAAATACCTAGAGACAAATGACAATGAAAACACGACAATCCAAAACCTATGGGATGCAGCAAAATCAGTTCTGAGAAGGAAGTTAACAGCAATACGATCTTACCTCAGGAAACAAGAAAAATCTCAAATAAGAAACCTAACATTACACCTAAAGCAACTAGAGAAAGAAGAACAAATATAACCCAAAGTTAGTAGAAGGAAAGAAATCATAAAGATCAGAGCAGAAATAAATGAAGTAGAGACTAAAAAAAAAAAAAAAAAAAAAAAAAGAAAAGATCAATGAAACTAAAAGCTGGTTCTTTGAAAAGATAAACAAAATTGATAAATCTTTAGCCACACTCATCAAGAAAAAAAGGGAGAGGGCTCAAATCAATAAAATTAGAAATGAAAAAGGAGAAGTTACAACCGATACCAGAGAAATACAAAGGACCATAAGAGAATACTACAAGCAACTATATGCCAATAAAATGGACAACCTAGAAGAAATGGACAAATTCTTAGAAAGGTACAATCTCCCAAGACTGAACCAGGAAGAAATAGGAAATATGAACAGACCAATCATAAGGACTGAAACTGAAACTTTGATGAAAAAACTTCCAACAAACAAAAGTCCAGGACCAGATGGCTTCACAGGCGAATCGTATCAAACATTTAGAGAAGCATTAACACCTATTCTTCTGAAACTATTCCAAAAAATTGCAGAGGAAGGAACACTTCCAATCTCATTCTATGAAGCCACCATCACCCTGATACCAAAACCAGATGACTACTAATCTTTAATTACCTTTCTTTAAATTCTGCTGGCCCCAGCTACAAGGAAAACCCTTGTTTATAAATAAATCTTCCTGTTTAAAATAAATCCCCCTCAGTATTGGAAGTGAAGTGATTGGGTAGCAAGAGCTCTTGGTTGTTGTTGGCTGGACCATGTTTCATGACGTTCCTATAGGTGCCATACTGCTCCTCCATGATGGGACCCCTTATGTTTAGGGCCCTTATGAGCTGATCTTGGGCCTGGTTTCCCTCAGTCATTCCTTGCCCTTCCCTCACTCTGCTCTGTTTCAGGGAGATGAGGGTGGGGTGCTGACCCTTACAGGTTGCATTTCATAGGCTCTGTGCCACATGGTTTCTGGCTGAGTTTGGTCAATGAGGACACCGGTGGGCAGGGGTAAGAAAAAGTGGGGGCTATTTCCCCTCCACCCTCTGTGCCTCAAGTTGCCGAAGCACAAACAGCATCATAAATCTTCTCATTTTTCATAAATCTTCTCATTTTTCCAATTCTGCCTTATGGTCATGTTCTCTGGAACACTCACTACCAGAGAGAAGCTAAGATAATATATTCTTTACATAAAAAAATAAATAAATAAATGAATAAAACAAAATAAAATAAACAAAAGGAACCAAAACACAAGCTGGATAAAAGAACATCTGCAAACAGAATTTTTACATTTAATACATTTTATTATATTAGCAAATCATAAAGTGCTCTTAAGAACCTTAGAGATGGTTAGAGGCAGCAATCACAATTATTTCTGAATCTTCTTACCGAAGCACATCTATTGGGAGCTACTCTAAAGCTATGAGAGTTTCATCTCTAGTTTTAAAAGATCTTCCAATGATGAAATCACCTTTTCCTGTGAGAAACTGAGAAAATATGTTCACTTAGGTTTAGTTTATGGTATTTCCATAAATTCCAAAGAAGCCATTGGCCATATTCAATAAACCAATTTTCCTCTGAAAGGACAGAGTGATTTTCTGTATCACAGTTGATGGAATCACAGACCATGCTCTCCTAACAACTACAAATTTCACTCTTTTCCTTCCTAAAGATGTGCATATCTCCCAAATTTCCTGTTTTCTCTTGTATTCTAAACTTATTCAACAGGGCATTTATCACTGGGTCACTGTTTTTCTTTCCTTCCTTGGCTATTTCTGGTTGAATTATTTAAGCTCTTTGGAACTCTAAAATTCCCTTAGGAAACAACTATTAGTCTCCTGTTAGAGCATGAAGGTGACTGCCAAGCACCTTTTCCTAGAACTTTTTAAGAAACACTACATAAGAAAGCAAGGTCACAAGCCCAAGCTTAAATAGAAAACCAAAAAAGCAATGGACCATATCCCAACATGAATCATTGGGTACATCATTCTTTAGACTGTGGAAGAACAGTTCAACTACCACGGGTTCTAATTTTAGTTTTTACATGCCCAAAGCACAGATTTTTAGCCACCGAGCCTATTAGTTGGTACTAAAGGGTGTGAGGTGTAGTCTTCATCAACATATTTTTCTATGAGAGCCTACCGATCTGGAAGGGTTCATATACATTCCAAAATGCCCTTGACCCTCCAGATCTGCCCTGCCTCAGATACACTAAGTTGGGGTGCTTTTTGTCAAAAGATGACCACACGACTCATCACAACCTGTTTTCCATTATGCAGACATGGTGTGATTTTTCCCCACGTTATGAAGTCTAAGTTTGATGGTTTTGTTTTTTTTTTTTAAAAACTTCAAATTTAGAACTCAGGAAAAGATACGTGCTTTCTGGTATTTTTGACTATAAGGAATAAGAAAGGAGGGACTAGCCTTCATTATAGGTCTGATGAAGACATGCTGATATTCACCGACAGGCTTCCCCAGGCACGGAAAAGGCGAAAGAAACATTCAGTCTATCAAGTGAACTCAAATGAGCATCGATACCTATAAAATAAGGAGTTTGGACTTTAGACCATCTAAGGTTTTCTACTAGCTCTGAAATACTGTGATTGTAGTAGTGTGGTTTCTTTATACTGTCTGATCCTGTGATGAGTCCTTAATGATCCTATGCTTATTCATCCCCTTTCTCTACATTTCTCTTGTCGTCTCATTTGGAAAATATAATTATAAATTATATCTTATCAGGAAATTTCATTATCCATCCTTTTTTTCCTACTTTGTAACAGAAGCCACTGATGCCATAGAAATTCTCTGGGGACTTTATGAATATTCCTCGATGTCCTGTGGCCTTTTCCAGGGCATAGAAATGTTGAATTGAAGAAGCAGGTTAGACTTCTGCTTTTTCAGTTAGGATGTAGAAAGATGAAATATACCTTTGCTCTCATAGTAACTACAAGAAAAGACCCAGACAAAATAAAAACCATACTTTTCCATGAGGCTAGTAGAGAACAGTGGCAGCAAAGAAGCCTGGATAAACTACATTCCAGAAAGAAATGAGCCCATGATAGGTGACCAGAGAATGGCAGCAGCTTCCATACCTCGATCCAGGGCTCAGGTGAGCTGCCAGAGATGGGGAGACCTTGTGGGGATGAGGAGAAGAGGCAGCCCTTCATTGGATGACTGGCTAGGGGACTGAATTGAGAGTCTCAGTTCCACGAGTCTATTCGTCCAGCCTTCCCCACATAGAGGAAGAAGCAGCAGGAAAGGGGCTGGTGAGCAAAGGGCAATCACAGGGTCCTGGGCATTTTCACCATGATTGGACTCCAGGGCCAAAAGTGAACCCAATATGTCTGAAACCTCAGTAAACCCCTCCCAGCTCAAATACCAACAAGATCAAAAAGGCTCCAATGTTCTTTAATTCACAATATTTGGAATTCTCTCTCTTTCTCCCCTGCTTCCCTCCCTCTCCTTCTCTCTCTCTATAGATATAAATATAAATATAGATATAGATATAACTATAGATGAAAAATGTGGGAAAGCAGGAATGTGATAATCAAGAGAAAATTCAGATGACATAGAAGCAGACCCAGAGATAGCTGCTGAAATTAGTAGAGAGGAACTTTAAAAAAATTATTATAAATTTATCAAGGAATTTATAAGAAAATGTATATTATGAGCAAAGAAATGGAATTTTCTCTTGATTTTCTACGAAAAAATGGAAATGATATAAAATAACCAAATGGAAACCTTAAAACTTAAAAATGTGATATCAGAAGTCAACATTTATTGGATGGGCAAACAGCACATTGGATACTGCAGAAAAAAGGATGAGTGAACTTTGAAGAAGTCGATAAAAATGACTCAAACTGAAATAAAAAGAAAAAAATGTTTTAAAATCAACAGAACATCTATAACTGAGAGATAATATCAAATAGCCAAAGATAACTGGAGGGACCTCCCTGGTGGTCCAGTGGTAAAGAATCTGTCTTACAATGCAGGGGACGTGGGTTCGATCCCTGGTCAGGGAACTAAGATCCCACATGCTGCAGGGCAACTGTGCCACAGCTACTGATCTCACGCGCTGCAACTAGAGAAGAGAAAAACCCGCACACCACAACTAGAGAGAAGCCCGCACACCACAACAAGGAGCCCATGCACTGCAACGAGGAGCCCATACACTGCAACAGAAGATCCCGCATGCCTCGACGAAGATCCCGTGTGCCACAACTAAAGATCCGATGCAACCAAAAATAAATAAATAAATAATAAATCTTTAAAAAATATATATATATAATTGGAGTCACACTAGGAGACAAAGTGGGTCAGGAAAAAATTTTGAAGTAGTTCTTTCCTAGCAACAAAGTGTTCATTCATAATGCTCTCTGCCTTCCAACCTACCCTTGGGCTGGAACTGGTGTGGGTATGTGGGCAGGGCTGTCAGTTTGAAGCATGGCTGGTCCTGAATTACAATAATTAAGTCCGAGTAAGCTTGCTCTAAGACTCAAGGTGTAGTAACCTTCAAATCCATGGAAGTCAATGAGCCAGTAGGTCTCACGCAGTTATAACTACCGCGTAGTTCTATTTTTAGTCCAAACATAATAAAACCCAAATTCTGAATCTCCAGGGAAGTGGGGTTGGGGGGAGGGACACAATCTAAAGCATAAACATTTCATTAACTCAGTTTATGAATAATCCCTCTCTTTCCTCTATGTGGCATAAAATACAAAACTGAAACCACAGAAGGGAAGGAGCAGTGATATAGCAAGTAAATCTGGAAATGCTCCTTTTCATAACTTATTCTGCCAGATCTTAATGTGTAGTGAAATGAAAACAACCAGGTACGGAGAAGCTGTTAAGAAGCAGAAATTCATCTATGAAGTGCATGGATGGATGTGGTTTCATGGGGTTAGACGTAAAACATTACCACTAGGTCAGCCAAGAGCCTCAAAAATGGTAGTGAGAAGCTCCTCTTACTAGAAAATTTGCCTGGGGTGGGGGGCACGTTATGTCTACACTGGCAGGAGTGGAAGAGGAGAAGTTACTATTGGGAAGCGACTGCAGCATGCCGCCATCTCCTACTGGTCCTTTGTCAAACAGATGAAACAAGGCTACAGGAAAGGAAAAAAGGTCAGATGTGTTTTCATCTTATATAATTATAATGAAACTAAATGGGAAAAGTCATACTTCATTCCATATTTCACATTTCTCAACTTGTCAGTCAATCTTTAATGATTTTTGGTACAGTAGACTCACTTTCCTATGTTTTTGAAATTTTCTGATTATAACTCGTGTCACTATATAAATGGTAGGTATTATTTTGGGATACATACTCTTGTTTGACGGAAGAATGACTGGAGGAAACCTGGTGATATTAAGTGATCTGACCAGTGATTTTAGGTGATCTTTGGATGTAACATTTTCTTGGGTAAAAGGGCGTAAGAATCAGAAAAAAAAATAGCTTTGAAAATTATTGAGGATGGTGATGAACCACAAAGCCTTAGAGACTATATAATGCTCCTGGAGCACCACTTTAGAATGAAAATGAAAGAGGAAAAGTGCGAGTGAGGGTGGAGAAAGGGGTTGGAGAGTTGGAGAGGGGGTGGGTAGGGAGGATGGGGAATGAATGGATTTAACTGAATGACTGCAGTGCTGTGCAGAAAAGAGGTGAGATGAAATTAATGAGAGAAAAAGAAAACCCACTGGTTAAATTCTAGGAGTTACTCCTGAGCCAGTTCCATGTAAGGTTACTTTCAGCTGGTTTGAATAACAGCTGCCTGCTTCTCATTCTGAAAGGCTTCTAAGACTACATTCCATTACTTTCCCTTCTGGACTCTTAGGCTCCCTGAGGAAATAATCTTTGCTTTTTGAAAAGCTGTAGTGAACGTGTCTCCTTTTACTTTCAAGCTGAGGTGAGAAGGAATGGAAAGGACTAGGATTCCTCCCCTTCTCCCACGCCGTCCCCTGTCCTGGTATCAGCATCGCCACCTCTAATTCTACAGTGAGCAGCAAACATCTACATCGGCATCCTACCATTCTCTTCGTTCCATTGTGAAACCTAAAATTCGGTCCTAATGAGAGAATGTGAGGCTGGGAATTTTATAGCAGATATTTGGCCAGAGAGAAGCTCAGAAGGTCAATTGTCTCTTTCTTCTAGGAACATCGATACTCCTGAAAGGCTTAATTAACTTCCACAGGATCACACATAATATCCTGCTTGACTCTCAAAATAAGATTGAAGTAAGCTTGCAGAAGTCAGAGTAAAAAAAAAGAAAACAAAACTTAAGTGATTATTAACTCAGCTTAGGCAGCAACTACATTCTGTTAAAAGCATATAAACATGATGCCTAACACTGCCAATACCCCCCAAACGTGCTAGTCACATGCTAAATTGCAAGAACTGGTAGAAAAATTGGCGATGAATAATAAAAGTCTTTAAGGACTTGCTTCCTTTTGAGCCAAATTATTAACAGCCAAGGGAAAGTAAAGTGATTTAAGAAGAGAAGCTTGCTGAGTCCCAGTTGCTGCTGGAGCCAACTAATCACAACCCTCCACTTGCTATCTCACTCGATACCCATGCATGAACAAGAAGGGCTCCAACACTTCACAATTAGACTGTTAAGTTGCCTTCTAAGACGCAGTTGCAGGCAAAAGTGACTGAATGCATACATGACATCGAGAAATAAACTTCCAGCCAGGTTTCTTACAACGAATGTCAACATGCTCTTTGATGTCTCATGAGGCATAAGCTAGTGCCCGGCCTCACTGAAAAGACTGGGCTGTCCTTAGAAAGGAAGAGTAATTGCTCCTGTCCATTTAATAACCTGTCTCCTCCACTAGATTGTGAGTGCCTCCTGGGCAGACACCAGGTGTTTTACTTTTGTATCCACAGGACCCAGCATAGAGCCTACCATCTGGTAGGTTAGTGCTCAGTAAAACTTAGTGGAACGGATAATAAGGGTGAGGCAACCACCATCACACCATGTTTGATGGTGGTGCCCAGAGACTCCTTGGGTCCCAAACCTTTCATTATCAATCTCTTCTTTGGATTAAAATGTTAATGCCACTCTCCTGACACACACAAAAGTCGACTTGAACAAATGCAGAGTCCTCCCCTGTTCTTGAATAGAATGACTCAACATTATAAAGATGTCAGCTCTCCCCATGTTAACTGATAAATTTACAATCCTAATAAAATACCAACCAGCTTTTTTATGGAGTTAGACAAGTTGATACTAAAGTTCATATGGAAAACAAACATGCAAGAATAATCAGGAAAACAGTGAAAAAACTGTGAGGGGGATCTAGCCCTACCTAAAACATACTATACTGTAAAGATTCTATGATTGAAACATTGTGGCACGTGAATAGACAAATAGACCAAAGAAAAATAATGAAAACAGATCCAAAGACACATGGAAATTCAGTGTATGATAAGGGTGCATCTGGAATTACTGGGGCAAAGATCAATCTTTTAGTAAAATGGTAGCCATTTGGCAAAAGATAAAAATAGATCTATATCTCAATCTGGACACAAGAATAAACTCCAAATAGATCAGGAATCTTAATATAATACATGAAACCATATAAGTATTAGGAAAAAAAATGGGTGAATTTTTCTTTAACCTCAGTGCAGGAAAAGGCTTTCTAACTGTGATTCAAAATTCAAAGACTTCCAATAGCCAAAGCAATCTTGAGAAAGAAAAATGGAGCTGGAGGAATCAGGCTCTCTGACTTCAGACTATACTACAAAGCTACAGTAATCAAGACAGTATGGTACTGGCACAAAAACAGAAATATAGATCATTGGAAGAGGACAGAAAGCCCAGAGATAAACCCACACACCTATGGTCAACTAATCTATGACAAAGGAGGCAAGAATATACAATGGAGAAAAGACAGCCTCTTCAATAAGTGGTGCTGGGAAAACTGGACAGCTACCTGTAAAAAAATGAAATTAGAACACTCCCTAACACCATACACAAACATAAACTCAAAATGGATTAAAGACCTAAATGTAAGGCCAGACACTATAAAACTCTTAGAGGAAAACATAGGCAGAACACTCTATGACATAAATCACAGCAAGATCCTTTTTGACTCACCTCCTAGAGAAATGGAAATAAAAACAAAAATAAACAAATGGGACCTAATGAAACTTACTTTTGCACAGCAAAGGAAACCATAAACAAGACGAAAAGACAACCCTCAGAATGGGAGAAAATATTTGCAAATGAAGCAACTGACAAAGAATTATCTCCAAAATATACAAGCAGCTCATGCAGCTCAATATCAAAAAACAAACAACTCAATCCAAAACTGGGCAGAAGACCTAAATAGACGTTTCTACAAAGAAGATATACGGATTGCCAACAAACACATGAAAGGATGCTCAACACCACTAATCATTAGAGAAATGCAAATCAAAACTACAAAGAGGTATCACCTCACACCCGTCAGAATGGCCGTCATCAAAAAAAATCTACAAACAATAAATGCTGCAGAGGGTGTGGAGAAAAGGGAACCCTCTTGCACTGTTGGTGGGAATGTAAATTGATACAGCCACTATGGAGAACAGTATGGAGGTTCTTTAAAAAAACTAAAAATAGAACTACCATGTGACCCAGCAATCCCACTACTGGGCATATACCCTGAGAAAACCATAACTCAAAAAGAGTCATGTACCACAATGTTCACTGCAGCACTATTTACAATAGCCAGGACATGGAAGCAACCTAAGTGTCCATAGACAGATGAATGGATAAAGAAGATGTGGCACATATATACAATGGAATATTACTCAGCAATAAAAAGAAAAGAAATTGAGTTATTTGTAGTGAGGTGGATGGACCTGGAGTCTGTCATACAGAGTGAATTAAGTCAGAAAGAGAAAAACAAATACCATATGCTAACACATATATATGGAATCTACAAAAAAAAAAATGGTTCTGAAGAACCTAGGGGCAGGGCAAGAATAAAGACACAGATGTAGAGCATGGACTTGAGGACATGGGGAGCGGGAAGGGTAAGCTGGGACAAAGTGAGAGAGTGGCATGGAGATATATACACTACCAAATGTAAAATAGATAGCTAGTGGGAAGCAGCACAGGGAGATCAGCTCTGTGCTCTGTGGCCACCTAGAGGGGTGGGATAGGGAGGGTGGGAGGGAGACGCAAGAGGGAGGAGAAATGGGGATATACTTATATGTATAGCTGATTCACTTTGTTATACAGCAGAAACTAACACACCACTGTAAAGCAATTATACTCCAATAACGATGTTAAAAAAAAAAAAGAACTGGGGGAAAAAAAGAGGAAATACAGGGAAATCTCACTTTACTGTACTTCGCAGATACTAGTGTTTTACAAACTGAAGGTCTGCGGCAACCCCGCGTGGAGCAAGTCTATCGGCGCCATTTTTCCAACAGCATCTGCTCACTTCATGTCTCTGTGTCACGTTTTGGTATCTCGCCGTATTTCAAACTTTTTCATTATTTGTCATGGTGATCTGAGATCAGTGATCTTTGATGTTATTATTGTGATTGTTTTGGGGCACCACAAACCACGCCCATATAAACTGATGAACCTAATGGACAAATGTCATGTGTGTTCTGTCTGCTCCACTGACCAGCTATTCCCATCTCTCACCCTCTCCTCAAGCTTCTCCCTTCCCTCAGATACAACGGTATTGCAATTAGGCCAAGTAATAACACAAAAAGGACCTCTAAGTGTTCAAGTGAGAGGAAGAGTCCATCAATGCATCAAATTTCACTGCTGTCTTGTTTTAAGAAATTGCTGCAGCTGCCCCAGCCTTCAGCAGCCACCGCCCTGATGATCAGTCAGCAGCCATCAACATCGAGGCGAGAACCTCCACCAGCAAAAACACTGTGACTTGCTGAAGGCTCAGATGATGGTTAACCATTTTTTAGCAGCAAAGTTTTTCTTGAATAGAAAAACAATGTATTTTTTGAGACATAACGCTATTGCACACTTAATAGAGTACAGTATGGTGTAAACATAACTTTTGTATGTACTAGGAAACAAAAAAATTTGTGTGACTTGCTTTATTGTGATATTCTCTTTATTATGGTGGTCTGGGACAGACCCCACAATAACTCTGAGGTATGCCTGTATTAATAAATTTGAAATCAATTAAATAATTATCAATAAAAATTGAAATTCAAAAAATTGGATAGCAAACACCATCATTTAAAAGGCAACTAACAATCTGGGAGAAAATATCTGCAACATGTCTCCCAAATAAAAAGCTAAAATTCCTAATATACAAGAACACTGAAAAACTGAGGAACAAAGGACCACAATCCAATGGGAAAATGTTAAAAAAAAGATATGAATAGACAATTCACAGAAATATATAGAAATGGCCCTTAAATATATGGCCCTTAAACATATGTAAAGATGCTTAACTCACTCATTTTTAAAGAAATGCAAATTAAAACAACTCTGAGTTACCATTTCTCACCTGTCGGATTGGAGAAAATCTAAAAGTATGACAACACATTCTATTGGTCAGCCTGTGAAGAAACAGGCGTTCTCTTCCATGGCTAGGAATGCAAACTGGAACAAATCATCTGGATGGGGAATTTGGCAAAATATAACAGAGCTATCACGCACTTACCCATGTATAAAAGAGGGTTTGAATAAACTATGGCATCTCCACACAATGAAGTACTATGTAACCGTATAAAGAATAAGGACAATTACTATGAACTGATAGGGAATGACTTTTAGGATATATTGCTAAGCACAGAAGCAAAGTACAAAAGATAATCTACAGTGTGTTATTTTCCTTAAGAAATAGAGGAAAATAAAAAAGTATACAAAAAGAAATATAGGAAGAACAAACCAGGAACATCAATGGGCGTGGTTATCCACAGTGCCTAAGCGGAAAGAACGGGGAAAGAATAACTTTTTTGTGTATTCCTAATTTTTAGAACCATGACGTTTCACACAACTAAAAACAAATAAACAAAAACAACGAGGACATTGGGGGAGCCCGGAACGGAGTTCAAACAGAGTTAACTTAACTGTATTACCAATGAATAATGTAACTACGGTGAAGGAGTTGGTGAAGAAATGACTAGCCTAAGTAACCTTCGGAAAACAATAGTTTTTTATGTATGCGTGGTTAAATAAAAAAAGGACACAAATATTGTACTCTATTAAATTTGGTTTTCACAGGGGTAGGTTAGTAAATCTAAAACTACATTTATGCATTCTATTAGCACATAAATATATTTTGGATAATGAAAACCTCGATTTCTCACAGAGATAGGAGTTACAAATAAGAGTGAGGAAGTTGCCTATGGTACTGGATAGGAATCAAAAAATTAGTTTTTAGTTTAATAGTTTATATAGATATATAGCTATAGATATATAGGAGGGTCTAGAGGTAACAGCACCTAGATCTTGGTTTCTAAACATCATCCAACTAAAAGAAATCAGGGCTTTTGGGGAAAATTGCTGATTTCAAAGCTGGGGCAGGGATGTTATGAACGCCAAAAAGTAAGAAAGTACATTTTTTACAAAGTAGAGGCATGTTAAAAGCACAAAGGCACCTTCTTGAGGGAGCTCAATTATGTATTGAAAAATAAATCATAATAGTAATGGATTCTAGCCCACAGAGTAAAGCAAGTATCCATTAGTCCATATTGATATAAGTAAATAATTTAATATATAAGTAAATGGGGGAGAAGGGACTGCTCTTCTTCACAGTAAAATTCTCATTGATAAATGTGAAAGAATAAATGAAATGGAAAGGGCCAGCAATAACTGGTAGACACTACAGAAATAATTGTTGTAGGCAAGAATCATTGCTGGATGCTAAAATTAGTGGGCAAAAGTGAGGCGTGCAGCAGGATATTTGCAATCTCAAAGTATCTCCCTATAATATACTTATTCATTACAGAGGGAATAATAGCAAGTTTACAGTGGAGAAACTCTGCAGACACTACCTTAACCAAGTGATGAAGATTAAGGTCACTGCTAATTACGTTACATTGACACAAGGTACCCCCCAGTAAGATACACTGAGGACAAAACATCACTTCTGTGGTATTCTCAAGAAAAATGTATAACCTGAGTTATGAGGAAATATCAGAAAAGCCCAAGTTGAGAGACATTCTATCAACTAACTGGCTAGATTTTGCAAAGTGTCAAGATTATGAGCGACCAAGGAACTGCCCCAGTTCGGAAGAGACTACAGATGTAAAAATAAATGCAACATGGGAACTGGATTGGATACTGGACCAGAAAAGAAGGTAAGTGGGACGACAGGTGCAATTTGAATAAAGTCTGTAGATTAATTAATAGTATTGTATCAATATTAGTTTCCTGGGCTTGATAATTGTACTATGGTTGTATGTGATGTTAAAATTTGGGTAAGTTCACCAAAGGGTATATGGAAATTTTGTGTATTTTTTTTGCAACTGTTTTTTTCTTGGTAAATCTAATATTATTTCAAAATGAAGCATTTTATTTTTTATTTACTGAAAAAATAAAATTTTATAAATACACTAATGATAGCTCTACAAATGCACATGGTATCTGGGAGTTATAATATGCAAAATTATTACACACTACTTTGCATTGTAGTTTCAATCAGTCTATCAAAGGAGCTCTGAAGAAACTGAACACTGAATAAGTGTATTGTGACTTGGATGAGGAAAGAAAGGGTCAAAAGTTCAGTCTGTGATCATCTCATTAGGCCTAGAAAGGGAGCTTTTGTGGCGTCAAGTGTAAGCAGGAGAGCCCTGAAGGCAGGGGGCACAAAGTGGAGGAAATGGAAAGGGTGGGAGGGAGAGGCTTGAAAATACGCTTGTCAGTTACCCATTTAGGGCACAGTTACCCCAAGAACACTGGGTCTTGCCCTAGACACTAGTTCAACTCCACAGTTTTTAAACATCATTAAATTTTTTAAATTAGAGAATTAGTCAAAATTATAGAATAACAAACACCTTCACATCCAAAGGGTACTGGCTACAAGTAGCTATCACCTATTAAGACTTTGAGGGAGCATCTTTCCCCAACTATGTATGTTCTTTTCAATACGACAAATATCTATAAGTATATGCCATGGGTGAAAAATGTGCTCCGTTTGCATTCTTTTAATATATTCTGTAATGCGGAACTGTTAATCATTATGATTGACCTTCTAGAAAATCACTCTAAATTGGTAAAACTACATATGAATAAATGGCACCTTCCCTTAAGGAAGTAAAATCACTGTTGGCGTAACTACTTCCATTATAGTTTTGAAATTCAGGCACAGAAAAAGGACATCTTGCATTCTGAAAAAAAAATCAGTTTAAAATGATAAACAATAATAATAGTCACCATTTATTATTATTATGTGCCAGGCACTCACCAGGTGCTTTTCACACAGTATTTCATTTGACCTTATTTAACTGGCAGTTACACTGTTTCCAGATTAGGACGTGTTTGCATATTAGGAAATGGAGATCAAGGTGAAGTAACTGCCCAGAATAACCTCAGATTTGTGTAATGTTAGAGCTCTCAAACATAGTCATCATATCATAGTCTTCAAGCCCACCAGCAAGGTTCCCTGGTACCAGTACCTCTGCTTTATTTCCCTACACTCTGCTGTCTTATGACCACCATACACACTGTCAGGGGAAGAGCAGGGTAGGGTTATTCATTTTTCTTATCTGGATAGAGCCTTGGGTTACTTCTCTTGGTGATCTTATCTGGCACCTATATTTTCCAGAGCTCAGTTCACTGAATGTATTCTTTAAAGGAAAAGACAGAACATAATGGGAAAAGATATTTCTAAGATTCTACCAAAAGATTTCAGAAACTGGAAGAGATTATGTCTTTTAGCAAAGGCTTATTTTTAAAGTTTAACCAGTCTCCAAACTTATAATTGCTTTAACTATAGCTGTGTAGCCGGGCTCTCTCCTCAACCGTCCCGCTGTGTTTTCTCCAAGGGATTGTCCAGACTTTCCAGAAAAAGAGCAGTGGCTCTAAAAACCTGGAGAGCTCGATCAGAAATGGCAACAAGGATACTTAAGTGCTACCAAAAAGAATTCTGCAATTTCCATGGGGCAATATTTAAGATCTAGCGTATGGCATATGGCTTCCATATTTTACAGACCATTCAGACCTAGAATCCTAAGAAATGAAAAAACATGGGATTTTGTTGCAAATTCTGTATAACTAACTTATAGATGATGTTCTGTCACATACGCATAGGTGTGACATAAATCTGGACTTGGCAAAATATTGTTTATTTAAGAGCCTGTCTTTGCTGTGGGTTTAATTGTGGAGAGCTATGCAGAAACTTTAGGGTGGTCCAATTTACTTTGAATCAGAGCAGATAAACTCTTTTTGAAAAAGAAAGACTTGCTGTCAACTCACCCGTTTTTCAAAGGTGTTGATTTCTTCCTGAACTTTAAGTTTCAAGATTATACCACTAGAAAAGTGTCTGTTACTTCTTAACGCCCTACCCTAGTATAAAACAGATCTGAGGTAGTTTATGCACTTAAATGTAGCACAATGAGATTTTTTTTTAAGGATAAAGAAATCAGAGCAAATTTGATAGGAAGGAAAAGAAAAGCCCAGGAGAGTTAGTTCACAGAAATGCATGCCTCAAGGTTCTGCATAGAAGTAAGGGAAACCACACAGTAAGTACTGGATGCCTCGGTGGTAGCCTTAGCTAGAAGGGGAATATAGTCAGCTGTGGAATTCATGTTGTCTGTAACCATGGGATATATAGTAAATATTTAACAAATGGGATAGGTCAAGCCCCAATTGACCTGATGCTCACTTTAAAAATGTAGTATGGCTGTATGGTGATGCATGTTAAACAGATTATTATGGTGATCATTTCACAATATATACAAATATCGAATCATTATGCTGTACACCTGAAACTAATATAATGTTATATGTCAATTATACTTCAATTTTTTTTTTTTTTGTAAGTTTTAATTTATTGATTGATTGCTTGATTGCTATGTTGGGTCTTCGTTTCTGTGCTAGGGCTTTCTCTAGTTGCGGCAAGCAGGGGCCACTCTTCATCGCGGTGTGCGGGCCTCTCACTATCGTGGCCTTTCTTGTTGCGGAGCACAGGCTCCAGACGCGCAGGCTCAGTAGTTGTGGCTCACGGGTCTAGTTGCTCCGCGGCATGTGGGATCTTCCCAGACCAGGGCGCGAACCCATGTCCCCTGCATTAGCAGGCAGATTCTCAACCACTGCGCCACCAGGGAAGCCCTATACTTCAATTTTAAAAGATAATAATTTTTAAAATTTAGTACGGTATCTCAGTATGTAGAATTTTGCCAATAAGAAATGCCATTTTGTTGACTTCGCCACCTTTAGATTAAATTATCTGAGTACACATTCAGAGAATGGTTCCTCTGTAAATCAAGCTCTTTGCTTAAAAGAAAAGCATAGTTTATTTTTCTTTGTTTGTTTCTCATGGTTTAAAACAGGCGCTTGGTCAAGACTTCAAGTTAAAATTTAAATCTTTGACTTTTTGCGGGGGGTGATGTTTTTAAGTTAAAAGTAGGAGAAAATCTTCCAAGTATGTCTACTGGTCTTATTTTCTCTTATGTATCTCATATATGAATACTCAGACTTCCAGGGAGTTTATTTTATAGGAAGATTTTCTTTAAACTGAATCCCAGGACGGAGAACACCTTTGACCTGGAGACACTAGAATGCTACGAAGTTGGGAAAGATGAGTTCCATGAACAGTCTTCTGATTAAGTATCAAATAAATGTGTTGTCCATTACTCCCAGGGAAGGGCTTCTACAGCAGCTCCTCAAACAGAAATCAGCAAAGGAGAAAGAAAGGGCTGCATACAAGTGGAAATTTTGCAAAGTAACATGAGGAGACACACTTATCCTTCACATAATTTTATTCTTGGGAAAGAGAAGGAAAAAAGTGCACCCTAATCTCCCCTTGACTTCTCATAGAAACCTTTTTTTTTTTTTAATTGAAGTATAGTTGATTTACAATGTTGTGTTAGTTTCAAGTGTACAACAAAGTGATTCAGTCATATATATATATATATATATATATATATATATATATTCTTTTTTAGATTCTCTTCCATTATAGGTTATTACAGGATATTGAATATAGTTCCCTGTGTTATACAGTAGGTCCCTGTTATTTATCTACTTTATATATAGTAGTGTATATCTGTTAATCCTGAACTCTTAATTTATCCTACCCCCAACCCCTTTGGTAACCATAAGATTGTTTTCAGAGAAACCTTTTTTAAGGGAAAGTGATTCCAATCAAGCAGAGAGGTTTGAGAAATTTGCTTTCCCTAAGTGCCTCTGTCCCCAACCATAAAAGGGGACTTTCCAGATTTTTCTAAGTCAAATCTCAGGACCACAACGATCATTTCCACATTCTACACTCTGTGCTTCCCATTAGCTCTCCCTTTACAAGTAACTATAAAGTGTGAGTGACATTTGGACTTTGACCAACTAATGCAAATTGAATTAAGGGATCTTTGTTTAACTTGTATGTTAATTTAAATCAGATTCTGGGATTTATTAATCAACCTTTTAAAGTTGTTACCTTATGTCCTGGGGCCGCTAATAAACCTTGACCAAGAGGAAGGAACAAAGAGAAAACTGGAAAAGGGTGGGAAACAGTCAGAGGAAGAGAAAAAATTAGAAGAGAGAACAAAAAAAGAAGAAAATGAGAAAGAAAAGAAGTATGCAAGTCATACATTCCCTGTGGTGTGGAGGTAATTTATGATACAGAGAAGACTCCAGAACAAATTTTTCTATAAAGAGAAAAATGGGATTGACTCTGGGACAAGAATAAATTTCCTCTAGAAAGAGGTTTTTTAACTTGGGTCCCTAGACCCTTGAAGGGCTCCTTGAATACATCATGGGGAGCCAATGACTCCCTGGAAATTGTATGTAAAATGTGGTGTGTGTGCACATATGGGTGTGTGATGGTCTATGGTTATATCAGTATCTCAAAGAGTTCTTTTGCTAAAAAGAAGTTAAAACCAGTGCACTAAAAAAGGAATTTCTTTGAAATTTAACTTGGATCACCACCAGAAGCTCTTGGTTCACTTAACCATGGAAGGATTCATTACTCTCTTCTTGAGCCAGTTAATCCATGAATCTCAGATCTGGAAAAAAATTGAAATGTTATGCAGCCCATTTCTCTGCCTTCAGAAAGGACTAAAGTCCATAATAAATGAAAATAGATCCATTTTTCAAACTCTGCAGGGCAGATTTCCAATCCCTTTTTTGCAGCCTATTCATTGTTCACATTTCTCACCATAAGGAAGTTCTCCTTTCTGTCAGGCCTAACTCTCTCATGTTGCAAAATAATTTGTTCTCTTATGTTTAACCATGCAGTATTTTTGGATACTATTATTAAATTCACCTTCAGCTTTCTCTCCCTCAGTACTTTTGATCTTTCCCCATGAGTCATTCTCAAATTCATTATTCATCTTCATGACTTTCCTCTGAACCCTTTCCAATTCTTCGTGCTTGTCTGTAAATTCAGAAGTGAATGCACTGAAGAGAGATTGATAAACCCTCAGTTGACTGGTGAACTTCCTTATGGTCTCTATAGCTGGTATGTAATCATAAATTGCCAGAAAATAATAATTATCCCTCTGAGGGTAAAATTATAAAATCAGTACAAAATGGCTCAGGTTCAGACAATCTTTAGTGGTGGAAAAATTCCAGAATCAAAAGGATGGTCACCTGATTAAAGACTACATATTAAAGGAAAGATGGCGTCACTCAGAAGACAGGCTGGTTAGCCAAGAAAACTTGAAAAACCGGCATCACAGAGTCAGGTCTCAGCAGTGCCCACCCAAACAGTATCCAGGGAGGAAGGTGTGGGCCAGATCATTCTGATAACCGAGTCCTGCTGGCCTCCTCCTGTGAGGGGAGAGCTGCGGTAGCTCTGAGGCCTGCCGTCACTACACATTGGAATCACTTACCAATGTGATGCCATGTCACTTGCCTACAAGGAGGAGACCAGCATGACCAGTGACCAGAAGAAACCACTAATATAGGAATTAGGGCTTCTTGGAAGCCCTAATTCCTATATTAAACTTCTTCCTTCTCATCATACTTGCCAAACTCTGATTCAGATATTAGATAATGATGTGCTTACATTTTTTCAGTTTCTTGAAAAAATTGTATGTGACAAATTCATTTTTATTAACCTTGCTTTATTCCACAATAAAATATAAGAACTTTTACCTGGAAGTTTAAAGCCTGAAGAGAAGGTAAACATGGAGGCTGTTGGTTACTATGCCAATGTCTACTTGACTAAAGGAAAACCTTTTTTCTTTACTTCAGCATTTCCTTCCCAGCATTGCAAAGTGTAGATGATTAATAAGCATATTATTAGCTTCTAACAGATGCCCAACTCAAAAAACCTTCACTGATGGCCCACCCCTAGCTCATGTCCTTCACTCATTGGCTCTGAAAAATGAAAAGGAATATACTACTAACGTACATTATATCCATCTGAACAAAGTCACTCTGGATGAAATGCTATACACCACACAGGAAACTTAAAAGTATTCACCAGGATGTTGTAAGCGGATAAATCATTAAGAAGTTTATGAGACACGGGGGAAGGTCCAAGATACAGGTCAGTGCCACTCTCCTTCCCTGCCTCCTAAGGGAGTTGGTGAACAAGCAGAAGATGCACTTAACTGATAGCATTTTTCTTACCCAGAGTCTCATGGACTTCATCTGCAACAACAATCTGGAGAAGTTTGCCACACACGCACTCACAGCAATCCATATACATCCAATCAGTGACATCTCTAGTATAGCCGACAAAGAAGAATATTTTTCCTCTATATGACAAAATTATTTTCAGTAATAACTATGACCATGAAACGAATAATGTCCAGAAAGAAAGTGCAGACTGTAAAATTTTTTCTTTATTGCCCTTAATAGACATAACCATACCAGAAATGAACGAATGAATATATATTACAAAACTAAAAAGGAAGAAATTAATGGTTTACTGTCTCACTGTCCTCACTGTTCTCAAGATACTTTTTGGAAAAGAAAGGAAGAAAATACCTATGTTGGTTTATCACAGTCATGAAGAGTTAACAGCACAGTTACTGTTTTTGAGGTTTAGCTCCTGGAAATTTTAAAACTGTAAACACAAAAACTCCAAGCGGTCACATAAAATGACAGAACTAAAGTGACTCAAGTTCTCTTTCACTGTATTTACAGCCATGACTTAAAATCTACAGTTTAAACGTGGTAGTATGTGAAGATACAAACTATGGCAGGAGGGAGCCACAGTGATTCTGAATCATTACAAACTTACACTTGGAACAAGTACATGTGGCTGAGTCACCTGTGTCGGGGCAACTTCACATCTGGCAGTTCTCTACACTGACTTCCAGGTGGAATACAATGTTCATCGAAGAATACGCTTTTAAAAAGGAGCTAATTTGAAGTATGTACATATTAAACCCAACAGTAACTGCTGTACTTGTTAGATCTTAAACCAACAAAAGATTTTATCAAGGAGGAGTGTTTTTCTATTGAGAGTGTTTAGACTTGCAGGCTCACAGTGATAATAAATAGCAGACCAACTTTCAATTGGCTTTATTATTGTTTTTACCACCCCCCACACACAGTGTACCCCTTTTGCCTATATCTGGGGTAGGTTGACCACTGACGCAACTTCGATATGCTGCTTGCTTCCAATTTGATGAAGCTGAATTGCAATCTTGATGGATTCATGTTCTTCTTCCAGGAATCTTAAACATTCCCTCCACTTTCAGCCACAGATCAAATATTATCATCCACTTCTTTTTTTTCACAGAAGACCACTGCACAAACTTGCCTTACTCAGGATCTCCACATGCCCCTTTGTTGGCAAAGTTCTTAGAACAGAGCCTGAATTGACCTGAGATGGCCAGCTCAACGGGACATGATGTTTAGTGTCCTGTCTCTATCCCATCCACCTTCCTCTCTCCCAAGGCAGTGTCAGTGCCTCACTCCCCAAAGGTACCTTACTACTTCTTTCATGATATTGTTGACCCTTACAAGCAAAGATTCAAGCCTTCATTGTACCTGCTTGCTCGTGACGTTGTAAACTTTCCTTCTAAGGGAAATAGATGGGGTTCTGTAGTTTGCTCTTCGACCCTAAGGACCTGCCATATTTCTATGATATCTTATTTCCTCTCCTTAATTTGTCTATATAGACGTGTAAGAAACCATCAAATACAGTCCTTAATCATAACATAATGTCCTACCTTTCCTCCCTGGTGTTCTCAGGCCGTATCTTTACCTTTATGAAAATGTACTCTCCTGAGTCTAGATTACGTTGTATTCTGGCTGAAAAACAAAAACCTCACAATCTTCTTTGCCGATCTGTTGCCTGGATCTCTTTCCAAGTGGAAGTATTGATATTTAGCAACAAGAGAAAGGGTTATCTGGCTGTGGAATGTTAACCCCATCCAAGCCCATGAAGGCTTAGATTCACTGACTTATTGTATATTGTACGTACAATTTGTTTTATGTATACAATTTATTGTTTACTGTATAAACATATTAACAGAGCTTCAAATGTGGCAGAAACTATTCTAGGTGCTGGGGATAAAGTGATGAACAAGGCAGGAAATTGTTTCTGGCCCTGAGGAGCTCACAATCTACAAGTGACTAGAGTTGACACTGCATTACTTCTAGGTCTATCCAACTCCTGAAGTGACCTCGGGGAGCACATCTGCAAAACCTCTCATAAAAGACTGTGGCTGGCAAAGACTTCCTGGTCTACAATATAGAAGTATATTCAGTTAGACTATAGAGCCCCCGGGGGGCAATATTCCATAATGAATAAGGGCTCGGGCTACAGAGTCAGGAGGTTCTGGGTCAAACCCGAGCCCTCCTCGTGGGGCGGTGATGAACACTGACAATCTACTTGACTACTCTGTGCCTCGTTTTCCTCAGAGTCAAAGGGGATAAAAATAGTCCTATGTATCTCATGGAGTTATTGTGAGGACTAAATAAGATGTGAAGGGCTGAGAACAGCATTTAGCACACAGTAAATGATAAATAAAGGTTAGCAATTTTTGTTATCATTTACTATTATTTGCTATTATTTTCTACTACTAAATGTTTAAATGGAAGCCCCATTAAATGATGATTAGAAACAAAACATAAGACCATTGAATCTTTAAAGTTCAAAATCCATGTACTGATACTTCAAGGTTGAAATAGTTTGTTCAGAAATGTATCAGTCAGAATCCAGTCAGGAAAACAAACTATACGATATATTTCAAATAGAAGGAATTGACTACAAAGGTGTGGGCAGGATTAGAGGAGGAAAAAAAGGAAGAAGAGGGATATCTGGAGACCAGGAAGCTGCTGCTCCCTGGCCTGGCACCCACCAGCTCGCACCTGCTGCCTTGGTACCACTGCTGCCAGTATTAAAGCCACCGTGACTGGGGGCTGGAACTGCCAAAGAGGTGCCACTTTTGCCAGGTCTGGTCAACCTGCGAGATGCTCTGCCAGAAAACCCTCCGTCTCCTCCTCCCAGCCCCAGAATCTACCAGCAACTGCCAGTCTTCGCCATGGAGTTGGTGCCAGAGGCAGAAGTCTCTACCTCTGGACTTCTGGTCTCTCAGCAGTGCAGAACCTGGCTGGAAGGCATGTAGCAAGGGAGCCTGGAAAATGTAGTTTGCAGACAACCAGCCCCAGCAATAGAGAGCCAGGCAGAGAAGGGCAGTTACGGAGCTGAGACCATAAGTAAACAACACAGAAAACAAAACATACTCAGATCTATTATCAAATTAGAATTGGAGGGTCATCAAGATAATTTAATTCAACTTCAGGTAGGAAGATAAAAATGGAAATGCTCTTTTTCCTGTCCACTTTTTGGTGCTTTGATAGTCGATTTTGTTAAAGTTTCATGCTTATCCTGGCACAAACTCTACCATGGAGTCTATTAGAAGTTTCTACAGATCATTTTTTTTTAAAAAGGGGGTTTAAAAAGTGTTTTAAAGTGAAAGGATTCTAACATTTGCCATTGAATTTTAAAACGCCACTCTATCCATCCTACTAATCAATGCTGCACGATTGCTGTCTTGGTAATGAGCCCTGCAGAGATATGAGCATTCTCCTACCTATCTGGGTCACCGAGGAGGGTGTGGGAGCTTCTGAATAGCTTCCCCAGCACATAAAAGCCATGCCAAGAAAATGATAATGGGTTATGATTATCGCCCCAAAGATACAGAAAGCAGCCTTTGGAAAGCATGACCAGGTGGCAAGGCAGTGCAGTCAGGAAAGGAAAAACAGAAAGTCGTGGACTTTTCCTACCTAGCTCTAAATAATTTTTTGTACTCAAATGGCACTGAGAAGTAATGTAAGGAGAACATTTATTCAGATGTCTAACAGCTATGAGACACACCAAAATTGTTAACTGATATTAGATCTGACACGGCCAGTTCTAGTTAGAATCTGTTTTAGTGAAACTAAGAGACAGAGTTAATCCTTAATAGGGCTACTTACTTTCACATGCGAAATACTGCTCCAGGCTCAGGTGCTGCTGATGTAACAGGACTCAGACAAGGTCGTGGGAACATCAGCTGAAAAGGAGTCAGTAAGCACATAAGTAGAAGCAGGTGGCCATTGATGTGGCCGGGACATAAATTTATTTGAGGGACCTTATGGTGAAGCTCTCATTAAATCTCCACCCTCCTGTCAAAGTCTCTGCTCAATACGACTAAGCTTTATTTCCCTAAAAAAATAAAAGCCTGCTACCTTTCTCCTCAACCACATAATACTTTAGAGTGGGTCATATCAAATAATACATTTGTGAGGTTTACATACTAACTTAAGAAACAGGTAGAAACCTTAGGGGTGGTTACGTCAGAGGAAAGGGATGGAACAGAGAGATAAAAAGCTTGACTTGCAAATTATATCTAAAGGGCATCTCATCAAATACATATATTACTTTATTTATTTATGTATTTATTTCTGCCTCTTTAAACACTTTATTGTATATCCTTATATACTTTCCATATGCAAATATAGACTGACAGAAACTGTCATACAACACATCTTTTTATATTACAGTGTATTATGAATAACTTATGCAAACAAAGATTATTTTTAGTAAGTGTGCTTTCCAAGTATTTCCTATATTATTTTAAAGGCAGCATGATGTTCCAGAAAGAACACAGGCTCTGGTATCACTCAGATGGGAACTTAAATATGTCTTTTCATTTCTCTGAACCTTAGAGATAATATATGTAAAATCACCCAGCACAGAATTTCAATAAAAGGCAGCATTCATTTTCAATTATGTACACACAAACATCAAGTGTGCGATTGGTCATTATGACTTAACAGTTGACTTTGCGGATATAAACAACACAGATACATCAGTGGGGCATGAAGTTTCTCCTGCACACAGCACTGGGGACAGTATTTACATGTGTTTGTACAGCTGCTCCCCGAAGCTGCCCGTCTGTCAGTGGGGCGGGGGAGCTGGCTGAGAGCCAACCTACCTCCAGGGAGCTGTCAGCCCTTCAGGACACAACAGAGAGGTTGCAGAAGGAAGCTCTGCCCTTGGGCTACTGGAATTTTATAATCCCTGATCAAAATGATGATTTGAAAGATTTGGTCCAGGATGACTACGTTTCAGGAAAAACCAGTTTAGAGCGATCACCAGGTAATGGGAAAAACATGAGAGAAGGAGCTAGAAAACTGGCCTCAGCTCAGCCACCAGCTCTCACCTCTTCATCGTGAAAAGCCCCTTAAACTGAGTATCCAGGGCAGGCTTCTCAGAGGAGGTGAGATCCGAGCTGAGACTTGAATGCCAAGAAGGAGCTGGGTAGGGGATGGTCTGGGAAAAGAGCTGTCAGGTAGAGGCAAGAGGATGGCAAAGCTCCTGAGGCAGGTGCAAGCTCTGAGTGTCCAAGGAACAAAGAGAAGGCCAGTGGAGCTCGGGCAGAGTGGGCAACGGGAAGCACAATCTGAGCTGAGGTCAAAAAGCACACAGGGGCTTGGTCACGTGGGGCCTCACGTTTTGTTCCGTAATCAATGGTTTTATTCAATACTGGAGGGCTCGACGCACAGGGAGGTCGTGATCAGAATAACAGTTTAAAAGATGGCTCCAGTTGCTGTTCAGGGAATAGCATAGGAAGCAAGAGAGGAAGCAAGGAGATGACGGCCACTGCAGCAGTTGAGATGCCGGTGGTTTAGGCTCACATGGCAGTGATGGAGAGTAGAGAAGGGGACAAATTCTGCTTCTACACTGGAGTAGGACCGATATAGATGATATATGAGAACTGGATGTGTGGGATGATGGACAGCTGCTCAAACACAGCCTGGGAGCAGGCCGGAAGTTGTGTTTAACCAGGGTTGGAGTTTCCCCAGGTGAATACGTTAGAGGGAAGGAAGCAGGAGTAAGGGCTTTTGTAAAAGAGTGATTTTAAAAAAGGTAGCCTATCCCTGGTGGCGCACTGGTTGAGAATCTGCCTGCTAATGCAGGGGACACGGGTTCGAGCCTCGGTCTGGGAAGATCCCACATGCCACGGAGCAACTAGGCCCGTGAGCCACAACTACTGAGCCTGCGCGTCTGGAGCCTGTGCTCCACAACAGGAGAGGCCGCGATAGTGGGAGGCCCGCGCACCGCGATGAGGAGCGGCCCTCACTCGCCACAACTAGAGAAAACCTTTGCACAGAAACGAAGACCCAACACAGCCAAAAATAAATAAATAAATAAATAAAAATTAAAAAAAAAATAGCAGAGCTTTAAAAGAAAAAAAAAGGTAGCCTAGAATTTTAGGAGAGAAGTGAGGATACAGGTAGGTAAGCGCTGAAGAGTGAAAAAGCAACGGAGTCAATGGATTGAAGGTCTCTGTTATCAGTCATCGAAGGGAAAGTGCTAGCATAATGACTGGCTTTAGAATCTTTGGTAAATTATTCACTAATTTTTCAAAGCCTTAATTTCCTTATCTGGAAAATAGGAGTAGTAATGCCCACATTACAGAGCCATGATTGGAATTCAATCCATTCATGTATATAAAGTGTTCAGTACAGTGCCTGGTACCTAGTAAGTGTTTAGTAAATAGCAGCTATAATTCTTGTAAACCTCTTCCCCTTTCAACTTCTCTGAGCCTCAGTTCCCTGGATTTGTACTTAACTGAAACACCTATGGAAGTTAAAATGCAATTGTGCTTTTGAGTCAATTCACCCGTTTGGGGACTGGGTGAAGGTAAAGAATTTCAAACACACAAAACGATCAGCACGTTTTAGTCTTCAGAGCACCTCTGACCCAAATAAGTTCCATTTAGCAAAGTTTCAGTCAGTTAATAGATCACACTGGGAATCATTTAGACATATTTTACTTTAAGGAAATGAGGCAACCCCTAGACTCAGATCCCAAAGGTGCCATAAACCGGTAGACCCCAAATGTCTGCATCTGCGACCTTACATTGCTTTCCTCCGACTGGTTTTCCTGGGCAATGCCCCATATCTGACTCAGAACACCCAGTTCTCCCAGGACTGGCCTCGAGGAGCAGGTCAGTCATTTCCAGAGGCTGCATTAACCTTTCAGGCACCATTTAGTGGATTAATGTTTTGATGTACTAAATGGTACCCAGTGGTCTATTCAGATAGGAGGCAGTCTTTAAGGAGAAATTGCACTAAAAACTTTGTTGTTTCTTAGCAAAGAAAAAAAAAAAAAGAGCCTTACTATTTGCATTTGTCTATAAAAATATTTCTCTAAGGACCTCGTGATGCAGTGCAACCCCATTATGATTCTGGTTTCAAGATACAGGAATAAAAACTTGCATAATTCCTGCATAATGCATAATGGTATGAAGAGGTATATAGAGTGCTGTACCACGTGGTCTAACAGGACACTTTATAATGATGCTTTTCTAAACTGGTAAGAATTAGCCCTATTTTACAAATATAAATATGAAAAGATAGACATGTCCAGTGATCTTTAGATCACTCCAAGTAATTAATTCCTCCAGGTAATTGATGATGCTTTTTCAATAGCTGACTCATTTGATTACTTTCTATGTGCCAAACATATTCTGAGTGCTTTAGATGGTTTATTTCTTCCTTACAACAACCTTATGGTTCTACCGTTATCATTCCTGTGTTACAGATAAGCAAACAGATGCATAGAGAGGTTAAATGACTTGCTTCTAGAGCTGGAAGGTTGTAAAATCAGGACTCAGATCCAGACAGTCTAGGTTCATACGTAGCCTGAGCTCTGAATCATGCACTATAACCATGTTTTTCAAACAGTTTTGATTATGATTCATAATAGGAAGTAACTTTATTATTATTTTTATTTTTTTACTGACGTATAGTTGACCTATTATATTAGCTTCAGGTGTACAACAAAGTGATTCAACATTTACATGCATTACAAAATGATCATCATGATAAGTCTAGTTACCATCCACCACCATACAAAGACATTACAATGTTATTGACTATATTCCCTGTGCTGTACATTACATCCCCCTGACTTGTTTATTTCATAACTGAAAGTTTGTATCTTTTTTTAAAATATAAATTTATGTATGTATGTATTTATTTATTTATGGCTGTGTTGGGTCTTCATTGCTGCCCACAGGCTTTCTCCAGTTGCGGCGAGCGGGGGCTACTCTTCGTTGTGCCGTGCAGGCTTCTTATTGCAGTGGCTTCTCTTTTTGTGGAGCATGGGCTCTAGGGCGCGTGGGCTTCAGTGGTTGTGGCCCGTGGGCTTAGTTGCTCCGCGGCATGTGGGATCTTCCTGGTCCAGGGCTCAAACCTGTGTCACCTGCACTGGCAGGTGGATTCTTAACCACTGCACCACCAGGGAAGCCCAAAAGTTTGTATCTATTAATCTCCTTCACCTATTTCACTCAGTCCAGCACCCTTCTCTCCTCTGGCAACCACCAGTTTGTTCTCTGTATCTATAACTCTATTTCTGTTTTATTTGTTTGTTCCTTTGTTTCGTTTTTTTCAGATTCCACATATAAGTGAGATCATATGGTATTTGTCTTTCTCTGTCTGACTTATTTCACTTAGCATGATACCCTGAAAGTCCACCCATGTCTTTGCAATGGCAAGATTTCATTCTTTTTTATGGCTCAGTAATATATGGATGTGTGACATATATATATATATATATATATATATATATATATATATATATATCACATCTTAAAGTAATTATTAATAGGGACTGAGAGTAATTTGTTGCCATTTTGTTATTGTTTTCTGGTTGTTTTTGTAGTTATTCTCTGTTCCTTTCTTCTCTTTTTCTCTTCCCTTGTGATTTGATGACTTTCTTGAGTTGTTTGTATTCCTTCTCTTTATTTTTTGTGTATCTGTTATAGGTTTTTGGTTTGTGGTTACCATGAGGTTCATATACATATAACAGTCTATTTTAAGTTGATGGTCGCTTTAAGTTCAAGTGCATTCTAAAAGCACTACATTTTTACTGTCCCCCCCAAGACATTTTATGTTTTTGACATTACATTTTATATCCTTTTCTTGTTTGTATTGCTTAACTAATTATTTTAGATAGAGATGATTTTACTACTTTTGTCTTTTAACCTTCATACTAGCTTTTTAGTTGGTTTATCCACTACCTTTACTATATGTTTGCCTTTACTAGGGAGATTTCTTTTCTTTCATAATTTTCTTGTTTCTAACTATGGCTTTTTCTTTTCTATTCACAGAAGTCCCTTTAATATTTCTTGCAAGGCCAGTTTAGTGGTGATGAACTCCTTTAGCTTTTGCTTGGCTGGGGAACTCAATCTCTCACTCAGTTCTGAATGATAACTTTGCCAGGTAGACTATTCTTGGTTGTAAGTTTTTTTCTTTCAGCACTTTGAATATAGGCTGCCAGTCCCTTCTGGCCAGTAAAATTTCTGCTGAAAAATCAGCTGATAGTCTTAAAGGGGTTCCCTTGTACGTAACTAGTTGTTTTCCTCTTGCCACCTTTAAGATTCTTTACCTTTAAATTTGACATTTTAATTATAGTGTGTCTTGGTGTGATTCTCTTTGGGTTCATCTTGTTTGGGACTCTCTGTGCTTCTTGGACTTGGACATCTGTTTCTTTGGCCAGGTTAGGAAAGTTTTCCACCGTTATTTCTTCAAATAGGTTTTCTGTCCCTTTGTCTCTCTCTCTTCTTCTGGAATCCTTACAGTACAAAGGTTAGTACGTGTGATGTTGTCCCAGAGAGCCCCCTAAACTATCCTCATTTTTTAAATTCTTTTTTTTTCCTTTTGCTGTCCTGATCAGGTGATTTTCACTACCTTGGCTTTCAGATCGCTGATCTGTTCTACTGTATCCTCTAAGCTGCTGTTGGTTCCCTTTAGCGTATTTTTCATTTCTGTTATTGTATTCTTCGGTGCTGATTGGTTCTTTTTAATATTTTCTATCTTTTTGTTGACATTCTCACCAAGTTCATCTATTCTTCTCCTGAGTTTGGTGAGCACTTTTATAACTAGTATTTTGAACTCTTCATCTGGTCAGTTGCTTCTCTCCATTTTTTTTAGTTCTTTTTCTAAGGTTTTGTCTTGTTCTTTCATTTGGGAGGTATTCCAAATGGTCTTATGTAGATGGTGTCTGGTGGGGCCCAGTGGTGCAGTCCCCTCTGGTCTCTACAGACAGGTGCTCCAGGGTTGTCCCTTGTGTGGGTTGCATGTGCCCTCCTGTTGTGGTTGCACTGAGATTGCTGCAGATGCGCTGGTGTGTGCGGCTGGCCCCCAGCCCAGCTGCGAGGACCAACTGTGACTACTGTGGGTATGCTGGTGTACAGGGCTGGTCCCCAGGAGTGGGAGCTGCTTTGGAGGGGCGCCAGTGCCAGCTGAGGCCATCTGCTGGGTGGGGCAGGGCAAGAGCTGCTTTGGAGGAGCAGGGCGGGTGGGTTGGGTGGGGCTGGTCCTCAGGGGAATGCTGGGGCGGGGTGCACAGTGTTAGCTAGGTTGATGGAGAGTGACAGAAATGGCGTCCACCAGTGCCAGCCCATCTAGGTGCAAAAAGAGTGAAAAAAAATGGCGCCCACCAGCACGTCCATTCCTGGAGAAAGTTCCCCCAGATACCATCCCCTCTGGTATACATCCTGAAATTAGTCAATGACTCTCCTTCTTGTATGACCCGGGCACTGGGTCAAGCTGCTGCCTCTGTGCTGGGACTCAGAGCAAGTGCGTTTGTGCGTGAGCCCTTCAAGAGCAGAGTTTCAGTTTCCCACAGCCCTCCCGCTCTCCCAGACTTAAGCCCTGCTGAGTTTCAAAGTCAGACGTGATGGGGGCTCATCTTCCTGTTGCAAGTCCCCTGAGGGTTTGGGAGCCCAACATGGGGCTCAGAACCCTTGTTTCTCAGAGGGACCCCTGTAGTTGTGATATCCCTCCCACGTGCGGGTCACTGCACCCAGGGTGTGTCTTCTGACTAGACTACACCTCTGTCCTTCCTACCTGTCTTGATGTTGTCTTTTCTTTATTTCCCTAGTTGTAGAAAATCTGTTCTGCTTGCCTTCAGGCTGTTCTCAGAGGTAGTTGCTCTATGTGTGGCTGTAGTTCTGGTGTGTCCATGGGAGGAGGTGAGCTCTGGGTCTTCCTACTCCACCATCTGACCCAGAACCAGAAAAAGCACTAGGAAGTAACTTTACGCTGTAAACCAGTAGAAAGAGTTTTAAAAATGATACTTACCCTAACAATGGGGAACACCTCTCAGTATTTTCCTTTTTATTCTATTTCATTCCGTGATTCTTTCTTTTAATTAATTAATTTATTATTTATTCTTGGCTGTGCTGGGTCTTCGTTGCTGTGTGCAGGCCTTCTCTAGTTGTGGCGAGTGGGGGCTACTCTTCATTGCGGTGCGCGGGCTTCTCATTGCGGTGGCTTCTCTTGTTGCGGAGCATGGGCTCTAGGCACGCGGGCTTCAGTATTCGTGGCACGTGGGCTCAGTAGTTGTGGCTCGTGGGCTCTAGAGCACAGGCTCAGTAGTTGTGGCTCACAGGCTTAGTTGCTCCGCGGCATGTGGGATCTTCCCGGACCAGGGCTCGAACCCATGTCCCCTGCATTGGCAGGGGAATTCTTAACCACTGCATCACCAAGGAAGTCCCTTCCATTCTGTTTTTAATAAATGCTGGCTGAGACTCTGTGAATTTATTTTATGGCTCAGTAAATAGGTTGTACCCTCAGTTTTCCAAACACTCCACTAATTATGCTTCTTCCTAAACAGAGGGGCCTGGGATTCATAAAGAACCTATACTGGAAGAGAAAGGAGGCTGAAATTGGCTTCTCCCTCATTTCCTGCCCATCCTTCCACCCCCACCTGTGCTCAGTTAAACAAACAGCCAGCAGGAGAAGGTCAAGGAAAAGAGGAAGAATTGATCTGCTGAAATGTCATAATTTCGCCTCAGTTGTTCTCTTTCTTTTGTTATACCATCCAAATTATGCTTGGACTATTTTAATTGAGAATAAAAAACATCATTCAAAAATCCAATTCCCCTGAACCCTAGAATAATGGCATTTTTTACTAATGAAACATGCAAACTACTGTTGAGGCCATTAATAGTCTCAATTTTTAATCTGTCAGATGATGGAACATTAAGGTTTCCATGGCAGCAGCTTCCAGCTGTTGGGGGATCCCAGGCTTTCAGTTGCATGACAATTAGGGTGAAGCATTGCTGAGACTTTTCAGTGTCTCTGTGTCTTCATTATGCAGCATTCACTATTTTTAAAAGCACTGATTACCATGATGTATTAGTTTAAGGAGGTTGACATATTGGTACCTATCCTGGGAAAAGACAATAATTTCCTGCAGCCTATCACTGGGATCTGCCTGACATATCTGGAGTGATGATCTGGGTATGATCATTACCTTCAATGTTTGGGTTATAAATTAATAAAAGTCTTGCTGAATTCAATTACAGACAGTTTGTGTTCCAGGACTCTAATGATTTTTGATGAGGACAAAATCCAAAAATCTAAGAACAACACCAGAAAGATCTTCATCTCCAGCGTCCATACATCAGAAGGCTGCAGTAAGCATGTGAAGCCTAGTTAGTTTGATGAAAATTAACAAGACTTTTGGATTAAGTGTAGCTAAAGGAAGAGAGACAGACACCAAGAGAGTGGCAAAAACAAATATGAATATTTGAGCTATAATCAGCTATCATCTAATGCCACTGATCATATGATGTACAGTAATAGAGCAAGTTCTAACTTCACTAATGTGAACGGCATGGCTGAAGTTACTTTTATAAAGAAAGGTGGGGTTGGGAAGAAGGAAGAGAGAGATAAAGAGAAGGTGGGGGGGGCGGAGGTAGGATTTTTCAAATATGAGAAAATGTACCAGGAACTCAATTGTTGCTTACATAAATTATAGCATTCACACACAATACCCTGTGAGGTAGGTTATCAATGGCTCCATTTTATTAATGAGGTGACAGAAACTCAACAAGATTGTGGCAGAATCAATGCTCTATGTTAATCAAGCCTATTTCTATTTTCTCTTGGACATATACACTCAGAGCTAGATCCCATTTCTTACCCTGACTTGCAATTATAATTAAGATCACATGGAGGATCTTCAAGATGGCGGAGGAGTTAGACGTGGAGATCACCTTCTTCCCCACAAATACATCAAAAATACATCTACATGTGGAACAGCTCCTACAGAACACCTACTGAATGCTGGCAGAAGACCTCAGACTTCCCAAAAGGCAAGAAACTCCCCACGTACCTGCGTAGGGCAAAAGAAAAAACAAAAAACAGAGACAAAAGAATAGGGATGGGACCTGCACCTGTGGGAGGGAGCTGTGAAGGAGGAAACGTTTCCACACACTAGGAAGCCCCTTCACTGGTGGAGATTGGGGGTGGGCAGGGGGGAAGCTTCGGATCTACGGAGGAGAACGCAGCAACAGGGGTGTGAAGGGCAAAGCGGAAAGATTCCCACACAGATGATCGGTGCTGACCAGCACTCACCAGCCCGAGAGGCTTGTCTGCTCACCCGCCGGGACAGGTGGGGGCTGGGAGCTGAGGCTCGGGCTTCAGTCGGATCGCAGGTAGAGGACTGGGGTTGGCTGTGTGAGCACAGCCTGAAGGAGGCTAGTGCACCACAGCTAAATGGGAGGGACTCCATGAAAAATTCTGGAACTGTCTAAGAGGCAGGAGACCCTTGTTTCGGGGTGCACGAGGAGAAGAGATTCAGAGCACCGCCTAAACAAGCTCCAGAGATGGGCACAAGCTGCGGCTATCAGCGCAGACACCAGAGACGGGCATGAGACGCTAAGGCTGCTGCTGCTGCAACCACCAAGAAGCCCTTGTGCGAGCACAGGTCACTCTCCACACCTCCCCTCCCGGGAGCCTGTGCAGCCCGCCACTGCCAGGGTCCCGTGATCCAAAGACAACTTCCCCGGGAGAACACACGGCGCACCTCAGGCTGGTGCAACGTCATGCCGGCCTCTGGCGCCGCAGGCTCGCCCCGCATCCGTACCCCTCCCTCTCCACCCTGCCTGAGTGAGCCAGAGCCCCCTAATCAGCTGCTCCTTTAACCCTGTCCTGTCTGGGCAAAGCACAGATGCCAGGGGGCAACCTACACGCAGAGGCACGGCCAAATCCAAAGCTGAACCCCAGGAGCTGTGCAAACAAAGAAGAGAAAGGGAAATCTCTCCCAGCAGCCTCAGGAGCAGCGGATTAAATCTCCACAATCAACTTGATGTACCCTGCATCTGTGGAATACCTGAATAGACAACGAGTCATCCCAAAATTGAGGTGGTGGACTTTGGGAGCAACTGTAGACTTGGGGTTTGCTGTATGTGACTAACTAATTTCTGATTTTTATGTTTATCTAAGTTTAGTTTTTAGTGCTTGTTATCGTTGGTGGGTTTGTTTATTGGTTCAGTTACTCTCTTCTTCTTTTTTCCTTTTTTAAATTACTTTTTAAATTTTTTATTTTAATAATATATTTTTTAATTTTTAATTTTAATAACTTCATTTTATTTTTCTTTCTTTCTTTGTTTTTCTCCCTTTTCTTCTGAGCCATGTGGCTGACAGGGTTTTGCTGCTCCAGCCAGCTGTGAGGCCTGAACCTCTGAGGTGGGAGAGCTGAGTGCAGGACATTAGACCAGCAGAGACCTCCCGGCCCCATGTAATATCAATTGGCAAGAGGTCTCCCAGAGAACTCCATCTCAATGCTAAGACCCAGCTCCACTCAACGACCAGCAAGCTCCAGTGCTGGACACCCCATGCCAAACAACTAGCAAGACAGGAACACAACCCACCCACTAGCAGAGGGGCTGCCTAAACTCATACTAACTTCACAGACACTCCCAAACACACCACCAGACGTGCTCCTGCCCACCAGAAAGACAAGTTCCAGCCTCATCCACTAGAACACAGGCACCAGGCCCCTCCACCAGGAAGCCTGCACTACCCACTGAACCAACCTTACCCATTGGGGGCAGACACCAAAAACAACGGGAAGTACTAACGTGCAACCTGTGAAAAAGAGACCCCAAGCACAGTAAGTTAAGCAAAATGAGAAGACAGAGAAATACGCAGCAGATGAAGAGGCAAGGGAAAAACCCACCAGACATAACAAATGAAGAGGAAATACGCAGTCTACCTGAAAAAGAATTCAGAGTAATGATAGTAAAGATGATCCAAAATCTTGGAGATAGAATGGAGAAAATACAAGAAACGTTTCGCAAGGATCTAGAAGAACTAAAGAGCAAACAAACAATGATGAACAACACAATAAATGAAATTAAAAATTCTCTAGAAGGAATCAATAGCACAATAACTGAGGCAGAAGAACGGATAAGTGACCTGGAAGATGAAATAGTGGAAATAACTACCACAGAGCAGAATAAAGAAAAAAGAATGAAAAGAATTGAGGAGAGTCTAAGAGACCTCTGCACAACATTAAATGCACCAACCTTCGAAGTACAGGTGTTCCAGAAGAAGAAGAGAAAAAGAAAGGGTCTGAGAAAATATTTGAAGAGATTATAGTTGAAAACTTCCCTAATATGGGAAAGGAAATAGTCAATCAAGTCCAGGAAGCGAAGAGCGTCCCATACAGGATAAATCCAAGGGGAAACACGCCAAGACACATATTAATCAAACTATCAAAAATTAAATACAAAGAAAAAATATTGAAAGCAGCAAAGGAAAAGCAACAAATAGCATACAAGGGACTCGCCATAAGGTTAAGAGCTGATCTTTCAGCAGAAACTCTGCAAGCCAGAAGGGAGTGGCAGGATATACTTAAAGTGATGAAGGAGAAAAACCTACAACCAAGAAGACTATAAACAGCAAGGATCTCATTCAGATTTGATGGAGAAATGAAAACCTTTACAGACAAACAAAAGCTAAGAGAATTCAGCACCACCAAACCAGCTCTACAACAAATGCTAAAGGAACTTCTCTAGGCAGGAAACATAAGAGAAGGAAAAGACCTACAGTAACAAACCCAGAACAATTAAGAAAATGGTAATAGGAACATACATATCGAAAATTACCTTAAATGTAAATGGATTAAATGCTCCAGCCAAAAGACATAGACTGGCTGAATGGATACAAAAACAAGACCCATAAATATGCTGCCTACAAGAGACCCATTTCAGACTTAGGGACACATACAGACTGAAAGTGAGGGGATGGAAAAAGATACTCCATGCAAATGGAAATCAAAAGAAAGCTGGAGTAGCAATTCTCATATCAGACAAAATAGACTTTAAAATAAAGACTATTACAAGAGACAAAGAAGGACACTACATAATGATCAAGGGATCAATCCAAGAAGGAGATATAACAAGTGTAATTATTTATGCACCCAACGTAGGAGCACCGCAATATATAAGGCAAATGCTAGCAGCCATAAAAGGGGAAATTCACAGTAACACAATAATAGTAGGGGACTTTAACACCCCACTTTCACCAATGGACAGATCATCCAAAATGAAAATAAAAAAGGAAACACAAGCTTTAAATGACACATTAAACAAGATGGATTTAAGTGATATTTACAGGACATTCCATCCAAAAAAACAGAATACACTTTCTTCTCAGGTGCTCATGGAACATTCTCCAGGATAGATCATATCTGGAGGTACAAATCAAGCCTTGGTAAATTTAAGCAAATTGAAATTGTATCAGGTATCTTTTCTGACCACAATGCTATGAGACTAGATATCAGTTACAGGAAAAAAAAATGTAAAAGATACAAACACATGGAGGCTAAACAATACACTACTAAATAACCAAGAGATGACTGAAGAAATCAGAGGAAATCAAAAAACACCTAGAAACAAATGACAGTGAAAACACGACGACCCAAAACCTATGGGATGCAGCAAAAGCAGTTCTAAGAGGGAAGTTTATAGCAATACAATCCTACATCAAGAAACAAGAAACATCTCAAATAAACAACCGAATCTTATACCTAAAGCAATTAGAAAAAGAAGAACAAAAAAACCCCTAAGTTAGCAGAAGCAAACAAATCATAAACATCAGATCAGAAATAAATGAAAAAGAAATGAAGGAAATGATAGCAAAGATCAATAAAACTAAAAGCTGGTTCTTTGAGAAGATAAACAAAATTGATAAACCATTAGCCAGACTCATCAAGAAAAAAGGGGAGAAGACTCAGATCAACAGAATTAGAAATGAAAAAGGAGAAATAACAACTGATGCTGCAGAAATACAAAGGATCATGAGAGATTACTATAAGCAACTATATGCCAATAAAATGGACAACCTGGAAGAAATGGACAAACTCTTAGAAAAGCACAACCTTCCAAGACTGAACCAGGAAGAAATAGAAAATATAAACAGACCAATCACAAGCACTGAAATTGTGACTGTGATTAAAAATCTTCCAACAAACAAAAGCCCAGGACCAGATGGCTTCACGGGTGAATTCTATCAAACATTTAGAGAAGAGCTAACACCTATCCTTCTCAAACTCTTCCAAAATATAGCAGAGAGAGGAACACTCCCAAACTCATTCTACGAGGCTACCATCACCCTGATACCAAAACCAGACAAAGATGTCACCAAAAAAGAAAACTATAGGCCAATATCACTGATGAACATAGATGCAAAAATCCTCAACAAAATACTAGCAAACGGAATCCAACAGCACATTAAACGGATCATACACCATGATCAAGTGGGGTTTATCCCAGGAATGCAAGGATTCTTCAATATATGCAAATCAATCAATGTGATACACCATATTAACAAACTGAAGGAGAAAAACCATACGATAATCTCAAGAGATGCAGGAAAAGCTTTCGACAAAGTTCAACACCCATTTATGATAAAAACTCTCCAGAACGTAGGCATAGAGGGAACCTACCTCAACATAATAAAGTCCATATATGACAAACCCACAGCCAACATCGTTCTCAATGGTGAAAAACTGAAACCATTTCCACTAAGATCAGGAACATGACAAGGTTGCCCACTCTCACCACTATTATTCAACATAGTTTTGGAAGTTTTAGCCACAGCAATCAGAGAAGAAAAAGAAATAAAAGGAATCCAAATAGGAAAAGAAGAGGTAAAACTGTCATGTTTGCAGATGACATGATACTACACATAGAGAATCCTAAAGATGCTACCAGAAAACTACTAGAGTTAATCAATGAATTTGGTAAAGTAGCAGGATACAAATTAATGCACAGAAATCTTTTGCATTCCTGTACACTAATGATGAAAAATCTGAAAGAGAAATTAAGGAAACACTCTCATCTACCATTGCAACAAAAAGAATAAAATACTTAGGAATAAACCTACCTAAGGAGACGAAAGACCTGTATGCAGAAAACTATAAGACACTGATGAAAGAAATTAAAGATGATACAAACAGTTGGAGAGATATACCATGTTCTTGGACTGGAAGAATCAACACTGTGAAAATGACTATATTACCCAGAGCAATCTACAGATTCAATGCAATCCCTATCAAATTACCACTGGCATATTTCACAGAACTAGAACAAAAAATTCCACAATTTTTATGGAAAGACAAAAGACCAGAAATAGCCAAAGCAATCTGGAGAAGGAAAAACGGTGTTGGAGGAATCAATCTCCCTGAGTTCAGAGTATACTACAGAGCTACAGTAATCAAGACGGTATGGTACTGGCAAAAAAACAGAAATATAGATCAATGGAACAGGATAGCAAGCCCCGAGATAAACCCACCCACATATGGTCACTTTATCTTTGATAAAGGAGACAGGAGTATACAATGGAGAAAAGACAGCCCCTTCAATAAGTGGTGCTGGGAAAACTACATGTAAAAGAATGAAATTAGTACACTCCCTAACACCATTCACAAAAATAAACTCAAAATGGATTAAAGACCTAAATGTAAGGCCAGACACTATAAAACTCTTAGAGGAAGACATAGGCAGAACATTCTATGACATAAATCACAGCAAGATCCTTTTTGACCCACCTCCTAGAGAAATGGAAATAAAAACAAAAATAAACAAATGGGACCTAATAAAAGTTAAAACCTTTTGCACAGCAAAGGAAACCGTAAACAGGATGAAAAGACAACCCTCAGAATGGGAGAAAATATTTGCCAATGAAGCAACTGACAAAGGATTAATCTCCAAAATATACAAGCAGCTCATGCAGCTCAATATCAAAAAAACAAACAACCCAATCCAAAAATGGGCAGGAGACCTAAACAGACATTTCTACAAAGAAGATATACAGATTGCCAACAAACACATGAAAGGATGTTCAACATCACTAATCATTAGAGAAATGCAAATCAAAACTACAATGAGGTATCACCTTACACTGGTCAGAATGGCCGTTATCAGAAAATCTAGAAACAATAAATGCTGGAGAGGGTGTGAAGAAAAGGGAACCCTCCTACACTATTGGTGGGAATGTAAATTGATACAGCCACTATGGAGAACAGTATGGAGGTTCCTTAAAAAACTAAAAATGGAACTACCATATGATCCAGCAATCCCCCTACTGGGCATATACCCTGAGAAAACCATTACTCAAAAAGAGTCATGTACCACAGTGTTCACTGTAGCACTATTTACAATAGCCAGGACATGGAAGCAACCTAAGTGTCCATCAACAGATCAATGGATAAAGAAGATGTGGCACATATATACAATGGACTATTACTCAGCCGTAAAAAGAAAAGAAATTGAGTTATTTGTAGTGAGGTGGATGGACCCAGAGTCTGACATACAGAGTGAAGTCAGTCAGAAAGAGAAAAAGAAATATCATATGCTAATGCATATATATGGAACCTTAAAAAAAAATGGTTCTGAAGAACCTAGGGGCAGGACAGGAATAAAGATGCAGATGTAGAGAATGGACCTAAGGACCCGGGGAGTGGGAAGGGTAAGCTGGGACAAAGTGAGAGAGTGGCATCGACATAGATAGACTACCAAATGTAAAATAGATAGCTAGTGGGAAGCAGCCGCATAGCACAGGGAGATCAGCTCGGTGCTTTGTGACCACCTAGAGGGGTGGGATAGGGAGGGTTGGAGGGAGACGCAAGAGGGAGGGTAATGGGGATATAAGTATACGTATAGCTGATTCACTTTCTTATACAGCTGAAACCAACACAACGATGTAAAGCAATTATACTCCAATAAAGATGTTAAAAAAATAAAATAAAATAACAAGTGTTAGTGAGGATGTGGAGAAAAAGAACCCCCTGCACTGTTGGTGGGACTATAAATTGGTGTAGCCACTATGGAAAACAGTATGGAGTTTCCTCAAAAAATTAAAAATAAAATTACCATAACAAAAATAAAACAAAAGCACCCAATAAAATTAAAAAAAAAAAAAACAAACCCAAAAAAGATCACATGACTGACTTCTGGCCAGAGAAATTAAGGCAGAAGCAATAGAGTCTCTCCTCCCCTCTGTTTGCTGGGTGTTGATGCTTAAAATGACCTTGTAAGCCACGTGTTGAAGATGGAGATGCAACTGTCAATCTGGTTCTCTTAATTGCTGTGTGGACTAGGTCTCCCTGAAGACCCATATTGGAATGTGATGAGAACAATCACATACTTTCAATGCATTAGGTCACTGAGATTTTTGTGTTGGGATTCTTACTGAGAACCAACAGAGGTGTCAATTATCCTGCCTAATATGGAAATCAATACCTTGATGCAGGGTTCTGCTGTAACACAACCCTAAAATATACGGCATTAGCAAGGAAACTAATACTAGATGCCAGAGGAGTTGGAAATCGATGTTATACTGTGGCAAAACATTTGGCGAAATTGTAGTAACATGGAAGACAGACCATGTGCCCACTGAAGTGGCCTTTCTGGAGAAACTGGTTGGAAAGGATGAATGGATTAGTGTGTGCTGGTGATCTTGGCTGATTTTGGCATGGCAGAAAAGAAAAAGGTGTATATAGGAGAGAATTGGACAGTTTCTAGAAATTTGGCCAATAGTGAAAAAATCAACTGCTTCTATACAACCCAACTTAAGATTTGAGGATTTAAGATTAAAAGAGCCTTTGAGCCAAAGAGACCATTAAAACTCAGTCTCACAATAAAATCAAATTAAGAATGTGGCCTTCCCTCTCAAGATTAATAGCTTCAAAAGATCCACCACTGGGACCTCCCTGGCGGTCCAGTGATTAAGACTCCGTGCTCCCAATGCAGGGGGCATGGGTTCAATCCCTGGTCAGGGAACTAAGATCCCACATGCCGCATGGCGTGGCCAAAAAAAATCCACCATTTAGGTGTGAGAGATAGGATTGAGAGGAAAGATAGAGGGGAAGCCAAGAAATAAAATAAATTTGAGAATCATACCTTCTAAATAATTTGTCATGAGCTTACGGGTATATGGAATGACTGAAAGATAATGGATTAGGAGCCCATTAAGTACTTAAGGGAATTTTATTACCAAAGAAACCATGAGCATGGATATTGAAAGTCTCTGACTTTTTGTGACTTAAAACAATCCTTGCAACTTTAATCATCTAAATGTAGGGAGCTCTACAGCATCTATAGGGGGTACCAAATGCCCCTTTCAGATGTGGATAAGGAAGAGGAAAAAAAAGGGAGAATCCCTTACGGAACGGATCCAGGGGCCATGGAGTTCCTACCAAAGATCAAAATAAAGTTTAATCAGGGGATAATGAGAGACCTCTTCTACTGCCAGGGTAGATAAACTTCACAGTGCCAGCCCCATGGGATGCCCACATTGCTCTGCATCAGTGGCTGCTGTGTCTTACAGTCTACCCTTTTCAGAATGAGTGTTTATTGTGGCTACCTTCCCCCTGCTCCATCACTGTATGCTGTTTTTAGAGTCAAAGTCACCATGAAGTGCCACATCCAGACCACCACACCAGCCTGAGGTCCTAGACTTTGAGTGGATGCAGTGGCTGGATGGGACTCTGGATTGTGTACCTTGGGGAGTGTGTGTGATCCATGTTTAGGAGGAAGAGTAACCATATATGGTGACCAAATGGGAGTCTTAAGGCAAAGACAATGCTATGTGTTCACCAAACTCATTTCCTTCTCTTCCTGGGCACACAGTCCAGCCTCCCTCAATCAATAGGGTCATTCAACTGAGTTCGGACCAAAGGAATATGGGCAGAAATTGATGTATATATACACCATATCCAGGCCATGCCCATAAAATCTATGGCACAATTTTCTACTTTCTTTCTCCTCCTCCATTGCCACTTGGATGTCAACAGCTAGGAAAAACTTCAGAGTTCCACACTGAAGATGGCAGATGCTTTATCAACCTGGATCCTTGAAAGACTGAATGGAGAAGAGAACCCCCCCTCCAATTTCCCTCCAACACACAGTGGACTACACAAGAATTTTTATAGCAGCCTTATTTACAATCCTGCCAAACAGGAAGCAACCAAGACGTTCTTTAATAAGTGAATGGGTAAACTGTGCTATATCAACACAGTGGAATACCATTCAGCAATAAAAAGGAATGAGCTATCATACCACACGAAGACATGGATGAATACTGAATGTATACTGTTAAGTGAAAGAAGCCAGTCTGAAAAGGCCAGTCTCTATCATACCATTTATATGACATTCTGGAAAAGGCTAAACTATAGGGATGGTAAACAGATCACTGGCTTTCAGGGGTCCAGGAAGGGATAGGTTGGGGGAGGACTGAATAGGTGAAGCACAGGAGACTTTTTAGGGCAATGAAACTATGCTGCATGATACTGTAATGGTGGATACATGGCACAATGTATTTGTGAAAACCCACAGAAGTTATTACAAAGAGTGAACCTTATTATATGCAAATTAAAATCATTTAAGAGGTCAGAGGATCACAGGATGGAATGCAGACTGTGATAACAGACTCTAACTATATTACAAATATATGAAATAACTTCACTGAAGGGAAAGGAGTCACTTACTTGTGTAATTTTGGAAATAAGGGAAGTCTATAAGACTAAAGGCAGAAGGAATTGCACCTGAGCACTATTCTACAGTTGATAAAGTTGTTTCCCCCAGGAATACGGGTAAATAATTCTAAAATCAGTATACAAGGATTTGAATAATTAAGTGGATAGCAGATGGTGGAAGCCACTGTTGGAGTGAGAGGGTATAGGCAAGCAAGGGGAGGAGACTAGAATGATCCATGAGGTAATGGACTGCATTTGGAGACACATGAACTTATGTTTAGCTTACACAATTAAGATGCAGTTGGTGACATATAGGAATATCTATAGATATGGGTGTATATATGAATTAGTACACACACATATATTTCCTTTCTCTGCGAGCTGAGAGTGCCTAGAAGCAACAATACTCCAGTAGCAACAGGCAAAACTGGTGCCCAGATCTTGGTTTCTAATACTATTCTCCAATGAAAGAAATCAAGATGGAGAAATGGCTGATTCTAGGTCTAGGGCAGGAAACATGCAAGATGAGCCTGGAGCATCTTGTAGTGCCAGAAAGTTAGAAAATGCTAAAACAAACAAAAACAAAACAACAACCAAAAAACCCTCAAAAACCAAAAGACCAAACCCACAATGATGGGATTATATCAAGAAGGCAGGAGTCAACTGAAAGAGCTTCCAATGGTCAAAGCTGAAATAATTTAACCAACAAAATACAGAAATGATTGGATTATATCTCAACGTATGAAATACATGCGTCCATATGATTACAAATATGCGACTGATTTAATCAAGAAATGGGGGAGAAGAGACAAATCTCCCATGCAGAATTCCAAATAATCCATGTAGACACTCCATCCTCAAAGAAGGGCAGCCTAGCTCCCAATTCCCTCTTTGTAGTCACTTCCCTACAAAGAGAGCAGTATGGAAAGGGGAAAAATGAGTAGCTGTAGTGGAGAAACTTTAACAAATACTACCTGAGCCAGGTAGTCAAGGTCAACACCAAGTGTGTCTAGTCATGTTGATAGTATATATTCTTCATACGATTTGATGAAAATGGCAATTCACCTCTGTGCCTTCCTCAAGGCTCATAACCCCAGCCTAATCATAGGGAAAACATCAGACAAATACCATTCAAGGGGAATTCTACAAAATGCTTGACCAGTACTCCTCAAAAACCATTAAGGTCATCAAAAACAAGGAAAGTCTGAAACACTGACACAGTTAAAAAAGAGCCTGAGGAGACCTGACAACTAAATGTAACGTGGTATCCTGCATGGGATCTTGGTACAGGAAAAGGACAGTCATTAGATAAAAACTAAGGACATCTGAATAAACTTTTGACTTCAGTGAATAGTAATATATCAATATTGGCTCATTAATTGTGCTAAATGTACCATACTAATTTAAGATGTTAATAATAGGGGAAACTGTGTTTGGGTATATAGGAACTCTCCGTACTATCTTTGCAAATTTTTGTAAATCTATATTCTAAAATTATAATCTTATTTAATTTTTTAATTTTAAAAAGTAAAGGAAGTGTAATATGTTATTAAGATTATTCTTTTGTTAAATCTTTCTGTAAAATTAAAAAAAATTTTATTGAAGTATAGTTGATTTACAATGTTGTGTTAGTTTCCAGTGTACAGCAAAGTAACTGTTATGCATACATATATATATTTTTTCAGATTCTTTTCCCTTACAGAGTTGTTACAAAATATTGAATATAGTTCCCTGTGCTATACAGTAGGTTCTTGTTGGTTATCTATTTTATATATAGTAGTGTATATGTTAATTCCAAACTCCTAATTTATTCCTCCCCCACCTTCCCCTTTGGGAAAATCTTTCTCAAGCTAAAATTGAAGGGATTGGATTAGAGGGTTATAAGGTTATTTCTAAGATTCTGTGATTCCATGACATAATCTATCAAGAAATTTGTCTCAAGCAAAAATTCCTAAGAATATTGGCATTATCAAAGGTCCAACTATCAATAAACAGCCCAGTAATCTTACTGTTTTTTTTCAATTCAATGCCTAGCTAGACAATAATTAGATAAGAAAAAAACTAAGTTAATTTTTATATTTTTTTCTTGACAATAGTCAGTCTGCAGTGTTTACCAAATCTTTCCTCACACAATCACCGCAAGAGCAAAAAATCTTTTCTAATGTAGAATATTTACTGAGAATGAATGAGCGCAGCATGGGAAAGGGGTGGTTATTTTTAGGCAGGCGCATTATATTCCTCTTGAGAGCAATGGTGTACATATTCAAGAACATTCATCAGACACGGGGCCGATGATGAAAGAATGTAACTGAGAAGCACTGCTGTGCTTTCCCATTAGGACGCCTGATGATCAGTGGTGGACTAACCCTTTGGGAACACGAAGTATGGAGAAGAGAAGGGAAAAACAACTTCCTGTTTCTTCTCTAAAATGTGAGCTACCATTTGCGAATGCTGTACTGCAGGTAATGCATGGAAAATATCCACAGGTGGTAATTATTACAAAGGTTTTCAGATGGTAGTTGTGAGGGGCTGGCTGATCTGCAGCGGGAACACACAGTGGATGAAAGTCTGTTGAGTAGTTGTTTCTGACACAAAATACGTCACATATTTAATCAATTGAACAGTCCTAGAGCTCAGCCATGACTAACTTACAGTCAACGATCCGCTGAGTAATGGGGGTGGGAGGATTCAGCGAGTTAATGTTCATAACACTTCTGGCAGGAAAGGGAAGGTCTGTGGGGTGTTTTTGTTTTTTTTTTTTAAGAAATTGGTAACAAATACTAACATCTTTTTCTTAAAACTTTTAAGAGATTTATGAAAAGCTGAGAAAAGGCTGAGATGAAATCAGAAGAACCTTGTTTGATTTATGCAGTCAGATTATTAAAATTCCAAACAAGCAATACATTTTTATCAAATACTTATATGTTCCTGTGTTACATTCTGCTCTTTGGAGATTATAAGAGGAATGTAAAATAAGGTCCCACTACTGTGCAGTAACTTAACCCCAATCTAACAGCCGAGCCAGAGCACCTAAGCAGATGTGGAAAATTAAAGAACCCAACTGTTTGGACATAGCAGGGCAATAGGAGGTCAGAGACGGGCTAACCGGAAGGAAGGCCAGCAAAGAATAATTAAAAGTCTGATTTCTAAAATATGTTTAAAGAAATGCATTTTTATTGTTTGTGAGCACTTAAAGAGAATTATGTAGTACAGGACGCCGTTAGCAATGAGATACATGCAACTCTGCCAAAATGGCTCACTTCCCTGGAAAGGCATACCGGTAAGTCCACGGTCAGAAAGAACATGATTTCATAAGCAACCAATTTCAAACATTCCAAATCTAAAAGACAGTCACAATGTCCCTTAACTATCTTCTTTGGGTCCCTGTGTTCAGTGTTATCCAGGGATTGGCACCCAAAAATCTATTTTCCCCTCAGTCTTCCCATAGAATCTCAGCTTTTTCCAGCGACTGCTCATGGCCATCAGATAGAATCTCAGCTTTTCCCAGCGACTGCCCATGGCCATCAGAGCCTTGGGAACCTATTCCTGGGTCCATCCTGGGAGAGCAAGGATGGATTCTTCATTGTCCACAGTGAGCATTCAAAGACAAAACAGACCTCATTCTTGCCAATATCCATCATGCCTCAAGGCATGATCTAATGCACTATTTTTCTGAAAAACCTTCACAACTCACCACTGATAATGAGGAGGGGAAAGAATATAAGAAGGAAACATTACACTCTATCATGTAGGTTAGTAGTGCTAAGGTACTTGAAAATGGTGCATTCATCAAATAGGTTTTTATGTGTTCTTCCTGAACCGTTACACTTAATGCTACCTCTTTACTTAATAAAGACAAGCTTTGTTTTCCTACAGAAGCAGATAAGTTATTTTCAGGTTCAACTCTATCAGAATTATCAGAATTTTTCATCAAGGGAGTCCCAATTAGTGACATATCACACTATCAAGACCATCTTTTTATAACTCTGTTCTTTTGAGTTATTGCCACCACGTTGTCTGCTTGCTCTCTGTAATATTTTTCTCTCTCCAGTAAATACCTCACATTTCAGTCTTAAGCTAGAAATGTTTTAACAAAAGGCATTGTTTTAAGAGGATAATGAAATGGTTTTCAAACTAGAACTCTTTAAAGATTCATGCAAACAAAATGCCCAACTACTGCTTCCATGCTGTTCTAATGAATAAAATGACAAACTCGCACAAAGAAAGAAAAAGTCCGAGTCCCAAATGAAGACTTGCTTCTTTGTGGCGGCACAGGGAAAGATTATGCTCATGCCCTGGAAACTCGCAGTAAACAGGTCTTAACTGTAGTACTTGTTACAGATGCTTTCTTCGAAGAAAAGAGAGACTTTTCCAGGAGCCCTCTCTTTAGACACAAATCTGCTGTGTGTGTGTGTGTGTGTGTGTGTGTGTGTGTGTGTGTGTGTGTGTGTGTGTGTGTGTGTGTGTGTGTGTGTGTGTGTGTGTGTGTGTGTGTGTGTGTGTGTGTGTGTGTGTGTGTGTGTGTGTGTGTGTGTGTGGTGAGCGGGGGCTCGGGGGAACAGGGCGTGAGTTCTGCACCTTCTCCCTCAAAGACTTGATTCATTTCCTTCCAGGGACACTTTATTTCTGTCCAGCCCACAGCAACAAAGTAAATGCCTAATACTAGCATAATGTGTTTTCCATAACGGGGTTATTCCTTTGTTCATCACTTACTGGTTTACTATTAAATTTTTCTATTAAAGCAATACATTTGAATTTTATTCATATATTTTTTGCATTGTTGTTCTTGAGGTTGTACAGAGAAATACTGAGGTTTTCTTCTTTCACCTCCATAGGAAGAGATTTAAAATAGTGAATATGTGTAATTTCATGAGGTTAGTAAAGATGAGGGATAAGGAAGTACAGGCAGACCTCAGAGATTTTGTGGGTTTAGTTCCAGACCACCTCAATAAAGTGCAAATTTTTTGGTTTCCCAGTGCATAGAAAAGTTATGTTTACACTATAGTCTATTAAGTGTGCAATAGCATCGTGTCTTTTAAAATGTATGTAACTTATTTTAAAAATACTTTATTGCTAAAAAATGTTAACCATCATCTGAGCCTTCCATGGGTCGTAGTAATAACATCAAAGATCACTGATCACAGATCACCATAACGACTATAACAATAATGAAAAAGTTTGAGATATTGCGAGAATTACCAAAGTGTGACACAGACATGAAGTGAGCAAATGCTGTTGGAGAAATGGCCCCAAGAGACTTGCTTGATGCAAGGTGGCCACAAACCTTCAATTTGTAATAAAAAAAAAAAAAAAAGCAGTATCTGCAAAGCACAATAAAATGAGGTCTGCCTGTACCTCCTCAGACAAATCTCAAACCTAAAGACATTTCTCAAGTAAATTCGTTATTCATTCATTCAGAAAATATTTATGCCAGATAAAAATATTTATCTACTACTTTAGAGAAATAAAGCTGGATAAGGTCTAGTGCTTGCCCCTGCTCTCAAGAAACTTGCCAGCTGGCAAAGAAGACATGATATGATATAATTTGGTACTTGACATTAGACAGGCATAGACAAATCTCCCATAACTGCAAAGTGTGACAGGCACGCTGAGTCCTATGTGTCATGGCTGCTGGGCTAACTGGTTGCCAGGCTGTCCTGATGACAAGTTATTCAAGCTCTTTGCACATGACAGCTCAACAGACATGGGTTAATGAATGGATGGAGGTTGATGTTTCCATTAGAGGTTGTTAATTCATAAGAACAATGTCTGTTGAGCCTGGTAAAATAAAAATTATGCTTGTAAATACTCCTTAGCCTAAGAGGTAAATTGTTTTAATGTTCTGAGTTCCTAATGAGGACAGTTAAGTTTAGAAGGAAAGAATCATCACGTTAGGTTAAAAAGTGCATAGCATTCCTTGGCCTTGATGGTCATGACACTCACAGATGTGTCTAAGGAGTGTAGAGCAGCAAGAGGCGGAAGGTTCTTGGTTTTCCCAAGGACTAGCTACAGCCCTACAGTTTTCTATAAGGGAAGGAGTGAAGAACAACCACTGTTTTTCAAATGTGTGCTTCTGGATCATCTGAAGTGTCTTTTAATGAATGGTTTTGTATGGACTGAATTGTGTCCCCACCAAGATTCATATGTTGAAGCCATAACCACCAATACCTCAGAATGTGACTGTATTTGGAGTTAGGGTTTTTAAAGAGGTGATTAAGTTAAAATAAGGCCCCATAGGGTGGGCCCTACTCCAGTCAGACCGGTGTTCTTACAAGAGAATATTAGGACACACAGAGAGACACAAGGGGCTCGGGAGTATGGAGGGACGACCCTATGGCAAGTTGGCAAGAGGGTGGCCGTCTGCAAGTCGAGGAGAGAGGCCTCAAGAGAAACCAATCCTGACGGCACCTTCATCTCGGATTTCCAGACTCTAGAACTCTGAGAATATACATTTCTGTTGTTTAAGACACACAGTCTGTAGTATTCTGCCGCCCGAGCAAACCAATACAATTCCCCAGTCACCCCCACTCCCCCAAACAATGGAAAATTCTGATTTAGTTGGGGCTGGGCAGGCATGAATCTGAATTTTTAAAAAGCACACAGCCAGAACTCCTAGGGTTACACCTTGAAAAATGCAGCTTCCAAAGAGAACTACGTGTGTTTTGCCAGAGAGGTCTCCTTCCTGCTGAATACCTTCACCTGTCCTCTGCATGTGACCCAGCCGTTACTGCTGCTGCCCTGGATGGCAGGGATTTGGGACCAAAGATTTCTGCTCCAAACGGACCCCAGTCATCACACAGGTGGAGTAGAGCGAAGGAGCAGGAAGCCTACCGGCCGGCCCTCTGTCTATTAGAACAGGCATCCCTTGAAGCTGTGACCCTGGAATTCAAATCTCATATATGAACTCACTGATGCTTCAAAGTTATTTCCATTTGGCTGTGCTTCTCTCTTGGGGCTCCTTTCAGTTTTAACTCAGGGTTACAGTTAAGTTTATCAAGCACTGCTGGAAAAAAAAAATCACTTCCATTACCTGAGAAGTTCCTGTGGAAACAGTTCTTTCATAGATCAGGGTCTTCAAAATCTGACACTAATGATGTAAACTTGTTCCAGGGCACCGGGGCACTCAGTAACAGAGAGAACCTTCCAGAAAAACTGCAAGGTTGGAAAAGTCTGTCTTCAAGGTTTTAGCTTCTTCTGTTTCCTGTTACCTCAGTGAGGCCACTAATCCTTGCCCCAGACACAGGTGGCTCTTCTGCATTCTATTGACTTGATTTGGAGGAAGTTCTCCTAACATTTATTTATTCAGTCATTTACTCAACAAATCCTTGTTGAGTTTCCTCTTTGTCGCTGCTAGACACTGAACTAAGTGGTGGGGATACAACGATATTTTCTGCTCTTAAAGAGATTATAGTCAAGGGTGGGGCAGGGAGGAAATTCATGAATCACTTCTACCAAAGAGATATAATGACATAGATAAAAAAGGAGCCAGGGTGGAAACAGGGGCTATGAGGGTGCAACCCAGACACGTGACCAAAGGAATTTTCTCAGAGGAAGGAAAAAATGTTCCCCCCTTCCAGGCTCATGCAAAGGCAGGTGTGACTAGATCACCTGGTGGGCTGCTACAGAGGGTGCGGCACACACAGCTTTGGAAGGTGAACGCTGATGGGGAGGTGGGACCCAGGCCATGCAGGGGTCTTGTAATGGACCTGGGATTCAGGTGGTTCTCATTTCATTAAATCAGCTGTTTAATGGGAAAAAAAGATCAGTGCACTGAATGGACTTCAATGGGACGATCACAGCCATAGTAGACCTACTGACCGAGTAAATGTCCAACTCCTATTGTAGGTGGTGACAGAACCTGGCTTGTTGATATGCCTATTGTTTAGCACAAAAGCAGCATTTGAAATTAGCCCCAAAGCATGATAGGCTTTTCTTTCTTTAGTTGTGAGACTCTAAATCCACGAGACGATTTTTTAACGTATCAGATATCACAGGGTTGATTATTTTTTATCCACCATCCAAATGAAATACTATTTTTTCAACCAAATTTAGCAAATGGAAAATTTTTATATAAAGTATTTAGGGATGCAATTTACCTGAAATAGCAATAGTGGAAGTGAATTTGTGCTATAGAGGGCTTTTCTGAGCCAGCCTTTTATAGAAGGCATGTCTGGACATGTCTGGCTTATCTCTCCCCTGGAAGAGGAAAATAATGTCTAATCCTGGAATAGGAACAGTTTCGGGGCTGACTACACCCCACCCCCATCTCTTTTCTCCTGGAAAGCAAAACTGTACATTTCCACACAAACAACAGCCACAAATGCTAACTGGTAAATTAACTTAGAGTGGGTGAGACAGACTACTGAAATTTTGACTCTCCTGCTAAATTTAGTCAAGGAAGAGCCATCTATGCCAATTTCAAATGGTTGCCAGGAGCTGCTTGATTACACAGTTCAGCCAAAGACTGAAGACTAAAATAGAGAAAGGAAATATAGTTATTCCCTGCATCTAAATGTGCTTCTAATTAAGGTGCCTACCCACACCCTGCTTTACAGAAGAAATAAATAGTTCTTTTCTGCTGGCCAAGAATTAGGCTATTTTGTGATGAATTCACTCTGGCTGGCTGACTCTCTCCTTTACCTAGCCATGCAGACCCAGATGAGCTGGGGCTACAGAGAGGAAAGGAAATGCAGAACTGCCGATATGTCAGTGGGAAATCCCACCAGTACTTTTTTTTTTTTTTCTTCATGAATTTCAGTTCACTATTAAAATGTATCAGGTATAAATTTATTCAATGTATTAAGTCAACTCCTTCTATAGTATTTCTCCCTCTAGCACCGGTTCCCCTCCAAAGGCTGCTTTATCAATATAATTAGTACTTTCTTTCCGCAAATACGTTTTCTTGCACGCTTCAACTACCGTCAGCATAAAGAATAATGTTAGAAATATGTGATTACACAGGTGTGACCTTGATTTGGAGATTTTGAAAATGATATTTGCATTATTCTATTTTAGAAATAACTACCACATAGAATGTGTTTTCAGTTGTTTTGTATATTGCCAGAATTAGAGAGCCTATGGCTTTGGAATTAGGAGCCAGAAATACATGTGTAGTTCTGCCCGACTTTCTATGTAACCTTGACAAAGACATTTACCATGTGTTGGCTCAGTTCCTCTATCTGTAAAACAAGGATAAAAATATTGACTTTACTAATAAGGCTATGGTTCAGATTAGTTATCCCAGCTTTGCAAACCGCTTGCAAAAAATCATCAGGCGGCAAAAACCACAGCAAGCAAAGGATGTACTTATTCTGCACAACATCCTTAAAAATACCATCCTTTCCCACTCAAATCATTCATTCCCTTTTCCCACATACTAGAGCCTCTCAGGTGAGAAACATGAACTAATGGTAGATGTCATCAGGCACCCCTTCTGAAATAATCCCATGAAATGTGAAGCAATACATAATTTAATACCTAGTTTAAAGTTTTAATTAGATTCTGATACTCACGGCCTGTTTTTTAATTAAGACTACACTGAAATTTTCACTACGATTTTATTCTGGTTTTTGTATTATGTCAATATTGTCATTATATTCATCATCATCATCATCATCAATGTTTACTGAATGTCAACCAGGTGCCAAGCACTGCGCTAAGCTTTTTAGCACGGACTCTCTCATTTAATCCTCACAATTCAATGAGTAAAGCATGGTCACTATTATCCCCATTTTACTGGTAAGGCAGTTGAGGCTTACAGGGATCAAAAAACTTGAAGTCACATGACCTGGAAAAGATATAACTAGAGCTCAAACTTGGTTCAAACTGACCCCAGAAGCTCAGCTTTTAATCACCTCGCTATATCCCCATCCTGCTAATCTTCATGACTAAACTACTCAGCAACCAAAAGTGGTGTTAAAATTTAATGCAATTACGAAAAGGAAGATGTCTAGTAGCTGATATTACTACAGGTGTAGAATACGGCCCAAACTAAAGCAGCTTTTTAATTAAAAGATTCAAATAAACCTATACAGCTAAAAGGAGGAAAGTCGCCCCCAGGAGAGAATACAGCTGATTCTTCCAATTGAGCAGCAGCGGTATGAATGGAATATACTTTTATATTAAATATGTCCAACAAATTACTTTTTCACATGCCCCCTAAATTATTTAAAAATATAATTAAGGCTTTTAAGTAAGATTTAAAGATATTACATTAAACTGAACGTTAAAGTAGATGAATTCTAAGTTTCCTTCTATCTTAAAAGTTCAGTACTTCTCTGAATGATTGGTGAAAATATAAATGAATTAAACAGAACTGCTCTGTGCATATATGGTATGATATTACTTTCACATTTCTCATGGAAGCTTTTTAAAATTTCTTCACTCCCCATTAGTCTCCTACAATCACTCAGAATTCCTTCCTCTCATTAGGTAACTTTCATTCATCCTTAGATAAACAGATAACTTGTCATCAACACCAGATGTTTTTGATACTGAAAGAGGGCCCTAAAAATTGAAATTATATATTGTTCTGGAAAACATTTATTTACTGACTATAAATTGTTTTTTAATTATATTGGTGGATTTGTAAAAAGTTCTACTTAGAAGCTACTTTCAAAATTAAAATTCTTTTTGAAAATAAAAATGGCATGTATGTATAAAGCAAAGTTTTCAAAACTTCTTTATATTGAATATCTGATTATTGCAACTAATACAAGCAGAATAATTAGCCTCTGAGCTATATCTTTCCAAATACTGCATTGCTAGTATTTTTCTTAAAAATTTCAATATCCCGTAGTTTCTTTTTCATGTAATTGCCTGCAATCTTCTTCAAGACATATAAAATTTATTCACAGTTTATATATTTGAAATTGCTGATATTTTCAATTGACTCTTCTCTGTCAATTGCAATAGTTTTCATCCAAGTTGTCTAATTGTATGATTTTTTAAAGCTTCGCTCGATTTAGATGCTGCAAAATTTGAGTCGTCCTCAATTTTATTCCATTCTGGCAAAGAGTATAAATTCATTGTCAGGAGACCATTCTCCATGGATCTCTCAGAGTGACTAGTGACTGTTTTGTTTGAGACTGCCTTTACAAGGATGCTTATACAGCAAACAGCCTGGGAAGAGAGGGAGAATGTTTCCCTCCAGAGCAGAGGACATGCTGGTTTACAGTCTGAGAAGGTAAAGATAGTGTCTCCCTCTGGAGCAAAGTTCAGGCATACTTAACTGCCGCTTATAAAAGACTTAGGTCCCCTAAGGTCAAGGTTTCTCTCCTGTAACACAACTCATTGCCTGTGAGGTGTCAGCTGGTGCTCTGTGCATCATATAAGGGAATTGGGGCTCAGGGAATCGATGCTAAAAGTGCCGATTCTCTGGCTATTACTACTGCTGTACGTACTAAACTGTCCTTTCTCTCTGACCCAGGAGTTTCATATCTTCTACCACCATCCATGAAAATCTGGCAGGCTAACACATGAGCTTGAAAATAAGGTCAAACCCAACTTGTCACAATTCTTGCCAGTTTCTGTGATGAGAATGGCATACTGACAGAGGTGTGACTTTGTGGAAGAGAAAGAGGGAAGATCTTTTGGGTCAATTAAAGGTATCTGAGGGAAGTCCATAATATTGGTAGTGAATATGTTGACTGAATTGGTTGGTTGACTAGACAATAAATGGTCCTCCAGTTTATTGCCTGTAAATGAGGCAGAATTGAGGCGGTGTTTGTAGACCGAATACTGGGAAATCGGTTCAAAGACAACTGCCCCAAAGGTGCAGGGGTTGTCGTTAACTCTTTTCAGGGTGGGCTTTCTTACCAACTGGGCGGTCAACCTTAAGTTCTCTACACTGCGACCACTAGTATTACGATTTATGCTGGATGTGCGGAAAGTTCCATCCCAACAGTTACAGAGATGCACATCTACATGGAGAAAAAGGAGGCAAATTTTCAACCACTGTGGCAGAAACCAGACTAATTGTTGTGCTCTGGCTGGATCATATGGGAGACAAGGATGTTGGGTACCTAATAATTGTTAAGGAAGAATGGCCACAGCAGGGACCCCTTATTTCTAAGGCCCTCCTGCAGCCTATCAAGCCAAATTTAAGTCCATTCAAAGATGACAGAGAGGGTCTCAGTTTTTGCAGTGGGCCTTGGCTGCTATGGGGGACCTTGAACCCTCTTGGAGAGATTTCCCTGAAAGAGACAAACTCTTAGGGGAAACCATAGCTGAGTCACTGACTGGTATTCAGGCTCTTACTGCCCAGGTTGGGTTTACAATGCTGATGAAGGTGAAACAATGGAGAATGAGAAACTAACTCAAGAGATTCTAGATCTATTCTTATGGTCGGCCCCATTGCCCTGGAAAACTTACCTAGTATTTATGTTAAAAACTGGGCAAAAATTTAAGAGATGTTATCATAGTGGGGCAGCAACTGATCCAGGTTAAAGTGGATTTCTTTTTAAACAGGTATATGGGCTTCCCTGGTGGCGCAGTGGTTAAGAATCTGCTTGCCAGTGCAGGGGACACAGGTTTGAGCCCTGGTCCGGGAAGATCTCACATGCTGCGGGGCAACTAAGCCCATGTGCCACAACTACTGAGCCTCTGCTCTAGAGCCCGTGAGCCACAACTACTGAAGCCCGCATGCCTAGAGCCCGTGCTCCACAACAAGAGAAGCCCCTGCAATGAGAAGCCCGCACACTGCAACGAAGAGTAGCCCCTGCTCGCCGCAACTAGAGAAAGCCCGCGCACAGCAATGAAGACCCAATACAGCCATAAATAAATCAATAAATAAACAGGTATTGTCGTGTGAGTCAAGCACAAGTCAGCAAAGGGTGCGAAAACCCCACAGTCCTAGCCAGAGAACGGTATGGCTGGTGGGTGATAATCCAAGTGTCCTCAAGGCAGGAAGAGACAGTGTCACCTTGCCACTCAACATGGGGAGGAAAAGTGATGCACAGTGGGGAAGAAAAGACTTTGTGACACCTCGGGGAACTTTGGGCCAATTCAATGTACTGTTGCTTTTTCTTCTACATCTGACTGTACAGTAAGAATTGAGGTGCTACATACTTGTACTTTCCTATCCCATAAATGCCAGAAGGAAATCTCCCAGTTGGGAAGAGCCCTGGGAGAGAAGTGATAAGGGGACCTGTAAATAGCTCTTCAAATCATCTCCCCATCCCCTCCTAGGTGGTCCAGCAGAAAAAGTACCCCAGGGGGAAAAAGGGAAAGCACAGCCTTGAAGCCTTGACTTAAAGGTAGCAGGGGTAGCAAGAGATGCACTATCTCAATATAATAGCCCTTTATGGCCAGTGAAAAAGGCTAATGGGAGCTCGAGACTTACTGAATTCAATTGTTCCCAAAGCCCTGCCATTGTGACTATAACTGAAGTCACTTCACAAACGTATGGCACTTAGTATGAAGTCTTGGACACTGGCAACGCTTTTCTTTTTCTAGCTCGCTGGCACCCTAAGACCAAAATCAGTTCACATTCTTGTAGCAAGTCCTCTAATATACAGTTGCAATATTCCCCATGGAGGACCTAAATTCCCCTACCATTTGCCACCAGTGGGTGAGTCAGGATTAGTACAAATGCCTCTACTCTCTGATGTCCAAAGCTTTCACTTGTGTAGGTAATATCCTTTGGTTGATAAATGAGGAGAGTCAGTTTTAGCTACTCTAACTGTAGTGTTATCACACTTCAGCCAGCGGGGTGGCTGATAAACCGTGATGAAATTCAGGAGGCTGCTTTCTTAATGAAGTTTCCTGGGACTATGTGGGTGGAATCACAATGTTCAATCCCTTCGGCAGTCAAGGAGAAACTGCTATCTCTGACCACACACCACCAAAAAGAACAACATCTAATTTGGTGTTGGATACAGTTAAGTGCCTCACTCAGGCATTCTGCTTGGGTATTTATATCGGCTAACTCACAAAGTAGTATCCTTTGAGTGGGAGCCCAAACCAACAGGTGGTGTTGGAAGGTATCCGGCAAGCTGCGGCAGGCTGTCAACCTTTGGGGTCCGACAGCTTTAACGACCGTTTTGAGCTACAAGTCTCTCTTACGGATGACTTTTCCAATTGGAGACTCTGGTAAAGGGAGGCAGTCACCACACAAAGGCGCCCCTTGCAGTTTTAAACTTGACTGTTACATGGAAATGGTATATTCAAGAACACAGCTGCCATGGCCTCAGTGACAGCTCAGCTTTACATGGAAAAAAAATGACAGCTGTTTCTTTGGTAGAAACTTTATTCCCCCGTTCTACTACCTGAAGGAAACCACTGGTTCACTGGACTCTCAGTTCACTGAGGTTCACCTAAGTGCCAGGGCCTAGTTCACTAATGGCTTGGCTAGGCTGAAACCTCATAGTGTCTGCTGGGCTGCATAGCTTTTCAACCTCAACAGCAGATATGCAAACGAAAAATGGACACTTGCTCCACTAGTAGGTAGAACTGAAGGTCGTTCTCATAGCCTGAGCCAACATCTCTTTTGATGAACTCTGTTATATTTTTACTAATGCTTGGGCTATTGCCAATGGCCTGGTTGTTTTGGTCTACCACTTGAAAAACAGACTGGCTGATTAAAGACAACACTATACTTTCCATTCCAGTTGAACAGGCAATTGTGTCACTACCATTTATTAAATAATCCATCCTTCTCCCACTGAATTGAACCCCTATTCATAAAACATAAAATCCTCATATACCGTGACTTCAAATTATTTGTTTCTCCCTGTACTCATACTGATTTTGGTGTGTTGCATATCTGGTAAGGAAATTTCCCCATCACTCTTCATCCATTTCATACATTTTTCTGGCTAATTTGAGGCATTTATTCTTTTTTCTGCACTTTAAGATGATTTTATCTAATGCCTGCAAAGTTGTATTATTGGAATTTCATTAAAATTCATATTAATTTTGGAGAATTAAGATATTAAATAATAATTAGTTTTTCCATTTGAGATGTTTTTCCATTTGTTCAAAACTTCTTTGTCTTTTAATAAGGCTGTAGTTTTCTTTATATAAGTCTTGTGTTTTTCTTATCAAATTTTTGCCAAATTTTAACATTGTTTCCTTTAGGTTTATTCATGTGTATGACTGTTGCAAGTGAAATATTTCCCACTATTTCCATTTCTAGGTCTTTATTGCAAGAGTAGAGGAAAACAATTTTGTTTATCATTTGTCCAGCCACCTTATCAAATTTCCTTATTGATATTAGTGGTATTTTATTAGATGCTCTTTGGTTTTCAAGGAATACAATCTTCCAAATGTTCATTTATCTCTTCTTTTCCAACACTAAGGTTTCTGTCATTTTCTTGTTGTATTACAGTTGCTACTACTCCAAAAAATGTTGAATAGTAACAATGAAAACAGGAATCTCTAGTTAGTTACAGAGACTACACAGCACAGTGTTAAGAGCATGGTCTCTAGAGCACAACTGCCTAACTTTGAATCACAAGTTCACCACTTGCTGTTTGCCTATTCTTGGGCAAGTTATTTAATCTCTCTATGCCTCATTTTTCCCATATTTAATATGGGGATTATAATAATATCACTCATGTATGATTTTTGTGAGAATTATTATATATAAAGTGCCTAAAACCATCCCTGCACATAATAAGCACTATAAAAGCGTTAGCTATTTTCTTCTTGATTTAATTAAAAGTTTTAGTGTTTTGCTGTTTAGAGTGGTATTTGCTGTAGGGATATGACAAAACTTAGTAGTACTTTTAAAAAGTTTCCTTTCCAGTTTGACTGAGTTTTTATTAGGAAAAACTGCTTTATTTTATTAAATGTCTTTTAGTACCCATTTATACAATCACATGCTTTTCTTCTTAAATTTACTGATGTCATAATAGATTATACGGATACTGAATCACATTTGAATTTCTGAGTTACCTTTTAATAATAATGTATTATTCTTTTGATATATTCTATTTGCCAATATTTATTTAGAATGTTTGCATATATTAATGAATTTTGTTTTGTATTGGGTAATATATTGGTAATGGATAAAGTTTTGTCATTATGTTTGTGAGATTTATAAAATAAAATGGGAAGGTTTCTATCTTCTTCTATGGCTGGAAATAGTTTAAATAACCTGGAATAAACTTTTCTTTAAAGGTCAGATAAGACTTGGCTGAGGACTCATCTGGCCCCAGTCTCTATTTGAATGTACATCTTTATTCACCTTTTCAATCTTGTCTTTCGTAATTGGTCTATTCAAGGATCTTACATCTTCTTAGGTCAAATTTGGTATTTTATCTTTCGCTAGAAAATCATCCATCTCCTCTAGGTCTCCAAATTTGTTGTCAAAATAGATATGCAGTCTTCTATAACTCTTTTTAATCTCTTCTATATCTGTACTTATGTCTTTCTCATTCCTAACCTTATATGTATTTTGTTCTCTCTTTTTTATAATCAGGCTTGTTTTATTGCTCTTCTCTAAAAACCATCTTTTAGACTTATTTTTTGCTTTTTCTATAGAGTTTTGTCTTTTTGCTTAATTAAATCCATTCCATCTTTTAAAATTTCCTCTATTTTCTTTTGGCACTCCTTTTCTAATTTCTTAAGGTGAATTCTTAGTTCCTTTATTTCCTATTTTTCTTCAATATTGAGGGCATGTAAGACTATTGATTTTCTCCTGAGTGCAGCTATAGCTGTGTTTCATAGATTTTGGGATGAAGTATTCGTATTTTCTTTGCTTCTTGGATGGCATGTAATTCCCTTTTTCATTTCCTCACTGACCCAACATAATATTTCTACAAGTATGTTTCTAGGTTGTCAGAATTTGTTTATCTATTTACTATTTATTTCAAATATGATAGATTTATGACCAGAATATGTGACCCATAAAAAACTGACCATATCATTTAAAAAATTAACATTTTTTTGTGGTCAAATTCATGATCAGTTTTTGTGAAAGTTCCAGAATGTATAAAAATTATTTAGTCTCTTCTTGAGGAATATAAAGGCCTATTTACACCTATAAGATAAAATGTGTTAATTATACGATTTAATTCCTCTATGTCTTTACTATTTAAGCTTTGTCAACCAGAATTGTTAAATTCTGGGAGAGGTATACTGGAGTTGCATACGTTTATATGAATGAATGATAATCATTGTATTCAGGTACACACATGTGAAATAGTAAGGATTATTCATAGGGTGTTGATAGGATTGCATTCTGTATTGAGTCTCAGAAAGCCCAATAAATGCTGACTTAGTGGAAACAGATGTCCTTCACTTATGTAAGAAAAGGTTGGAGGTAGGTAGGTCTAGGGCTTGTCTGGGGCCTCAAGGATGTCATCAAGAAAGCAGGACCCTTGCTTTTCTGCTCTGTCATCCTTAATAATGGTTGCTACGGTTCTGGGATGGCGTCTATGTTTCAGGCAGTGAAAGGAGGAAACAGAAATGGCAGCACCAACAGACTGCAACACTCATGTCTCATTGACCAGAACTGAGTCCCATGGGCTCCTCTAATTAAAATGGAATCTGAAAAAACAAGCTTTTAGTTTTTGAGCTTCCAAAATGGAAGAAAGTAAGTGAAAAGAAATTGGAATGGGTGTTGAAAGAGTCAACTAACAGTATCTACCACACATAAGAACGGTTAATGCATATATTCAGAATCCAAAGTTTTAATATTTGCTGCCTCTTTCTTCAGTGCTGCCCCAACATTCCTTCATCTCCCCTAGATACACTTCTCTATATTTAAAAAAGAATTTGCAAGAGTTATAGACTACCTAATTTAGGATTTGCTCCTCTGATAATCAGCAGGATTGGAAAGGGAAGAGCAATGGAGAAAAGGTGGACGTCATTTTATAAAAGGAAACATAAGAATTTTCTGTTCAAGGGATTCTCTAAAATCTGTGTTATAGTAAATACGGGACAATTTACTATAATACTTCAAGCAAACCAGGTATGAATACGATACAGCAAATCTGGCTATGCAGAAATGTTACATTATTTCCCTTTCTCTAAAACAAATTAACTCTACTGAAAGTTTTAAATTTCTGCCTTTTCCATTTAAATTCTTAATCCATGGAGAGTTGTTTCATGTATGATGTGTGGTAGAGATTAATTTTCGTGCCTTTTCCATGTAGATAACCAGGTTTTTCAACCGTAGCTATTGAATAATAACTCTTCTCCCAAGTGATTTTCCATGCCACCTCTATCAAATATCCAAATTCTATAAATGCAGAGGTCTTTTGTTGAACTCTATATTCTATTTCATGCATCAATTTATCTCTCCTGTGTGAAACACATCTCAATTAATATAACTCCAGAAGCCTGTATACCTGGGAGAGAAACTCCTTCATGTTGTTATGTTTTAAGGAAGTATTTTGGTTATGTTGGAACCTTTACTGAGTTACACAAAGAATCCTTTGGGGATTTTGACTGTAGTCACATTAAATCTATAGATCTTTGTAGGAAGAATTAAGGTATTTATGACATCCTCCCATGATGAACATGGGATACTTGTCTACTGCTAATCTTTTTAAATATCCTTCAGAAATGTTTTATAGTTTTCTATACACAAGTTTTACCTATATATATATTGTTAGATTTATTCCTAAACATTGTACTTGATATTTTAAATTGTTATTGTAAATAGTGTCTTTCATAGTTATTCTAATTGTTTGTTTCTGGTTTATAGAAGTATAATCAACTTTTGTATTGATCTTATGTTCAGTTGCCTTGCTCAACTCTCCTATTATTAAACTTTGTTTACTCAATTTGGGGGGGATATCAAGTAGACAATCATATCATCTGGAAGTGATAGGTTTTTTCTCCTTTCTTATCCTTACAACTTTTAATTCATTCCTTCCTCTGTAGAACTGGTTAGAAATTCCTATACAATGTTGAGTAGAAGTGGTGATGTGTTGTTGAAATAAAAAGTTTAAAAATTTAAGAGGAAAATAAAGATGAATATCTTTCTAACCTTAGAAAGTGGTAGAAAGTGGTTTCCTAAACCATCACAAAACAATAGGAAAGGAAAGATTAAAAATGTGATATTATTTATAATTAAAAACTCCTATGAGTCAATAATAAAAATACAAGAAGAAATGAACAATATGCAAAATATCTGAATAGGCATTTTATAGAACAGAAAACATGTATCACTAAAAAGCATATGAGGAGAGGCTCAATTAACTAGTTATCAGGGAAATTTTTAAAAAGTGCAGGAAAAAAAAAAAGTGCAGGAAAGTTATTTTACAATGGGCAAGAACTAAAAAGTTAGCAAAACCAAGTATTGCAGAGATTGTAGAGCAATAGGCTCTTATACATTGTTAATAGGATATAACTTGGAATAATCACTTTGGAAAACAATTTACCATTATTTTATACAGTTGAATATTTTCATACTCAGTACACCAGCAATTCCACTCCCAGGTATTTACCCAAGAGAAGTTTAGCAAATGTGTACCAGAAAACAGCTAGCAGTACTGTTAATGACAGCACAAATCTGGAAACACCCTGATGCCCATTAATAGGAGTTTGAAAAAACTGCAGCATAATCACAGAAATATTAAATATCAATGAAAATTAATGAACCAAACTACATGTAACACATGGATAAATCTTATTGTGATAATATGAATGGAAGAAGCAACTCGCAGAAGATACATATATTATGATACTCTTTTTATAAAAGTCAGAAAGAAGCAAAACTAAACAAAATGCTTTTCAGGACAACATATGCATGTAATAACTTTTCTTAAGGCAAGGTAAGGATAAACATAAAATTAAAAATAATGGCCACTCCAACGGCAGAGCAAAAATATGGAATAGGGAAGAGCATTTGACATAAATACACTACTATGCGTAAAATAGATAGCTAGTGGGAAACTGCTGTATAGCACAGAGAGCTCAGCTCGATGCTGTGTGATGACCTAGATGAGTGGGATGTGTGGGGGGAGGGAGGTCCAAGGGGGGGGATATATGTATACATATAGCTGATTCACTTCATTGTACAGCAGAAACTAACACAACATTGTAAAGCAATTATACTCCAATAAAAACAATGTATATTCGATTCCAGTTCTTGAATTGGGCAATGGATTCATATAATTTCATCATATTTTTAATGAATATGTAAAATAAATGAAAGCCATGAATAAGCAATGATGGCAGTATGTCATGAATCAAAGATTATGATTAGTCCTATTTGGGGCCCTAAGGTAAAAAAATAAATGATAATAATTACAGCAGAAACAACAACAACAACCAAACAAACAAAAAAATAAAATTAATTCCAGTTACAAGTTGCATCCTGCCGAACTGGTGGGAAATTTACGCTCAAGTATTTGGATGATTCCCCAACCCAGTGCCCTGCAAAAGTCCAGCAGTCTTATTATCAAGAACAAAAGCGTTGGGAAGACCCTTCCACTCTCACAGCCACTATGGTTATTACTGAGATGCCCACTGTCCAAGTTAGCTCCATGTTGTTCTTTTATCTCTATGACATGCTTTCTAGTCTATAAGCAATTTTTTCTTAAACCATGTGACACAATCCTTCCTAGAGGCAAGGCAGTACAAAGGTTTTACTACCTTCTAGGAAGTGAGCAACAGAAAAAGAAAAAAAAATACAGAGGAAAAATAACAAATTAGTATCTCAAAAATTACTCCAGGGATCACTAAAAAGAAAATGTATTCTCTATTACATTTACTCGTCTGTGAGACATACTTTGGTAAGGCTATACTATCTCTCATTTCAGATTTTCCAGGTCAGGCATATTGCATTTTTCTGAATAAATTAAGAAGATTCCCACTTGTTATACTACTAAACATTTGCTTTGCCTCTAAGCCCAACTCTTTGGTGACTGAACTTGAGGAAAAATTTAATTACAATTTTATGCGTAACCTTGTTTACTTCCAGAACCAGAAACTGTTGCAATAAATGAGAAAATGAGTAAAGGCATAGAAAACAAATTAAGAAAACTGTCCTATCAAGTGGGAAACAGGCCCTTCAGCAAATTGTTCTTATTGCTTTTTGTTCCTATTTATCTAAACATAGAGTTTATTAGCATTGTATTGCCAAATGAAGCAGCTGAGACTAGTTCAAGTTTATTACTAATATTATCATTCATTAATAATAAATTCATAAGTCAAATAAGTTTTTCGTAATATCTGCATGATCCAAACTGTGACCTACATTATAGCTATTTAACAAAGGATGATCTTGGGTCAACTTGCTAAAAATCAACACTGTGCTTGCCCTTATAACAGAACTTCATTTTCTCACCCTGGTATGTTTTTCTTACACCGATTAATGAGCGCTTCTATTTTTGTCTTTTCCGTATTTAACTTGCAAAGAGAGAAAAAACATCTAAGGTGATACATCTGAGTGTCAGGTAGAGAAGAGTTGCTGAGCAGAAAGAAAGAGGTTGTGAGCTGAGAATTAAATTTGCAGGCCAGCTGCGGAAAGATAAAGGTCTAAGCTACAAGAACAGAATTTTCCCATTACAGGAGGAAGAGGGAGAGGAGAAAATAGGGAGAGGACTGCTTTCCAAGATATGATCTTCTGAAAACCTTCCTTCATTTACCCAAGTGTAAGACATCAATTTTCTAGCTCAGGACAGAACATGAATAAAATATAAAGATTTCCTTCTGTCTTCTATATAGACACTACTCCCCCTGCCCTTTTTATTATTGTAGCTCTCAAGCTAACAAATGAAAACTAAAGAGTAAATGTGGATCAAAAGGCATTTCTTGGATTAAAGCTACTCTTGAAACCTTTTAATAAACATAAGCACATGGCATATGTTTTTTAAAACTTTGTAGGTAACTATCATTTTTCATAGATGTGGCCTATGAGAAGACATAATATAATCTAATGATATATTAATGATACTATATTATTAATAATTATTTAATAGTTGCATATTTATATAGGCTTGGCCTGTGAGAAGACATAATATAATCTAATGATATAACATATTAATAATACTATATATTAATAACTATATAATAATTGTTTATTATATATTATTAATAATATTATATTTATATTATATAATAATATATTATTAATATAATATATAATGTTTAGTGTCAGTCTTCATATTTATAGAATTACTGCCCTGACCTTTTATGCCATTTCCAATGGTGTTTAATTACTTGGAATAACTAAAAAGGAAGAAAAGCAAACCCTAAAAATTGACCAGTTATGTGTCTCAAGTTGTTTCATGTGCATGCATGCCCAAGCCTCTCCTTTCAGTAGTAACAGATCACTTTTAAATCTGTCAATAAACTTTTTTTTTTAAATTGAGGTAGAGGTGATCTACAATATTAGTTTCAGGTGTACAACAGTGATTCAAAATTTTTACTTGTGGTTTCTTTTTTATGTCCACCAACACATATGCGAGGTCCATGAGGTTTTGCCTCATTTGTCATGCATCTCGTAAATGTAAGAGAGGCCTCCAGAGCTCCAAGTGTTCCTGGTCAAACTCTCCTGTCCCAGCGACAACACTACCTGTCTAAGCAGCGCAAATGGCCTACAGCACTGATCCAGAGAAGGAAGCTATGATTAGAACTCAATACACATTTTCCCGTAACTCATGGCGCCTCATAACCTTTTTACCTTGGGCTCTGCTAGACACAGCAAATTCCCAGATCATCCTTCATCACCCACACTTATCCCCTCATACAACTCTGTCTATTCCCTAATCCAAAATCTTCTTCAACCTCCCAAACTTTTGCACTGTACTCTCTGAAACTCACTCTTCTAATTCTCCTCCAGATCTTTCAACTCTTCTTTAGATATTAATTCCAACTTCTTCATCTATCAGAAACTTAGCTATTCCCTGAATATGCTGCCTTCTCTGTAGCCCCAAGTCGCTGCTTTTCCTTCTCATATCCCATGTGGTACCACAGGCCTGGAGACAGAATTGGTGTCTGTTCCTCATGGCTGCTTCTAGAAAATTTTTTTCTTCCTTCCTTTCATAAAAACCACAGATCTATGAATCACAGCCCATCAGACTGTACCCCAGGGTACCATTCTAGAGTGGTACAGTCGGTGATGCTGTGGTCACCACTAGCCTTTGGATCCCTCTGCCTCATTTGTTTTCCAAGCCACCATTACTTCCGTCATCATTCTTAGTGAGTTCAATATTCATGTCGATATCCACTCAATACCCTGACCTCTCATTCACTGCCTTCCTTATCTCCAACAATTTATTTTTTTCCTCTCCACTTTAGCAACCCAATCCTAAGGTTATGTTTTAGAAACTTTCATTAATAATTACTCACTGCATCACTTAGAAAATCTTCATTCAAACAGCCTGCTCTCCACCAATTTCTATTTTTCCAGATCATGTATTTTAGTATCTTAACTCGAAAGATGTCTGGATATCGAGTCCACTGGCACAATTTTTAAAATCCTCTTATTCCCTTTATATTCTCACTTCTCTCATCTTGGATTCCATAAAACATCACTAATCGCTCCATTGCATGTACTCCCAACTCTCTTCCCCTCATCTCCTTCTCTGGCATTCTTTCCCGGAGAAGGGAAACAAAATATCAGTGCCAGTGAAATCCAACTCCACGCTAGCTCTGCATCTGCTCTCTAACAGACGAACTTGGTTGCAGCAAAATACACAATCATTACTAAAATACTTTTCAATTTATGATCCAGATCACGTGCACAGAAGGGATAGTTCTCTGGTGGTAAAAATGTTCTGTATCTTGATCAAATTTGTGGTTACAGAGTTGTATAAATATGTCAAAATTCATTGAGCTCTAACACTAAAGATACATGCATTTCACTGTATACAAACTATACTTCCATCTAAAAAATAACTTTATTAAAATTATTTGGAAGCAGATTCCTTCTAGGCAAATATATCCACACTAACTGAAATTCAGGGGTCAGCTTATTATGCTGAGTTCTGTTGAGAAACTCTTCTTTCCTATGTTTTTTAATTACTGTAGTAAAAGAAATCAGAAAACCCTGTCTGTTAAATCATGTTCAAAGCCATTTTTAGGTCAAATAAGCTCACAATTGAAAATCCAGGAAAAGATAACATTAACTTTTTATTCAACATAATATTAAAATGACATATTCATGTATATAAAGGTATGCATGTATATACAAGTATATAATTTGATTATTTTTATGCAGTTTTTGCATTTTAGGTTTGAGAAAATTAAAAAACAATTCTAGCTAAAACCATTTAAAATTAATTCAATCAATTCCTCAAGTATATTCTTATGGTGACATCAGATTGAGACCAATATTTGACGTCCCAGACCTGGTGCCCCTGATGAGCTTTAGGTAATAATATGAGTTCATCAGGGGCTTCTTAAATCACAAAAGGACTACTAGACTGTTAAGTATATTTTACTACATTTCAATTCTTAATGTAACCGTTGCTCTCTATATAGTGCAAAAGGCAATTCCTTTAAGAAAAATTTCCATTAACCAGAATATTCTGTTTTTCAGGAATTCTGGCTAAAGAAGATAGCATAATATTAAAGAACTTTAGAAGTATGAACATTATTATTAATGACAGTTTACTTCAGTTGCAAAATAAAACGAGTATCTATGTTTACTAAGAGCTTTAGCTGGAAGCTTTGTGACTTGAGCTGTAACCCTAGCAGCTGTCTCTGGCTGAACAAGCTGTCTTCATGTGAGCCTGCCCTCCAAGTGAGCCATCGCAGTGGTTCAGGAATTGGTGGTGATGAATCACTACTGACCATTTTCCAAGAGATTCCCTATTGGAATTACATGTAGGACTCTACGTGACTTTGCTTTCTTTCTCTCTTAGCCTCCCTTTCCTTCAAGTGACTTTCTCCCAAATCCAAGTCCCTGCCCATTAAACGCCATAGGTGAGTTCATGACTGTCTTTGCAATTAAGGGAAAATATCACTTGGTAATATAACTCCATTATTTCTTCTGTGTTTGCAGACAGCGCTGCCCCGCACAGCTGTGGGTTCATCAAGAACTGCTATGTATGTGACCGGTCTCTTTCTTATCCTGGAGCCTGTGTTAGCGTCTGATGCTACACACGCCCAAAGCAAGGTATGTGTGGAAAGGGTGAACCAGCAGGGAGAGAGATTTGATGCCTCTGCCTTCATGGGAATCCTTCCTTCCTGACTCACAGGCAGCCAGTAACTTCAGGAGTACTCAGAGGATGTCCAAATGCCCTAATGCAGTGCTCCACCATGTCTGCCCTCTTCTAAAGCAAACTATCCCTCGAAATAATCTCTTTTCTTCCCCTCACGTCCTGATTACAGTCAGGGCCCCAGGTTCTGAGCAGAATTAACTAGATAAATCCTTGTAAAGTCGAATAATTGTTAGGCCCGGACTTCACAGCGCTACTTATGAAAACTGAATCCTAATTAGTAGAAAAGTGTCAAGGGTAAGGTACATATTTCTTAGCACAAGCCTCTTGGTTCCATGCCTATTCTGGATCCCAGCTAAGGAGTTTCCCCATTTTTGCCTCCATTCTGCTGACTTACCAAAAGAATAAGGTTCAGTGACTTAAAAGCCCATTTAGAAACTTGCCAATCAGTGTTACAATGGGTTGAGAGTTGGTGTTTGGGGGGAAAACGGGTGGTTTAAAGACATTTTCATTTGTTTGCATGATATTATTGTTGAGCAGGGATGCCCTGGGTGTCTGCATTGGTTCAGCCTTCCAGTTTTTAAAATACCAAAAACTTGGTATTTGTAAAGAGTCACTGCCCTAAGCCCCTTCAAGGACTTCCTGTTTTCCCTGGACCCTGTCCCAGGCCCCCCAAACTCCCTAGGGTCCAGCAATTTGAGGGTTAATGTCTGGGATGTCACAGTAGGGGGCCTCGGAGGCCCTGCTCCAGCACTGGGATGGGTGTCTATTCTAACTGGTCGGTGCCCACAAGGCACCAGTTTATTGTTAATGTCAGGTGATGAGATCTTATAACTGTATCCTTTTTTTTTTTTCCTGCTAATCATCTGTGCATATAGAGTCAACTCTGAGTTAGCTATATCAATGGCCAACTGATAGTTTAAAATATAGGAAACCACATAAAATGCTTTTCCAGTTTATTCTGGAATGTGTTTTGTCATTTTCAGCAAGTTCAAATTCTTAACTATACTTTTATGCTAGTATCAAAAGTCAGTAATACAAAGTAAGTTATTATTTCCCAAATATTACAGATAAATAGCACCCAAGGGAAAGGGAGGGAATAAACAAGTACTATTGGGCACTTTTCTATGCCTGGCTTTGTTATCTCATTAAATTCTTATGAAATCCCTCTAGGAATCACTATTCCCTTTTCTCAGATGGGCAACTGAACGCTCCAAGTCGTATCTAACATGCCACAGCTCTCTCAGCACTAGCACAAAGATAAGCTATTTTGTGCTCTCCAAAAAAATGTGAGAAGCATGAGCGTGCCCATTTTATTTTGGGAAACCTAGACTCGGAAAGCTTAAGTAGCTTGCTCAGGACTACACACTAAATGGGGAACGGATCTTAGGTGAGGACTGAGGTTTTTATATTCCACATCCTGGGAATATGGTCTTGGCAGTATCAAAACTGTACTATTTGAAAAACAGATTCTTTTCAGGCTAGCTCTCCTACTTCAAGATACCTCTCAGCTGCAGCAGGGTTCCTGTGTGCTTTCTCTACCCTCCATCCCCTCAGCAACAGTCCCCACCAGAGCCCATCAGAGCTTTATTGTATGCGCCCACTTCAGAGACTGCCCATCTCTCAGGGCTGTGGGTCAGCACACACGACGCACTCACACACACACACACACGCTCCCCTTTCCTCACTTCAGCAGGATTTTGATTAGCTGGGATTTTAAAGGATCTCAGAACCTTTCCTTGTCTTAGGACGAGGCATCATTTTCTGTTGCTCACAGCCTCCCCAGGGCAGAGAGGAGAGTTTAATGTTTGCAGCTCTGAGAGAGGAACCCTGATCTTACCAGTATGCAAACTCTCCTTCTTCCCCTTGTCCGGGTAAACAAATTAATCTAATCATGAAAGGACGGGCTAAATAAGAAGAGGCGGAGGGAGAAAGAGAAGGTGGAGGTGGAGAAAGACAGAGTTGAGGAGGGGAAAAGGCAAAAAGAAAGACTCCAAACAGAGATCGCCATGGAAGAAGAAAGAATGTTTCCCAGCGTAAAGGACCCTTCTTTCAGAAGAAAACTACTTCTGGCTGCAAAATAAGCCGCCTACTGTTAGACTCTTTAACTCTGTCCAGTCTCCAGGGCTCCTATCCAAATTAATTCCATTCTTTTGTCAGGGTCCTCTGCTCTCTAGCTACCCGTCTCCATAGGTCCTCTTTGAAGGAGCGCTGGGCACTGCAGCATTAATATCCTTCTTCCCGGCCGCCTTGGGTTCTTAAGACCAATCTCTCACAGAAGCAGCTTATCCAGGGACTTTGGGAGTGAGACCTAATTAGCAAGGGCCATCCTCAATACTATAGAGAAAGCCCCAAACAAATGAAAATGCCAAGCCTGTTTTAAATAAAGACCTGTTCCTGTAACTGTTCATTCCACAATTACCATGTTATGTAGCTTTGGCAGTGAATCTCCCTACTTATATTTTTCTTTAGAAAATCTACTTTTTAGGAGGCACTTACACATGCCATGATTTAGTAAATAAAATTTGTCTGAGATGCAAACCAGTTATTTAGCTAGAATCCCCAAAACAACAGAACCATCTAGAGTGTTAACTCCAGAGGACATAATTGAGATTACCTAGTCAACCTTTGCATTTTTAGGTGATAAAACTGAGGCACCAAAGCCCTGAAGGAATCTCCCTGCTGCCCGACACAGTTAGTTACTGGTGATGCCAAGAGTAGAAATCAGATCTGAGTTCTGGTCCAATGATCTGATCCCCCTCATTGTAAAATTTAAAGATAGATAAAGCCAGAAAAGGTTTACATTTAGAACAATGTGAAACAATCTTACATTTATAATAAGCTCACAAGCATAAACATGTGACCACTTTTCAAATTCCGGTTCTCTTTCCCTTCCACCACGCAGGCTTTTTATTAAGAAATACAAGCTATTCTTCATGTAAATTTAGCAAACCTTGAAAAGGAAATGTGCTGCCTCAGAAATCATATACAATGTGCTTTATAGTCAAGTCTGCAAGTTCGGAGTTATCCATTCTTCTAACTTATCTTGACATTTTTCTCTTCCATTACTATGGATAATTGTGTATTCACTAAACTAAAAAAAAAACAACTTTTTAAAACGTTGTTTTTACAGTTTCCCCAAAATATCCATTGGCACTTAATCATGGCCCCATGCATCTCCTCGCTTAATTTTCTTCATTCCAGATTTGAACTTGGCTGTAACCCCATACTACCTTGCTTCTTCTACTTTGTTCGTACTTCATCCCCTTTCACTTTTACTGAATTTTTTTCTGCCAAATACTCCCAAAATGTGAGTGCTCTCCAAGGCTGTGCTCTTAACCCCTCTGGGCAACAACCATTTCATCTTGTTTCTTAGCTTCGCCCCTTTGAAAATAAATCATCACCTTTATGTATTCCTCTTCCCCAAATTCAGTTCTCCATAATTACCAATGGTCCCTTCTCCTTTGTCACATATATGGTTAGTTACACAATCTGAACACTCTGCCTTCCATTTAATTTCAATTGAAGTCAACTTAAATATTTTCTACCCATATTTTGTGTAAAGCTCTGTGCTAGGCTCTATGCGGCATAAAAAATGAGCAAGTTGTATTCCCTCCCCAAGGTTAACCAGGCATGTGCTCTTCAGAAAGGTAAAGTGGAGTTGATACAGTGTCTCCAGAGGTATTTATGAGGAGTAAGTGAAGTAGTGTATGTAGTCCTTAGTGTATATTACCTGATACTACATAACTTTTAATATTATTGAGAAATCATTTCTTTGATCCTCTCCAGCCCTAAAATGCTATGACAAAAATACATATTGATAGAATACAGGGTTAGATGTGTTCAGAGCAATAGGAAACCTAGCAGACACCATTTTACACAAGTGATTCAACATCACCAGTAATGAGATATCATTTACCTCTTGATATGATGACTGAGAAGGGTATATCACTTTTGTGATTTTCTTGCCATAAATATATAACCTGAATCAAATTATCAGAAAACATTAGACAAAAGCAAAAAAAAAAAAAAAAAAACCCAAACATTCTACAAAATAACTGTGCAGACTCTTCAAAAGTGTCAAGGTCATGAAAAACAAAGACTGGGGAGCTGTCTCTGGTTGGAGAAAATTAAAGCATGCCAGATAAGGACAAGATAAAGGACATTAGTGGGACAATGGTTGGAATCTCAGTAAAGTCGGTAGAGTAGTTAATGGCATTGGGTAATGTTAATTTCCTGGTTCTCATCATTATGCTGTGGCTATTTAAGTTATTGTGATTTGGGGAAGCTGGGTGAACAGTGAACAGAATTCTTTGTACTATTTTTGTAGTTTTGTTGCAAGTATGAAATGATTTCAAAATGAAAGGTTTTTGCTAAAAAAAAATTAGGAGCAATATAAAATACAGATGTAAGATAAAGGAAAGAGAGAATTCTTCCTCAATTTATGGGTCAAAGGGAGGCGAGGTGGATAGCAGAAGGATTCTGGAAAATGGAAGCATCTGAGCTGAGATTTGAGGCCACCGATATGGAGGAATGGTATTCTAAGCAAAGAAGGGCAGAATTACAAGCATCAAAAAAAGCAAAAAGCAAGGTCTATTTTGGATATAAGTAATCATGCTCCTTCAGAATTCAATGTCTTTGAGAGGGAGGTAGTAGTGCCCAACAGCAGCCAAACTAGAATGTTCCTGTGTCTCTGTAGTCAGTTGAATAATGTGCCTCCCCTCAAAAATGTCCATATCTCAATCCCCAGAACCTGTGAATACGTTAGTATACATGGTGTAAAAGACTGCTGATTTGGTCAAGTTAAGGAGCTTGAGATGGGGAGAGGAACCTGGATTATCTGGGTGGGCTCAATATAATCACAAGGGACCTTACAAGAAGGAGAAAAGAAGACAAAGGCAGGAGGAGGAGTAGGGACAAAGGAAGCAGAGGTTGGAGTGAGATGCTTTGAAGATGGAAGAAGAGGCTGTGAGCCAGGGATGCAGATGGCCTCTTGAAACTGGAGAAGACAAGGAAACAGATTCCCCCCGATTCTTCCAGAAGGAATGTAGCCCTCTAGCATCTTTATTTTAGACTTCTGGCCTCTAGAACTGTACGAAAATAAATCTGTCCTGGTTTAGCCACTAAGTTTGTGCTCATTTGTTAAAGCAGCAATAGGAAACTAATACTCTCTATTGCCTTACTTTGGGCCATTTCAGTTTCCCCTCCATCTGGACTCCTCCTGTGGTCTCCTACCTGTTCCCTCTGCTTCTCCTCCATCCCTCCCTTCTACAAGATAATGTCAGATTTACATTTTTCAAGCTCTGGACTGATTATGTCATTTCTCAAAGGAAGCTCTCAAGGGTCCCCACTACCTTCTAAAAAACACCCATACTTACTATCCTGGCATTTAAGAATTTGGCCCCAACATATATTTTCAACTCTCTCTGTATTTCTCTGCAACATTAAGTTTTCACCCAGGCAAATGGATTTAGTCAGTCTCCAAAGCTCTCCTCCTGTATTTCAGAATGCCAGTTTTGAAGGTCCAGGTGATGTCATCACTCTCCATATCCTAGCCCACAGTGATTTCTCTCTCCACTGAACTTCTACAGTCTTTATTGACTCTACTCTGAGACCCTCATGCCATCGGTTCTTAGTGTCCAGACCCAAAGTAAAGGGCCCCCAGCACTCACAAACAGCCTCAATGTTTGAGAACTGAAACATGGAAAAATCCCAGTGAATGGATTGATTGCCATTTGAAGACATGATTCAGGATTTTATAAATATGTGTGAATCTGGGAGGCCGATTTAGTAAACACTCAAGTCAGTGAAGATGTATCAGATAGAATTCTGGAAGCAAGAATAAAAATAATAAAGAAAAAAAGATCCAGACACCTGCTGTAATGGTGCTACAGCTCTGTGGTCATGTTTTCTGGGTTCAAATCCTGGATCTATTGCTGGGCAGTTTTATTCCCATTGCTGAGACCACTACTGATTAAAATAACTGACTCTCCTCACTCAGGATGTTATCATAAGCAAACCTTCTAATTATAGAATTTGGTTTCACACATAGGTCTTCCTACCAAGACAGGATCTACTGGCATGAACAATGGTCCCCATTATAAATTTCTAAATTGTCATTCAGGTTCATACATCAGTCTCTTGTGAATCTAGTTATTAAGTCAATCACTTAGGCTAAGTCCAAAATTACATAAGGAGCTGAAGCAATTTGCTGTATTGCTCCGGCCTATGACAGTAACTTTACATGATCTACATCTGAGTTATTTAGACTGGTTGTCTGTAATGATCAAAGCCACCAGATCACTGCTCAGTTTTTCACTGTAATTTGCATAGGTAGCCTCCTGGTGCACCTGGCATTGTCCCTGGAAGTGCTGGGCAGCTGCTTCATGGAAAAGAGTAACAGCTGCGAAGCTTAACTCATTTCATGTTTTAGTAAGATGACAACAACATGATATGCAAACAGCAGACGGGAAACTCCTTTTGGACAATGCTTGTTGAAAATGCAGAACAGCAAAGAACCATGCAATACAGTTGTGTGCTTTTAATGCCAGAGATAGAAGGCAGAGACACCCTCAGAGGAACTTGGTGGTCTACAGTTTCATAGTGTTGCCAAGAGTACACTACCTTAGCACATACCTTGAATTCCCTAAATCTTGTGCCTAAATGAAACAGAAGAGAATTAAGAAGCACTTTAGTCTGATTGATGATTCCCTTCATTTTCTGGTATTAACAGTTCCATTAATTAATGTGCCCATGAACACTTCTTGATGGAGCCCCTCTGTATTCTTTTTACTGAAATTCCCTCTTTGGTAAATGATTAAAGAATCACAGAAAGTCCCAAAACAAAACACATGTATCTAGCAAAAAATATTTTTTGGACGATCCCATGCTTATTTGCATAATTTCTCCTTACACTATAAGTAGTATGCCACTGCAAATTAGTCCAACCAATCATGAGATCAGACTCGTAAAAACTCAGTCTTTAGAAAGCAGACTACTCAATTCAGAAAGACTCAGATTACCAGAAATTCAGAGGCAGTGGAGGTGACAAATGTGACAAGCTCTCTAGCTGACCTTTAAGTGGTTTTGATGAAGAAAAGGGCAGCTTACTTGAGTAGGAGAAAGAAGTGCTCCCCTTAGTGAAAATATTTGGCAAGCACTGGGCAAGCACCTGTCAGAGGGCTTGCACTTCTGCTAGCTTTGGATTTGAAAGCAAAGGTCTCTGTTTAAATCCAAATATCCCAGCCACAGCAAGACCGCCCCACATACCAGCCAGATCCTTCCAAAATCCGATCTAAAACTCTCTCTGATCAACTATAATAAGTTATTTACTTGCTTAAAAATCACCAGCGGATTCCCATGGTCAGGCTTCCAACATGGAATCCTAACACTTTCTTAATGTGGTCTTTCATCCTTTGACCTTGACGGATATTTTCTTCTTTCTCATTCTTTAAAAGCTTTCTTTAGTAAAGTTTTTCCAATTATAAAAGCAATATGTGTTTATTATAGGCACATTGAAATACAAAGAAGTATAAATATTAAAATAAAAAATCAAGAACCCAAAATAACCACTATTATTCATATTTCATTTTATTTCCTGGCACTTGTTCTTTTACTCCGTGGATACCTATTCCTCCCAGGCCCCTCTCTTTCTCCTTTTGTTCTTTTCTGTATTAGACCTTTACTCTAAGCATATTTTCATGAATATTTTCACCCCTACTACTTAGGAATTCATTAGAAAGGGATCATAATAAAACCATTTTAGTCTATGTTATTAAAGATAGCTAGCTTATAAGAGTATGATAATTTTTATGTTAGCCAACATTTCCCACTGTTTTCTTATCTTTTTTCTTCTCCCATTTATTCAAGGACAACTACTGCCTTGGGATATGGTTGTTAGAACAAAATCCAGGGGGAAAAAAAAAGTCTAATTCTTGACTTTTGAGCTTCAAACACCCAAATCTTTGAGGACCTCATTACATAAGCTTATAACCATAAAGTTTGGATCTAGAAGATTCATAGGACAACCAACTTGTCCTGGCTTGCCCAAGACTATTCTGGTTTAAAAAAGGAAAGTCTCATGTCCTGAGAATACCCTCAGTGCCAGGCAAATCAGGACAGCTGGTCACCCTAGCAAGAGCCAGTTTTATTGCTTCTTGTTTAGCTAAATATTCCATAGCATTGGAGGGAAAGAGTCTTGGAAAGCAAGAGTCCCTGAGGTGGGACTCTGTGACTTACTGGGAGTCAAGCCCTGGAAGGATTGATAGGATGGCAGGTGGGTTAGGGAATTTGAGAGGAGAACCTGTCTTCTGTTCTTTCTTTAGTAATGTCCAGAAAGCAGCCAGTGGGCCAGAAATAGAGAGGAAGAAATTCTGCTTATCTGCACTTTTTCTCCTGAGAAACTAGAACTAAGAAAGGAAGTATGAAGAGAACTATAGAGGAAACGGCAGCTTAGGGAAATGGGAAAGGGCACTGACCACAGACAGTAACCGCAGCACAGCTGGTGGCCCTGCAGAGGGTAGGCGACCAGGCCAGTCAGCACAACAATGCTGTTACCTCCAACTATCTCCGGCAGCCCGCCCCCCGCCCAGGGCTAATGAGAGGGCCCTTGAAATGACTGGCCATGGGTCCCCAGAGCACAGTCGAAAAGCCATTGCCCTAGTTGAAGTCCCTCATTTTACAGATAAAGAAACAGAGTCCCAGAGGAATACAAACTATAGTCAAGATCATTCACTTAGTAGTAGAGTCAGAACTAAAAACCAAGATTCTAAACTGGTCACGGTCATTAATTATTTGAAATACTATAACCATTCTTGGACCTATTTTATGGGTATAAATAGAAATGTTTCCAAAGTGTAGGGTCTTGAGATTTTACCCTATTTACAAACTAACAAATGGGCCTGTTGCTATTTCATAGATGCTGACAAAACACACAAGACCCCTGGGTCAGAAGCAAAGGACATCATTACTCACGGCAAAAGCAGCGGCCAGAGCCCCGCAGCCACTTGCTTCAGGTGTCCCTTCTCCCCGGGTTACACGGGGGAAAGATAAAGGGCTCAGGATGGATGCCTGCAAACAAAATGGGTTGTGTTTAGAGGACAGAAACGCTGAGCTTGGGGGTTCACTGCCTTTGTGGGAAGCAGAAGCAACCTGGCCTTGCTTTTGGGGAAGACAGTACAGTAAGTCCCCTACATACGAACCTTTAAGTTGCGAACTTTCAAAGATGCAAACGTGCATCTGGTTCCAGCAAGGAACCAGAATCTTTGCCATCTACGTCAGGCGTGAGTGAAATTGCAGCTTGCCCTCCATCTCCTATTGCTGACGATCCTTCGGCTCTGCCACCTACCACCTCCTCTCCCTCCTCCAGTCAGTAACTCTTCTTGCCTGTTCACTCGATGCCAGCCCCTGTATGCCAGCTGTTGTACGGTACTATTGTACTTTTCAAGGTACTGTACTGTAAGAGTAAAAATGTTTTATTTTTTTTATGTTTTGCTAGTGTGAAAAGTATTATAAACCTATTACAGCACTGTATAGCTGATTGTGTTAGTTGGGTACCTAGGCTAACTTTGTCAGACTTAACAAACAAATTGGACTTAACGAACGTGCTCTCAGAACGGAACTCGTTCATACGTAGGGGACTTACTGTACCCGATATCTCAAGATTGCTTGCTGCAAACACAAGTCTGATAAGTGGTCTAGTAAAGAGTGGTAAGTGCCTTGCATTCTTGTCCCACTCAGCGAGAATGTGCAGGGACGCTCAGGGCTCATGACGGACTGCCCCTCCCAGTAACTATCCTTTAAACCAGATGGAGAAACAAAACAAATTGGTTTTATGGCATCATATTGCCCATCAGTTTTCCCAGTCCTTCCAAAGCCTGAGATTTGACTTACCACGTTATAGGAAATACAATGTTTTCCAAACACTGTGGTACTTTCTAAACACTTTATGTACTTCTATAACTACTTATTCTACATATCAGTGTTAAAGTATGGCTGTTACATGAGTGACGTTCCAAATACATAACATGGGCACCAATCAGAACAGAAGCGGGCTGTGAACAAGTATACTGCCTGATCTTACCAGCTGCTAAATTCTACTGAGAACTCACGCTCGTGCTTGACTTCGAATACAGGAAGTCGAACACCAAGAATTTGCTGGAGTACATAAAAAATGGACAGACATGCGAATGCACGTAAGTGATGAGGCAGACATGCGAATGCACGTAAGTGATGAGGCAGACATGCGAATGCACGTAAGTGATGAGGCAGACATGCGAATGCACGTTAGTGATGAGGCAGACATGCGAATGCACGTTAGTGATGAGGCAGACATGCGAATGCACGTTAGTGATGAGGCAGACATGCGAATGCACGTTAGTGATGAGGCAGACATGCGAATGCACGTAAGTGATGAGGCAGACATGCGAATGCACGTAAGTGATGAGGCAGACATGCGAATGCACGTAAGTGATGAGGCAGACATGCGAATGCACGTTAGTGATGAGGCAGACATGCGAATGCACGTAAGTGATGAGGCAGACATGCGAATGCACGTAAGTGATGAGGCAGACATGCGAATGCACGTTAGTGATGAGGCAGACATGCGAATGCACGTTAGTGATGAGGCAGACATGTGAATGCACGTTAGTGATGAGGCAGACATGTGAATGCACGTTAGTGATGAGGCAGACATGTGAATGCACGTTAGTGATGAGGCAGACATGTGAATGCACGTAAGTGATGAGGCAGACGTGTGAATGCATGTTAGCGATCACAGTCCTGGTCTGTTTGATCTAATTCAATTGGAAGTCAACCCAGAAAATAACTTTATGGCTCCCTAAAATCCTGCTATTATACTCCCCATTTTCAAATGAATATGAAGAAACCTGTTTGCATAGAAATGAGCTTGTTTGGAAGGCCAGGGTAAAGGATGGCTTCAGCTAAAAGGAATTTTCTAGGGAGCAGCTGTTTGAGAAAGGTCAAAGAATTCTTTCAATTAAAAAAAGAAGGAAAAATAATTTTAGGGGATGTTTTTGTAGTCTTATGAGTGACTAAGGCTCTGGGGACGACACAGTGGCACTTCACATGCTTCTCTGACATATTGTCAATGGAGTCTGTCTCTCCAGGAGGTAAGATATAATTGACAGTGTGAAAAATTTCCCAAAGATATTAGGTAATTTTCGCACTCATTTGGAAGAAATGCTAAGGCTCATGCATGGCTCACAGCCACTCAATCAGCTGCTGGCAATCCCAGAAACATCTCAAGGAGAAAGTTCTTGCTTACTTTCCTCTCATCCTCTTAAGGAAAATTATTTTATGATTTGTTTCTTGGGAGTTCCCCTCAACAACATCTTCCTCACAGCTTTAGAACATCCCGATGAGAAAGGCACAAATGACCTCGCCTGGTGAGTGGAAAAAAACAAAGTACAAAAATGAAGTGCTGTGAGATTCACGAAGTTCCAGTTGTGTGGGTGGATGATGTATGAACACTGATCTGCAGAGCTATGTTAATTTCAATTATCTGGACAATTTCTCCTGTCTCTACTTCACAGACCTGGAACCACTGAGTCAGCAGAGTGAGAGGCAAGAAACAAAGTATGTCTCAGATCTTCACTATACCCTTGTTACCACCGCATCACCAGTCCTAAAATAAGGAAAAGCAATTTACATTGGGGTGCATGTATCCTTTTGAACCTTGAATAGATAAGAAGATGTGGTACATATATACCATGGAATATTACTCGGCCATTAAAAAGAATGAAATAATATCATTTGCAGCAACATGGATGGATCTAGAGATTATTATACTAAGTGAGGTCAGTCAGAGAGAAAGACAAATATCCTATGAGATCGCTTATATGTGGAACCTAAAAAAAAAAAAGGATACATACAAATGAACTTATTTACAAAACAGACTCACTGACTTAGAGAACAAACTTATGGTTACTAGAGGGGAAGGGTAGAGGGGAGGGATATATTGGGAGTTTGGAACTGACATGTACACACTGCTATATTTAAAGTAGATAACCAACAAGGACCTACTGTATAGCACAGGGATCTCTGCTCAATACTCTGTAATAACCTAAATGGGAAAAGAATTTGAAAAAGTATAGATACATGTATATGTATAATTAAATCACTTTGCTGTACACCTGAAACTAACACAACATTGTTAATCAACTATACTCCAATATAAAATAAAAATTAAAACAATAAAACAATAAATAAATAAATAAAATAAAAAAGAAAAGCACATTCACCAAGGGATGGGCACCACATGAGGCATTTTCACACACTGTAACATTTTATCCCCACAACAACCCTATGGGGTGGTGTTTTAGTTCTATTCTGCAGATCAGAACCCAAAAGAACACATCATACTTTCTGAACTCTTCAGAATTGTATAGCCGGAAAAGCTGAAAGGGAATTATTAATTCAGCATGCATATTTGCGCTTTTCAGTTTAGAACTGGTTTTACATTAAATTACATGTGGCGGCATAAAGGCAGAAGAAGTGAGACGGTAATCTGTTTAGTATTTTTTTTTTAAACACCTTTGTTAGTTTCTGCTTTATAACAAAGTGAATCAGCTATACATAGACATATATCCCCATATCTCCTCCCTCTTGTGTCTCCCTCCCACCCTCCCTATCCACCCCTCTAGGTGGTCACAAAGCACTGAGCTGATCTCCCTGTGCTATGTGGCTGCTTCCCACTAGCTATCTATTCTTTTTAGTATTGATGAGTTCTAAAGATCTTAACCAGCCCTGGTCAACTGCAAAATATGGTGATGTTTTAGTTTCTGCGGCTGCCATAACAAATCATCACAAACTTCAGGGCCTAAGACCACAGATACTTATTCTACCACAGTTCTGGAGGCCAGAAGTCTGAAATCAAGGTGTCAGAGGGGCTGCATTCTTCCAAAGGCTCTAGGAGAGAATCCTTCTCTACCTCTTCCAGGAAGCCCTTGTGGCTCCAGGTGTTCCTTGGCTTGTGGTTGCATCACTCCCATCTCTGCTTCCATCTTCACATAGCCTTCTCCTCTTTGTCTGTGTCTTCTCTTCCGTCTCTTATAAGGATACTTTTCATGGGATTTAGGGACCATCCAGATAGTCCAGGATGATCTCATCTCGAGATACTTAATAAGGTCACACTCATAGGTTCTAGGGGGCAGGACTTGGACATATCTTCTGGAGATTCACCATTCAACCCACTACAGGTAGGGTTAGACAAGATAACTTAAAAGTCTCCTGTTCTTGTATTAATAGCATCTCAAATAACTAATAAAAACAATCTGAAAATACAATAAGCCATGTAAACAAAAAGTCCATGAGGACAAAGGTTGTGTGTTTTCCTGCTTTGCTTTGCTTTTCTCTGCTGATCCCAAATGCCTCGCACATACTAGATGCTCAGTGAACAGAGCTGAATGAAGGGGTTCACAGATCATATACGAATGTGTAATGGGGTGGGGGTCATTCTAGAAGAGGGAGCATTTGAGCTAGGCTTCACCGATGAGTTGCTCACTGCTTCTGAATAAAGCGATGAAGCAAGATGGCATCTCAATTCTCAATGCCCAGACTGAGAGAATAACTACAAAGACCTGGGTAGGTAGAGAAACTTACTTGGTTGGAAAGTTTGTACCTAAGAGATGAAGCCAGAAGTCAAAATTTTAAAGCCCAGAGAGGTATGGTAGAAATCAGCATTGTGATCCTCTCCTGTGGGTAGACTGTAGTATGATTCTTTCAAGTGAAGATACCAAAATAAGGTGTGATACCGTGTGCAGGTTAATTTTTGCAGATTAAGACCCCAACCAGAGGTTGTGAGAGCCCTTTTGAGCAGGAGCTCTCAAGAATTAGGAAGCATCAAGACTCCAGTCAGGAGGACTGGAGCCCAGGGCTAGGATGCATTCTTAACATGGTACAACTATAGTTGTATAAAGAAACTTGCATGGAATCCCTGTTTTGCATACTGGAGAAATACAGGAGTTAAGAGAAGTCTGTGACTCAGTGGGCATGCATCCCTACAAGTTACTACACATATGCCACTAGGATGGGGGTTGTATTATTTTACGGACTGTCCTGCCCAGGATCTTAGCTTAGGAAATGATGCGGCTGAGCCCTCAGAAGACGATTCTCCACGTCAGCAGCTAGACTGGACAAGGAAATAACTGACACATTTGGCAAATGAAAATATGGAAAGAAGTACATCCCAGTCAGAGAAAACACATGATAAAATGCACAGAACCAGGGAAAGACAAAACTTGTTTGAAAAGTGGTAGGTAATGCATGGCCAGCAGTTTGGAAACAAAAACTGTAAAGTCCTGTAGGGGACCAGTTGTGGATAGGGAAATGAAAACTAACATTTACTTACATACTTCATGTCATTTAATTTTATGGCAACCTTCCAGAGTTCCCTCAAAGAGTAAGAAACTAAAGTTTAGTTGGGTTAGGTAACTTGCTAGGCTTAATCAATGGAGCAGATGGGATTCCATTCCAGGGCTGTCTTCAAATAACAGACATTCTCCATGGGATGTGAGACTAGACCTGCATTTTCCCTTCAGAAATTGAAAAAAGACCCCCCAGAAGTGATGAACACAATGAACAGCACAATACTGCACATGTGTATGTTTTAAAGAAGAGGAAAGGACACCAGAGGTAGGTACACCTGTTAGGAGATAATTGCAATGATCCAGGTACAAGAAGATAAGTCCTGGGCTTCCCTGGTGGCACAGTGGTTAAGAATCCGCCTGCCAATGCAGGGGACACGGGTTCGAGCCCTGGTCCAGGAAGATCCCACATGCCATGGAGCAACTAAGCCTGTGCACCACAACTACTGAGCCCGTGTGCCACAACTACTGAAGTCCACGCGCCTAGAGCCCGTGCTCTGCAACAAGAGAAGCCACTGCAATGAGAAGCCCGTGCACAGCAATGAAGAGTAGCCCCCGCTCACCGCAACTAGAGAAAGCCCGCACGTAGCAACAAAGACCCAATGCAGCCAAAAATAAATAAATAAATAAATAAATAAAAGAAAATGCATGGTATTAAAAAAAATTTTTTTTAAAAAGAAGATAAGTCCTGCACGAAGATAACAACAGAAATAACATACAAAGTTATACTGGCTGAAGTCAATACTGTACTTGTACCAGAAGTCCAAGTGATACATCTAAGCAGGTAGACTTTAACTTTAAAAAAAAGAAATTTACTTTAATGGCCTTAGGAGATGAGATGGAAGAAAAGAGAAGGCACTTAAAAGGACTCAAGACATTTAAGCCTCATTCTTGTTTTGGAAAAAATCACTGCTTGATTTTTTCCTCTTACTGAACAGAGAAAGACTTTAAAATATTACAGAATTCAACATTTTAAATTTCAAATTTCATGAAAGTCATTAAGTAATTCCCCTACCTCTCAAATATCAGAAAATTCAATGTTTTTAATTTCAGATTTCATGAGGGTCATTTATTAAGTAATTCTCCTGCTTCCCAAAATGGTTTGATGATTTATGAATGACACAGAGATAGTAAAGTTTTGAAATGAAAGGTGCTATATCAATTGAAAATACTTATACTATCTTCATCTATTGAAATAAAGCATAGCAGTGGGGTGTTCTGTAATTCAGAAATGTGGATTTTAATTTAAAAATGGAAACGTGTTTTTATAACTTTATTTTTCTAATGTCAAGTGTAGAGAGGGATAAAGATGGCAGGCAGCTGGTGAGCAGCTTGTAGTTCATTTGACTCAAATTTTTTAATCATTAAAAAAGGAATGAGGAATCTCACTGAGTGAAGCCCAAATGTGGACCCAGAAGAGCAAAGCCCAACAAGAAGGAAGAAAACGTTGGTTGGAACGATGAGTATTGGAGTCAGACTTTTCTGAGTTTGAATCTCAGCTCTGCTACTTAGTACAGTGTATCCTCAACTATTTCCCTCCGTCTTATATTCCCTTATCTGTAAATTGAAGACAGTTATTCCTATCCCAGAGAGTTGCTTTAAGAATTAAACATCATAATATATATAAAATGCTTAGCAAAGTGCTGGGCTCATTTGAAGAGGTTAACAATGGGCACTGTTATGGTTAAGTGAGATTGTTTTCTCTCTCTTTCATTGTGTTGCTGTCCTTGGAGATGCAGGATATCTGCAGAAGCTGGCAATCACACTCTTATCGGGATACCTGTAAGCAGGTTTTCTCTTTTCTAAAGCAATCAATACAACATCCTCCAACCCATGCACCAGTAACTTTCTTTTTTCATTTGTTTCATAGACTGCAACTTCCAGTAACTCACTGTAGCTGGGAGTAAAAATTAGCAGGTGCATGGATTGCATCTGGCATGTGCTGACCACATGAGGAAGGAGCAGAAAAGACAGGAAGAGCTGTGGGAATGGTAGATTCTGGAGGTTTTTCACACATGAAATTTGACAAGAGAAAACTACAGATGGATTCAAATTAACGGGAGTAATTTCTCTCCACATATCACAGAAGCACGCAGAAGAAGCAGGAACAGGTTCTTTGCCAGCCAGGCAGCTCCGCAGTAGGCAAATGACAAGCAGGTGTGCAGATCACATGCCCTTTGAGAGCCAAGGAGATTCCTCTGAGTCTCAGGTGAATGGTGAGGGGGGCCAAGGGAAGCCTCCACTGGTGTTGGAATGAAAATGCTCCTCACTCAAAGATAAGAATGCAGAGAAAGAACAAGCTGAGGTCCGTAAAAGAATCTTCAAGATTAGAAAAAAGAAATACCAGCCAACTGATAAGTGAGCAAAAGATCTGGACATCTCACCAGAGAAGATATACAGACTGTAAATAAGCACTTGGAAAGATGCTCAACATCACATGTCATTAGGGAGATGAAAATGAAAACAAACAAAATACCACTACATAGCTCTGAGAATGGCTAAAATAAAAACTTTGAAAAGCCAACAACACTAACTACCGGTGAGGACTGAAGCAAAGAACACTCACTCATTGCTGGTGGGAATTCAGAAATGCTACAGCCACTTTGGAGGACAGTTTGGCAGCTTCTTACAAAGCTAAACAGAGTCTTACCATACAATATAGTAATCACACTCCTAGGTCTCCTAGGTAATCATATTCCCAACTGATCTGAAAACCTATGTCCACATGAAAACCTGTACATGAATGATTATAGCAGCTTTATTCAAACTGCCAAAAACTAGAAGCAACCAAGATGTCCTTCAATAGATAAACAAATTGTGGTATAATTATTTGGTGATAAAATATGGAATATTATTCAGTGATACAAGAAATGTGCTATCAAACCATGCAAAGACAAAGAACGTCTTAAGTGCATATTGTTAAGTGAAAGAAGCCATTCTGAAAAGGCTACATACTATAGGATTCCATTCATATGGCATTAACTATAGAAATTGTAAACAGATCAGTGGTTGCCGAGAATTCAGGGGCTTGGGAAAGGGTTGAATAGATGAAGCACAGGGGATTTTTAAGGTGGTAGAACTACTCTGTATAATATTATAATGGTGGATACATGACATCATGCATGTGTCAAAACTCATACAGAACTTTACAGTACAAAGAGTGAACCATAGTATATACAATTGAAACAATCTTTTAGAAGGTTGTGGAATCCCAGGATGAAATTCAGACTGTGACAAAAGAATCTAACTGTATTATAAATATATAAACAACCTTACTGAAGGAAGTGGGGAAAAATATGCTGGCTAAGTAACTCTGAAAGTGAGGGACTTCCTTCACTTGGAAGGTGTTAAGAATCCACCTTCCAATCCGGGGGACACAGGTTTGCTCCCTGGTGGGGGAACTAAGATCCCACATGCCACGGGGCAACTAAGCCCGCGTGCTGCAATTACTGAGCCCGTGAAACTAGAGAGAAGGCCGTGCGCCACAAGGAAAGATCCCACATGCTGCAATGAAGATCCCGTATGCTGCAACTAAGATCCGACACAGCCAAAAATAAATAAATAAATAAACGACAAATAAATAAATATTAAAAAAAGAGAAAAAAGTGGATTCTGTAAGACGAAAGGCAAAGGAGACTTCACATAAGCACTGTGTTCTAGGTGATAAAATTGCTTCCCATGAGAATTCTGGTGAACAATTCTGAAACCACTATAATGTCAACTGAAACTGACCAATTAAATGGTAAATTGGTAAATGAATTAAGTACATTAAGTAAAAGCAGATGGTGGGAGTCTGGTATCTCACTGTTGCAGTAACAGATTACAGACAAGCAAGGGGCGAAGTCTAGAATGATTCACGAGGTAAGAGATTAAAGTTGAAGTCATCAGTATGAACTCATGTCCAGATTGACATAGATACACATGGATATGAATATATATATATAAAATATATACAGTTATAGATACAGATATAGACATGTGCATGGGGTTAGTATGCACACATTCACTTCTTTGTTCTCTCAGCTGAGAGGGCCTAGAAGCAACAACACCTTAGTAACAATGAGCACACCTAGTGCCCAGATCTTGTTTTCTATTACCATTCTTGAGAAACGTCTGATTCTAGGACTGAGACAAGAAATGAACAAAATGGGCTTGGAGTACTTTGTACTGCCAGAAAGTAAAGAACTGCTCACTCCCCCGCCCCCCCCACCAATCACAGAAGAAAGTCAAAAAGACACAGGAGGCAACTGGAAGAATTCCCAAAGGTGGAAAATTTGAGCAACGAAATAAGTAGTATTGAATTATAACCCAAAGTGTAAAAGAAACAGTCGTGAGTCATACTGATGCAAATAAGTGACTGAGTGAGTGAATGAATAATGAATGGAGGAGAAAGACAAATTTCCCATGCAGAAGAATTCCATATAATCTACATAAATACTCTTCCTTCAAGGAGAGGCAGCAGAACTCCCCACTCCTTAAGTGTGGGCTGTGCATAGTGATGTCCTTCTGAAGAGGACATTCTGGAAAGGGGAGGGAGAATAATTTCACTGGAAAAACTTGACAAACATTACCTCAGCCAGGTGATCAAGGTGAATATCAACAGTAATAAACCATATTGATAGTATGTATCCTGGATACATTATAATCAGAATGGCACTTTCTCCCTAAAACCATTAACCCCAGTCTAATTATGAGAAATATATCAGACAAATCTCAACTGAGGGACATGCTGCAAAATACCTGACCAGAACTCTTCAAATCTGTCAAAGGCATCAAAAACGTTAAAAAAAAAAAACAAAAAACAGAAACTGGTACAGCCAACGAGAGTCTAAGGAGATGTGATAATTAAATGTAATGTGGTACCCCTGGACAGGGTCCTGCCTTGAGTTAGGCATTTAGCCCCTCCTAGATAGCTAAACTTTGGAGTTAGGTTTCAGGGAACCTTCTGTAGTGCACCAAACACCCAACCTTTGTGCCTCAGGCTCTGTGGGCTGCCAACTGTGGGGGATCTTGCACTCTGCCCTCTCTGCCTGGGATCTGGAGAAACAGAGTTCATGTCTTGGCATTCCCCTGACCCCATCACATACACCAAACACGTTGGTCCAGTGTTTACTGCCCTCAGCCCCTTTTATTTGTCAACTCAGAGTTTGGAGTATTTCCCAGTTTCCTCAAAGACAAGTTTGCTATTTCTCCTTCTCTTTTTTTTTTTTAAAGTTGGTTTTGACATAGAGAGAGGGACAGAAAGATCTTTATTCTAACATCTTTAACCAGCAAGTCCAGTATTACTGTAATTTCAGAGAAGAGTAAGCATTAAAGTTAACTGCAACACTCAGCACTCTTTCCCATCCTTCCCACTATCTTGTATTACATTCACATTTTAAGACCAAGTAGATTGAAATGGTACTTTGAGGCATCTTTTTGAACTTTAAGGCAGTCTTAACAGTAATGTCTTATATACATTTTAGTATAACAGCAACTGCTGAGATATAAGAAAAAAATCCATCTATGTTCCTTATAATATTTTGCCAAACTTCTGGTTAGCAGCAAGGAATTCTAACAGATTGACGTGTGATTTCTTCAAGATTCTACCTAGACTTTGAAGACTTTGTAATATTTCCCATATGTACGTGTTTGTATTGCTCCAGATAGTACTTTTCCATTTAGTTATACCTCACCGTGTGTGACGTATTACGCTTCAGAAACCAGTTAAATTTGACTTTTAAAGTTTTCTTGAAAATAGCACGTAAGCTTGATATTGCCATCAAATTCTTCCCCAAAATTGTTTTCATTTTATATTTACAGCAGTTATCTGCTAAAGATGCTTAGGAAAATAAAAACAGTAATCAAGATTTTTTTTTTTTTTTTTTTTAATTTGGCCTCACCGTGAGGCATGCGGGATCTTAGTTCCCCAACCAGGGATCGAACCCGTGCCCCCTGAAGTGGAAGCACGGAGTCTTAACCACTAGACCACCAGGGAAGCCCCAGGATTTTTTTGTTTTTGTTTTTTAAGAAAGGTATACAGTCATGAGCTCAAATACATCAGCCCTCTGTAAAAAAGATTTAAGTGAAAAGAGAAGATGTGAGATCTTCCTATGACTTTCTACCTATTCCCAAATCTTCGATCACCTTAAATAAGTAAAGATAGTTCTATGTTAGCCTCCCTCACAATATTTGGGCAGCTAACACTGCTGTCAGAACAGCGCTGGGTACAGAAACCTCCAGAGGGGAGGAGAGTGTGTCCTGTGTAGATGGCACAAGACTGCATGCTCTCCTTGGGGGGAGGACAGCTTGTCGCCCAGGCATCTGTCCAGAGGTTTCTGTCCAGCACAGTAGCCTTTACTAGTGTCATTGTCTTGGTCTCTGTGTTCCTCCTCCTCCTCCTTCTTCATTGGAATTTTATTTATTTGAAAGACTTTTCAACTTCAGAGGGAGTATTATTTTAGCAGTGTTTAGCTTTAAGATTTCCATTTCATCTATACTATATCATAGTATGTATGGTCAAGTGGTCAAGATGCCTCCAGGATCCACAGATGGTGATTTGAGCTCAAGGCCCAGAGCCACCCCTTCCCAATGGGTCCCTGCAGGGGAGCCTCTCACCTGTGTGCCTCGCTTTCCTCCTGCTTCAGAGGAAGAGGAAGATAATAGCATCGACCTCACAGAGTGAGTGAAAGGATTACATGAATTAATGTCAAGTCCCTGGCACCCAGTAAGCTTCTGATAAAAGCTGGCTATTACAATTGTAATTATAGGTTTCTTCTCAATTGTCGTATCCTTTTAATTTTCAAGCTTTCCAATTTTACCATTTTATCTTCTTTTACATAGGGTTTAAATTTTTTCTTACTTTATGGAATTGTAATCTTCTATTCTTTCAAAGTTTTAGGGTTTTTTTTAGTTCTTTTTGTTCGTTTTCTAAATTTCATCAATATAGTTTACTTTAGGGGCTTCCCTGGTGGCGCAGTGGTTGAGAATCTGCCTGCCAATGCAGGGGACACGGGTTCGAGCCCTGGTCTGGGAAGATCCCACATGCCGCGGAGCAACTGGGCCCGTGAGCCACAACTACTGAGCCTGCGCGTCTGGAGCCTGTGCTCCGCAACAAGAGAGGCTGCGACAGTGAGAGGCCCACGCACCATGATTTAGAGTGGCCCCCACTTGCCGCAACTAGAGAACGCCCTAGCACAGAAACGAAGACCCAGCACAGCCATAAATAAATATAAATAAATAAATAAATAAATAAATAAATAAATAAATAAAATTAAAAAAAAAAGAAGTCCACTCTTCAATGTCTGTTTAAAAAAAAAAATATATATATATATAGTTTAGTTTAATTCTTTCACGGTTGCATTTATTTTATTCCTGAGCCTTTATCATTTTTTTTTCCTTTTATATTTTTGCTTCTCTCTTTTTCGAACACTTTTAATTTCTAAGCTTCTGGGGTTTCTTTCTAACTTGTTTTTGTTTTAACTATATTTTATTTAATCATTTATATTGCAATCTTTTAAATATTCTTTATTTTTCTTTATTTTATTCTTTCTGTCCTTCACCCTTTAGTCTCAATTTCCGCTCTTCTCAACCTTCTGCCCCTGCGAGCCCATCAGTCCCTAATGCCTTCCATATCTGATGTGGGTTCTTTAACTTCCTTCGTTGTTAGTTTCACACAGGCCCAGGAACGTGGGGTAGGGAGGGTCATGGAGCAGGCACCCAACAGTGGGAATGATTAGTACTTATTTCCTTCCAGCCATCCCCCAGCTGTCCCTTGGGCTCTCATTAATGGAGCTCAAGCTCCCTTCAATGTTGTTCCAAAAAAAATTACACAATGGGTAATTTGGGAGACCTATAGGCTAAAAATCCTCCATAGGACCATGACAAATTTTACAGATATGGTACATTTAGATTGCTTGAATAATTTCTGTTTCCTCTTATTTAAAAATTACTTTTCTTATTATAAAGGTAATAGATACTCAAAAAGATTTTTGGAAAATTCAAGAGTGTATTAAAAAAAAAAAAAACTAAAATTATCTACAATCCCACTAGCCAGAGATTATCACCTTTATACATTAATGTATTTCTGGGACTTCCCTGGTGGTCCAGTGGTTAAGACTCCACGCTCCCAATGCAGGGGGCCCAGGTTTGATCCCTGGTTGGAACTCGATCCTGCCTGCTGCAATTAAGACCCAGTGCAGCCAAATAAATAAATAAATATTTTAAAAAAGACATTAATGTATTTCTTTCCTTCAGACTTTTCTGATCTATATATACTTATACTTTTCCTTTAGGATTAGAGATACATCATATGTAGTAATGTAGTCTGCATTTTTCCACTACCAATATATGATTATTTTCAAAAAATAATTTTTAATGGCTCCTTACATACCACCAAATAGATACACCATATTTAAACATGCCTCCAAGTTGGTGTTACTTATCCTCGTGCATAATCCAGTCTCTTTATGAGAAGCTAAGTACTCTTGGCCCATAGTCTGTCACATGTACAATACAGGGGAAGTAGCCTAGATGCACTTTTCAGAGCCAGATTACATACAGCTTAACTCTAGTAAATTAGAAACTAGATTCTCTTGGGTCTCTGGACTTGGAATCATAAACTTGAGTGGCCATAAGGAACAAGTAGGTGCCATAAATACATGGCCTGGTCTAGGCATAGTGGCAACAATTGGGAGTTATAAGGACTGTGGCCTAAAATCCAGGCCTGGTCTTCTCATTTTCTCAAGAGAAGCTAGAAATCCAAAATTTTAAATGTATTATCTGATTGTGAAGAATTGACAGCTGATGGAAAGTTTTAAGAAACACTGTGCAGGCCAATGCTATGCAAGCAAAACCAAACTGTCTGAGAGCCTGGCTCAGTCCTTGGGCCACAAGTCTGAGGCCTCCACACGAGCTGGATTCTCATGGAAGGAGCCAAATTAAGAACTGGAAAATTGGATAGTTTTTAAATCACAAAATCTGATTGAGATTTAGTGCACAGTGATAACTTTGGTCTCATGCAACCATCTGTTTCAACCAGACATGTACAAAGGGTGGTTTCCACCTTTACTGAACAGATCCAGGAACACATCTATACATAAATGTCCACATGGTGAGCCCAGAAGCATTTGTGAGTCTGTGACGCACTCCTGCCTTGAGAAAAAAGTTTATATTAAGGGTACTGGGGGTGGGGGAGCGGGTCTCCTTTCTCTTGCTCTAATATCAGTGCAAATGCTACTCCTGACACAGGTGAGGAGCAAGGGAACAAAGGCTTTCAGAGAGGTCTGAATCTGCCTAAAGATATGACTGCATAGCTCCTTAGAAGAAGAGTTGGAGGGGAAGAGTTTCAGAGGAATCATAGGATTCAGGGGAGATGTGATGAACTAAGGTTCACATTCCCACCTACTTCCACCGGCCCTGGTTGGCAAGGCTTTGGGACTATGTCAAAATTCCAGTACTTCCAACTGGCAAGAGGGCCTAGATATGATTCAGGGCCTAGATAAGACAAGGTCATGGAGAAATAAAAGTGGTTTACAGAGTGGTTTCTTCAAGGGCAGCTGAAGCATGGCAAACTCAGACTTGGTTGGGGTCGGGGGTCAACAATTATTCATTCAGCAAGTTTTCACCAAGTGCTTATAATATGCCAGGCCCTTCACTAGACATGGGAATTCAACTGAATATTATAGATATGATTGCTTTATAATCTGGAGATGAAGGTAATAGAGAAGGAGGCAGATAATTATAACAGGGTGTAATAAATCTACAATAGGGAAAGTGCAAGATATGATCGAAAGACATGGAAAAATACCTAACCCAAACAGGAGTGTCTCGGAAGGATCACCTGAAAGACCTGTGGAATTAGTTAGGATTGTGTATGTTTCTGTGGTAAGGGTCGGAAACTGTTCCGTATAAAGGGAAATGCATGTGAAAATATGCAGACACCAAAGAGAGCCTGATGCCTTAGAAGAACTGAAAGAAAGAAAAAATAAAAAGCTGAAAAATGGCTGGAGAATTGAGTTCCAGGGGTCAAGGAATGAGAGCTATCTAAGCAGATCCAACATGGTTGGGCACATGAAGAGGAATCTTGGTAGTAGTTATGGATTTAAGTGAGTGTTCAATCACAGCTATTCTTTGACCCGTGGAAGTGCAGGGAGCAGGAATCTACCCACAGAAAGAGAAACGGGCTAGAACCTGGCACAGGGCCAAGAGCCACCCAGGTGGGCGTGGGTTGGGGTTGGTGAGGAAGGATCGAAGCAAAAGCTCTGTCGCACGAATTGGTCAGAATGGCTATTGAGGGCTCACTGCGGGTATAGGTCAATAGCATCACGACTAGGTGTGGATGTGACCGTGTAATTAGGATTGGTTCAGGACTGAGCTGACTAGGGAGCTTGGAGCCTGGATTGGAAGACATTAATTAGTGGTCCTCCCGTGGGGAAGAAACAGGAATTAACGAGTTGCTAGTCTAGAAGTGTCCTTCCCTCTGAGACCTTAGTTGAACTTGTTTTTTAAACATTTTTAATAAAAATTAAACAGACTTTCAGGTTCTGGAAGAGGACCTGTTTGAAATTACTTACACTTTAACAAAGCCCAGATATACTATGTAAGCGATACTTTAGAGATTCTATTATGGAAAAATATTAGTTCAGCTGAGGCATTATGGGGGATAAAATCTCCATGTGGCAAAAGACCTTAAATAAACAAACAAGAAAGGCACACACGAAACCAACGGATAATTTCAGGCCTCAATTCTTCATGATGAAAGAGATTTTTCAATGCTTACATTACACATTCATTAATTAGAAGCACATTAGTAGCTGAGAATTGAAGTGAGCTTATACTAGACAGATGGTGTAAGCCCAATAGCGTGAACTCATGCTACAGAAATAAAAATGTGTCTTTGTAAACAACCAGTAGGCATTAATCTCAAATTGCACAAACCAGTAACACAATGTGGAACTTTTTTATGTAAGCCAAGTAAAACAGTAAAATCAGGATTCACCTCTTCTCTAAACAAAAATGAAAAAGTGAACTGTGTGTCAGAGGCTGTTCTTTTTTGTATACATATGCCCAACAGTATTTTTAACAGTTATCTGTGAACGAATATTTGATGTCATCATACTCTCACCCTTAATGGAGATTTAATGGAAATATTTAATAGCATTTGTAAAGTATCATATCTCATGGTGTTCCTTCAGTGCCTCCATGAGGTAAGTATTACTTAAAGCTTAGAGAAGATAAGTAATTGATCCAAGATGATGGAGCTAGAACTCATGTCCAGATCTTATAAGTCTAAATACAATATTATTTTCAGACTACACTTTGATATATTCTTTTATCTCTAGTGAAGAGGAATTTTGATTCCAAAGAACTGTTTCCTTTCTTTTTCCTCTTTTTAAAAATTTTCATCTTTGGTCTTTATTTTTTCAAATTCAAACATTACACCACAAAATTTTTTCCTCCAGCTGTACATTAATGTGCTCATTTGACTCTCAAACAAACATGTATTAAGGGCCAACCATGCTACTGGCACTGTGCAGGGACCAATAAACAGGACACCTGCCCCTACTCTCATTTTGTTAATGTTAGAAGAACATGTTGAGACAAATATGCACTGTCACACGATATACCTACAAAAAGTTGGCTTGTAGTGATAAGGATGAATTAATTCAAGTAACACAGCTAGTTGTTCCTCCCAACAGGTAGGATCTGGGGAAACCAAATTGAGTCAGTACATTAGGTTTGAACTTGCCTTGGTCACAGGATGTGACAACAGAGCTACCAGAATCTTAGGTGGAAATGTGAAACAGAGATGAGCGGACTATTTGATTGAGTCATGCTGTCATGTTAAAAGGGTATGGAGAGTCAACTAAACATATCTGAGCAAAAAAGATGAGGAAAAACTGATAGAACTGCAAGGAGAAAATAGTTGAAATATCACCACTATTATAATTGGAGACTTCAAACCTTTGTATCAGTAATGGACAGATCCAGCAGGCAGGAAATCAGTAAGGACATAGTTGAAATCAACTATCAGCATCATCAGTCAACTAGATCTAATTGACATCTATAGAATACACCATCCAGTAACAGCAGAACACACACTCTTCTGAAGCTCACATGGAACACTCACCAAGACAGACCACATTTTGAGCCATAAAACACACCTTAACAAATTTAAAAGAATAAAAATCATACAGTGTGTGTTCTCAGACCACAATGGAATTAAACTAGAAATCAACAACAGAAAGATAGCTGAAAAATCCCCAAATACTTAGAGATTATACAACACATTTTTAAAAAATCTCAAGAGAAATTTAAAAAAATATTTTAAAGTAAATGAAAATAAAAACACAACTAATCAATTTGTGGAATACAGTAAAAGAGTGCTTAGTGGGAAATGTATACCATTGAATGAATATTTTGAAAAAGAAGAAAGATCTAAAATCAATAATGGAAGCTCCCACCTTAGGAAACTATAAAAAGAGGAGTAAATTAAATCCAAAGTAAGCACAAGAAAAGAAATAATAAAAATTGGAGCAGAAATCAATGAAATTGAAAATTGGAAATCAATAGAGAAAATCAACAAAACCAAAGCTGGATCTTTGAAAAGATCAATAAAATTGATAAGTCTCTGGCCAGGCTAGCTAAGGGGAAAAAAAGAGAGAGGGAAGACACAATTTGCTAATATCATAAGTGAAAGAGGGAACGTCACTACAGATCCCATGAGCATTAAAAGGATAATAAACTAATATTATGAACAACACTATGCCCATAAACTTGACAACCTAGATGAAACTGACCAATTCTTCGAAAGACACATCTGCCAAAACTCACACAAGAAGAAACAGACTATCTAAATAGGCCTGTATCTGTTAAAGAAACTGAACCAATAATCAATAACCTTCCAAAGCAGAAAGCACCAAGTCCATATAGGTTCACTAGTGAATTCTACCAAACACTTAAGGAAGAAATTATTCTCTAAAATCTCTTCCAGAAGATAGAAGTAGAAGGAATTATTCCTAACTCATTCTATGAGGCTAGCTAACTCCAATACCAAAACCAGACAAAGACACTATGAGAAAACTATAGGCCAATATCTCTCATGAACATAGATCCTCAACAAAATCCTCAACAAAATATCAGCAAATAAAATTCAACAATATACTAAAAAATATATACACTATAATCAGATAAGATTTATTCCAGGTGTGCAAGGCTGGTTCAACAGTCAAAAACCAATTAATGTAATCTATCACATCAACCAGCTAAAGAAAAGTCATATGACTATTTCAATAGATGTAGAAGTATTTGCCAAAATCCAACACCCATTCATGATAAAAACTGTCAGCAAACTAGAATGGAAGGGAACTTTCTGAACTTGATAAAAATCATCTACAAAAACCTACAGCAAATGTTAGACTTAACATTACAACTTTTCCTGCTAATATCAGAAGGCAGAGATGTCCTCCTCACCACTGCTTTTCAACATCACACTGGAAGTCCTAGCTAGTACAATAAGACAAGAAAAGGAAATAAAAGGTATACATATTGGGAAGGAATAAATAAAACTGTCTTTATTCACAGATAGCACTTGTCTATGTAGAAAATCTGAAAGAATTGTCAAAAAAAAAAAAAACCCTCTTGGAAGTAATAAGTCATTACAGCAAGGTTGCAAGATATGAGATTAATATGTCAATTACTTTCCTATATACTAGCAACAAACAATTGAAATTTGAAATTAAAAAAAATACCATTTACATGAACACTCCCACAGAATGATATACTTAGTTATAAATATAACAAAATATGTACAAGATCTATATAAGGAAAACTACAAAACTCTGAAGAAAGGAATCAAAAAACAACTAAATAAATGGAAAAATATTCCATGTTCATGGACAGGAAGACTCAATATTGTTAAGATGTCATTTCTTCCCAACTCTATCCACAGATTCAATATAATCCCTATCAAAATCCAGCAACTTATTTTGTGGATATCAACAAACTGATTCTAAGGTTTATAGGAAGAAGCAAAAGACCCAGAATACCCAACACAGTATTGAAGAACAAAGTCAGAGGACTACCATTACCCAACTTCAAGACTTACTGTAAAGCTACAGTAATCATGATAGTGTGGTATTGGTGAATAGACAAATAAACCAATGGAACAGAGTAGAGCTCCCCCAAAAAACTCCACAAAATACAGTCAACTGATTTTTGACAAAGGAGCAAAGGCAATTCAATGGAGAAAGGAGTCTTTTCAACAAATGGTGATGGACCAACTAGACTTCCACAAGCAAAATAAATGATCTAGACACAAACTTTACACCCTTCACAAAAATTAACTCAAAATGTATTGTACACCTAAATGTGAAATGCAAAACTATAAAACACCTACAAGATAACTTAGGAGAAAATCTTTATGATCTTCGGTTTGGTGCCTTGTTAGATATAATACAAAAGGCATGATCCATGAAAGAAAGAATAAGCTAGACTTCTGTACAACTTCTGCTCTGTGAAAGGCACTGTCAAGAGAATGGAAAGACAAGGCACAGACTGGGAGAATATCACTGCAAAAAGACATACCTGATAAGACCCCATTATCCAAAGTATACAAAGAACTTTTAAAACTCAACAATAAGAAAATGAATAACCTGCTTTTTAAAATGGATATGAATAGATATCTCACCAAAGAAGATATACAGATAGCAAATAAGAAAATGAAAAGATGCTCAAAAGCATTCATCATTAGGGAACTGTAAATTAAAGCAACAATGAGATACTGCTATACATCTAACAGAATGGCTAAAATTCAAAACACTGAAAACACCAAAGGCTGACAAGGATATGGAGCAACAGAGAGTCTCATTCACTGCTGATGGGAATGCAAAATGGTAGAGCCACTTCGGAGAGCAATTTGAAGTTTCTTACAAAATTAAACATACTCTTACCATATGATCCAACAATTGCACTCCTTGGTATGACCCAAAGGAGTTGAAAACTGATGTCCACACAAAAACCTGCACATGGATATTTACAGCAGCTTTATTCAGAATTGCCAAAACCTGGAAGCAACCAAGATGTCCTTTAGTAGGTGAATGGATAAACCGTTGTATCCCATAAAATGGAGCGTATTTCAGAATCTGAAAGAAATGAGGTATCAAGTCATGATAAGACGTGGAGGAACCCTAAATGCATAATGCTAAGTGAAAGTGGCCAATCTGACAAGACTACATACTGTATGATTCCAACTATATGACATTCTGTAAAAGGCAAAACTATGGATACAGTAAAAAGATCAGTTGTTGCCAGGGGTAATCAGGGAGGTGAGAATAAACTGATTGAGCACCGGGGATCTTTAGGGCAGTGCACTATTCTGTATGATACTACAATGGTATATCCAGGTGTCTACACATTTGTATAATACCAAGAATGAACCCTAATGTAAACTATGGACTTCAGGCGATTATGATGTTTCAGTGTTGGTTCATGGATTGTAACAAATGTACCACTCTGGCGGGCACACTGATGGCTGGGGAGGCTACATATGTGAGGGGAGAAGAGGTATATGGGAACTCTGTGTACCCTTTACCTAATTTTACTGTGCATCTAAAACTCTCTCTCTAAAAAAAGAGACTATTTAAAAAGAGAGAGGGAGATGAATAAAGTGATATAGGTCCTCGAGGATTCCCTGACAACCAAGACACGGTCACAACTTCAGTATATAGTCCATCTCCCGCCTGGAGAGGCATAGGTTTGTGGAAAAGATGTCAAGGACATTGACCAGACTCTTAAATTATATGACATGAAAAGAGACTCTCTGTATCAAAAAGAGCAGTAGATTTGGAGTCAAGAGACCTAGTCTACCACTGCATAACTCTGACCTTGATGAGTCACTGAGTTTCAGTTTCCTTGTCCTTGTAAAGATTATTATGAGGATCAAGTGAGTTAGGATCTGTGAAAGTCCTCAAAAATACAAATAGCCATTCTTTTTTTTTTTTAATTTTTGAATTTTATTTTATTTTTTATACAGCAGGTTCTTATTAGTCATCCATTTTATACACATCAGTGTATACATGTCAATCCCAATCTCCCAATTCATCACACCACCACCCCCATCCCCTGCTGCTTTCCCCCCTTGGTGTCCATATGTTTATTCTCTACATCTGTGTCTCTATTTCTACCCTGCAAACTGGTTCATCAGTACCATTTTTCTAGGTTCCATATATATGTGTTAATACACGATATTTGTTTTTCTCCTTCTGACTTACTTCACTCTGTATGACAGTCTCTAGATCCATCCACATCTCAACAAATGACCCAATTTCGTTCTTTTTTATGGCTGAGCAATGTTCCACTGTATATATGTACCACATCTTCTTTACCCATTCATCTGCCGATGGGCATTTAGCTTGCTTCCATGACCTGGCTATTGTAAATAGTGCTGCAATGAACATTCGGGTGCATGTGTTTTTTTGAATTATGGATTTCTCTGGGTATAAGCCCAGTAGTGGGATTGCTGGATCAAATGGTAATTCTATTTTTAGTTTTTTAAGGAAGCTCCATATTGTTCTACATAGTGGCTGTATCAATTTACATTCTCACCAACAGTGCAAGAGGGTTCCCTTTTCTCCACACCCTCTCCAGCATTTGTTGTTTGTAGATTTTCTGATGATGCCCATTCTAACAGGAGTGAGGTGATACCTCATTGTAGTTTTGATTTGCATTTCTCTAATAATTAGTGATGTTGAGCAGCTTTTCATGTGCTTCGTGGCCGTCTGTATGTCTTCTTTGGAGAAATGTCTATTTAGGTCTTCTGCCCATTTTTGGATTGGGGTGTTTGTTTCTTTAATATTGAGCTGAATGAGCTGTTTATATATTTTGGAGATTAATCCTTTGTCCGTTGATTCGTTTGCAAATATTTTCTCCCATTCTGAGGGTTGTCTTTTCGTCTTGTTTATGGTTTCCTTTGCTGTGCAAAAGCTTTGAAGTTTCATTAGGTCCCATTTGTTTATTTTTGTTTTTATTTCCATTACTCTAGGAGGTGGATCAAAAAAGATCTTGCTGTGATTTATGTCAAAGAGTGTTCTTCCTATGTTTTCCTCTAAGAGTTTTATAGTGTCCAGTCTTATATTTAGGTCTCTAATCCATTTTGAGTTTATTTTTGTGTATGGTGTTAGGGAGTATCCTAATTTCATTCTTTTACATGTAGCTGTCCAGTTTTCCCAGCACCACTTATTGAAGAGACTGTCTTTTCTCCATTGTATATCTTTGCCTCCTTTGTCATAGATTAGTTGACCATAGGTGCATGGGTCTATCTCTGGGCTTTCTATCTTGTTCCATTGATCTATGTTTCTGTTTTTGTGCCAGTACCATATTGTCTTGATTACTGTAGCTTTGTAGTACAGTCTAAAGTCAGGGAGTCTGATTCCTCCAGCTCCGTTTTTTTCCCTCAAGACTGCTTTGGCTATTCGGGGTCTTTTTTGTCTCCATACAAATTTTAAGATGATTTGTTCTAGTTCCGTAAAAAATGCCATTGGTAATTTGATAGGGATTGCTTTGAATCTGTAGATTACTTTGGGTAGTACAGTCATTTTCACAATATTGATTCTTCCAATCCAAGAAAATGGTATATCTCTCCATCTGTTGGTATCATCTTTAATTTCTTTCATCAGTGTCTTATAGTTTTCTGCATACAAGTCTTTTGTCTCCCTAGGTAGGTTTATTCCTAGGTACTTTATTCTTTTTGTTGCAATGGTAAATGGGAGTGTTTCCTTAATTTCTCTTTCAGATATTTCATCATTAGTGTATAGGAATGCAAGAGATTTCTGTGCATCGATTTTGTATCCTGCAACTTTACCAAATTCATTGATTAGGTCTAGTAGTTTTCTGGTGGCATCTTTAGGATTCTCTATGTATAGTATCATGTCATCTGCAAACAGTGACAGTTTTACTTCTTCTTTTCCAATTTGTATTCCTTTTATTTCTTTTTCTTCTCTGATTGCCGTGGATAGGACTTCCAAAACTATGTTGAATAATAGTGGTGAGAGTGGACATCCTTGTCTCATTCCTGATCTCAGAGGAAATGCTTTGAGTTTTTCACCATTGAGAATGATGTTTGCTGTGGGTTTGTCGTATATGGGCTTTAGGATGTTGAGGCAGGTTCCCTCTATGTCCAGTTTCTGGAGAGTTTTTAGCATAAATGGGTGTTGAATTTTGTCAAAAGCTTTTTCTGCATCTATTGAGATGATCATATGGTTTTTATTCTTCAGTTTGTTAATATGGTGTATCACATTGCTTGATTTGCCTATATTGAAGCATCCTTGCATCCCTGGGATAAATCCCACTTGATCATGGTGTATGATCCTTTTAATTTGTTGTTGGATTCTGTTTGCTAGTATTTTGTTGAGGATTTTTGCATCCATATTCATCAGTGATATTGGTCTGTAATTTTCTTTTTTTTTTTTTGTATCTTTGTCTGGTTTTGGTATCAGGGTGATGGTGGCCTCATAGAATGAGTTTGGGAGTGTTCCTTCTTCTGCAATTTTTTGGAAGAGTTTGAGAAGGATGGGTGTTAGTTCTTCTCTAAATGTTTGATAGAATTCACCTGTGAAGCCATCTGGTCCTGGACTTTTGTTTGTTGGAAGATTTTTAATCACAGTTTAAATTTCATTATTTGTGATTGGTCTGTTCATATTTTCTGTTTCTTCCTGGTTCAGTTTTGGAAGGTTATACCTTTCTAAGAACGTGTCCATTTCTTCCAGGTTGTCCATTTTATTGGCATAGAGTTGCTTGTAGTAGTCTCTTTAGGATGCTTTGTATTTCTGCGTTGTCCGTTGTAACTTCTCCTTTTTCATTTCTAATTTTATTGATTTTAGTCCTCTCACTCTTTTTCTTGAAGAGTCTGGCTAACGGTTTATCAATTTTGTTTATCTTCTCAAAGAACCATCTTTTAGTTTTATTGATCTTTGCTATTGTTTTCTTGGTTTCTATTTCATTTACTTCTGCTCTGATACTTATGATTTCTTTCCTTCTGCTAACTTTGGGTTTTGTTTGTTCTTCTTTCTCTAGTTCCTTTAGGTGTAAGGTTAGATTGTTTATTTGAGATTTTTCTTGTTTCTTGAGGTAGGCTTGTATATTCTACTCCGCCATCTTGGTTCCGGCTCCTTTACCCAAATGGTCAATCTTATGGAAGATTGAAACCACAGACAGATACAGTGCAAACCTGGCTGAAACAACCCAAGTCCGCCAGGAAAAGAGGCTTAAATGCCCAGGTTGCAGGACAGGATATTGGGAGCAAGAGTCAACTAGCTCTGATGAGTGAGTACTTATGGAGAAGTTGGAAATGGAAGAAGTCAATAGTGACCTCAGGACTTCTACTGGCAGTCCAGGAGAAAAAAACATGCAGTGTCCCTCAGACACAGGACAAGTTAGGAGCAGTTTTTCAGGGAAAATGGTGCGTTAGCTTCCAAGTGGAAACATCCACTGAATAATTCAAAATGTTCAACAGCGACTCAGAAGAGAGACTGAGGCCGTAGATACAGAGTCAGATGCCGACTGCTTCAAGCTGACGGGTGGAGACACAAGCCCCAGTGAGCTCTGGAGGCAGAGCACAGGGAGCACAGCAGAGGCCTGGGAATGAAGAGCTCGATGGCTGACCCTGCCCAAACGGCTCCGCAGTGTCCAAGAGAGGTCGTGGGTTGTAAACTGAAGTCACCAGACATCCATCCTCCAAGCACTGCCCTTGAAATCCTCCTCCTCCAATTCAAACCTGAGGTAACTAATCAAATGAGACAAAAACTTCCAGAGATTTGTTCTTTTACTGCACTAACCATCTCTCTTCTCCAGGCTGTTCTCCAAAGTCTTCACTGAATACTTTAATAAGCTTTTACTAGCTGTCACCTCCATATGTATCTGCCAAGGAAAGTCTTCCTGTGTGTGGTATCTAACAAGCTGGACGCTTTAGCAGGTATTGAAATAGGGCCTGAGGACATGACAACTTGTGATAACTGCTCCGGAACTCTTACAGGCAAACATCCCAAGGCTTTTTTAAGGTATTTTTCTTTTTAAGTCCTGGACCACTGACCTCATTAGCTCCAAGGCTCTCAGCACTGTGGGAGCTCCATTCCTTTCCTTCCATTGTCAGAGCCAACAATAGCCCTGTCCTCTCTGGTCCAATTGTGTCTTAGGTTTCCTGTCATGGCTACATTCATAACCCTTCACATTTCAAGGACAATGGAGATCCAAAATTTGACCACTCAGAGAGAAGTTTGGATTTTGTTTTATTACTGATTCTTGTTCCCTTATAACTCTGATAATTTACAGTCATTCTTTGAGCTAACACGGCTTTTGGGTTTGGTTTGGTTTGTTGGGCCCTTGGCCTGAGCAAATGAACCGAGCAGTGCATTTCATCCATGTGCTTCATCCCCCTGCAGTCAGGCTCACATCTCAATGCCAGCTGTCCTGTGCCTCCTGAGAGAAGATGGGCACAACACAGGGAGACTCAGAGGGATGGGAATCAAGCACCCCTGGAACACAACAAGGCATCAACAGGGGGGCCTTAGTTCAATGTAGTCCAAGTGTACAAACTTGGGAAATGTGCTTGTCCACAGAAATAAATACCAGTTCCCCAGCGACACCCCTACACTTCCTGTCAACTAAAAAGAGTCCCCAAAAGAGGCCAAAAAGCATCGTGTAAAATATTATCTTTATTTTAAGTGATTCAGAGCCCTTTTTCACTTTTCAAACATCGGCTCATTATCCCAGCACATTTAATAATTTCCTGCGTGTAGAGTTGTACTAGGCATTTTACAAAGCTAATTAAACAGACACAGTGCCTAACCTCTAGGCGTTTATAATTTAAGGAAGATGATGCCAGTGGAGACGGAGGAACTAATTCAGGACTTAAAGAGAACTGAACGAGGCCCACGCAACCGTGTAGATGAGCTACAGAAGTTAATGTGTTATTGGGTGTCTCCCAGCAGTGATAGGACTATTCCAGCTTGCCTGGGGATTCCAAAAGTTTCTAAACTAAGTTACTAAAGTTCCTTAAGACTATTATTTCTCTTTTCAATCCTGTATACTCACTAGCTAAGCCAACAAAAGTGGATAACAGACAATACATTCCTGTCCTTCCGTTTCGTAGCGTGAGCTCCCCAGAAGTAGACGGACACCTTTGAAGACAGGCCCCGCCCCTTCCTTAACACAGGCCTATTTCTTTGCTGACTCAGCTTTAGTCTGTTCTGATGATTCCAACCTGGGATCCTTTCTGTCTTCTCTAGACCTTCTTCCCACAATCATCTGCCCGCCCAAAGAGGACAAGGCCCAGCTTTTTCCATCTCATTCCCAATCATGCACCTATTTCAGACAGGTAATTAATAACTGGGCACAGTAAGTAAGGTCAATGAAAGGGCTGGGGTCACCAATTCACATCAGGGGTCCCCAAACCCCCAGAGAACCAAGAATTGTATTTGGACAGAGCAGTTTGAATAACTTTACAAAGTATATTAAGAAAAAGAATGCATTAGATGCAGGGCCTGACCAAGAGTTTAAGAGCCCAGGGTAAAATTCTTGTTACTGCTTTGTATGAAAGCAGAGTTACGTTTTCTATGAACAGTGGTCAGTTCTACTGTGAAGGCGTTGGTCCCTTTAAAGTGGCAGAGGGCAGTGTCTGAAGCTGTTGCTAGGAGTAAGCCAGCAGGGCCAGGCAAAGACTACACGGGCTCTACATGGGACCAAAGCGCCAGGTGGCCCGTGTGGTCACTGGTCCACAGTCAGCCCTGACTGGCACTGATACATGCATAGTAGAGTCTGCGCGTCCCTTCAGATCCAGCGCTCTACTGCTTCTGCGCCTCTGTGGGCAACGGGCATCTTTGGCGGGGCTGGGAACCCCTCATCAGGGTTCAGCCCTCAGTCCTGCCCTCTGAGCCACGCCACCCTCTCAGGCACTGCCACAGAGCAGAACGCAAGTCCCTGCTCTTTCTAGGACCTCTGCCCAGAATCCACGAACTCTCTTCTATCCTCTTTTTTGCATCTTTTCAAAGACCCAATCCTCTTTAAGCTGTAGACCTCCAAAACGCCTTGTGAATCTTTTCAATGGGTTTCAGCTTCCCAAAAATCCAGAAGGTGTGTGGCTTGCAGGAAACTTTGGCTTTTGGCTCAGAAACTAAACCATCCCTGAGATAAGAAGGCCCAAAAGCTCTGGCTACTTGCTTAAAAGAGGGAAAGGGAAAAAATATAGGAAGAAGTATGTTGCCCAGGAGGTATGACTGGTGTCGTGCAGACACAAAGAGCAGGGGTCTACCTCTGTGGAAGGCCTAGAGATGGGGCAGAAAAATGATTTTAAGATGAGTCTTCAAGTACATAAAATTTACATTTGATCTTCAAGAATATATACTTTGCAGATTAGGGAAAACCTGCATAAATTTTTTTTCTGATGTATAAATTTCACTGAAGGTGGTCCACAAATGTAGCAGAAACCACATTTTTTTTTTTCACTATGTGGCAGATTTCCTAGTGATGACAATAACAGTGACAATTAAAATGAAAACACAGAATGTCATAAACTCCAAAAAATTTTCTGACATCCAAGTATATATATTTTTTAGGTTTGCCTGGAGGGACTGTGGAGATCAAGTTAGTCCTTATTTTCCACTCGCCTTACTCCTCATGCCTAATTGGAACATGCATGGAGACTGACATGAGTTTGAGTGATTGAGTGAAATCAGACATATTGAACTTCCCAGGTCTAGTAATTAATACCTTGTCATATAGGAAGACAGTGGTGCACTCAAGGGGAAAAGCCTAGGAGTAATTATACAGTGGCCAGGTTAGGGCTTAGTAAGTGACACTGACTTATTGGCCCTGAGCTTCTGACATTGCCTGTCAAGATTGATTTATAACAGAAATGACTCATCTGCACTTCTCAGCCTCAGATCAAGTGTGTGTCCTTCGCTCAGGGAAGTCTAACTTTCTTTGGCAGACGGATGGAGTCAAAGTCTAAGTAACCTGATGATAAATCACATGGAAGCCATTGCCTGTTACCTGATTCTCAGATAACCCATTCCACGTTCTATGCTGTCATTTGACTAGTCCCTACGCCTTTATAGAGGATCAATACAAAGACCGCCCTGAACTAAATTACAATATTTCTCGGAGGCAGCATGGGGGGAACAGCGTTATTCGTAAAACAGAACACTGGAAAGAAGGAAAAAGAGGAGGAAGGAAGGAAGAAGGAAACACATATTGAGCATCTTTAAGATACAGCTAGGCTCTTTCTCTTATAGTTATGTATGTTTTTACAAGTCTGCATGATCCAATCAAAGGGCCAGGCCACCAAGTATAATCTGCCGTGGACAGAATTACCCAGACTGAGAGTACCCAAAGCTTGGACAAAAAGGGATGATTTCAAACATCTGGGAGTCTGTGGAGACCCCATGCCACTGGCAAACAAGAAACTGAAATCCAGTAAATGCTGCAAAGTTGGAAAACAACAAAATTTGTGTGGCCAATCTATGCATCCTTGTTCTACTATGTCCCAGCTGGCAGACCTAAGATCAGGTCTTAACATCTCTTAGCCTCTGTTGCCTCATCTCAAAAACAGAGAATTAAATGTCACAATGTGAACATCAAAAAGACAAATAATCCAATTAAAAATGGGCAAAGGATTTGAATACACGTTTCTCCAAAGGAGAATACAAAGGAGTATCCGAATGAGATACACAAATGGCCAATAAGCACATGGAAAGATGCTCAACAATATTAACCGTCAGGGAAATGCAAATCAAAATCACAATGAGATGCCACTTGACACCCACTAAGATGACTATAAAGAAAAAAGAGGGAGACAGAAATGGGAAGCCCCATCCAATGCTGGTGAGAATGTAAAATGGTGCAGCCACTGTGGAAAACAGTCTGCCAGTTCCTCAAGTGGGTAAAAAGAGTTACCATGAAACCCAGCATCCCACTCCTAGACTTTTAACCAAGAGAAATAAAAATATATGTCCACACAAACATAAGTACATGAATATTCATAGCAGCATTATTCATACTTGTTAAGAAGTGGAAATAACCCAAATGTCCATCAATTGATGAATGGATGAAACAAAAAAAGTAGTATATCCTTACAATAAAATAGTATTAAGCAATAAAAAATAATAAATCAATGAATAAATGGCATAGTGTGTGTATAAAGTCCCTAATAGAGTGCTTGATAGATACTGATTGCTCAATAAAAATGTTGGTTCTCCTCACCACCATCACTAGGATGAAGGGACTCAGCAGAAGCAGGTTGGGAGAACAAGAGAGAGTCCACACTTGGAAGCCAAGAGCTATAGTCTGAAACTCACCCAACTAGGAAGTTCAGTGGTTTAAAAACTAAAACACATTTTTCATTATATTTTCTAGGCCAAAGAGATTTCTACCTTATGTAAAATTAAGACTAATTTCATTTTTCAAAAATTTAATTACACATTCTAAACCTTCATAAACTCCATTAAACCAGTGTTTAGAATACATATTGGGTTAAGTCATACTTCATTTCCTGGTATTTTAAATGTTATTCGTGACTTGATTTTACTCTGTTTTCTGCATAGCACTCCATTTTTATTTTTTTTGAAAGGGGAAAAGAAGTACTTTATATAACAAAGTTGAGCTTATAGAAAACAGCCCAGTCTTCAAAATACAGGATGAGACTTAATTCAATTTTGGCCAGGTAGCATCCAGTCGCTTCCCAGAACAAAATGCAGAAACGATGGAAAAAAACCCTATCACTGACGTGAATTTCTGAAATAGTGTCTTGAGTTAGTCAAGATCTCAGAAGCACTCCTCAGTTAAAACAGTAATTTCCATGGCCATGGAGTTACTGAGTTTCAGAATATCTGTACAGCCTAAAGGATAGGAAGTAGCCATCAAAACCAAAGAACCTACACAGGTTAGGGCACCAAAGATAATTACCAAACAGTAGAGGCAATAAATCTCCTCTCAATTCTGTATCTGGTCTCAAAAGCCTAAAATGGGGGTGGGAGAAATCTTGGGTCTGCTAGGATTCCTTTACTGTTTGCATGAAAACCTAATTAAAAAAAAATCTCCAGCCTGTCCATACCTTCTCAGGGGCCTCCGTGTCTCCAAGAGCCTGGACATTTGGGGTGGGGTTGATGAGAGGAGAACAGGAAGAATGCAGGAGGGCTACTCTGAGGTCGTAGATGCCTTAGAAGTGGAGACTTTGGAATAAAACTCTTCTGAAAAGGATGTTAAGAAATTGTTAGTCCAATGTTTCTGAACAGAATCTAAAGCACAAGGGATTTAGTGTTGGTGTAGGATTTTCTAGGTAAGATAGAAGGAGATACCCCCAGATAGACCACTGGGCTTACACTCAGCCAGGTCACTGTCACCACAGGCACTGTCCTCCTGGCTGCCACCATCATGTGACCAGAAAGTATAACCCCAGGGGCGCAGTGTGAACACCTGGGGGCTATGCCCTTCAGATCTCTCAGCTGCAGGTGACAAGGACCCTGGCCTTGGAGGCCATGAGGGCAGTGACATTTGATAACGGTCCCCAAGGTAAGAACAGAGACAAACATCTGCCAGAAGTACAGAATTAAGTTTCCCCAGCCCTAATAGTGAGGAGAGAGGTGTTTTAGGGGTGACCTAATTTTAGTATCTCACTTAATTCTCTCCCAGAAATGTCCTTCTTTGCTCACACCATGGGATCCCCCCACATGAAATACACACTGGCAAAGAAATCAGGGGCTCTGGAGTCGCTCCTTGGTTCTCTCTCTACACTTTTTTCTACATACTTTAAAAAAGTCATTTAGCTAAGCTGTGGCTTAGTTTCCATATCTGCCATCAGTGTACATCAGTTCATTGACATTCATGACAAAAAGACATCTGACCTAGAAATAAGGTACTAAAATTAGCTCTCAAATTCTACTTTGGGTCCTTAACCAGTTTATCTAAAATGACCTCATTAATAAAAAAACAACATAGTATTATGCTGTTCTATAACATACTGTAAAATACATATATGGTGTGAACATCACGTGTATATTACCCAATGAAAGCTCAGCCTAGATATCAAATCAAGAATGCAAAGACCAGGGTGGTCTTCTGGTGTTCTATTCAGGAAATCTGTTACCAAAAGCAGCTACCACTTTTAATGGTCTTTAAGGACAGCACCTAACTAAATAGTTCTGTGTTTGGCCATCGGTTTAGGAGGATTTTCAGTTGCCCGATACTGTCTATAAAGGGACAGAATTGTGATGGTGGAATATGGTTGTGTTTGTCTCAAGTAAACTGCATGCACGATGGTGGTCAGAATACGCTAAAGGACAGAGAGCTGGGACTTGATTGGGCTTATAAAGCTGGTTGTATGTTCTATTTTGTGCTGGTTTTCTAATTAATATCCATTTCATAAATATCTCTATTATGGCAGAATTTGATCCGAGACCTGCGTCTTTTATGAGCTGTACCAAGGCTGGGGGGGATTATTTACCTTCATCAACTTCAGACTTCTCCAGTGTCTGTCACAATCGACCAAAAAGAACTGAAAAATTTTTGTGTGACCAATTCGCTTATAATATGCAGCTAGTAAGAATATTACAAGTAAGATTATTAGAAAAGACTTCATTTTCATCAAGGAAGCCTTGAATTTTATTTGATAACCCAATGTCTATAAATTCTTTGTATCAGAATAAGAATTCAAATAAGAACTCTTAGGTGTCATTCAGGGGTACGTGCTTCTTCTCCCCCTTACCTCCTTTATGCTTTCGAAGGAAGAGATCCAACAAATATTTATCAGACAATTACTAACTGCAGGGTTCTATGCTGGGCACTACCAAGGGTACCATTACATGTAGCTTGTGATTTGTGAGCATAAGTAACTTCCGTGAAATTGTCAGTAAGACGGAAGTAAGACGGGGCTGTGAGTCAGGAGACCCAGGCTCTAGTCCCAACAAGCCCACCAGCATTTCCTTGGGCAAGCCCACTTACTTCTCTGAACTTCACCTTTCCATCTGACAGCAAAGGGGAGGGACTACGTGGCCTCTCTAGTTTCTTGCCTTGTAACTTCTTTAATTCTATGATCAAGGTCCATGAACTTATTACTACGCTGCACCAGGAACTTTACCAGTTCTTAGGATTACAAAAGTTTGGGATTACAAAGATGAAGAAGATATGGTCCCTCCCCTACACAGCACATATAATAGTAGGAAAAACAAAGGGAATTCATCATGATAATAGTATTATCCTTGTTTACACAATATTATTGTCATCACCCCCATTTTCATTGAGAAATATCCAAAGAACTTAAACCAACATTGCTGCTTTTCCAGAAACAATCGGTGAGTGCTATAAATAGGAAGATCATCTAAGGCTATAGGAGAGACAAAAACCATCATAGTTGGTTCAAGTAATTTTGACTCAGGCTATAAGGCTGGACTTTGATGTCACTCCCTTCTCATCAAGTATTGTTTAAGGAATATAAAAAGGCTTTGCCTAAAAACCCAAGCCCTGATATTTCTCCTGAAATTCCTACCATTAGGGTCACTTTTAGGCAACATATCCATAATTTTACCTGAAAGGGATACTGCACTGAGTCATTAGGAGCCTTTATTGACAACATTATGGATAAGCTTATCAAACATACAAGATAGCTAAGTTTTATCAACCTGGGAAAAGGATAAATAAACCTCTTTTCAGCTCTTCTCCTTCCAAATACCTCCATCAGGATGTCCCACCAGAACCTTCAGGTCAATATTTTAAAATCCAAGTTACCCTTCCCACCAGATCCTACTTTCTATCCCAACCGCTCCAAACCAACCTTCTCTACCTGATGTCTCTCTATTAATGTCGCCATTTTTTTCCTTAGTCACATTAACTCAGAACCTTAAAACCAGCTTTGATCCCTTCTTTTTAGTCCTTACTGCTCAAACCTTGTGGATGCACTGTTTGCCATGTTTCTCTTTTGAAAATTGAGGTAAAATACATGTCACATAAAATTTACCACCTTAACCATTTTCAAGCGTACAGTTCAATAGTGTTAAGCACATGCACACTTATTTTTGCAATCAACCTTCATAACTCTTCTCATCTTGGAAGACTGAAACTCTAAACCCTTTAAACAACTCTCCATTTTCCCTCCCCCTCAGCCCTGGCAGTCACCGTTCTACCTTCTGTCTCTATGGTTTTGACTACTCTCTACGTCAGTCATATAACTTCAGTCACGCAATGTGTGTCTTTCTTGTGATTAGCTTGCTTCACTTAGCATAATGGTCTCAAGGTTTACCCATGTTGAAGAATGTCTAAGAATTTCCTTCCTTTTTAAAGCTGAAAAAATGTTCCATTGCACATATAAACCACATTTGTTTATCCCTTCATCCAACAACGGGCACCTGAGTCGCTTCCACGCTTTGTGTATTGTGAATAGTGCTGCTATGAACAGGGGTGTACAAATATCTCTTCAAGACCTCGCTTTCAATTCTTTTGGGTATATACCCAGAAGTGGTATTGCTGAATTGTATGGTAATTCTAGTTTTAATTTTTTAAGGCGCCACCATACTGTTTTCCATAGTTGGCCGTGTCTCTTGCCTCTGCAGCCCACTATCACCATCCTCATTCAACCTCACCATCTGTCCCTGAACAATAGCAGAAGCCTCCAAACTCTTCTCCTGTTCCCATCCATTGAGCATACTACTGCCAGACTCATTTTCCTTTAAGTGCAGTTCTGATATCATTTCTCTGCTAAAACAATAACAACTACAAAACTTCAGTGGCCCTATTACCTGCCAATTGAAGCACTCTTTGATCAGATTTTCAAGGGTAGTCAAAATATGGCCTCACCATGCTCCTACGAGGCCATGCTTCAGCATGTCCTTTCCTCTTTCATTGCCCATGTTCTCTGCCTTCCTGTCAACATTTGCTCCACCTGCTGAAACATCCTCACCCCTTAGAAATGATTTTACTTGGCACTTGCACTAAATAGTTAAAATGCCTCTACCAAATCTGAGTGCCTATCAGCCTAGGATTCATCTACGTAGCTCCCGTGTATCCATGTACCAGAAACATTCACTACATTCCACATTTCATATGCAGTGTCTTCTCCACAACACTGAAAACCTTAAGGACAGGAAAGGGGTCTATTTTATTTGCTGCACACCCCCCAGGGCTCTACATTGTTGGGCATTTGATAAACACAGAAGAACTGATGGCTGTTTCCTAAATATGAACTCTTCTCTCTCTCTTGAAATTTCAACACTTTTAGAACTGAATCAGGTTTATCAACGAGCCCTCTGAAGATGCTCTGAGGGCTCTTTATTTAGGGCCTAAATTAACCAGTTTGACTGTCTGTGTTGATCAGACCAAAGAGATAATAGCTAAATAACTGCTTCCCTTGAGCAATATAGAATCAGTCATCACTGGATTTCATATTGGACTTTCTGCAATTAGTTCGTTTTCCCTTAATGATGGTCATTGTCTTCCAAATGCTCTATGCTCAGAAATAAATTATGATTATCTAATATTCCCTGAGACTCATGGAAATAGATTCAAGGAATATTATTCAGTAGGCAGAGTATTATTAACTCAGCGAGAAGTTTATAAGTTATCTCCTTTTTAATTGGTTTGCTTTATTATTCTTTTCCTGCTCTATTGGACAGAATACAATAAAAAGAATCACGACTTTTGCCAGGGAAAGACAACATAAAAATAAGTTAAAACAGGAGGCAACACGACACGCATGGTACAATTTTAAACTAAAATTATAATACGTAATAAAACTCAAAATGAGTTGCAGCTGGGGTTTAAAAACTTCCCTGTATCATTGGAGAGAAAATTGACTAATAAACAATCTCCCCCATACTAACAAATCAGTGTACATATGCAAATAAAATTAATCCACTCTATAAAAGGCTGAAACGAAATCCATAAAACGTGTAGGAAGCTGCCATTTTTCCAGAACGACTGGAGGAGAGAATCAGAGGAGGGCAAGTCCCGTTGAGTTTGGGGGACGGAGGACCAGAAGAGGAGGATGAGATCAGCAAGCTAGGGAGAGGAAGGCGAGGCAAAGACAGCAAGTGGGACCCAAGGCGAGCAACCTGAAGGCCTGCCAGAGACTGAACGGAAGATGAGAACGAAGAAGGTAGTTGAGAGAACACAGTGAGGAGAGAGGAGAGAGTCACACCATGTAGCTCTTTGGTCTGGGAATTCTACATTTGTCTGACGGCGCCTGACACATCTTACCAGGCCAGAGGCAGCATCTTAAAGGAGCCGAACCAGGCTGTACAGACCTGTCTTTTACCTCCTATTTGATTGTAAGCTCCTCGAAGCCAGAATCTGTCCTTGACTCGTGTTTGTACACAGCACAAATATGCAAGCATTTGCACACCATAAAGCGCTTGGTACATGTTTAAGACATTAATATGTGAAGTACCACAATATCCCAGAGCCCACCTTGAATTATTAATTCAGATTAGTCTGTGATCGGTAACCTAGGTCTTCATATACTCCAACTTGCCTGGGATAGTTCTAGTTAACACCTGCTGTCCCCGCAGAGCTCTCCCTTTCACTCTCAAAAGTGTCCATGTTTGGAAGATAAATTTTATGGTAATTCTAGTTATAACATAGCCTGAAAGTTGATTTCTAGAATTCCCTGTCAACTTGTTTACTGGCCACTGTCTCTTTCCGATCAAAACAGAAAATAGACTATGCAAATTAACATTGCAAATACTGGGACTCTGGATTACAGGTAAACGAATTTAGTTATTGTTATTCTGACATTAGCAATGGTTTCTAGAGAAACAGTTTTCTAAACTCAATGAATATGTATCACTACCTAGTGATTTCTGTTATCAATTTTTTCCAGTGTGAATGTATAGCAGAAAGGTTACTACCTTCAACCTTTTGGGATATCAGTATAATACATTGTTAAATACGGAGCCACAGCCATATTGAAAATTAGCTACCTTCGTGTATGTGTGTACACATATTTACTTGTGGAAACAGAAACATATATATATATATTTTTAATCGGTCATCAATTTTATACACATCACTGTATACATGTCAATCCCAATCGCCCAATTCAGCACACCCCATCCCCACCCCACCGCTGTTTCCCCCCCCTTGGTGTCCATACGTTTGTTCTCTACATCTCTGTCTCAACTTCTGCCCTGCAACCTGGTTCATCTGTACCATTTTTCTAGGTTCCGCATACATGCGTTAATATACGATATTTGTTTTTCTCTTTCTGACTTACTTCACTCTGTATGACAGTCTCTAGATCCATCCACGTCTCAACAAATGACTCAATTTCGTTCCTTTTTATGGCTGAGTAATATTCCATTGTATATATGTACCACAACTTCTTTATCCATTCGTCTGCTGATGGGCATTTAGGTTGCTTCCATGACCTGGCTATTGTAAATAGTGCTGCAATGAACATTCGGGTGCATGTGTCTTTTTGAATTACAGTTTTCTCTGGGTATATGCCCAGTAGTGGGATTGCTGGGTCATATGGTAATTCTATTTTCAGTTTTTTAAGGAACCTCCATATTGTTCTCCATAGTGGCTGTATCAATTTACATTCCCACCAACAGTGCAAGAGGGTTCCCTTTTCTCCACACCCTCTCCAGCATTTGTTGTTTGTAGATTTTCTGATGAAGCCCATTCTAACTGCTGTGAGGTGATACCTCATTGTAGTCTTGATTTGCATTTCTCTAATAATTAGTGATGTTGAGCATCTTTTCATGTGCTTTGTGGCCGTCTGTATGTCTTCTTTGGAGAAATGTCTATTTAGGTCTTCTGCCCATTTTTGGATTGGGTTTTTTGTTTCTTTAATATTGAGCTGAATGAGCTGTTTATATATTTTGGAGATTAATCCTTTGTCCGTTGATTCGTTTGCAAATATTTTCTCCCATTCTGAGGGTTGTCTTTTCGTCTTGTTTATGGTTTCCTTTGCTGTGCAAAAGCTTTGAAGTTTCATTAGGTCCCATTTGTTTATTTTTGTTTTTATTTCTATTACTCTGGGAGGTGGATCAAAAAACATCTTGCTGTGATTTATGTCAAAGAGTGTTCTTCCTATGTTTTCCTCTAAGAGTTTTATAGTGTCCAGTCTTACATTTAGGTCTTGAATCCATTTTGAGCTGATTTTTGTGTATGGTGTTAGGGAGTTTTCTAATTTCATTCTTTTACATGCAGCTGTCCAGTTTTCCCAGCACCACTTATTGAAGAGACTGTCTTTTCTCCATTGTATATTTTTGCCTCCTTTGTCATAGATTAGTTGACCATAGGTGCATGGGTCTATCTCTGGGCTTTCTATCTTGTTCCATTGATCTATGTTTCTGTTTTTGTGCCAGTACCATATTGTCTTGATTACTGTAGCTTTGTAGTACAGTCTAAAGTCAGGGAGTCTGATTCCTCCAGCTCCGTTTTTTTCCCTCAAGACTGCTTTGGCTATTCGGGGTCTTTTTTGTCTCCATACAAATTTTAAGATGATTTGTTCTAGTTCCGTAAAAAATGCCATTGGTAATTTGATAGGGATTGCTTTGAATCTGTAGATTACTTTGGGTAGTACAGTCATTTTCACAATATTGATTCTTCCAATCCAAGAAAATGGTATATCTCTCCATCTGTTGGTATCATCTTTAATTTCTTTCATCAGTGTCTTATAGTTTTCTGCATACAGGTCTTTTGTCTCCTTAGGTAGGTTTATTCCTAGGTATTTTATTCTTTTTGTTGCAGTGGTAAATGGGAGTGTTTCCATAATTTCTCTTTCAGATTTTTCATCATTAGTGTATAGGAATGCAAGAGATTTCCGTGCATTAATTTTGTATCCTGCAACTTTACCAAATTCATTAATTAGCTCTAGTAGTTTTCGGGTGGCAGTTTTAGGATTCTCTATGTATAGTATCATGTCATCTGCAAACAGTGACAGTTTTACTTCTTCTTTTCCAATTTGTATTCCTTTTATTTCTTTTTCTACTCTGATTGCCGTGGCTAGGACTTCCAAAACTATGTTGAATAATAGTGGTGAGAGTGGACATCCTTGTCTCGTTCTTGATCTTAGAGGAAATGCTTTCAGTTTTTCACCACTGAGGATGATGTGTGCTGTGGGTTTGTCGTATATGGCCTTTATTATGTTGAGGTAGGTTCCCTCTGTGCCCACTTTCTGGCGAGTTTTTAGCATAAATGGGTGTTGAATTTTGTCAAAAGCTTTTTCTGCATCTATTGAGATGATCATATGGTTTTTCTTCTTCAATTTGTTAATATGGTGTATCACATTGATTGATTTGCATATATTGAAGAATGCTTGCATCCCTGGGATAAATCCCACTTGATCGTGGTGTATGATCCTTTTAATGTGTTGTTGGATTCTGTTTGCTAGTATTCTGTTGAGGATTTTTGCATCTATATTCATCAGTGATATTGGTCTGTAATTTTCTTTTTTTGTAGTGTCTTTGTCTAATTTTGGTATCAGGGTGATGGTGGCCTCATAGAATGAGTTTGGGAGTGTTCCTTCCTCTGCAATTGTTTGGAAGAGTTTGAGAAGGATGGGTGTTAGCTCTTCTCTAAATGTTTGATAGAATTCACCTGTGAAGCCATCTGGTCCTGGGCTTTTGTTTGTTGGAAGATTTTTAATCACAGTAGAAACATATTTTGATGCTCCCAGAAACTTGAGACTTTGCATCATGGTTGTTTTACTTGGCAATGACTCCATTGTCAGATTTTTTTAAAAAGTATGGAAGTTCCTCAAAAAATAAAAAACCTAGTTACCATATGACCCTGCAATTCCACTCCTGGGCATATATCTGGAGAAAACTATAAATCGAAAAGATACATGCACCCCAATGTTCATTGCAGCACTATTTACAATAGCCAAGACATGGAAGCAATCTAAATGTCTATCAACAGATAGATGGATAAAGAAGATGTGGTATATATATATACACAATGGAATGTTAGTCAGCCATTAAAAAGAATGAAATAATGCCATTTGCAGCAACATGGATGGACCTAGGAATTATCATACTAAGTGAAGTAAGCCAGACAGAGAAGACAAATATCATATGATAATGCTTAAATGTGGAATATAAAAAATATATATAAATGAACTTATTTACAAAACAAAAAGAGACTCACAGACTTAGAAAACAAATTTATGGTTACCAAAGGGGAAGGTAGGGGGAGGGATAAATTAGGAGTTTGGGATTAACATGTACACACTACTATATATAAAATAATCAACAAGGACCTTCTATATAGCACAGGGAACTATACTCAATATTTTATAATAACCTATAAGGGAAAAGAATCTGAAAAAGAATATATAGTGTGTGTGTGTGTGTGTGTATACATAACAACTGAATCACTGTACTGTACACCTGAAACTAGCACGGCATTATAAATCAACTATACGTCAATTAAAAAGATAAATAAGGGGTAGTTTTTGTCATTTTAAAACATTTTTAAAAATTGCCTTTAAAAATACCTTCTTCAGGGCTGCTGCAAGCACATGCCATGTGATTTGTAAGAATGAGAAAAAAAATCACCTCTCTGGATGGATTAAGTGGAAAAAGGACCCTCTTCCCCCAGCTGCATGGGGGGCTGAATCAGGCTGGATTTCACAGCTACCTCACCCCTGCGAAGAGAGTGGTGGTTCTGACTGTAAAACTAATTTCTCCCACTTTACAAAATAGATGCAGCCACATAAAGGTTGCCTGTGAAGTAAATCTCTGTATCTTACATCCAATTTTTTTTCATTAAAACATTTTAAAGGTGTCCACCTGAAAGAAAAAAAAGAGCCAGCTTCATAACGTGTGTATGTGTGCAGAGGTGACTGGGGGATTCTACTTCACAAGGCAGGAAAGCCATCGAAATCTCCAAGTTTAAAGAAATGTAACAAACATTTGGTAAGATCTGACATCTACAATTCAAATGAGCAAAAACACCTATGAATTAAAAATAGCTAGTGTGCTTTGATTTTCAGGATTTTCTGCCAAAGACCAAAAGATTAAGAGAATAGACCAAACTGAGCTTAAAAGTTTCTGGTTTTTAATTAAACCTCTAAAATACTAGAAAATGCAAACATGCTGGTCCCTTCTATGAATCTCAGATCCATCTTCTCAGCAGCTGTCAAAGGAAGGCTGTTAAAATCACCATCATCAGTCAGAAAGAGAAAAACAAATACAGTATGCTAACACATATATACGGAATCTAAGGAAAAAAAAAAAAGGTCATGAAGAACCTAGGGGTAAGATGGGAATAAAGACACAGACCTACTAGAGAATGGACTTGAGGATATGGGGAGGGGGAAGGGTAAGATGTGACAAAGAGAGAGAGTGGCATGGACATATATACACTACCAAACGTAAAATAGATAGCTAGTGGGAAGCAGCCACATAGCACAGAGAGATCAGCTCGGTGCTTTGTGACCACCTAGAGGGGTGGGTTAGGGAGGGTGGGAGGGAGACAGAGAGGGAAGAGATATGGGGACATATGTATATGTATGACTGATTCACTTTGTTATAAAGCAGAAACTAACACACCATTGTAAAGCAATTATACTCCAATAAAGATGTTTAAAAAAAATTTTTTTTAAATAAAATAAAATCACCATCATCATCATCATGATAAATATTAATTAATCGATTGCAAGATTAAAAAGAAACAAAAACAAATACATGAGAGACTGTGGCTCAGAATGTGGCAGAAAGAAGCGGAGGAAAGAGATACAGCGCACTGCCTACAGTCCACACAATGGTCCCAGACGCAGTGGAGCTGAATGCACACCAAAACTCCACGGCGGAGGAGACCCCAAAATTCTAAAAGCAAGTCCGGGTAAAGTACACGCAATCGCTTCCCTGATTTACAGCCTATGTAGGCGTCCGTTTCCGTGCATCCTGTGCCTGGATGAGGAGACATCCCGATAGCTTTCCATTATTACCTCACGCTGTAATGGCAACATAAAAATAAAACTGCCAGACGGGCTTTAGCATAGGTGTTTAACTGGAATGGTGCTGCGTCAATGGTGTCTTTATATGTTCTGAACAGATCTGTCTGCTCTTTATTTTCACTGTCACAATGTCCTCTAAATCTAAATAAATGTCTAAAATGGTATTATCAAAAGGCTTGCAGTTTCCTAGAGTAAGGGAAAACCATTCCAGTTCTTGCTGCACCATTTTTACTGACTGGGAAACCAAATAACATCCCTGGCACTTAACTCTGAGAAGCTGAATCTAGAGAATGCAGCCCCTTCAAGAGTCATCGCTGGTTGAATTAGAAAGAAATCACATCATTAATTGTTCTTATCACCGGATTTTCTTTCGGTATCTGACTTTTCTGGGCACATTCAACTTGAGATTTATTTACTCAACAGTATTTGGAATGGATTTGTTTAAGAAAAAATAAATAGGCAGATTATTTAGAATAGGAAGTCCCAATCACTCTCCATTAAAGATTCTTTTAACATTTTTTTCTTTTGATACTCTTATTTTTTTAATTGAAGTATAGTTGCTTTACAACGTTGTGTTAATTTCTGCTATACAGCAAAGTGATTCAGTTACCCAAGATTCTTTTAACATTGTAATGTATCTTACAGGTGCCATTTACACTTTGTGTGTAGAGGCCGGTGCCTCTCGTGTCTCTTCTCTTCATCGTAGTACTTTGAGACCTTATAACATGTTGAAGTGTAGCTTTTCTTCCCCATCCCCACATCTGCTATCATTTGGACAGCCACTGTGCTAAAACCTATTGATTCATCTGCTTTTTTCCCCAAAACTATTTCATTTCAATTCATAAACTTCAAGTTAAAACTAAGCTCCCAGCCCTTCAGGCCACACAATGGCTCAGCAGCCAGTCTGGGCGCTGGTTCTGTTCCTTGTGATGTTTGAGACACACTCTAGGTGGCTTGGACCTGTTCCCACACAGTCACTGAAAAGATCACGTCCTCAGAAACATTGGTAGCAACGATTAGAGGCCATCAAGAGTGCCTTTAAGAGGATAGGAAAGGGAAGTTATAGCGCACAAATAAAGTACTAAAATAAACTTTACTGGGGAACCTAGTGTCTCTGTGAGGAGGCTTGCACACAGAGTGGGGCAAATGAGTTGAAAGGGAAGAGGAGTCACGCAGACACTGGTCTGTGCTCGGAACCTGCGCGTGTAGCCCCGTCAGTGCTCCTGAGAGGGACCAAGGGCACCCACACTCTGGGTCTAGAGCAGCACAACCACACTTCAGCTAGCAGACCCTCTGAAGAGAAACACCTTCCTAACAAAGGAGACTGTTAAGACAAAAACCAAACAAAAAAACAGCGTTATTTATGAAATATAATCTTGGCTTTCATCTTCGGGCTCAGGACGCACATCCTGTCAGGATGAACGTGCAAAACCAACGTGTCACTCACTGAGCACAGAATCAATGTTTTCAGTCTGTTTTCATTTTTTAAAAAGAAGTATATGTGTTCAGTTGCTCATTAAACCAAAAGTTCTTTAAGGAGGGTAACTCAGTGTTCATGATTGCTACATTGTGTGCAGATGAATGAATGGAGGCATGAACGACCTTTTCTAAAAGCTAGAGTGATTGACAGGGGATGGCTAAAAGTGCAGACTGGTACTAAAATAGCACCAATCACAGAATGCATACTCTGTAATAATGCTGCACTAAAGGTTCGACACAGGAGTCCATGAAATCCCCGCAATGACCCTGTGAGGTAGCTCCATAGCTAGCCCTGTTTTTCAGGTGAGATCATTAAGGCTCAAAGGAGTTAATCACCTGCCCATTTCAATACAGTCAGTAAGGGCAGAGCTGTGATGACCACTGAGTTCTGTCTGATGTCAGAGCCTGAGCCACAGGCTTCACGAAAGTTTGAAAATGTAAAAACAAACCTCCTCCTTAGAAAAGTAATCATACAAAGATGCTTAGAAAACTCTGGATGTTTGCATGTCACCACTTAATTGTTATTTAATTTAATCTACTTTCTAAAGGGATTGGAGGCAAATTCCTGAGTACAGGCTATACATACACAGATACATGTAGATATATATGTAATGGCAGCTATCAGCTTCTACAATGAATGCGTGGGAAGCAAAGCTGATGAGGACAGAGGCCTCACTGGAGAGTGGTCCCAGACAGCAAGTCATGACAAATGACACAGACCCCTTAGTGTTGATCCAATCCTCCCTTCCCCGGAAAATACAGTGAAGTGCAAAGGCATGAAAAGCCCAAGCTGGGAGCCAATTCGTCTGGGTCCAAATCTGTGCAGTTTAATGCCAGTTTGTTAGTTTCTCCCGGTCTCAATTTCTTCATCTTTGAAAAAAAGGAAAAGATAATCATCATAGTAGTTTCCTTGAAGAGTTGTAAACGAGAGAATCCTATAAATAAAGTTCCTTGCACAGTCCTAGTACATAGGCACTCGAAGGAAGGAGTTTTTATAGCAAGAAATGCTATGAACATAATCATTGAGTAAAAGCAAGAAGACGTGTTTTCCTATACATACTCCCTCAAAAGCAAACACTCAAATGACAAAGCTCAATCCAAGGAATGCTTCTTGATGTGCTTGAAATCTTGCATTAGTGCTCTCTAAGAACACGTTATAGCCACCAGAAGCAGAAGGGCAGGCAAACAGTGAAAGGTTCCTTCAGGAATAATGTCACTGATGCTGATGGAGCGTTAAGGCACTTATTAGGTGTTCCTTTGGAAGACGTTAGGAAAGATTGAGAATAAACAACAACAGCAATGAAGGATGACCAGATTCACTGGCTCCTGTGAGCAAAATGGCCAGGCACACTTCCTGAGCCTATTTGAAAGGCTGAGACAGCCAGTTCAACAGAGGATCAATTTGTATCCAGTAGCCAATAAGTAGATAATAACATAAATATATGGTTTATGTTTGCCATCATGTTCTGGGGTTTCTCAGTAAATTTGGTTTACTAGTACGAGGATAAACAATCTTTAATGAAACCAAGGTTTCTTGACAAATTGCACAACTCATAAAAGGATCCCGGGAGAAAAGGTCGGTCTCCTCTCCTGAATATCCAAGCATTTGTGCGATGGTTTTGTTTGTTTGTTTTTCTTACTAGGAATGCGCTTTTAGTGAATAATGTGTCATTTATCATCTCAAAGTCATATGCTTTACAAGCAACCCATTATCTCTCCTTTATTAGTTTCTTAATCGTATTCTCTTGTTGTGGAGACTTTGGCATTGAACTGTATCAGAAACCGTTAAGTTGGTCTGAACGTCACAGGAGGTGAGGTTAATTCCACTCCTAAATGACTGCTTTGGACGGCCCAAGACACGAAACACAACTAGAAGCATATCTGATGTCACTAACCTTAGACACAGGGCATCTAATACCATTCATTAAGTAGAATTAAAATAGAAATCCAACAATGAGAACATAACAAGGAACACTGTGTAAACTGACTTTTTGAAGTATATCCTTCCCCCAGTGCACATATTTGGCTCCCATTAATTTTCATGGACATAACTTGCTCATATATTAGCTGAAGGATTTCACCGGCATCTGTGTAAAACTGGCTGCATAAGGAAAAAGGTGCCCACAAAGAAAAAGTGAGGCAGCTGCCAAAGAATGCCTGGATAATAAAGTCTAAAGGCATTACAGTTAATTCAATGTAAGATGTTGGAAAAAAAATGAATGAAGAATTATTACGAAATTAAGCAAAGTGGGTTTTTTTTGTTGTTTTTTTTTAAAGACAGTATCTAGGAAAATAATGTTGAGGTCAAGCCATGTGTATCCTTGGCTGCTTTCCCACTCAAAAGCCAGTGCTTCTGGGGGCTTCCCTGGTGGCGCAGTGGTTGAGAATCTGCCTGCCAATGCAGGGGACACGGGTTCGAGCCCTGCTCTGGGAAGATCCCACATGCCGTGGAGCAACTAGGCCCGTGAGCCACAACTACTGAGCCTGCGCGTCTGGAGCCTGTGCTCCGCAACAAGAGAGGCCGCGATAGTGAGAGGCCCGCGCACCGCGATGAAGAGTGGCCCCCGCTCGCCGCAACTGGAGAAAGCCCTCGCACAGAAACGAAGACCCAACGCAGCCAAAAATAAAATAAATAAATAATTAAAAAAAAAAAAAAAAAAAAAGCCAGTGCTCCCATGCATACGAACTGTGAGCTAAAGGTAAATAATGTGTCTTATTCTCCAGCACGGATCTACCACACAAAAGGCACAAGGCAGATACTTGTCGAACTGAAATGGACTATCCATTGTTTCCGAAATGCTGTCCAAACTTTCACATGTCTGGACCTCAGCTCACGTTGATCCCTGTGCCTGGAGCATCCTCTCACACCATCAGCCCCAATTCTTCAGTTGCTAAATTTCCAGCCAGCTCTTAAAGACCGTATCAAATGCTGGGAGGTTCTTGTGAACGCTGAGACATCAGCATAGTCTCCAAATCCCATTACACTCTTAAACCCTATTGAAGACCTCAAAGAGGTTTTGTTTAAATGAATTATACCTAACAATAATTACCATACTAGAAATGAAAACTGAAACAACTTTTAAACATTTGTTAATTCATTAAACTAATAATAAACTCAGTACATACTGGCATAAATAATACACTTATGAAAAATAACTGTATTTACCCCTCAAATCGTGAATAAATTGGCACTGTTTTACATTTTGCAAATCTCTTTAAGCTGGATTCTTACATCTGCTTTGCAGTTAATATGTTACAGTATATCATCTTGATGGAAACATCTGAACAAAAAACAGCCTCACATAATATGCAGTTGGGAAAGGGAGGAGTATTTTGGCAGTCTTCTCAGATAATTGTGGATATTATTTATTGATACTACACCAAAACTCTACAAGTCATCTTTCTTAAATGTTAGTTGCAATGTGGAATCGGAAACAATATTAATGAACTTTTCATACTCTTACATTTATTGCTCTATTCTGCACTTTGAATAAATCTTTTTACTCATGGACAATTTTTTAACATCATATATTGGTTATTTGGAAAATACTGATTCACTGAGTTATGCAGATCTTCCAAATGTTATATTCAATTATAAAATATTTTTAAAAATCACATTAATATCACTTCCAATTTCATCAGAAAAGCCTTCAGCTATTGAGAAGTTGTCAGGTTCATGGTAGAAAATAAAGTTTTCCAAAATTCTAATTTTCACTTGAAAGCTGAAGTTTTATCCTTGGCAACAAATACTGTCAGTTGTTTTCTTTGAAACCATCAGCTCGCTTAATTCATTTTGAGAAAATGGCTGCCGAATACCCATGTCTAAATAATCAGTTTAGCTGCCAATCATTTCTTCTAGTAAAACCGCTGTGCCACAGGAAAAGCAACTAACTTAGCTCACAACAAAAACAACTGCTTTTCCTCGAGATGACCGTTATACCTCAGTATTCCACAGAAACTCCCATTTCATCACATAGGATGTTAAAAACACATGTATTCAAGGATCAAGACTTCATAAAATTAATCATTTTTACTGCTTAGTCAAGGACGTTCTTAATTGAAAATGGTATTCTGTTTTCCCGTGAGCGTCTGGCAGTTAAGGAACAGTGTGACTTGCGACATGGTTGGGAGCCGCTGCCTTGATTTCTACTAAGGTGCCAATGGTTTTATCCACCATTGCTTTTGTTCCATCACTGGATCAAAATAGAAATACAGTGAAAGAGACAAATAACAATTTAGTATTATTTTGAAATGGTTTTAACCACACAAATCCCCTAAAAGAATCTTGGGGAACCCCAGGAGCCTGTGGTCACATTTTAAGAAAAACTGTGATAGAGCAAAACAGACTTCAATAACCGGCCTTAAGCAAATTACTTAAACTTATCTGTAAATTGAGGATAATAAATCCTGGCACACTGGGTTATTGTGAGAATGATATACTGTAACATATGTAAAGCACCCTATGGTGTCTGTCACGAAGTCAGTACTGTATTAATTTTATTCTCCTTTTAGGTCCCTCGTGTGTACTTTGTACCCCCAGTACTTACTATGTTTAGATAACAGCTTATAAAAATGTCATCTTTTGTTTTATTTCCCTATTAGATTGTAAACTCCTGACTGCACCTTACTCAAATTTTCTATCCTATATAGTGGGTCACTGGCCCTTTTGAGAACCTGATGTACCGGTAAGGCCTCTCTATCCCCCCAAAATGTACACAGACACACACATACACAATCCTGCATACAACTGCAAACTTGAAGACCACCTGAAATGAATCTATGTTTCCCCCAAGGTAGAGTTTCAAAGTTGATCCTTGAAGCACCTGCTTCAAAATCAACCTAAAACATTATTAAAATAACAATTCCTAGGCCCCTCCCAGAGCTACAAAATCTGGACCTCTGCTAGTCAAGCTAAGAATCTGCATTTTAATAGTTCTTCAGGTGTTTCCTATAAGCTTTCAAGTTAGATTTCAAAGGGAAACCCATGGAGCCTGGATTAAGAAACCCTACTCCATAGTACCTACTACATAGTTGATACTCAGTAAGTACAAGTTAATCTGAGTAGACACTGTACTCTGGAAGTCAATGACATGGCTAGAGGATCACTAAAATTTAGAAAAGTGCACCCAGTTCCCATCTGTTACAAACCCTCACTGATCTTCACAATTTCTTGGGGATTTTGTTTTGTTTGTTTTTTAAAAAACAAACTTTTGCTCAGGGTCTTCTAGAGGGTATGATTCAGAAGTCATGGAGTGGGGTCTGAGTTTTCTCCAGTAATTCTGATTATCATGCCAGGTTTAACAATCACTTTGGGGGAGTCAAGATGGCATACTAGGAGGACGCAGAATTCACGTCTCCGCACAACTAGGGTACCTACCAGGCACGGGTTGGGGACACGGACACCTAAGAGAATGGGAGGAACCCCCAGAGACCGCTTGCGGGATCTTGATTCCCAGACTGGAGGTCGGGTCCGAGCTCCTGTGGACTGAGCTCTGACTCCAAATGGCTGGACAAACCGAGAACCTCAGACCCCAGGGAATATCAATCGGAGTGAGGCCTCCTGGAGGTCCTCATCTTGGCACCAAGACCCAGCTAGAGCCAACTGCCTGCAAACTCCAGCGCTGGACATCTCAGGCCAAACAATCAGTAAGACAGTAATACAGCACCATCCATCAAAAAAAAAAAATGAAATGATGAAAAATATGTTACAGACAAAGAGGCAAGGTAAAAACCTACAAGACCAAATAAATGAAGATGAAATAGGCAACATATCTGAAAAAGAATTCAGAGTAATGAAAGTAAAGATGATCCGAAATCTCGGAAACAGAATGGAGAAAATACAAGAAACATTTAACAAGGATCTAGAAGAACTAAAGAGCAAACAAACAGTGATGAACAACACAATTATTGAAATTAAAAATACTCTAGAAGGAAACAATAACAGAATAACTGAGACAGAAGAATGGATAAGTGAGCTGGAAGATAAAACAGTGGAAACAATTGCCAGGGAGCAGAATAAAGAAAAAAGAATGAAAAGAATTAAGGACAGTCTCAGAGATCTCTGGGACAACATTAAATGCACCAACATTCGAATTATAGGAGTCCCAGAAGAAGAGAAAAAGTAAGCATGTGAGAAAATATTTGAAGAGATTATAGTCGAAAACTTTCCCTAACATGGGAAAGGAAACAGTCAATCAAGTCCAGGAAGCACAGAGTCCCATACAGGATAAACCCAAGGAGAAACATGCCAAGACACATACTAATCATACTATCAAAAATTAAATAGAAAGAAAAAATATTAAAAACAGCAAGGGAAAAACAACAAATAACATACAAGGGAATCCCCATAAGGTTAACTGCTGATCTTTCAGCAGAAACTCTGCAAGACAGAAGGGAGTGGCAGGACATATTTAAAGTGATGAAAGAGAAAAACCTACAACCAAGATTACTCTACCCAGCAAGCATTTCATTGAGATTCAATGGAGCATTAAAACTTTTACAGACAAGCAAAAGTTAAGAGAATTCAGCACCATCAAACCAGCTTTACAACAAATGCTAAAGGACCTTCTCTAGGCAGGAAACACAAGAGAAGGAAAACACCTACATTAACAAACCCAAAACAATTAAAATGGTAATAGGAACATACTTATCGATAACTACCTTAAATGTAAATGGATTAAATGCTCCAACCAAAAGACACAGACTGGCTGAATGGATACAAAAACAAGACCCGTATATATGCTGTCTACAAGAGACCCACTTCAGACCTAGGGACACATACAGACTGAAAGTGAGGGGATGGAAAAAGATATTCCATGCAAATGGAAATCAAAAGAAAGCTGCAGTAGCAATTCTCATATCAGACAAAATAGACTTTAAAATAAAGACTATTACAGGAGACAAAGAAGGACACTACATAATGATCAAGGGATCAGTCCAAGAAGAAGATATAACAATTGCAAATACTTATGCACCCAACATAAGAGCACCTCAATACATAAGGCAAATGCTAACAGCCACAAAAGAGGAAATTGACAGTAACACAACAATACTTGGGGACTTTAACACCCCACTTTCACCAATGGACGGATCATCCAAAATGAAAATAAATAAGGAAACACAAGCTTTAAATGACACATTAAACAAGATGGATTTAATTGATCTTTATAGGACATTCTATCCAAAAACAACAGAATACACTTTCTTCTCAAGTGCTCATGGAACATCCTCCAGGATAGACCATATCTTCAGTCACAAATCAAGCCTTGGTAAATTTAAGAATACTGAAATCATATCAAATATCTTTTCCGACCACAATGCTATGAGACTAGTTATCAATTACAGGAAAAACACTGTAAAAAATACAAACACATGGAGGCTAAAAAATATGCTACTAAACAACCAAGAGATCACTGAAGAAATCACAAGAAATCAAAAATTACCCAGAAACAAATGACGATGAAAACACGATGACCCAAAACCTATGGGATGCAGCAAAAGCAGTTCTAAGAGGGAAGTTTATAGCAATACAGTCCTACCTCAAGAAACAAGAAACATCTCAAATAAACAAGTTAACCTTACACCTAAAGCAATTAGAGAAAGAAGAACAAAAAAACCCCCAAAGTTAGCAGAAGGAAAGAAATCGTAAAGATCAGTTCAGAAATAATTGAAAAAGAAATGAAGGAAACAATACAAAAGATCAATAAAACTAAAAGCTGGTTCTTTGAGAAGATAAACAAAATTGATAAACCATTAGCCAGACTCATCAAGAAAAAAAGGGAGAAGACTCAAATCAAGAGAATTAGAAACAAAAAAGGAGAAGTAACAACTGACACTGCAGAAATACAAAGGATCATGAGAGATTACTACAAGCAACTCTATGCCAATAAAATGGACAACCTGGAAGAAATGGACAAATTCTTAGAAAAGCACAACCTTCTGAGACTGAACTAGGAAGAAATAAAAAATACAAACAGACCAATCACAAGCACTGAAATTGAGACTGTTATTAAAAATCTTCCAACAAACAAAAGCCCAGGACCAGATGGCTTCACAGGCGAATTCTATCAAGCATTTACAGAAGAGCTAACACCTATCCTTCTCAAACTCTTCCAAAATATAGCAGAGGGAGGAACTCTCCCAAACTCATTCTATGAGGCCAACATCACCCTGATACTGAAACCAGACAAAGATGTCCCAAAAAAGAAAACTACAGGCCAATATCACTGATGAATATAGATGCAAAAATCCTCAACAAAATACTAGCAAACAGAATCCAACAGCACATTAAAAGGATCATATGCCATGATCAAGTGGAGTTTACCCCAGGAATGCAAGGATTCTTCAATATACACAGATCAATCAATGTGATACACCATATTAAAAAATTGAAGGATAAAAACCATATGATCATCTCAATAGATGCAGAAAAAGCTTTTGACAAAATTCAACACCATTTATGATAAAAACTCTCCAGAAGGTAGCATGGAGGGAACCTATGTCAACATAATAAAGGCCATATATGACAAACCCACAGCCAACATCATTCTCAATGGTAAAAACTGAAACCATTTCCTCTAAGATCAGGAACAAGACAATGTTGCCCACTCTCACCACTATTATTCAACATAGCTTTGGAAGTTTTAGCCACAGCAATCAGAGAAGAAAAAGAGATAAAAGGAATCCAAATTAGTAAAGAAGAAGTAAAGCTGTCACTGTTTGCAGGTGACACGATACTATACATAGAGAATCCTAAAGATGCCACCAGAAAACTACTAGAGCTAATCAATGAATTTGGTAGAGTAGCAGGATACAAAATTAATGCACAGAAGTCTCTTGTATTCCTATACACTAATGATGAAAAATCTGAAAGTGAAATTAAGAAAACACTCTCATCTACCATTGCAACAAAAAGAATAAAATATCTAGGAATAAACCTACCTAAGGAGACGAAAGACCTGTATGCAAAAAACTATAAAACACTGATGAAAGAAATTAAAGACGATGCAAACAGACGGAGATATATAGCATGTTCTTGGATTGGAAGACTCAACATTGTGAAATTGACTATACTACCCAAAGGAATCTACAGATTCAGTGCAATCCCTATCAAACTACCAATGGCATTTTTCACAGAACTAGAACAAAAATTTCACAATTTGTATGGAAACACAAAAGACCCCAAATAGCCAAAGCAATCGTGAGAAAGAAAAACGGAGCTGGAGGAATCAGGCTCCCTGACTTCAGAATATACTACAAAACTATAGTAATCAAGACAGTATGGTACTGGCACAAAAACAGAAATATAGATCAATGGAACAGGATATGAAAGCCCAGAGATAAACCCACGCACATATGGTCACCTTATCTCTGATAAAGGAGGCAAGAGTATACACTGGAGAAAGGACAGCCTCTTCAATAAGTGATGCTGGGAAAACTGGACAGCTACATGAAAAAGAATGAAATTAGAACACTCCCTAACACCATACACAAAAATAAACCCAAACTGGATTAAAGACCTAAGTGTAAGGTCAGACACTATCAAACTCTTAGAGGAAAACATAGGCAGAACACTCTATGACATAAATCACAGCAAGATCCTTTTTGACCCAGCTCCTAGAGAAATGGAAATAAAAACAAAAACAAACAAATGGGACCTAATGAAACTTACTTTTGCACAGCAAAGGAAACCATAAACAAGATGAAAAGACAACCCTCAGAATGGGAGAAAATATTTGCCAGCGAAGCAACTGACAAAGGATTAATCTCAAAAATATACAAGCAGCTCATGCAGTTCAATACCAGGAAAACAAACAACCCAATCCAAAAATGGGCAGAAGACCTAAATAGACATTTCTCCAAAGAAGATATACAGATTACCAACAAACACATGAAAGGATGCTCAACATCACTAATCATTAGAGAAATGCAAATCCAAACTGCAATGAGATATCATCTCACACCAGTCAGAATGGCCATCATCAAAAAAGCTACAAACAACAAATGCTGCAGAGGGTGTGGAGAAAAGGGAACCCTCTTGCACTGTTGGTGGGAATGTAAATTGATACAGTCACTATGGAGAGCAGTAAGGAGGTTCCTTAAAAAGCTAAAAATAGAACTACCAGATCACCCAGCAATCCCACTACTGGGCATATACCCTGAGGAAATCATAATTCAAAAAGAGTCATGTGGGATTCCTTGGTGGCACAGTGGTTAAGAATCTGCCTGCCAATGCAGGGGACACAGTTTCGAGCCCTGGTCTGGGAAGATCCCACGTGCCACAGAGCAACTAAGCCCATGCATCACAACTACTGAGCCTGTGCTCTAGAGCCCGCAAGCCACAACTACAGCAGTCACCGCAGTGAAGCCCGTGCACCGCAACGAAGAGTAGCCCCTGTGCGCCGCAACTAGAGAAAGCCCGTGTGCAGCAATGAAGACCCAACGCAGCCACAAATAATAAATTTAAAAAATTAATTTATTAAAAAAAAAAAAGTCATGTACCACAATGTGCATTGCAGCACTATTTACAATAGCCAGGACATGGAAGCAACCTAAGTGTCCATCAACAGATCAATGGATAAAGAAGATGTGGCACATAAATAGAATGGAATATTACTCAGCCATAAAAAGAAACAAAATTGAGTTATTTGTAGTGAGGTGGATGGACCTAGAGTCTGTCATACAGAGTGAAGTGAGTCAGAAAGAGAAAAATAAATACCATATGCTAACACATATATATGGAATCTAAAAAAAAAAGGAAAATGGTTATGAAGAACCTAGGGGCAGGACAGGAATAAAGATGCAGACATAGAAAATGGACTTGAGGACATGGAGAGGGGGAAGGGTAAGCTGGGACGAAGTGAGAGAGTGGCATGGACATATATACACTACCAAATGTAAAATAGATAGCTAGTGGGAAGCAGCTGCAGAGCACAGGGAGATCAGCTCGGTGCTTTGTGATCACCTAGAGGGGTGGGATAGGGAGGGTGGGAGGGAGACGCAAGAGGGAGGAGATATGGGGATATATGTATATGTATAGCTTATTCACTATGTTATAAAGCAGAAACTAACAGACCCTTGTAAAGCAATTATACTCCAATAAAGATGTTAAAAAAAAAAAGAAGAAGAAGACATGGCACATATATATAATGGAATATTACTCAGCCATAAAGAGAAATGAAATTGAATTCTTTGTAGTGAGGTGGATGGACCTAGAGTCTGTCATACAGAGTGAAGTAAGTCAGAAAGAGGAAAACAAATACCATATGCTAACACATATATACGGAATCTAAAAAAAAAAAAAAGGTTCTCATGAACCTAGGGGCAGGACAGGAATACAGACACAGACATAGAGAATGGACTTGAGGACATGGCGGAGGGAGGGGTAAGCTGGGACGAAGTGAGAGAGTGGCATGGACATATATACACTACCAAATGTAAAATAGATAGCTAGTGGGAAGCAGCCACATAGCACAGGGAGATCAGCTCGGTGCTTTGTGATCACCTAGAGGGGTGGGATAGAGAGGGTGGGAGGGAGAAGCAAGAGGGAGGGGATATGGGGATACAAGTACGCACATAGCTGATTCACTTTGTTATACAGCAGAAACTAGTACAACATTGTAAAGCAATTATACTCCAATAAAGTTGTTAAAAAAAAATCACTTTGTGCTCCTCTGAATGCACAAAGTTTGCTTTGCTAAAAAACACATGAGATACCTACCTCTACAGGATTTAGAGGATTTAAATGTTTAATAAATCCAGGACTCAATTTCCTTGTCAAAGTTTTTTCTTTGCATTTGTAAATCATAAGGTCACTCGAGAGTAGTGGCTCTCAAACTTTTCTGCACATTGGAATAACCTAGGGCGGTTTTACATCTCCAGACCAGACCCCAATCTAATTAAACCACAATCTCCAGGGATGGACATAGGCATCAGTATTTATTTAAAACTCCTTGTGTGAGCCCATGTGCAGCCAAAGTTTGAAAACGGTTGCTCCAGAATTTACGGTCAGAGCCAGAAGGAACTGAAATGTGTTTCTCTCACCTCCTCCCACCAACCCCACCACCATAGTAAGTCCTTCTTCCTGTTATTTTGGATATAAAACAGAAAGAAGGAAGCTGAAGATTAGATAAAGGAGGTGGGGGAGAAAGGTGAAGCTAGGATAAAGTAGATGGATCAGTACTGATATTTACTACTTTGTGAGTGTCTACTATGTGCTATAGATGGACACATATACACAAGCACACACAACTTTTTTCTGAACTATATAAGATTATACTGCAATGCCTCTTTACCCACAGATACTGTAGTGTACGTTTCTTTAAAACAAGGGCTAGCCACCTATTAGAATGTCCGAAATCCAAAACACTGACAATACCAAGTGCTGATGAGGATGTGGGGCAACAGAAACTTCTCTTATTGCTGATGGGAATGCAAAATGGTACGGTCACTTTGGAAGACAGTTTCTTGCAAAGCTAAACACACTCTTACCATACAATCCAGCAACTGTACTGCTAAGTATGTACTCAAAGGAGCTGAAAACCTATGTCTACACAAAAACCTACACATGGATGTTGAGAGCAGCTTTATTCATAATTGCCAAAACTTGGATGCAACCAAGATGTTCTTTAGTAGGTGAGTGGATAAATGAACTGTGGTACATCCAGACAATGGAACATTATTCAGCGCTAAGAAGAAATGAGCTATTGAGCCATGAAAAGACATGGAGCAACCTTAAATGCATATTACTAAGCAAAAGAAGCCCATCTGAAGAGACTATATACTGAATGATTCCAACTATATGACTATTTTGGAAAAGGAAAAACTATGGGTAAAGTAAAAGTATCACAACACTAAGAATGGACCCTAATGTACACTATAAACTTTGGGTGGAAATAATGTTTAAATGCAGATTCATTGATTGTAACAAGTGTACCACGGTGGTGTGGGCTGTCTATAGTGGAGAAGGTTGTACGTGTGTAGGGACAGGAAGTATATGGGAACTCTGTGGTTTCTGCTCAATTTTTCTGTGAACCTAAAATTATTCTAAAAAAATATTTTTTTAAAAAGGGCAAAGGCATTCTTTTATTTAAGCACAGTTCAATTATCAAAATTAAGAACTTATTCACAGGACTTCCCTGGTGGTGCAGTGGTTGATTCCATGCTCCCAGTGCAGGCGGCCTGGGTTTGATCCCTGATCAGGGAACTGGATCCCACACACATGCCGCAACTAAGAGTTCGCATGCCACAACTAAGGAGCCACATGCCACAATTAAGGAGGCAGCGAGCTGCGACTAAGGAGCAGCGAGCCACAACTAAGGAGCCTGCCTGCTGCACCTAAGACCTGGTGCAACCAAGTAAATAAATATTAAAAATATATATATTTCTAAAAAAAAGAAATTATTCTCACAAATCTCTTATCTAATCCACAGAATTTAGTCAAATTTCACTAATTATTCTACTAATGTCCTTGATAGCAAAAGAAAAAAGTTACCATCCAGGCCCACACACTACATTTAGTTGTCATATATCTTTATCTTCTTACAGTTCCTCAATCTTTCTCTGTCCTCCACGAACCTGGCATTCAAGAAGTTTACAGGTCCTGAATTTGGTCTGCCTGATGTTTCCTCATGAGTAGATTTAGGTTATGCAGTTTTTGGAGAAATGTTATGTCCTTCTCAGTACATGATGACGAGAGGCACGTGACACCTGTCTCATTATTAGTGATGTTTACTTTGATCACCTAGTTGAGGGGGCTCCTGCCAGTGTAAATCTATGTTTTTCTCCTTGTAATTAATAAATATATTCTGGGGAGCTACTCTGAGGCAACATAAATACCCTCTTTCTCGTCAAGTTTTCACCTACTAGTTTTAGGTTGCTTTCTTGATTCTTGCCTGCAAGTATTATTACTGTGGTGGTTGCCAAATGATGATGTGTCTACTTTTTAATGCCTTTTAAGTTTTCCCTTTTCTTTCAGCAATATCAGATATTTCTGTTATTCTGGAAGTGCCATAATATTAACATAGCGGTGGCACTGCTTAATTGCATTCTCAGAGTTGATCAGATTCCAATCAGTCTAATTGGGTTGGTGTCATTCAGTACCTTCTGGGGCTTCCCTATTAGGACTGCCATCAAATAGATACCCGGAACATTGTTGGTTGGCACGTCTCTTCTGAGTTCACTAAAGATTTTCAACTGCTGTTTGACAGAATTAAGAACTTTGTAAACTCCCCAAATTTTCCTGAGTTTCAAATTCCTTATATCAGAAAAACAGTGAATTCCTGAGGTCCTTGAAGTGGTAATTGGTCCCCAGAAAGTCTTTAGACTAGCCACAGCTGTCATTTCTGAGGTTCGACTTATTGCACTTCATTTTATCGCGCTCTGCAGGTACCGCATTTTTTTTTTTTTTTTTTTACAAATTGAAGCTTGGTAGCAACTCTGCATGGAGCAAGTCTATCAGTGCCATTTTTCCAACAGCGTTTGCTCAGTTCGTGTCTTTGTGCCAATTTTGATAATTCTTGCAATATTTCAAACTTTTGCATCATTAGTATATTTGTTACGGTGATCTGTGATCAGTGATCTTTGATGTTCCTATTGTAACTGTTTTGGGGCATCACAAACTACCCCCATATAAGACGGTGAACTTAATCAACAAGTGTTGTATGTGTTCTGACTGCTCCACCAACTGGCCGTTCCCCCGTCTGTCTCCCTCTCCTCAGGTCCCCCTATTCCTGAGACGCAATATTGAAATTAGGTCAATTAATAATTCTATAATGACCTCTAAGTGTTCAAGTGAAGGGAAGGTCCTATGTCTCTCACTTTAAATCAAAAGCTAGAAACGATTAAGCTGAATGAGGAAGGCATGTTGAAAGCTGAGGTAGGCTGAAAGCTAGTCCTCCTGCACCAAAGAGTTAGCCAAGTTGTGAATGCAAAGGAGAAGTTCCTGAAGGAAATCAAAAGAGCTACTCCAGGGAACACATGAATGTTAAGAAAGCAAAACAGCCTTATTGCTGATATGGGGGAAGTTTTCACGGTCTGAATAGAAGATCAAACCAGCCACAACATTCCCGGAAGCCAAAGCCTAATCCAGAGCAAGGTCCTAACTCTCTTCAATTCTATGAAGGCTGAGAGAGGTGAGGAAGCTGCAGAAGAGAAGTTTAAAGCTAGCAGAGGTTGGTTCAGGAGGTTTAAGGAAAGCCTTAACATAAAGTCTTCATAACATAAATGTGCCAGGTGAAACAGCAAGTACTGATGTAGAAGCTTCAGCAAGTTACAAAGAAGATCTAGCTAAAATAGTTGACAAAGATGGCTACACTAAACAGATTTTTCAGTGTAGACAAAACAGCCTTACATTGGAAGAAAATGCCATCTCAGATTTTCATAGCTAGAGAGGAGAAGTCAATGCCTGGCTTCAAAGCTTCAAAGGATAGTCTGACTCTCTTGTTAGGGGCTAATGCAGCTGCTGACTTTAGGTTGGAGGCAGTGCTCATTAACCATTCAAAAAATGCCAGCGTCCTTAAGAATTATGCTAAATCTACTCCATCTGTGCTCCATAAATGGAACAAAACCTGTATGACAGCACATATGTTTACAACATGGTTTACTGAATATTTTAAACCCACTGTTGACACCTACTGCTCAGAAAAAAGATTCCTTTCAAAATATGACTGCTTATTGCCAATGTACCTGGTCACCCAAGAGCTCTGATGGAGATCTACCATGAGATTCATGTTGTTTTCATGCCTGCTAACACAACATCCATTCTGTAGTCCACGGATCAAGGAGCCATTTCAACTTTCAAGTGTTATTTAAGAAATGCATTTCCTAAGGTTATAGCTGCCATAGATAGTGATTCCTCTGATGTACTGTGTCAAAGTAAATTGAATACCTTCCGGAAAGAAATCAACATTCTAGATACCATAAGAACATGGGAAGAGGTCAAAATATCAGTATTAACAGGAGTTTGGAAGAAGTTAATTCCAGCCCTCATGAATGACTTTGAGGGGTTCAAGACTTCAGTGAAGGAAGTAATTGCAGCTGTGGTAGAAATAGCAAGAGAACTATTCAACAGAATTAGAAGTAGAGCCTGAAGATGTGACTGAGTTGCTGCCATCTCATGATAAAACTTTAATGGATGAAGAATTGTTTCTTACGGATGAGAAAAGAAAGTGGCGTCATGAGATGGAATCTATTCCTGGTGAGGATGCGGTGAAGACTGTTAAAATGACAACAAAAGATTCAGAATATGACATAAACTTAGTTGATAAAGCAGCAGCAGGGTTTGAGAAGACTGACTCCAATTTTGAAAGAAGTTCTACTGTGGGTAAAATGCTATCAAACAGCACTGCATGCTACAGAGAAATTGTTTATAACAGGAAGAGTCCATCAATGTGACAAACTTCACTGTGGTCTTATTTTAAGAAACTGCCACGGCCACCCCAGCCTTCAGCAGCCACCGCCCTGATGATCAGTCAGCAGCCATCAACACTGGGGCAAGACCCTCCGCCAGCAAAAACATTACAACTCACTGAAGGCTCAGAAAATAGTTAGCATTTTTTTTTTTTTTTACTAATAAAGTGTTTTTTAATTAAGGTATTTACTTTCTTTTAGACATAATGCTATTCAACACTTAATAGAGTATAGTGTCAACATAACTTTTCTATGCACTGAGAAACCAAAAAGTTTGTGTGATCTGCTTTATTGCAATATTCATTTTATTGTGGTGGTCTGCAACTGAACCAGCAGTATCTCCAAGACTGACTCTTTTTGCTTTTAAGCCTATTGACTGGATTTTTGACACTTTAGATGATGCATTTTTCAGTTTCAGGATTTCCATTTGATATTTTTTATAATATTTATTTTCCTGATAATATTTACTACCTTTTAATTCATTAAATGAGCACATTCTTGATACACTTGAACATAGGTTTAATTGGCTGCTTTAAAATTCTTATCTACTAATTCCAACATCTGGGTAATCTTAGAGTCAGTCTCTGGTGATTGACTTTCGGGAGAAAGATCAAATTTTCTTGTTTCTTCATATGTCAAGTACTTTTGGATTTTTATCTTGAACACTGTGAGTGATATACTACACAAACTCTGGATACTGTTATGTTCCTTTGAAGAGTATTAATTTTGTTGTCAGTGAAGTTGGTTGAACTCAAACTGAAAACTCTTGTCTCTTCTATGATGAGCAGCAGCTCAAATCTCACTTCAGTTCCTTTAGCCATAGCTGAACTACTTGGAACCTGCCCCACATATGCATGGTCTTGGACCAGCAAGAAACTTGGGCAGAGTTAATGCACAGAATTTTGGGTTCCCCCTCTCTGGCTCTTTTCTTCCTAAGATTTCTTCTTCACTTTCCAGTGGCTGTGGTTTCTCTAAATACTGTCCTCTATTTCTTTCAACAAGTAAGATTATAAGAGGTACTTTTTTGTTGTTTACAGGTTCTCCCACAAGGCTAACTGGAACCTGAGGCAAAATGCAAAAGATCTCACAAAATGATATTTCTTTCTCCCAATGTCACCTCCTCTCCAGTATTTGCCTGCTTTTATTCAATTTCCAGTGCCTTTAGGTAGTTATTTTTCATATTTTGTCTAGAATTTTTAGTTATCCATGGAAGTGTTGGTCCAAAATATTTGGCGGTTACCAAAGGCAGAATCAATCCATCTCAATGAATTCTGCAGTTATTTGAGATAATGAATTCCTCTTTATCAAAAAACAGTTACATTTAACTTTGTCTCCTTTTCCTTCATTCATTTATCCCTTCACTTGATTAACAGATACTTTGTGTAAGGCACTGTGTTGAGTGTGGTCATGGATTCAAAAAAGAAGGCATAGCTCCCATCTTCAAAAAATTTGAAATCTAATTGGAAAGGTGAGACATAAACTCATGAAAGTTACATCATATATAACACTGCATGTGATCTAGTACCAAATGAGTGTTATCAGTGAGGGTCTTTTTTACTCAAAATGTTGTATATGGATCAGCTGCATTGGTAACCCCTGAGAGCTTTTCAGAAATTTGGAATCTTTGGTCCCACACCCCACACCAGCTGAATCAGAATCTGCATGTTTACAAGATCCCCACATGACTCCTAACAGCATTAAAGTTTGAGAGGTACTATTCTAGAAGTTCAGAAGAGGGGACTCTTTGCAGGAAGTTTTGGGGAGATTTCATATAGTATATGAGATTTCAGGCTCTGTATGGTCTGAGAAGCCAGAAAATAGCATTTTAGGTGGAGTACAAGATGGGAAGGAGTTCAAATTGATGAGTAGTTAAAGATGATTCTGGGGAAAAAATTTGAAACTAGCCTGCTTTCATCTGCAAATTAGAGAAAACCTGACCCAAAGAAACTTACAAATTAGGGGCATCTATCATCTCACATAACTAGAAATGTGAAGGTAGGTCAGTTTGGGGGATGGCTAATTCAGTAGTTCAGCAATGTCATCAGAAAAATAGGTTCTAAAGTAGACAATCTGAATAGGCCTATATCTATTAAAGAAATTTAATTATTAATTAATAACAGTGCTTTCAAAATAGGAAGCACTAGGTCCAGATGGGTTCACTAATGAATTCTGCTAAACATTTAAGGAAAAAATTATACCAACACTTTGCAATCTATTTCAGAAGATAGAAACAGAGGGAATACTTCCTAACTCATTCTATGAGGCCAGCGTTACTCAGACAAAGGCACTGTAAGAAAATAAATTAGAGGCCAATATCTCTCATGAACACAGAAGCAAAAATTCTCAACAAAACATAAGCAAATTGAATTCAACAATGTATGAAAAGAATTATACACCATGACCAAGTAGGATTTTTCCCAACTAAGGCAAGGCTGGTTTAACACTCGAAATTCAATTAATGTGATCTATCACACCACCCACCTAAAGAAGAAAAAAAATCATATGATTTTATCAATAGATGCAGAAAAAGCATTTGACAAAATCCAACACCCATTCATCATAAAAGCACTCAGTAAACTAGGACTAGAGGGTAACTTCTTCATCTTGATAAAGAATATCTATAAGAAAACCTACAACCGACATCAGGCTTAATGGCAAGAAACTTGAAGCTTTCTCACTAAAGTCAGGTACAAGGCAAGGATGACCTCTCTCACAATTCCTTTCAACATCATACTAGAAGTCCTAGCTATGCAATAAGACAAGGAAAGGAAATACAAGGTATACACACTAGGAAAAAAGAAGTAAAACCAGTTTTGTTTGCAGGTGACATAACTATGTAGAAAATCTGAAAGAATCAACAACAACAAACTCCAGAACTACTAAGCAATTATAGCAAGGTTGCAGGATATGAGCTTAATATATAAAGGTCAATCGCTTTCCTATATACCAAAAATGAACAAGTGGAATTTGAAATTAAAAACACAATGCCATTTACATTACCAACCACCAAAATGAAATATTTCACTATAAATCTAATAAAATATGTACAAAATCTATCTACAATGGAGCAAAGATAGTCTTTTCAACAAATGGTGCTCGAACAACTGGACGTTCACATGCAAAAAAATGAATCTAGAAAGAGACTTTACACCTTTCACAAAATTAACACAAAATGGATTACAGATCCAAATGTAAAATACAAAACTGTAAAACTCTTAGAAGATAACATAGGAGAAAATCGAGATGATCTTGAATATGGCAACGATTTTTTGATACAATACCAAAAGCACAATCCATGAAAGAAAGAATCTATAAGCTGGACTTCAAGAGAATGAAAAGACAAGAAACAAACTGGGAGAAAATATTTGCAAAAGGCAAATCTGACAAAGAACTGTTATCCAAAATATACAAGGACCTCTTAAAACTCAATAAAAATCAAAACAACAGGATTTTAAAAAATAGACCAAAGACCTTAACAGACACTTTGCCAAAGATATACAGATGGCAAATAAGCATATTTTAAAATGCTCCCTTATGTACTATTAGATGGTAACAAACTATGTTTTTTATTTTAAGGCTTATAATCTTCTCTCAGGTGTTGATATTAGTAAAAAACCTCTAGAATATATTCCATGGTCTTTAAATCTGGGTTCTTGTTCTAGTGAAATGTGTGTATCAGTAAACTCAGTGTATGTGAAACACCAAATATATATGATGAATTAACATTCCTGAGGAAGATGATGTGTGCAACTTCACGGTAGAAACTCAAGCCAGATCCATTGACTACGTAGGTATTCAGTAAAGATTTGAATGAGTTCTGAGAAAGAAAAAAAAAAAGCCCCCCACCATAAGTCATCAGGAATATGCAAATTAAATACAATAACATTGTGATATCACTACATACCTATTAGTGAGGGGGGGGGGCAAAAAATCCTTCTCAGAAGCCCTTGGTAGATTTTCCTTCATTGGCCAGAGCTTTGTCACATGCACACATATAAGCCAATTACCTGGGAAAGTGAATGAGACCACTATAATTGGCTTAGAGCAATCAAGAGTTACCTCCTTGGTTGGGAAGAGCCCAGCCATTCTTGAAGGAGGTGCTCCTAGGAGGAAGGTGAACAAAAATCAGGGTTCTATTTTCAAAGAAGGGGAATGGCTGTTGATCAAATCTAAAGTGCCAGCCACCTTCCAACTTCCTGTCCTTGTTGAGCCCTTCTCTGTAATCAGCCTCCTTTATTTGAAGAAAAGAGTGCTTTAAGAATATACTACAGCCAATAAATCATGGATAAACATATAGAAAAATGAAGAACATGATTCACGGTACTGCTCACCTGACCCATAAGAAACCCTTTTCGACCCCACATTTTAACAGACTTTCTCAATTTTACTTTCAAGAGCGTCAGCATCATCAAAACCCTAAACTATGCCAAATTAATAAGTTTAAAATTCAGGCCCTTTTTCACTGGTTCGCATTTGCTTTTCTGATACAAAGAATAACACAAGATTTATTGAGTGACATCTGGTTAATTAAATGTCTATTTCTTCCCGCCTGTTAAAGGGATCATAACACAGAAAGACAACATTGGGAGAATAATTAAAGTGCAACCAAAGAGCAGACTAACCTTGTAACTCACTGTAATTAAAAATAAAACGAGAGCAATATGCTGAGAGAATTGCCCGTTTTTATCAGCACACGTGTCTGTACATGTGAAACCTTATACTGGAAGTCTCCATTTTGCTTTTCTCCATTTTTGTGTGCAACTTAAAAATTCCACTTTCCACTGACATCTCTTTGGCAAACCTTTTTACATTCAACCTTCAGGGAAACTCACCTCTTAAAAGACCAGAAGGTACCTTCTACCTGCTCCTACACAGGCACAATGACCCCGCGTGTCACCAGTAAAGGAGCAATAATGGGGTCAGCCTGGAAAGGGCAGTGATCCCAGGCTGTACAACCCTTCAAACAGCTATGAGCAAGTTTGCAGGTGACAGCCTAAAAGTGACCTCTTAATAAGAATAGACTAGTATGAGACGTTAAGGTAAATCTCCTCCATACATTAATAACTACATACTTTGTGCGTTCTTTATTTCTAAGGGAAGAAATTACCCTCCTTATATTTCCAAAAAGCCTATAGACCAAATATCAGAGGAGATATACTCCAAAAATGTGTCCCAAAAACTTTGCCTTAGAGAAAAGGGAAATGTAATTTTAAAGAGATTAGAGAGATCTCACTCCTTTATCCCCAATCAGAGGCTGTCATAGCTCTGTTCCAAAGTGGGGTGCAGACAGATATGGAGAACAAACCAGAGGTTACCAGTGGGGGGGGAGGAGTAGTATATGGGTGGGAGAGAGGGAGGTACAAACTACTGGGTGTAAGATAGGCTCAAGGATGTACTGTACAACACGGGGAGTATAGCCAATATTTTGTTAATAACTGTAAGTGGAAAGTAACCTTTAAAAATTGTATAAAAATATTTAAATATTAAAAAAAAAAAACAGAAAAAAACTGGGGTATAGATCCACAGCTCAACACACTATATTTGAGTCTTGACTCTACCATTTTCTAAATATGGGGTACTAACCACATCATTTACCCTCTCACAGAATCACTTCCCTCATCATGATAATGATAATTATATGCTAATTGTACCTAACTATATATTGTGAGGATTAAATGGGAAAACATATGCTAAATGCTTGCCTTCTAGTAATGGCATCTATTATTATTCCCTTCCATTTAGCCAAAACTATGATATAGTGTTAGGGGCTCAACTGCCTCTCCCAAATTCATATGTCGAATTTCCGACACCCAATACCTTAGAATGTGATCGTATTTGGACGTAGGGCCTTTAAAGAGGGAATTATGGTTAAATGAGGTCATATGATATGACCAATCCCATATGACTGGTGTTTTTTACAAGAAGAAAGAGACACCAGGGGTGTGCATACACAGAGAAAAACCACATGAGGACACAGAGAGAAGACACTCATCTGGAAGCCAAGGAGAGAGAACCCGGGAGAAACCAACCCTGCTAACACCTTGATCTTGGACTTCTAGTCTGCAAAACTGTGAGAAAATCACCTTCTGTTATTTAAGCCACCCAGTCCGAGGTATTTTTATTATGGCAGCTGTAGCAAAGCAATATACATAGTATAGAAAAATATCTCAGATCCTACCACTCATCACACACACACAAAAAAAATCACTTGCATTTTTTTCTTTATACTAACATCCTAAGGAATGAAAAATTTAAAAACCCAAGAGGTACAGACACTTGTGTCATTGTTTTGTTTTGTAAGTAAACTGAGTTTAGCAATGGCCTGGAAATAAGGAGTCAGGCTCTAATCTGATTCCTTCAATGAGTACCCAGGGTTTGTGGAGTGGCACTTGACTTCTCTGGACCAGAGTTTCCTGAAAACATTGGATGAGATAAGCCAGATCATAAGACTTTGAGTCTCTCCTTTATGTCATTCACTGACCACATGGTGACTTACAGATATCTTTGGAAGAAGAGAAAGTTCAACTTATTAAGACATCCTCAACTAAAAGACTTTTGTTTCTGCCCATGATTATGTTTAAACGTTACTTCTTTAAATTTTAGTTATTCTTCCAAGTTCATGTCATATCCACTATATCCATGAAGGCTTTCCCAATCTTACTATTTCTATCTTCTTCCTGTGAACTCCCACAGGGCATTGCTTTCATTTCTCTAGCATCATCAAGTTCAACTTAGCATCGTAGTGTCTTCTGTCCCAGCCTTGACTCTCCCTCACTCCCCAAAGCAGAGTGATAAGCTACTCTTGACCCGCTTCTATTTTATATGTAATTATTGCTCCTTGAGTGCAAGAAGTAGTCCTACTCCTGATATGCCCTGCAGCAGCCAGCATAGCGCCCTCCAACATAGTGAACACACAATCAGTGATGTTGAAGTGAACTGGGTTAAATTAAAATGAAAGAGTTTTCTTTAATGAAAATATTTGCCATGATGAGGATTCACTGTATTATAAATAAGTTTCTACATCATTAACATGTCACCTTAAAGGTAAAATTATAACAGAATAAACACACACTGGGGTTAGAGGGTAGAATATCTGAAGAGAGAAAATATTAACAAAACATTTAAAAGAATCATTTTCTTTCAGAATTTCCAAGAAAAATTTTGTTTAAGCCTTACATTTCTCCTGTTTGGTGACTCCAGTTGAAATAACGGTTGTGTAAATGTTTTGTAAAAGGTAAATCATTATGTAAACATCATATTTTGGAAATATTTCATATTAATGTTATACAGAACATCATTTTCTTGACTTGGAGCCATAAAACAGAGATTTCACTATGGAGGATAAAGAGATAAAATCTATTTTTGTACTTAGCCAACTTGACAGATTTATGGCACATCAATAAGGAATATTTTATGACTTTTTTTTAAAAACAAAGATGAACCACACCTTGTAAAAGATTCAGTTTTTAATATCTGGAAAGGGCACATCAGTATTTTTATTTTTGTAATGTTTTTATGCTTCCCAAGGTGATGACTACAAGATCAGTAATAGACACATAATCACTCAGCCTGAAAATTGCACTAGTTTCATCTGGTCAATTAGTTCTTGGTTATCCATACCTTTGTAGCCAGTGAACCTGCTTATTCCAAAAATCCTCCATGTTAAGGAATGGAATAGGTTTCAATAGTGTATCAAATGTTTCAAGAATATACCACAAACAAAATAACCTTTCTAAATGTCCCTACATGATCCCCTAGCTTCTCCCTTTAATCCATTTCACCTACTCATATCTGATTTTACTTAGTCTATCCCAAGCAGTTTCCTTCTCAAAGCCTCTCTGCAAGGATGTTTGGGTTTCTAAGTACCCCTTCCACCCTAAATACTGTGAGATGACAAAAACTAGGCAGTAGATGTGTCCCCAGCAAAAATGAATATTGACACAGAGAGCATTGGATGTACCTCTAGGACCCCTTTGGAAAGTATGTGGCCACTTATAATTTCCTAAAACATTCCACCCATCTGGGAATAGCTTGACTTGGATGAAGTGGTTACTAATTACAGCAACAGGCAATGAGCCACATTTTTTATGCAAGTTTTGTGGGATTATCTCATACTATCATAGTCTCACCTTACACTACCTATTGTATTGATACTTTACATTCATTGTGATTTTTAGAAGTCTTCTTTGGTCTTTACAATGGTTTTCTTGAGTTCGTTAATATTAGTCCTCCATCTCTCTGCAATAAAAGTAGCTTCGCATTCTGCTTCTAGCAGTTACAGCACCCAGAGCAAGGTTCACATTGGAAAACGTGATCAATTCTTCCAAAAGCACTGTAGACCTTCCCAGAAGTACAGTCATTATTTCAGTTGCTTCCATCTAATGATACTGGAAATTTTTATATGTTGCATTAGCATTTTTCAAAAAAATCCCAGATTTATTTTACCCCAGAAAAACATTAAGCTGTTTCTGCATTCAAACAATTCTTAGTGCCAAAGTTCAGTATATCCCAAACCTATCTCAATTTATAATTTAATTCCCTAAATATCACTCACCTTGGTTTTTGTTACTCACAAAGGGTAAAACTTCATTTGTGCAACTTCAGGAAATATTCTTTTATAAAAAAATCTTTTTTGGCAACCAAGTAATAAGTATAGCTAAAGCTTCCCAAGGAGGTTCTATTGTATACGAAAACAAGATTTGTACATCTGTAATCTGAGTTTGGACTTCTGACTTAACTACATTATTATAACTTGGGGATTCTGTATTATTGTTGTTGTTATTGAACTTTTTCTGGGACACTCAGATGTACAATTAAAATATATGTGATGGAAGAACCAAATTTATAAATGGTTGTTGGAGAATGATGACCTAAAAAGGAAAACAGGCATAGTCATTTCTGGAAAATGAGGTGGAGTGGGGTGAACTCCTGTCTTTAAAAACTACAGTTGACCCTTGAACAATACCAGGTTAGGGCCACCAACCCTCTATGTAGTCAAAAATCCACACATAACGTACAGTCAGCGCTCCATATCACCGGTTCCACATTCTTGGATTCAGCCAACCGTCAATCGTGTAGTACTGTAGTATTTACCACTGAAGAAAACCTGAGAACTAGACCCATGAAGTTCAAACCCACGTTGTTCAAGGGTCAACTGTAGTATATTTTAAAAGATGTTAAATATTAGGAAGTTCTAGAATCCATTTCACTAACGATTATAAGAATAATAGGCTAGATTGTTTAGACTGTCAAACCCAACTGAGGGTATGGCCACGTCGCATTGAAAGTCAGATGTACACATCCCCGGATACAGGGAGAGCTGGAAGTTCAGGGACAAGTGGACGGGCAATTCCCAAGTTCACAGGTAAGTTCAAGTTCAAAAGTAACCAGCAATGCCAGCCACAAAAGAATGGATCTGATAGAAATAAGTTGTGGTGGAAATTTTAAGAAGCAGTGGTCATCTCAGGTGTGGATTAAACTTGATTATCATTGCAAAGACCAATAGCCTAAAATAAGTTAATTTCCACTGGAACTGCCCTAGCTCAGGTCCTCTCCATCAGTTTCTCTGCAAAATGCTTTTCAGTTTTGTGTCACTGTCTTCTGATCACCCTTCCTCCACAATGCTTCTCTAGTGATATTTTCAGTGATATGCCAGCAACAGGGTGGCAGGAATGGTCCACCCAGTTGCAGGCACTAAGGTGAGCAAGTCCACTGAGAGTAAAACGATAATAAAACTAAAAATGAGTCTTTTTAACATCTCTAGGAGTCAGTGCGTCTAAATAATGTCAGTGACAAACTACTCCTCCCACCCAAAAAAAAAATTTTTTTTTCCTCACTCTAAGTTCTAAACAATTGCTGTGATCACTGGTGAGTTTCAGTATTATCTACTTGAGCTTCAAATTAGCACATTTTTATTGCATTTCTTTTAATAAACATTTCTTACAGGGAAATTAATTCAGAGAATTCCCAATTATACTGTCAACACCTTAAATGTGTTTATCACCTGAGTAAATCTGTAATGATTCAATACTGTTGAAGCTCACTTCAGGAGCAGTTTATATCCCAGTCCCTATGGTACTACACGTTCTCACATTTAAAGACAGGCAGTCCTTACTTTGCATGATACCGTGGGACTAAAAAACAACCATGCAAGCAGAAACCATGCAAAGCAGTCTTCATAATCAATGAGGAAAAGTATGCTTTTTTAAAACTTTTTGGTTGGAACATTAAAAACTCTTACTGTGGGCTATAAACAAATAGCAAAATGAAAAATAGTAGAATTGATACTTATTTAGTATGCTGTAATTTAAAACAGCGGAAACACCATGAAATAAAGGTGTTTTATTTATTTGTTTAAAAACGTGGGACTTCCCTGGTAGGGCAGTGGTTAAGAATCCGCCTGCCAAGGCAGGGGACACTGGTTTGAGCCCTGGTCCAGGAAGATTCCACATCTTGTTCCACGGAGCAACGAAGCCTGTGCGCCACAACTACTGAGCCTGCGCTCTACAGCCCGTGCTCTGTAACAAGAGAAGCCGCCACAATGAGAAGCCCGTGCACCGGAACGAAGAGTAGCCCCTGCTCGCCGCAACTAGAGAAAGCCCGCATGCAGCAACGAAGACCCAGTGCAGCCAAAAATAAATAAATAAATTTATATAAAAAAATTTTTTAAATAAAATAATAAAAATATCAAAAATAGTTTGAATGGCATTCTCCTTCTTGTCCTAGAACTTATGATCTGGAATGAGCATCTTTGTCTATACCTTGACAAATGGTTATACTTCTTAAGTTTGGATAAGCTTCCAACATTTTTTCCTTTGCTTTTTCAATGTCATGAAATATCTCCAAGAGTTCCTTTAATGTGTAGATTTTGCTGGCGCCACTTCCTCGGGGACAGCTTTATATTTTTCATCACAACCACTTGCCTCATTAATGTCAGTAAATTCACCTTCACTGAATTCCTCTGGCTGTGTATCTAGAGTCTCAAATGATGCAGTGTCAACATTCGCATGGTCAGCTATTTCTTCTATAAACTCCACTCAGGTTAGATTTGGATTTCACTTCCAGCATTATCACTTTCGTTTCTTTCTAGCACTTTCATCTCTGTTGGCCGATTTCTCCTTTTGATTATCCACCTTTGTAAATGTCATGTGGATTATCACTGGGCAACAAGGATGCAGCATGACTACACACTTCACTGTCTGTGCATGAACTGACTTACATTCACAGTAATCAATGACCAAAGACTTTTAAAGAAGTCACTGATCGGTCACTGACCATGATCCGCATCTATTATTTATGCTGTGATTTGTGAGCTGAAGAGCCCGCACTGTAAGTCTGTACTTCATGCAATTCCGCATAGTTAATAAACTAAACTTGCAACTGAAGTTTGAACCCTGTTGTTGAGGGACTGGTGTTATTTAGCTAAGCTGTGGTAACTGAAATTTGTGTCCAGGGAACTGTGCAAAGCAAGAATTACCTATAGTAGATTCTCAACAATGATAGATAGTACAGTGATTATAAAGATGAATAAACAAAACTTGTGTTACTTGAATTTTGTCATTCTGTGTGACCAGCTGATATTTTTGTGTTTAATATTTCAAACAGTGAAAGGGGTGCAAAAATAGTTGCTGTTTAGTGAGTGTAAATTTTAGTTCGTACATTCTTTACTAAATTTGAATACTTAATTGAAATTTATTCTTTTTAGATTCTTGACTTTTTAAAAATAAAGAATAAAAAATAAGTCATTAATTACTATTACTGAAAATAGCTTTGTCACATACAGGAGGAATGTGTTTAAGAATGATGCACTCTGTGTGTCAAATATGCTAGGCGTGCAGCTGGATCTTTCTAAAAGGCAGATCTGACCTTACGACTCCCCTGATCAAAAATTTTCACTATCTTTTCATCACCTACATCAGTAATTCTATTTTTTTAAAGGAATTCCTTTGTTTTTATTATTTTTTTATTTATTCATTTATTTTTTGGCTGTGTTGGGTGTCTTCGTTTCTGTGCGAGGGCTTTCTCTAGTTGCGGCAAGTGGGGGCCACTCTTCATCGCGGTGCGTGGGCCTCTCACTATTGCGGCCTCTCTTGTTGCGGAGCACAGGCTCCAGACGCGCAGGCTCAGTAGTTGTGGCTCACGGGCCTAGTTACTCCACGGCATGTGGGATCTTCCCAGACCAGGGCTCGAACCCGTGTCCCCTGCATTAGCAGGCAGACTCTCAACCACTGCGTCACCAGGGAAGCCCCTACATCAGTAATTCTTAAGTGTCACCTGTGAAACTTTTCAAAAACACAGATGCCCTGGTTCCATGCACATAGATTCCAATGCAGTAGATCTAGGCAAGGGCCCATAGGTGATTCACTCAGGTGCTGATCCACTGACCCAGGTCTAGCTCTGAGTTTCTTAGCATGAAAAATAAGGGCTCTTAAGATCTGGAACCTGCTTCTACAAACACATCTCCTCACATTTTACAACTTATAATTGCTTCTAGCTCCTGAATTAGCCATGTGTCTTTGTACATATTTGTTCCAACTTCAAGGACTGCAAGTCCTCCAATGCCATGCCTAGGTCTACTTGGAAAACCCTCATTCCTGTTACCTCAAAGCTCAGGTGTTTCAGGCATTTTTCACAGAACTAGAAAAAATAATTTTAAAATTTGTATGGAAACACAAAAGACCCCCAATAGCCAAAACAATCTTGTGGAAGAAGAACAGAGCTGGAGGAATCATACTCCCTGACTTCAGACTATACTACAAGGCTACAGTCATCAAAACACGTATGGTACTGGCACAAAAACAGACACATAGATCAGTGGAACAGAATAGAGAGCCCAGAAATAAATCCACACACTTATGGTTAGTTAATCTGGGACAAAGTAGGCAAGAATATACAATGGGGAAAAGACAGGCTCTTCAATAAATGGTGCTGGGAAAACTGGACAGATGAATGGGGAAGAATGAAATTAGAACATTCTCTAATACCATACACAAAAATAAACTTAAAATGGATTAAAGACCAAAATGTAAGACCGGATACTATTAAACTCTTAGAGGAAAACATAGACTACTCCTTGACATGAACTGTAGCAATATATATTTTTTTGGATCTGTCTCCTAAGGTAAAGGAAACAAAAGGAAAAATACACAAATGGGACTTAAAAGCTTTTGCACAGCAAAGGAAACCATCGGCAAAACAAAAAGGCAACCTACTGAATGGGAGAAATTATTTGCAAATAATATGCCCAATAAGGGGTTAGTATCCAAAATACATAAACAGCTCATACAACTCAATATCAAAAAAACAACCATCCTGATTTAAAAATGGGCTGAAGACCTGAATAGGCATTTCTCCAAAGAAGATACACAGATGGCCAACAGGCACATGAAAAGATGCTCAATATCGCTAATCATCAGAGAAATGCAAATCAAAACCACAGTGAGATATCACCTAACACCTGTCAGAATGGCTATCATCAAAAAGTCTATAAATAATAATGTTGGCAAGGATGTGGAGAAAAGGGGACCCTCCCACACTGTTGGTGGGAATGTAAATTGATACAGCCACAGTGGAAAACAATATGGAGGTTCCTCAAAAAACTAAAAATAGAACTACTGTATAATCCAGCAATTCCACTCCTGGGTATGTATCCAAAGAAAACAAAAACATTACTTCAAAAAGATTTTACATGTACCCCAGTGTTCACAGCAGCATTATTTACAATAGCCAAAATACGGAAGCAACACAAATGTCCACCAACAGATGAATGGATAAAGATGTGGTATATACACAATGGACTACTCCTCAACCATAAGAAAGAAGGAAATTCTGCCATTTGCAATAACATGGATGGACCTGGAGGGTACTACGCTTCGTGAAATAAGTCAGACAGAGAAAGACAAATACTATATGTTATCACTTACATGTGGAATCTAAAAATAAAACAAACAAATGAATATAACAAAACAAAAACACTCACAGATGTAAGGAACAAACTAGTGGTTACCAGTGGGGAGAGGGGCAAAATAGAGGTAGGGTATGAAAAGGTACAAACAACTATGTATAAAATAAGCAAGCTACAAGGATATATTGTACAGCACAGGTAATAGAGCCAATATTTTATAATAACTTTAAATGGAGTATAATGTATAAAAATTTTGAATCACACACAAAAAAGAATAAACGATTAACCTTCAAGATAAAGAAGGGCAGATCGTTGTGGTCATTGTTTAGGGTGGAAAAGCCAAGGGTAAATACCAATGCAGAGTGACCCAAGTAACAGAAAACTCAAGCCCAACAACTTTGGACAAAAGTGAAACAAAGAAAGGACTTAATGTATGTGTCTTTATAGAGCTTCCTCCCAGAGAGGCATCAGGCAGCTCCAGGCTTACAGCCTCACAGCTTCAAGTTCAGGGGGAAGAAAGCATCACAGGAGCCAGAGAAGAAAGGAGTTCATGGTCAGGTCTGGGTAACGTGGCCACCCTGGTCCAGCGGTCAGGAGCACTGCCACCCACGTTTCATGGACTGAGTTGGGGAGGGTGAAGGAGATCAGGAGTTATTACCAGAAGGAAGGACAGACGCTCAGCAGACACGAAGAATAAGCGCCACCGCAGACAGATCCCAGAAATGAGGACTGGACATTCAGAAGTGAGGAGGAAAGGTTAGAAAGTCAGATGTACGGGTCTAGAGCCCAGGAAGGTCTCTGATAGCCGACCTGATCTGACTGTCGCTGCATCACCACCACGCCACCTGGAAAAGGAGCTGGGCAGCGTCAGGCACACGTCACCTCAGTCTGTCTTTCCTTCGGTGATTATTAGATTTATAGCCCAGCAGTAAGATGACAGATTAAATCGACGATTCTCAAACACTTCCCTCAAACTATCATGAGCACTCTGGAATTTGGGCTGGGTTGTAGACTAGGAGGCCGGCAGTATATTTCGGAGCAGCCTGCTGCAAAACTAAAATTTAAAGTCCCATGCTTTTTCTTAAAAAAATGTTAACTTTGAATTTTATTCCATAGAATATCCATGTAATTTTGAAAGTGTTTTCAATAACTCACCTCTGAAAATTTCAAGTTATTTCAAATAAAAGTGACACTCCTAAATAACTTACCATTTCATTCACTTTTGCACATGGCTACTTATCCCTTGACTAAATATACTCGTGTTCAAGAAGCATGGGACTAAGTAGGTCCCACACACTGTTTCCAACTCTATTATTCTCAGGTAGCTGTTTCTGGCAGTGACATCCATCTATTAAAACTCCATTAGCAATTAATTTTAATGATAATTACCATCTACTGAGTAGCTTCTACATCCAAAGCAGTTTTACGTATTTTCTCATTTAATCCTCTCAGTAACTCTGAAAAGCAAATTATCCCCAAACACATGATGGTAGTGAAAGTCACAAAAGGTCACTAAATCACCCAAAGTTGCAGAGTCACATACCAGGATTGCAACACAGGGCTCTCTGGCTCTAAAACCTGTGTCTTTTCCACCGTGTCTCCCTTGCCCTCCTTTTACATTGCTTCTTTATGCTTCAGGAACGTCAACCTCAGTTATGAAACAATCCACAAGTTCAAGCAGAAAACAAAATAACTAATATCATTATCCTACACACCCTGAGGCCTTCAGTTGGGGAGTATTTACAAAAGCAGAGCAGTAGACCTGTAATCAGGAGTCTTAAGTTCTGCTGTCAATTCCACCTGCAACAAACTAGGGGGTTTTGGAAAAGTCACCTCACCTGGACCTAAGCATCTGCAAAATGAGAGTGAGACTTGGTCGCTGCTGGTTCTTCCAACTCCAACATGCTATCATTTCAACACAAATTCCTCAAGACTCAGTTGCTTATGCGTAGACTGAGTGTCATACGCTACTGACTGCAACAGGCCCTCCAAGGGGGACCAGAAAGATGCAGTTATAGACACACTTTCAAAGGCAGTATCAGGTGAATGCTAACTCCAGCCTCAACTTCTGAGAAAGTAATAATAACAACACTATGATGATGATGAAAACTACTACTTATTTATTGCTAATTATGTCCCAGTAACTGTTCTGATGTGATTATTATCTCATTTAGCCTTCACAACAACCGTATGAAGTAAGTCCCATTATTATTCCCATTTTACAGGTGAAGAAACTGAGGCTCAGCAGGTTTAAGTAACTACCCAGGATCAAATATACAATTTATGGCAAGTCTACAAGTAAACTCAGCTATTCAGACTCTGTGGTCTGATTCCAGATTATCATGAAAGACTGCCTCTCTCCTGACCAGGCTGCTCTCATCGAGAAATACTCACTTGAAAAGCTTCTTGGAAAAGAAAGTAAGATCTCATCACTAACGCTGTACCACAGATTGAATTTAAAATGCAGAGTGTTTTATGCTGCCAGCAGATACACACCAGAGTTGACAGGGTCCGTTAATGTCCATTTGGCTTTGTTAACCTTGTCAGAGTCTGTGTAGATGGCAATAGTCAGGTCTGGGAGGAAGACTGCCCCAGTGGGAAGGAGCCTGCTTGGGGCCAGGAGGCAAACACCTTATACAGGAGGATTCACTGCATGGCAACCATTTAAAGGCTGATGGTAAGACAGACCATTCTTATTAATCAACACCACTTAGATGTGCATAATCATTGGCTTTCAAGTTTAAGTAGAAAATACTAAACTTGCTTTATGTTCATTCTCCAGTGCTTCCCCAAATCAGCTGAGCAGATAGGGGTTTGTTTTGTTTTTTGTTTGTTTTTTTTTTTGTGCTCAGAGCCTCCTTTGGGACCAGTGTTCCATGAACACATTTGGAAAATTCTGCTCCATGGAGGACAGCAAGTTTTGGCCAATGGTCCCCGCCAAAAAAGAACCAGTGCAAAAGAGAGTTCTTAGCTCCTGATGTTATTCATGTGAGGGCCCTGCTGCCCCAGGGAGCTGGAGCACCAAAGAGGAGGCAGTTCCACACTGTACATCACTCACACCAGGGGCAGAACAGAAATGCCTTCACCAAGCTGTAAAAATAACCGCTACAATAACGACACAGACGGAGAGAATGGACTTGAGGACACGGGGAGGGGGAAGGGGAAGCTGGGACGAAGTGAGAGAGTGGCAAGGACTTATATATACCACCAAATGTAAAATAGATAGCTAGTGGGAAGCAGCCGCATAGCACAGGGAGATCAGCTCAGTGGTTTGTGACCACCTAGAGGGGTGGGATAGGGAGGGTGGGAAAGAGACGCAAGAGGGAGGAGATATGGTGATATATGTATACATATAGCTGATTCACTTTGTTATACAGCAGAAACTAACACACCATTGTAAAGCAATTATGCTCCAATAAAGATGTTAAAAAAAAACCAAACTGCTACTTACTGAGTCACTTTGCTGTACAGCAGAAATTAAACACAACATTGTAAATCAACTAGACTTCAATAAAATTTAAAAAGATAATCGCTACTTTTACAGATAAGACACTATGATAAGTACTTTGTATATATTTTTAAGTTTGAGCATTTATATCATTTATAACTGTATGAAAGATAATTTTTGGAAAGAGAACACTTGCTGGTAACCCATACAACTTCAAGAAGACTTTTTTTTTTTAAGATTTTTTTTTGACGTGGACCATTTTTGAAGTCTTTATTGAATTTGTTACAACATTGCTTCTGTTTTATGTTTTGGTTTTTTGGCCATGAGGCATGTGGGATCTTAGCTCCCCGACCAGGGCTCGAACCCGCACCCCCTGCATTGGAAGGCGAAGTCTTAACCACTGTCCTGCCAGGGAAGTCCCTAGAGGACTCTTTTCCTAAGTAGAATTATTTGATTAAAATTTGGAGGAAGGGAATCAGAGATTGATATCAGGTCACGTCCTTACCATGTTCTGCTTAAAAGAATTGTTGCAAACATTCAGCCCAAGAAAGGAACCTGCTATCTTTAATTTTTATTTTTATTTTTTTTTTCTTTTAGTAATTTCAGATTTCAATTCAAACATGTAATTCATTTTTGCCACTGAATTCTTTAAGAACCTCTGTCAAGAAGGAAATCTTGATTAGGTAAGTGAACCTCAGATATTTAGAGTCCTTGGAAGAAAGGTTACCAAAAAAAGAGGGAAAATGAAAGATGGTCCCTTTAAGAAATGAACAAAGAAGGAAGATAGGGTACCAACTACAAGCAGCAAACTGAAGGAAATAGCTGGCTTCAGAATGTTAATACCATCACTGCAAATTAGTTTCAATATAAGTAATTAATCAACTTTTGTCACTTTTTGTGATACATTGTGAACATTCCATGCAGGTCCATCCTTCACTGCACTACTTCAAGTTTAAAAGCCTGAGGCTTTTAGAACTCGCCTGATGACATTGGCAAGGCCCTTTCTATAGGCTAATGAACTTGCCAAGAATATCAAGCTAACAAAAGATACAATGGTACCATGTTTCAGTTTTCAAGAAGTTTTCCATGCTCATTTCAGGCGCCCTTTACACTTTGGCCCTTTCTGCTCAAGTACCACCCAGCTCACTGGAAGGACCAGCTGTTAATTTCACCGTGAGCGCCATCCCTCCTGGGACCAGTGATGAGGGGAAATGGTGACAACACGTTATGTAAATTTCCCTTTGTGTAACCTCTCCTTCTAGAATCTTTCAGTGCATTACCAGGAAAAGATAACTCCACACTCACTGAGATTAAATTAAGTCTCTAAGGAAAGGGCCACCGTTGGACTGGAGCAAATGTAACAGATTTCAGTGGGGATTCCTTTGTCTGCCAGTCACACGACCCACAGAAGCATTGTGGGATCTGGAATACTGCGTTCAGGCTTTAAACTACTCCTGCTACTAAACTGCTGCCTTTTCCCTTAAAGCTTAAATTACCAATACGTCAATACAGAAGAACCTACACTCGCAGGCTGCAACTGCCGTGCATAGGGATGAATGGATTTCCTAGGTCTTGAACCTAACCTAGCACGACAGAGTCTCACCGGGGTGGGGGGGAGTTTCAAATTCAATTTATTAGTATTTCCTTTATACATGTAATTGTGCCCATTATGGAATATAAAGAAAAATAAAAAGGAGTAAAGATATCACTCATAATATACGAGTATTAGCATTGTTGTTTCTTTGGAAACAACAACTTGTTTGTTTTCTCCTAAACTTGCATTTCACTATCACACTTCCATGGCGCATAAGCATCATTGAGATTGTAAGTGAACCCTGACCAAATGTACTTACTGACTGTGCCAGGCTCCCCTGTCCTCTGAGACCTCATACCCAGTGAGAGCCACTGGGTTGCCCCACTAGTGTGGAAATAGGACTTGGGGCCCCACGGGAGGCAAGATTTTGAGTTTCCTCACCGTCAAGCAGGGCAGACAGAGGGGTGAGGAGTAGCAACCAGAGAAAGTGGAGCTAAAGTACCTGCTCTCTCCCCTCTGCTCTCCAATTCTGTCACCGCTTCTTTGCCCAGACACGGCCTTCCTCCCCTTGCCCAGGGTGGTCCCAGCCCCAGCTGGGCATCCTCTGCCCCCCTGAAGGGCCCTCAGGGCCACACACTACTTGCAAGCCAATCACTCAATTAGCCAAGGCTCTGCCCTTGTGGTCGGCCCAGGCGGGTCTCCAAGGCCACTCGACTCACATGGGAAGCTCTGTACAAATGAATCCTAAAATCCTTCCTTCCTTCACAGCAGTCTCTCAGAGATTTATCTTGTCACCAAGAGGAAAACATAAACCTTTCTGCTGTCACTGAGGTACTCCCAGTGCGGCTGCCTTTACCGCACTTCTCAGAAAGTAAACTGCGTGAAAAATAAAGTTTCAGTCCTAACACAGGCTTTAACATCAGATGGGTTTAAATTCTTCAAGAGACTAACTTAAAACTGAACTGTTTGAACACGAACGAGCAGTATCTGAAAGGAGAAACTTAAATGATGAATAAACATGGGAACATCAGTTCTACCTCATCAATCAAAGGAATGCCAAACAAAGCATAAATATTTATCTAACTAGAAAAAATGTTTTTAAATTGTATATTCGATGTCAGCATTGGCTAGGATGGGGGGAGACCTGCTGGTCATACATACACTACGGGGGGGAGGAGTTTGATAAAAACAATTTCCCAAATACAAATTTGGGAATTTGTATTAAGAGTGGAAACTACACACACACACACACACACACACACACACACACACACACACACACACACACACGACACATCATCAAAATGAGTGTTGGGACAATTCATAATGGTGGACCAAGAAGATGTGACATCAATTGCCCCCCCTCAAAGAGAGCCACTGGTGGTCTGATGCTGGCCTACAACTGCTTACACAAATAAAAACATGCATCAGATTTTAAACGTAGAAACGACACCCAATCTGACCCAGTGATTCTACCTGTGACCCTAAGGATGTAATTAGTAGTATGCATGAAGATTTATACTCTCACAGTTGATAACAAAAACTGGAAAAATACTGGACGATAAGGTGGTTATAAAATATGATATAGTCAACTCAGCAGAATGTTCTGCAGCCATTAACAAGACGTTGGAGAAAGGTTTGCAAACACGGAAAAAATCTAGTTACAAAGCAATACATACAATGTAAACCCATTTTTGCGAAAAAATATATCTGTGGAAACGTGAACATCTAGAAATGGGTCTGGAGAGGAGACAACAGTGGTTATCTTGGAGTGAGGTGGGATGGAATCAAGGCTAGCAGGGCGGCATGTAATTAAGGGTGAGGGTCTGGGACACATGCTTGGTGCATATTCTAACTCTGCCACTGTGGGAACTGTAGTGACTTGTTTATAGATTCCTTATCTGTAAAATGGGGATAAAGCTACTTTTTAGGGTTTGGGAAAGGATTAAGTGAGACGATGCCAGGAAAGTACAAAGTATAATACCTGATAAAAATAAATACCGATAGAATTGTAACTTTTTATGTGCAATTTCCAATTTTCTATGATGATACGTATTTCTTTTATAATTATAGTCATTGCCAAAAAACTGTAAACAAATATAGAATTCCAATTAATGACATACATGCTTAATTACTCAGGAGGGCAGTATACTGATATCCAAAATTTATTTTGAAATGTATCAAAAAATAAGTTGGATTGATGGTGGGTATACAGATATTTACTGTAAAATTCTTCCAACTTTGTTATGTTTGAAAATGTTCATAATAAAATGTTGAGAAAAGGGTATTTCATCTTACATGCATTCTCTTTTTATTTACATAAGTGAAACACTCATTTTAACAAAGCATATAATAAAGACATATATAGAGAAATACTAATAATCTCCCCAGCATATTCCTCACCAATTCCATCCTCCTCTAAAGGTACTTCTGGTATCCTTCCACATCTTTATGCTCATAAATTTAAAGGAAGTTCTTTCTTAGGATCATACTGTTCACATTACTTGGCAATCTGTGTCTTTTACACTTAGAAAAATAACTTTTAGGGGATGTAGTAGACAGCATAAGGAATATGATCAATAATGTTGTAATAACTTTGTATGGGGACAGATGGTTACTAGACTTATCACGGTGATTTCATAATGTACGCAAATGTCAAATCACTATGTAGCACACCTAAAACTAACATAGTACATCAACTATATTTCAATTAAAAAGTAACTTTTATTTAAAAAATATCTACCTCTTACTAATGAATGTTTAAGTCACAAATAAATTTTCTTTAAAGATAAGATAGCAGTGAGAACATGGCTTCCTCACATATTTGATTTTTATTATACTTAAAATTTTAGAACACTTCATAGCAAAATACTTGGTTTTTAAATTGTTTCTTTTCATATTAAAATACAACATAAGTGGGTATCTGTGGGTTCCACCGTCCTGCTAGGGCTTCCTACCCACCTTCTCCTTCAGGTCCTCCGCCCACTCACCTCATCCCATCTGCCGTGGCAATACCACTGCCATTACAGCTGAGGCCATTTTCTGGAGCCACCCCTCCAGCCCAAGTTACAGAGAAAAACTTATCTGAGAGTCACATGCCTCTGAATACGCATAACCACGATTCATATTCACATTCGTACACACAATGTGGAGAAAACAAAACAAACAAGAGCAGTAAAACTGCATTAATATAATTTGAGTAATGAATTGTTGCATCCACCCCACAGAAGCAGAATGAACCCTACCCAAAATTTTGTTGGGATATCGAGACTGGTGATTCCATACACGGACCAAGAGGATTTCTAGGAAACACGAAAGAGGGAATACAACTGCCCAAAGTTTTAATTATTTTGCATTGTCCTTGAGTTGATAATTTGTGGAGGAAAAAACTGGACAAAATTAAAGGACCCTGTGTCCAAACATAAAAAATACGGGCCTATAATTTTTTCTGTAATTGAACTTGCTCATGAGAATCATCCATTGAGTTGCAGGGAGGGAACAAATGATTCGGTCCCATTCAATAATGTCGATTCAGCAACGTGATGTGTCCATAAGGAACTCAGACTTGGCTTATGTAAGTCAGGAAACTAAAGTCTTTCAGCGCTCTTTCCTCCTCTGCTCCAAAATGATGTTTGGGTGTGTGGGCAAAGGAGTGTAGCTAGACAACATCATGGCCTTACTCAAGGAGGGAGACCTGGCCCCCTGCCCATATACTTGACTATGAGCTGTCTGTAGAGGCTGCTAAGGGGAGGTTGGTCTGGTCTTGCCTCCCCCGGCATTCTGTTGTCCGTTGCTAATGTCAGGGATTGAGAAAGAACAGATCATGAGAGTGCCAATTAGGACAAAGCTCTATGATTTTTCCTGCTGAATCAGCCTCACCTTAGCTCTCAGTATCATGTCACCGCCCAAGTCTGGCCACAATTTCCATTAGTCCCCTGTCCAAGGTACTCCACAGCCGTGAATGATTCAATGCCCCTTGAAATGCAGGCTCCCTCTGGATGACTCTTCAGCCAGATCCTTGCTACTTTGAGATCCCATCCACACACAGGCGAAGTGGGGACTCAAATGCCAAGATCTCCCTCTGCTGGGAGGGCAAGTCTCGCTTTGATTTGGGTGCTTAGTGTGCTACTGGGCAGGTGGTTGTTTCTAGACCTTTTCAGTAACAGAGATAGGGAAAAAATATATATTTTTAAAGATAAAATATATCATGATTTTATACTGGTCTCTCCAATTCAATCCTTTCTTTAAAATTTTTTAAATTTATTTTTAGCTGCATTGGGTCTTTGTTGCTGCACGTGGGCTTTCTTTAGTTGCGGTGAGCAGGGGCTACTCTTCGTTGCGGTGCAAGGGGCTTCTTATTGCGGTGGCCTCTCTTGTTGCGGAGCATGGGCTCTAGGTGCGCACAGGCTTCAGTAGTTGTGTCATGTGGGCTCAGTAGTTGTGGCTCGCGGGCTCTAGAGCACAGGCTCAGTAGTTGTGGTGCACAGGCTTAGTTGCTCCGCGGCATGTGGGATCTTCCCGGACCAGGGCTTGAACCCGTGTCCCCTGCATTGGCAGGCAGATTCTTAACAACTGCACCACCAGGGAAGTCCCAAGTCTATTTTCTTAAGTCTATACACCATACTTTATAGTTAAGTTTCCACTGATATTTAAGATGTAGTTAATTATTAGAAGACTGTTTTAATAGTTTTTAATAGAAAAGCCATAAGACATGTAAGGTAAATTATAAGATAGGCTTTTATGCTTAAGTAAAATGTAAGTATTTACTACAATTCGATTGAGTCTGATAGCAACTTTCAGCTTCTTCTCAATAAGAACCTAGCAAAGATCCTTAACTATGCAAAGGTTGTCAACCTTGACATATAAAGATTTGCCTGGGGAATTTGTTTAAAAATACAGATTTCTTGCAAATCAAAACCACAATGAGGAATAACCTCACACTGGTCAGAATGACCATCATCAAAAAGTCTATAAATAACAAATGCTGGAGAGAGTGTGGAGAAAAGGGAACCCTCCTACACTGTTGACAACAATGTAAATTGGTGCAGTGACTATGGAGAATAGTATGGAGGTTCCTTAAAAAACTAAGAATAAGAGTTACTGTATGATCCAGCAATCCCACTGCTGGGCATATATCTGGAGAAAACTCTAACTCCAAAAGATACATGCATCCCAATGTTCACAGAGACACTATTTACAGTAGCCAAGACATGGAAGCAACCTAAGTGTCCATCAACAGATGAATGGATAAAGAAGATGTGGTATATATATATATATATATATATATATATATATATATACAATTGAATACTACTCAGCCATAAAAAAGAATAATGCCATTTGCAGCAACATGGATGGACCTAGAGAATTTCATACTAAGTGAAGTCAGACAAATATTATATGACATCACTTATATGTGTGATCTAAAAAATAATACAAATGAATCTATATACAAAACAGAAATAGACTCAAAGATATAGAAAACAAATTACGGTTACCCAAGGGTAAAGGGAGGGGAGGAGGGATAAATTAGGATTATGAGGTTAACAGATACAAACTACTATACATGAAATAGATAAGCAACAAGGACCTACTGTATAGCACAGGGAACCATATTTAGTACCTTGTAATAACCTATAATGGAAAATAATCTAAAAAATATATAACTGAATCACTTTATTGTACACCTGAAACTAATACAATATTGTAAGTCAACTAAACTTCAATTTAAAAAAACACAGATTTCTTGTCCTGATCACCAGAAACTCCAATTCATTAGGTTCAGAGGGGGACCCAGTAATCAGCTTTATTAACAGCTCTGACCTTCCATCCCCCAAGGCACACAAACACACACATACACAAATGTACACACACCATCTCCACCTGCACCAGCACTACCACCTATACACACCAGGAGATTCTGACACTGATGTAGACTGGTCCAGTCTTTCAGAAACATGGAAACAAAGGGATTACCTCTTTAATCTCACCTGGGCCCATCTCACTCTATGCCCCCAACCTTGGCCAACAAGAGAAAAGATGAGCTCATACTAAAAGGGTCTCTTTTTCTATAGATGGGGTTTCAGCCTGGCTCACTGGCTGTTGTATCATTATGAGAAACAGCCCGGTCATTTAAGCACATATGCTAGAGAAAAATTTCCATCCTCCCAGTTTCCAGCATACTTGATGTGGGAACTCAGCAGACTTTTCTTATAAATATAGAGTAACTGCTCTGCAGTTGCTTCCAATGTTATAGAGTATCTATACCAATCTCTACTCCCTTAGGTCCTTCCCAAAATAGGCAAACAAACATATAGCTAGACTTTGCCCCTCCATGATTCAGGATCCATGGGCAAATACAGATGTGGTATTCTATATTTGCATTGTCCAATATGGTAGCCACTAGCCACATGTAGCTATTGAGTTCTTGAAATGTGGCTAGTATAAATGCAGACTTAATTTTTTTATTTTACGTAATTCTAATTAATTTAAATTTAAATGGTCACATATGGCTAGTGGCTGCTTTATTGATCAGTTCATATCTAAGATCAGTCAGTCATAGGCATCATACAAAAAATAAAGATTAGGGGCTTCCCTGGTGGCGCAGTGGTTAGGAATCCGCCTGCCAATGCAGGGGACACGGGTTCGTGCCCCGGTCCGGGAAGATCCCACATGCCGCGGAGTAACTAAGCCCGTGAGCTACAACTACTGAGCCTGCGCGTCTGGAGCCTGTGCTCCACAACAAGAGAGGCCGCGACAGTGAGAGGCCCGCGCACCGCGATGAAGAGTGGCCCCCTCTTGCCACAACTAGAGAAAGCCCTCGCACAGAAACGAAGACCCAACACAGCCACAAATAAATAAATAAATAAAAATAAAATAAATTTAAAAGAACAAGGCATTACAATGCTGCTTGAAAGCCCTGCTATACAGCAGGCCTTGACAACTAGTGAACCTCACTGTAGGGCAATCAAGTGGAGATACAGCTCTTTCCTCGAGATACCACCAAAATATCTCAGTTTCTGAGTTTCCTAGGATTCCTCTCCTTCTATCCCCACCTTGGGGTAGGAGTCTGGCTGCTGGTACTCTCAGGTTAGATGTTGGAAGGGCACTAGAGGCCTCCTGTTAGACATGCAGAGTTACTTGTATTTCCACTGCTTTCCATCCAGAACCAAATCGCTGCCCTCCTCTGTGCTTGGTACCCACAACTCCAAAAACCATTTCTGAAATTTCTCCAAGAAACGCATCTCTCAACTGTCATTAGGATACAGGAGGGCTAGTCATATAACTTCTCAGAATGAAGGCAGGGCTTGGAGTTAACTGCTCTCTAAACTGCTGTTAACAGACCTCTCGTTTTCAGCCTCCTGATTCTCCTCCACCCTGTGCAATACCTGATGCTCCTAATTTCTAAGAACTCCTGGAATTTGGCAGGGTCAACCCCCCAGCTTCTCATTGGTAACCTCCCCCAACTACACACACCCCCTCCTTTAGAGGCAACCTAAATGCAAAGTGGGTGCGTGAATGTTCAACCATCTTCATATTATTATTATACAGTTTGCAGTTTCAGATATTTCCTGACTGGCTCAAAGGTAAAGTTGAACACCCATAATTTTGCTGCTGTCGTTACGGTTCTTGTTTTGTTAGCAACTTTTGAGAGGAGAATCGGTCAGAGACATTTTACTTTTACTTCCCATCGTGTAAGAGCATCAGTAGTCTTCTCAGTATAGGAAAGTTTCTTATTTTTTTAAGAGAGGATAGAAAGTTGTTCTCTTCTAATTAGAAGAATCCTGTCATATTAGTATTTCTTCATATTCTCAGCATGAGTTCTCATCTAAATGACTTATTGATTTCCTTCGTTATATGCCTAATACGTAGAAAGTAAGAAAAGCTATGGCAAGAAATCAAAAAAGCAAAGTTCTTTTCGTCTGTGGCTGTTCCTTCAACAATTTGGGCTTCATATATTCTCTCCATTAGCGGAGAGAAGGGGAGAGAGAGAGAGAGAAGAGAGGGGCCGAGTTAACATACAAAGCCAAAACTTTTAAGGAGATGATTGCCAAGAGAAGCTAATATCTACGTATAAGAGTGGGAGCTTTCAACCCAAAGTTTTCTTTTTGGAACACCAAGGAGAAAAGAGAAAATAATGAGGAAATAATCACGCTAGAATTTAATGAGACAGGTACCAAACTTCGCCGGGCTGTTTATCTCACAATATTTTCGATGCTATATTCTAAGAACAGAATAGCCATCTTCCCCTGAGTAAGCAGAAGCCTATGTGACGCAAAGGTCTCTCAGTCACGCCCTGCCGCCACCACGCTTCTAATTGCGCTCAGAACCACTTCTCTCCCCGTTTGGCTGCCATTCATCAGAAGCCCCTCCCACTCTCCCTTTGTCTGAAAAAGCTCTCACCTTGTGAGTCCTTTTGAGAGGCCGAGCTCTCTTCCATGATCTAGACTCAGCCTGTCAGATTCTCACTTTCCCAAGCCAAGGGTGCTGGCATTTGACCAAATCAGGCGCACCTGCTCCAGCTAGCAAGCTACGGGAGCCAGGATCACGGAGGGAGGGGAGGCCGCTCCTGCAGCCCTGGCAGCGTGCTGAGCTCTGGGCCAGCAGGGCCCACTTTGCAACCTAAGCGCGGCCCCTAACACTCTACAGCTGGGCTGACCGGGCCTCACAGCCATGGAGCCTGAGCCAGACTTCAGGCAGCTCTCTCCAGGACCCACTATCCTTTCAATGAACTGCTTTTCTGCTCAAGTCAGCTGGAACTAAGACTCTGATATGTGCAAGTTTCATATCTGGATTGTTGAAATAACTGAGGGGGGCTTCCCTGGTGGCACAGTGGTTGGGAATCCGCCTGCCAATGCAGTAGACACGGGCTCGAGCCCTGGTCTGGGAAGATGCCACATGCCGCGGAGCAAATAAGCCCGTGCGCCACAACTACTGAAGCCCGCGTGCCTAGAGCCCGTGCTTCGCAAGAGAAGCCACAGCAATGAGAAGCCCGCGCACCAAAACGAAAGGTGGCCCCCGCTCACCGCAACTAGAGAAAGCACACGCACAGCAACGAAGACCCAAAGCAGCCAAAAATTTAAAAAACAAGTAAATAATTAAAAAGAAATAACTGAGAACTGAAGGTGCAAATCTTGATCTAAGAAATGACAACAAATCCTATAGACAGGTGGGCATCTCAATCTATTTTAAAACTACAGATAGGTGTTTCTTTTGGTATCACAATTTTCTTATCAGTTTGAATAATTTAAGCCTGTGTTTTCAGAGTTCTACTCCAAGAAAAACAATGGCTAATATTCCTCTAATCTTGCAGATTTGAGATCAGACTTTAGGTTCCTGTTGGGACACATGAGAACAAAAATGAGTGAGCCAGCTAGCCTCCCTCATCATCGTGAGCACCTAGACCCAGCCCTCAGACACCAGTGTGCTTTCGGACCTCCTCTGAGTCTGTACACCTGCCTTCAAAATGCACATTCAGGCCAGCGAGCGAGCACGGGTACTCCAGCAGGTAGCTAATAGCTGTGGGAATCCTATCTGAGCCCTCTCTTAATTAGGCAAAGCTAATGAGAGCCAGTGCCTTTTTTTAAGCAGTATCCAGATGGTGGTTTTAGGTTATCATTACTATAATTAAAGGTAGTGTAAGCTTCAGGGAATTAGAGGTTAAATTCCTGAGAGAACCTTATTTTCTACTCAGGATTTTAAGTAAGCAACTCAAAAAAGGAGAGGGAGGCAAAGGAGAAATTTTTTTCAGTAATAAATAGCTGTTTTATAGAAGTTTAAATAAAATATTGAGAATTAACACAGTGCAACCAACACTTCCGGGGGCAGGGGGTGGGCGGTGGCGTCGATGGTACCACATTAGGGGCTGAAGAGAATCTAGAGATGAATAGGGCTTCGGCCCCATCTTTACCTCAGACTGACAACCTGGGTGGGAGTCAGTGGAAAAGTGGAAGAGGGATGTGAAAACAAGAAGATACATAAGTATGATAAAGGCAGAAGGTCATGAACCAAAAGAGGGGTGGCAGGAAAAATATTTTTTGTTTTATTAAAATTTATTTATTCTTGGCTACTTTGGGTCTTCGTTGCCACGTGCGGGCTTTCTCTAGTTGTGGTGAGCAGGGGCTACTCTTCGTTGTGGTGCGCGGGTTTCTCATTGCGGTGGCTTCTCTTGTTGCGGAACACGGGCTCTAGGCACACGGGCTTCAGTAGTTGTGGCGCACGGGCTTAGTTGCTCCACGGCATGTGGGATCTTCCCGGACCAGGGCTCGAACCTGTGTCCCCTGCACTGGCAGAAGGATTCTTAACCACTGCGCCACCAGGGAAGTCCCCTTTTCATTTGTTTTTAATTGTTTCTATTTCTCATTCCCAATCAAACGTGCCACCGGGGCTCTCCACACACTAAAGCTGAAGTGCACATCGTTTTGTGGGACGGGTGGATCGGTCTAGAGTTAAAAAGGCACAGCCATGCTATGATTTGTTTTTTTCAAATTTCCAGCTTTCAGACACAAAAACCCCCGGCTTTCAAGTGCAAGAGCCAGAGACGAAAGAGAAAGCATTTTTCCAGAAATCTCAAAGATAAGCTTTGAAATACCCATTGGCGCGGCACAGAGGACTGGATTGTAGAGTTTTAACTGCAAACAGAGTAGAGGGATGGTAGGAAAAGGGCAGGGATTTGAGGAAAGCCCATCCTGAGGCTGGAGGAGGAAATGTAGGCAAGAAAGGGAAGAGCCAGAGAATTGAGACGGCTCCGTCTTGGGCACCTGTGGGCTGAAAGCCCGGGGTGGGGAGGGAGGATTCGGAAACAGGTAGGTTGAGAACCTCAGAATGCAGGAGGCTTGAGCGTCACTCCCTTCAAGAACTCACCAAGTGGTCACCCTGGGCAGTAGGGTAGAAATGGGAACAACTTGTGTCTACGCTGAGAGCATCTGAGATATACGCCCATCCTCTCCTCCAGCACAAAGTGAAAACAAACCAGAAGATCTCTGGAATCCTTTCAGAGGGGCATGAAGGCCTCTGCGAATAAACGACACAATCCTTCTCTCTGTGTTAGGGGTCCTCGAGCCTGAGAATGCTGTGTCATGGGGAACAGGGACCCTCAGCAGAGGCTGCAAGTCCAGGGGACGATGGGGTCACCGAGGAGCCCCAGAGAATCAGCAGCCCTGGTGGGAGCAGAGCTGAGAGAGAAGACGGTGGGAAGCGAACAGATGGCCAGCAACTCCAGCCAGAGGTACCTCCAGAACAGACACAGGGAGACTTCACAGAAGGCCGACCGGGAACACCTACCTGCCTGCCCTGTGCCATGAGGTTCCCGTGCCGCGCAGCCCCCGCCGGAGCTCCTTCCTGGGTGCTGGAAGGAAGAAGGGAGAACACGTAAGCGGCTACACCAACCCTGATAGGGGGCGTGAACCAACAATGACTGAATTTAAGTCCTGATTTAATTAGTGATTGAGGAAACCTGAAGTGGCAAAATCATGTGTTTTCTATAGGTGATTGGCGGCTGATGAGTTCCTTAGATTCATTTCTGGGAAGCTACTTCTATTTCTACCCACGAGGCTGTGTGCACACAGGGCTCAGAAAACAAAGGTACACAGCGAATGCAGTGGGGAAATGGAAGGAAGAAGACATTGTATTAAGTTGGAGGGCAGATTAGGCCAGTATTTATAACAGGATTTTTAAAAAACTGTGCCTTAATGAATTTATGGGCTTTTGACAAGTAGAAACGAGGTGGAGGCATTCCAGATGGCAGAAAAGAGATGGATCAAAGCCTAGGAAATGGGAGGAGGTGGGAAATGTTCAGGAAAAAATGATGGTCCAGTTTGGCTGGAACCTAAGCTCCTCTTTAAAAATTCCACACATGCTCTGCCAGAGCCCTGTGCTTTGTGCCTCAGTGACGGGAAGCATTTTGTAAACATCTCCGGTATGAAATATATTCGGAGCTGAGTGATGCCTGGAAACATACGCCCGTTCCTTAGGAGGCCTGTTGCCTCTGTCTGCTTCCTGTTCCTTCCTGCACACGTAGTAAACAGACTTGTCACCAAATGATGCCTCTAGTGGGAAATACTCTTCTCTCCTGCTCTGTGTGCAGGCCTAGCCCACAGGGAAGGGATCTTCCATTCGTATTTCATCCTTTCATCAGATGCTCGGAAAGCTTTCACCATTCTGCCTGTCCTTACTCCTTGGATGGAGGCATGGCTACTACAGTGGAAGGTGGTGGTTCGTTGGTTGTGAGGTGGCGGTCCAGGCATTTTTATTTTGACAAATCTCCAATGGTGATCCAGATCTCCTCTTTTCCTTTCTACACTTTCCTTGCCTCCCATCCATTCCTTCATAGAAATTTAGAACACTACCTGGTACATATTTGGTGTCTATTAACGATTTGTTGAATGAATGAATGAATGAATGAGTTGACAGGCACACCAGCCCATTTTTCAGACTGCAGCATGCAATGGAATCAGCAGGAGGGCTTGTTAAAATCTAGATTGCAGGAATTCCCTGGCGGTCCAGTGGTTAGGACTCCACGCTTTCACTGCTGAGGGCGCGGGTTCCATCCCTGGTCGGGGAACTAAGATCCCACAAGCCTTGTGGGGCAGCCAAAAAAAGAAAAAATATATATAGATTTCTGGGTCCACCTGAAGAGTTTCTGATTCAGTGGGCCTGGAGCAAGGGCTGAGAACAACCCCCTTCCCCCCAGCCCGCTAACCCCTGCCAGGTGATGCCCATGCTGTTGGTAGGGCGAGGGGGTACACTTTGAGAACCACTGGTCTATATATAGATCAATACGGAAATCCCCTGAATACTTTGACCATAACCCGAAACTGATTGGTACCTTTAAATGTTTTGTCTACCATATTCCTGGAAGCTTTTAGAAAAAGATGTTTCCCTATGTTTTCTTACATAAGTTATGAGAGCAACTTAATAGCATAAATTATAGCCATTGAAAACCGTTTCTGGAAGACATGGAATTTTGATTAAGAATTCCAGGAATTAGAGACCTCTGAATAAAATGTTATCTTTTTCCCATTCAGGGGTTGATGTTTTAATGATGCAGTAAAATTTTAAAAGCCATAGGACTGCTATTAGTTTATCTTGCACTGGCCTTCTTTAATTTCACGACAAAGCAAAAATCAGGCCACCCCTTCTGGAGTGATTGAGAGTTGGATAAAGAGGAGTGTTTCTGTCCACTATCTGGAGGAGAATCCATTTTAAGAATCTGGGACTTGCCCTATTTTCTTCTTACCCCTACCGGGAAAACGAAACAAAACCACATTGTTTTCACATTATGTCAAGTACCCGTAAGAGGCCAGGTTTTTGCCTTGTTTTCCAGGCCCTTGTAAAAAGTCCAGAATTGCTTAAATAAGAAAATCTTCTGTAAGAAAAAAAAGTTTTTTGGTTTTTTTTTTTTTAACTTTTAAACTCTAATGTTTAATAATCACGTCGGGCCATAGCTCTCCTTGGGAAGATTATTCTTGAACTTTCCTAACCTGTATTTCTAATTCTATTAGTTATCTGCAGAGTCAAAGACATACAAATTTTGTTGGATCACTGTAAATAAAAAAGGATATACTTTATAATGGTTTACCATGTGGATTCTCACTGCTCAGAAATTTAAATGGTCAAATGCCCTTGTTCCTGCAAGCTCCCTGACAGCCATTAATTCCAATTACACCTAACTAAACATAGATTTTAGAATTCAGATACACAGTATTTGAGCTACAAAGGCATGGCTTTTTCTCTCTCAGAGCCAGACTACACATGAAATTCCCAATAAAATGTCTGACACAGCTCTGAACAACACAGCTCCTAAAATTTATCTGCAAGTCTGGTTTTTATAGTCCTACAGTGGACAGAAATGAGGCTCCTAAGGGCAGAAAATATCATTGGTCTGCAGAAGTGTTCATTGATCTGGCCTTTTTATTAAAACTCTCACTTATTTAGGTTAACATAACTTCTTCCAGACTGAGACTTCAGCTTCAGATTTCTTTTCCTTGCTGTATTTTATAAGACATGCAAAATTAAATACGCCTATATGTAATTATTATTATTTGTAATTGCAGGTTGTATTTTGCATGTTGATTGCTCCCTGCTGCCCCAGTGTTCCATGAGTATATGTAATTTTACCTTATACTCTAATTACACTTTAGAGAATTTTCCATTTATCTGCCAATGGGTTACTTTATCAAAAGGCAGGCAGGCATAGATATCAGAGGCCTTCACAGCAATAGCAAAAACAGAGCTTGATTAAATCACTTTTAGGAAAGGAAAACTAGCCCTGTTTTCACATAATTTGGTAGAAATTCATAACTCGGTCTCCCAAGTGAATGGAGGCTAGCAGAGGCGGGTGGAAGTCAGGAGAGGGGACAGACACAGAGCTCAGGCTTGAGAGTGGAGAGCATCAGAACGGATGAGGGTCAAGACAGACACGGAAGATGCTGGCAAGTGAGTAACAGGACCAAGAATAGCAGAATACGGTTGCAAGTTTGGGAAGCAAGGGTGTAGGATGAATGGGATGGCCGGGGAAGTAAGGGTACCAGGTGAGCATGCAGAGGGGGCCTGGCAGACTTATCGGGGGAGTAGGAGGGTATGAAATGGGCAGATCTATGTAGAAGGTAAGTATCAATAAATCAAAGTTAGAGTCAGAGACTGGCAGCTAAGGCTACGTATGTAAAACTAACGGAGATGCAAGAAACTGAAGATGGAAACAGAACAATCTATTTTGACTCTCCTAATGAGCCTTAATTAACAGCTCTGGGTGAAAACCTCCCGTGACAGAACCCAGAAGCCTCTAGAGCAGCTTGAAGAAACTGTCAGGATGCGGATCAGCTGTTAACTGAATACGTAGCTTGAGTTTCCTTTAGCCAGTTGTTTTCCATTGTGTGGGTAAATGATCAAAGGTGTGAATCTGAATCATCAGCAAGTAAACCGGATGCAAAAAAAAAGCTAGGAATTGTATTTATGTTACTAGCAGCAACCTTCCTTAGGGAGGGTTAAAATTAATATTTCAGGAGATCTCATTACTAAGTGTTTAGAACCATCTCTGCATAAAATTTTGAATTCCTCAGGCAAGGAAGTAGGTTAGATGTAGAAAAACCCACCAGCTGCCCTGTAAGTCGTATTCACCTGTCGTTTTCAAAGATGAATGAAGGTGGAATTGAAGCCTTAAGTTAGTGGCCCTCACCCAGGTGGCATATTAGAATTATAGAGGAAGATTCTGATCTGTCCAGGGTAGAGCATGAGCTTCAGTATTTCTTAGAAACTCCCCTGGTGAATAGAAGGGCTGGGAACTACTGCTGCGTGGAAGAGACCTCAGTGAGAAGAACACAACTCTACGTGCCACGATATTAAAGTATGTCCTAGGAGGTAGCCAGGATTTCCCAGGACCTCATGCGACCTTTGATTTTACTTCTTTGTACAAAAGAAGGCATATGGTGACTTTGGCCAATATCAAGAACGTGGCTCACCTCCTGAGGTCACTATGACTCTTTCAAGAAAAAGAAATATGAGAACTTGTTGCTTAATCATGCTTTGTGAATATATCTGATAAGTTTCAATCGTTTTGTAGGCCAGTATTGATGGATGTTGTTGCACCTCTGCTCATTACGAGATGTACAGCCTAATTCCTCCTCCCAGTTTCTGAGTGTGTATCCAGTGATTTGATGTAACAGAAAGGGGAGAAATGTCTATATTTCCAATAGATAAATGTAGCAGTGGGATGTTTTCACCAAGGCAATGGTTAAGAAGTAAAGAAATGGTTTCACACCCAAGAGAAATAGATATTACAACAGAAGAATGCTTTATAAAAAGTAACATTGGGAAAGGGAGGTAACACAAACTTTTGCAGACTCAAGAAAGTCATTTTGAGCCAAAAACAGAGCTACCAAATGATCTAGCAATCCCACTCCTGGGCATATATCTGGAAAGAAATGAAAACTCTAATTTGAGAAGAGTTCAAATGCACTCCAATGTTCATAGCAGCACAATTTACAATAGCCAAGACATGGAAATAAGCCAACTGCCCATCAGCAGATGATTGGTTTAAAAAGATGTGGCATATATATATATATATATATATATATATATAATATAAAGATGTGGCATTTTATATATATATATATATATAAAATGGAATATTACTCAGTCACTTAAAAGAATGAAATATTACAATTTGCAGCAACATGGGTGGACTTAGAGAATAACATATGAAATGAAGTCAGACAAAGACAAATATTATATGACATCACTTATATGTGGAATCTCAAAAGCAATACAGATGAATCTATAGACAAAACAGAAACAGACTCACAGACATAGAAGACAAACTTGTGGTTACCAAAGGGGAAAAGGAAGAGTGAGGGGCAAATTAGGGGCTGGGATTAACAGGTACAAACTACTATACATAAAATAGATAAGCAACAAGGATTTACTGTATAGCACAGGGAACTATATTCAATACCTTGTAATAACCTAGAATGGAAAATAATCTGAAAAAATACAAATATTATATACGGAAAACTGAATCACTTTGCTATACACCTGAAACGAATACAATATTGTAAATCGACTATACTTTGATTTTAAAAAAAGTCACTTTGACATAGCAACAATGTCTAACAAAAAATTAGAAAATGTTGGTTAATAAAACATAAGTTTATAAATATGGCTAGAAACTCGACTAACTTTGAGATCATGTGTGCATATTAATTGGTTGATGAACACTAGCCATGACCTACAAATTTAAGTGGAAATAAAAATCCTGTTAAGGATTGGATACAAAGAAATCTTTAAGTCCTATGAAACACTATATGCATATGAGGAGAGTAGTAGCATAATGTCAGTAGGAATGTTATTCATTTTGATCTCTGAGTTAAATTGTCTCCAGGTTCCAAGGTTACATACCAAAGGGATATAGTATTCAAACTTTTCTAAGGTGTAAAACCCTCCATCTAATAAAAAATCCTCCAAGAAAACACAATGAATAAAAGCCTGCCCTGATTGAAACTGAGCTCTGGGTATAGAGCTCCACGTTTAACTTCCTCTTGGCCCCTTCTAGCCCTCGTCCACCAACCTGAAACCAGACTTTTACTTCCATCTCTCCCTCTCATAGATTGAATTCTTTACTATGAGGTTCTTTGGTTTGATTAAGTAAAGCTCCACTAAATCCTCCTAGAATCAGAAGGAGGAAATAATTTCCTTTTAAGCTGGGACCCCTGCTACCCGAGATATTAAAACAACTATATTATTATTTGGCAACAAGATTGGGATACTATTTAAAAAGAAAAGTGCTGAAGAGCAGGCAGTAGAAATCTAATTTCAAGTGTCTCGGTAAGAAAGTCTACACTGAAATTTGAATGAACTCAGTGCAAAAGGACTTGTGCAGAAAACAAGGGAGGACAAAAAGGAAGGGAAATAACCACGTGCCAGACTGTGCTAGCCGGTTACACGCACCAGCTGACTTAACGCCACTGCAAGAGCAGTTACTATCTCCTTCACACAGATGAGGAAACGGATGCTCAGAGAAATTCAGCAATTTGCCCAAGTTCTCACAATTGGTAAGTGGCAGACCTGGAATTTGAATCCAGGAATATCTCACACCCAAAGTCCATGCCCTTCTTCCCCACAATATTGGCAAACAAGGCGCCTCCTGGGAATCATATTTTGAAATCTATTTTGAGCTCAAAACCTAGTGACAACATGGGGAACATAGCCAATATTTTACAATATAATAACTGTAAATGAAATATAACCTTTAAAAATTGTGAATCAGTATATTGTAACTTATATAATATTGTACATCAACTATACTGCAATAAGAAAAAAGTTTTTTAAAGAAATTTATATCTAGTGAAATTCAAGTTTGAACCAGGTGGTCTACCTACAATTAAAGAAAATGATTGAATTATTAAAGAAACACTTCACAACAATCATCCTGCCTCCTGGGATTCATATGGTAAAAATATTTCATCCAATATTTTTTTTTTTTTTTTTTTTTTAAGATTTTTAGGAATTTCATGTAATGTCTGAAACATTTATATTAACATATTTCCATACAAATAACCCAATGAAAGTTTAGTATTAGTTGTTTTGTTTGTTTTTTTATACTGCAGGTTCTTATTAGGCATCAATTTTATACATATCAGTGTATACATGTCAATCCCAATCGCCCAATTCAGCACACCACCATCCCCACCTCACCGCAGTTTTCCCCCCTTGGTGTCCATATGTCCATTCTCTACATCTGTGTCTCAACTTCTGCCCTGCAAACTGGCTCATCTGTACCATTTTTCTAGGTCATCATTCTAAATGGTGAAAAACTGAAAGCATTTCCTCTAAGATCAGGAACGAGACAAGGATGTCCACTCTCACCACTATTATTCAACATAGTTCTCGAAGTCCTAGCCACGGCAATCAGAGAAGAAAAAGAAATAAAAGGAATACAAATTGGAAAAGAGGAAGTAAAACTGTCACTGTTTGCGGATGACATGATACTATACATAGAGAATCCTAAAACTGCCACCAGAAAACTGCTAGAGCTAATTAATGAATATGGTAAAGTTGCAGGATACAAAATTAATGCACAGAAATCTCTTGCATTCCTATACACTAATGATGAAAAATCTGAAAGAGAAATTATGGAAACACTCCCATTTACCATTGCAACAAAAAGAATAAAATACCTAGGAATAAACCTACCTAGGGAGACAAAAGACCTGTAGGCAGAAAACTATAAGACACTGATGAAAGAAATTAAAGATGATATAAACAGATGGAGAGATATACCATGTTCTTGGATTGGAAGAATCAACATTGTGAAAATGAGTATACTACCCAAAGCAATCTACAGATTCAATGCAATCCCTATCAAATTACCAATGGCATTTTTTACGGAGCTAGAACAAATCATCTTAAAATTTGTATGGAGACACAAAAGACCCCGAATAGCCAAAGCAGTCTTGAGGCAAAAAAATGGAGCTGGAGGAATCAGACTCCCTGACTTCAGACTATACTACAAAGCTACAGTAATCAAGACAATATGGTACTGGCACAAAAACAGAAACATAGATCAATGGAACAAGATAGAAAGCCCAGAGATTAACCCACGCACCTATGGTCAACTAATCTATGACAAAGGAGGCAAAGATATACAATGGAGAAAAGACAGTCTCTTCAATAAGTGGTGCTGGGAAAACTGGACAGCTACATGTAAAAGAATGAAATTAGAATACTCCCTAACACCATACACAAAAATAAACTCAAAATGGATTAGAGACCTAAATATAAGACTGGACACTATAAAACTCTTAGAGGAAAACATAGGAAGAACACTCTTTGACATAAATCAGAGCAAGATCTTTTTTGATCCACCTCCTAGAGTAATGGAAATAAAAACAAAAATAAACAAGTGGGACCTAATGAAACTTCAAAGCTTTTGCACAGCAAAGGAAACCATAAACAAGACGAAAAGACAACCCTCAGAATGGGAGAAAATATTTGCAAATGAATCAACGGACAAAGGATTAATCTCCAAAATATATAAACAGCTCATTCAGCTCAATATCAAAGAAACAAACACCCCAATCCAAAAATGGGCAGAAGACCTAAATAGACATTTCTCCAAAGAAGACATACAGACGGCCACGAAGCACATGAAAAGCTGCTCAACATCACTAATTATTAGAGAAATGCAAATCAAAACTACAATGAGGTATCACCTCACTCCTGTTAGAATGGGGATCATCAGAAAATCTACAAACAACAAATGCTGGAGAGGGTGTGGAGAAAAGGGAACCCTCTTGCACTGTTGGTGGGAATGTAAATTGATACAGCCACTCTGGAGAACAATATGGAGGTTCCTTAAAAAACTAAAAATAGAATTACCATATGACCCAGCAATCCCACTACTGGGCATATACCCAGAGAAAACCGTAATTCAAAAAGACACATGCACCCGAATGTTCATTGCAGCACTATTTACAATAGCCAGGTCATGGAAGCAACCTAAATGCCCATCAACAGACGAATGGATAAAGAAGTTGTGGTACATATATACAATGGAATATTACTCAGCCATAAAAAGGAACGAAATTGAGTCATTTGTTGAGACGTGGATGGATCTAGAGACTGTCATACAGAGTGAAGTAAGTCAGAAAGAGAAAAACAAATATCATATATTAATGCATGTATGTGGAACCTAGAAAAATCATCCAATATTAAAGTAAATAAATGAGAGAGAAAAATCCAGCCAGAATGATATCTTAAGATGTAAAATAGGGTCACAACCTATAGAATGGAGGATCTATTGCTAGAAGAAAACAAAGGAATCAAATGTCTCCTGCCCCTTGTAGTTCCTGATGGTATTAAGGACAAGACAAGAAATGGGTCTAGTTTGTTGGTACATGGGGTCCAAGGAAGGACATAGGCCAGGATGCTTCTTCATTGTGGTAACAAATTCCTAAAGAGAAAATCGGAAGCTGTAGCCTAAAAAGGGTGATAAAGTTAAATCAGGATAACAAAGCAAAAAGTGATATACCAATTGATGGGCAAGAGGTTAAAATGTAGAACAAGGTATGAAGGGGAGCAGTGCGAGTGGGGTGTGTGCATTTGTGGACCAGGTATGTCCTGCTTCACCAAAGCCCCTGCTCTAGGAGTTACTCCCAGTCACAGCCTGGTGATAAAAGGGCTAGGAGGCCCCAGCCACAGGTGGCAGTGCTTAGTGAGTGTGATTCTCCCAAGCAAGATAATTGTTCCAGGGACCACGATGCTGGGGGAGGGTGAGAGGCAATCATATTCTTCTTGTAGAAATGGGGATGCTGAGAGCCTCAGTCTGCTGTAAGACAAAGAGAAAGGAGGGCACCTGAGCTAGGAAGTACTGGAAAGTCCATAAACCGATTGCGAGCTCCCCAACGCTGCCCCAGGGCCTGCTCTTTCTAAGGACCAGTTGTTCAGCATTTTCAGGACTTCCATGAGGCTTCTCTGTAGCCTTAATAATCACACTTTTTAAATCTGAGATAGTCTGAGGAGGTGTCTTAGTCCATTCAGCCTGCTATAACAAAATACCACAGACTAGGTGGCTTATAAACAACAGAAATTTACTTCTCACAGTTCTGGATGCTGGAAGCCCCAGGTCAGGGTGGCAGCATGGTCTGGTGAGGGCCCTCTTCCGGCCAGGTCGCAGACTTCTTGCCGTGTTCTCACATAACAGAAGGGACTAGGGAGCTCTGTGGGATCCCTTTTATAAGGGCACTAATCCCATTCATGTGGGCTCCACCCTCATGACCTAATCAGCTCCCAAAGGCCCCACCTCCTAATACCATTACATTGGGCATTAAGATTTCAGCATATGAATTTGGGGGAGACACAAACATTCAGACCAAATAAAATAGCAGTGACTAAAGTGAGTGGCCTGGGTGTATTACAGAGATGGAATTCTAAGGCCCTTAGATGTTTCCATGCTCCCGGCACTCAACTGATAAGGCAAGCTTGGGTTGGGAGATACATTTTACTCTCTTTCCATTTTTACACCAAGAAAGGTAACATGGGGTTGCACGAGTCCATTGCTTTGGAACATCCCTCACCTTTGGTTGATCTAGGCTGCTTAGATGGTCCCTACTCCTGCCTTTGGATGAAAGAGGCTAAAGGGAAAGCCTTAAGATAGATAGGTCATCCAGTCTCCCTGAAGTGGGAGCCCCAGAAGGAATCTGTAGAAAATATTTGCCTGGAGGACTCTATACCTAGGAATTCCTACAGCGATGAGTTCTTTGTGCATCCAATTACACAAAATGTTTTCAAATGAGACAGGTTCACCTTGTCTCAATATTCAAGGCCAAGAGCATCTGAAGATAAAAAGACCCAACAAATTGAAGTTGTTAGAAAAATATTTTTAAAATAATAAGCATGATAAGTTAAAAGAGGAATTCTCAAGGAAAAGATTAGAAAATAATACTCTCCATAAAAACCTTGAAACAAGTCTCAAAAATAATTCCAATGGGAAGGTACACTTGAAGGGCTTTTAGGGCAGGTTTGTCATGAAAGGCAGAGAGCAACCACCCCCAAAAGAGAGCTTGCTGTACACCAAGGAAGGGGCAAGAGAAACACAGTCAGCCTATATGAGCCAAGGAAAGGCCACAGGCAGTCAGAGAAGTTAAAGAAGCACCCAATTTTAATTTTGATCTTGTTTCAGCATTGTAGGACATAAATATTTCCTTCATGGAGCATAAAATAAGGGATTTGGAAGACAAGATCTTGATTTTTTTTGGTAAAGTCATTTGACATTGAAATGTCAGGGTTTTTTATTTATGTGGATATGAATTTGAATAAGTGCATTGGTGTTCTATTGCTTCTGTAACAAATTACCACAAATTTAGTTGCTTAAAACAGCATATATTTATTACCTTACAGTTCTGTAGGTCAGAAGTCCAGTACAGGTCTCATCAACTGAAATCAGGTGTCAGCAGGGCTTGTATTCCTTTCCGGAGGCTCTACGGGAGAATCTGTTTTGTTGACTCTTCCAGCTTCTAGAGGCTGCCAGCACACCTTGGCTCACAGCCCCTTCTTCTGTTTTCAAAGCCAGAAACATCCCATCTCTGTGACCCGTTTTCTATGACCACATCTCTAGGAAAGGGTCTCTGATTTTAAGGACTCATGAGATTAGACTGGGCTCACCTCCCCATTTCTAGGTCCTTAGCCTTAATCACATCTGCAAAAGTCCCTTTTGCTATGGAAGGTCACATAGACAAAGGTTCCCGGAATCAGGCATGGACATCTTTGGGGAACCATTATTCTGCCTGGATCTTCTGCACAATGAGTTAAGCCCACAGGTATCTTCAAGTTGTCCAGACACCATCAGATGCCTAAGCCTTCTCCCCAAATTGATGAGGCATTTTCCTTTCCCCTTGTAATTCATAACTTCTAATGTCCTTCAAGCTGTGTTCTTTAATTTACTAAAGGAAATGGTGCCTTCTCCCTTTCACTGAATAAAATTTCACTCAGTATACAGTTGATATATTTGCTGTTCCTTGTACTCAATTAAAATATTGCACTTAAGAATTTGGTTTTTTGTCCTTTGTTGATCTGTAAACACAACTGCTATATCAGACACTCTCCCAGAAACAAGAGCTGTATATTTAACTCTCTTCAGATGATTTCCACACCATTTCTGCATCATGGAGATAGAGGATTTTATTGATGCTTTTATCATTTAACAAGTACATGGTAAAACAAGTATATATTTTATAGACAGAAAACAACAGATACGTGTTTTTTTTTAAGTCAAGCTATCAAAACACATCAAATTAGGTGAAGTTGGAGAAAAGAACTTTCCAAAGCAAGTCACTAAAAATGTCCTTTAAAAACCATTTTTTTCATGTCTAAAATACAATTTTCCACACACATGCTTTTTCAGAAACTCACTTGCTGCTTAAAATGAGGTACCCCATTGATTATCACCTTAAGTTCTCTACTCAGCAGAGAAAGGTCACAGATGCCATAGGAGATTGGAGCTGGAAGGAAACTTTGAAATCTAGTTTCTCTGTTTTACAGATGAGGAAACTGAGGCTCCATAAGGTGAAAAGAATGAAAGCATAAGAATCGCATTGGTTTTACGGGTTGGATTTCCTGTGAACATGATTCAGAATTAGGACGGAAAGGGAAAGATACTCACACTCCCAGGCTTCCAACTGACAACACTTTTTGTTTGTTTGTTTGTTTTACTGAAGTATAGTTGATTTACAATGTTGCATTAGTTTCTGGTGTACAGCAAAGTGATTCAGTTATACATCCATATATTCTTTTTCATATTCTTTTCCATTATGGTTTATTACAGGATATCGAATAGTTCCCTAATCTATACAGTAGGACCTTATTCTTTATCCACCCTATATATAATAGCTTGCATCTACTAACCCCAAACTCTCAATCCATCCTTCCCTTATTCCCCTCCCCCTCGGTAACCACAAGTCTGTTCCCTATGTCTGTGAGTCTGTTTCTGTTTCCTGGATAAGTTCATTTGTGCCAAATGACAACACTCTCGTCCACAGCTTAACCTTGAGAATGGGTGATGGCCACATGCCAGTGGAGAAGGCAGAGAATCGAGGGGTGTCACTCACGCTGGTAGGGTGAGCACAGCGACAGTAAATGAGAGCCTGTACGAGGTCCTGAGGCCAACCGTAGTTCAGCATTGTTTCCCCCAAAGAGTCTAAGCTTCAGTTAAATCTTTTCAACCACTGCTTGCTTGATTTTTAATAAATAGGCAAGCTGATCATCTTTCTTCCGAGAATTTTATTTCTGGTGCTAAAATGAATTGAAATCAGCATACTATGTCATTGTAACTTTTCACCTGAGCTTAGAAATATGCAGGAGCAAACAGCTAACCTACTCTCACAGCCTTTACCCATCTCTCACCTCTTCCTCGACCCTCTCCTCACACATGTGACAGCAGCCAAGACGCTAGGCAGTGTTTTCAGTCATGACTCGCTCATGCTATGCACCGTCAGGCTTTGAAATCTTTGTTCCCACCCATTCTCCTGTCTCAGATCTCCTAGACCCGAATACAATAGGAACATGGGAAAATATACAGGCTCATTAGACAAACACAACATCCCATCACATGCAGTGATAACAGTTGAATTCAGGCTTACTGCCAGCAAAAGTTTCACACAGGATTCACTCCCGTGTTTTCACTCTCCCACCGTCCCCAGTCACAGGAAAAGGCTCCAGAATGGATACCGTCTGGGCTTCCTGGATCTGGATTGGATGTCTGTTTCTTTCCCTAGATTAGGAAAGTTTTCAGCCATTGTTTATTTGAATAAGCTTTCTTCCCCTTTCTCTCTTCCCCTTCTGGGACCCCTGGAATGTGCAAAGTGGTCCATTGGATGTTGTCCCATAAGTCTCGTAAGCTATCTTCACTCTTTGTCATTCTTTTTCCTTTTTTGTTCCTCTGATTGGATGAATTCCACTGCCCTGTCTTTGATTTCCCTGATCCTTTCTTCTGCTTCATCTATTCTGCTGTTGAGCCCCTCTATTAAATTTTTCAGTTATTGTATTCTTCAGCTCTGTGTTTTGTCTGGTACTTTATGTATTTTATATCTCTTTGTTGAAATTCTCAATTTGATTATGCATTGCTCCCCTGAACTCACTCAGCATCCTTGTCACCATTATCTTGAACTCTATCAGGTAAACCACTTATCTCTATTTCCTTAAGATCTGTTTCTGGCGATTTATCTTGTTCTTTTGTTTGGGACGTATTCCTGTTTCTTCATTTTCCTTGACTCTCCATGTTGTCTCCTGTACATTAGATAAAATAGCAGCCACCTCTCCCAGCCTTGACAAAGTGGTCTCACGTAGGAGATGGACTTTATCCTCTAGCCCCACCCTAGCTCTCGGTTGCCTCTCATACGTCTGTGATCGTCCAACTCATCTCTTTTGTTGTTAGTGGCTCCCAATAGTTGAGGGTTTGCCGAGACCCAACAGTGTCCCAAAGGTTAGGATCCCATTCAGTGCCTAGACGTAGGCTGATTGGAAGCTGTACCCTCAGGAAGCAGCTGGGAAAGTATGTAGTTAAGCCCTTTCCGGGGAGAAACTGGGAGAAGGGCTTTTCTTACCTGCTCTCTCTGCATTAGGCTCATGTATATAGCTGTGAAAGTGGGGTGCTCTTGCACCTGTTCAAAACCGCTTCTTTGCTTGCTGGTCCTGTGGGACCACGAACGGAAGCCCGATTGCTATCAAAGCCAGGCAACCCAGGGACCCATCCCTTGGGCAACAGAGCAAAAACTGGGGTACAAGCATGTGTACAAGCTCTTTCCAGGGACATACTGAAGATACATGAAGAGGGCTATCGGGAGATAGTAGAGGAGATGTCCATCAGTTTCCCTGGTTTCCAAGGAGGATTGCAGGCAGCATCTAGACGTGGGCTAAATTAGAAGTTTGATGGTCAGGCAGCAGCTTTCAAAGTATGCAGGTGGAGCTCCTTCAGGGAAAGACTGGGAGACGGTTCATCTTGCCTGCTCCTCAGGGCAGAGCCCTGGGGAACAGACACAATGAGGGCTTGTGCCCTTGTAAACAGCTGCTCCTTTGTTTGTTATAGTCTTGGCTTTCAGAGCTAGATGTTTTGGGGGCCTGTCTCTCAGGTAGGAATCTTAAAAGTTGGGACGCTAAGTGTGGGTTCCAAACCCCTCACTCATCAGAGAGAAGCTGGGAGTTGGGAGGCCCCCCATTGTATGGTGCTGGGCCAAGGGTGTGGTTTATGGCAAGGGTGTGTCTGGCCTTTTCTACTCATCTCGATGGGGGTATTTTCTCATTTTTCCATTGTGTAGGAGTCCCTCAGTTCGTTTCTGGATTTCTTGCAGATGTGATTGCTCTGTGTGTGGCTATAGACGTCTAGCTGTTGGTGTGTCCGTGGGAGGAGAGGTGTTCAGGAGTCACCGATATCAACATCTTGGTCAACCTCTCTCTCCTCCAGAAAGTTTTTTTTTAGTTCCCTTGAATCTCTTTATTTCCTGGGTCCTTCTTGCAAACAAAGGCTTTAGAAAGTCTGAAAGAGCTGAGGGTCAAGTTGGGAGAAAGGGCAAAAGAAATCCATACACAGGGCACACTAATATTACAAAGTGGTTTATGAGAAGTGATCTTTTACAATAAATGCCTCCTGCTGTTCCTGCTGCATCTCAGGCTCTGGGATGGATGCTGAGATACAGTGGGGAAAACACAAGCCTGGTCCACGGAGGTCTGAATCCAGTGGCAACTGGCCAAAAACTAAATCTCATGAAAAGAAATGGTCTGCATTTAAGGTTGAAACGAGCTTTATCACCTGGTTTGGACTGGAGGTCAAGACAAACATTACCACCTGATGTGAACCAGAGTTTGCTCATGTACATACATTTGTAGGATTAAAATGTTTTCTTTTCCATTTTTTTGTCTCCTCTATAGAGGGGCTAAAGATGTCTTTATCATCTGAATAATTTCCTGAACCCAAGGCAATACCAGAAATATAGTATATATTCAATAAATCTTTGGTGCATGGAAAAAACTACGAAAGAGCTTCTGCTCTAAGATTTAGTTTTTTTAATTTCATCCAGGAAGGTCCAGGATCCTTTAAGATAATAAAGCTGACATAGGATTGACAAAGACAAAATAAAGGTCTGTCAAAGGAACCATGCCGGGAAGGGCCTATAGATGATCTGGTCACTAGAATTTTGAATAAATAGAGTGAATCAGGTGGTGGACAAGCCAAGGTAAGAAACAGAAGGTCTGTGGCTCATTCCCCAGTGTCTGACTGCTTACTGAGGCCACTGTGCATAACTTTCCACCTGCCAAGATTCTGGACCCTTTTCTTCTAAGCCCTTGGGATCATCCCGATCCCTTGGAATCAATTTATTACTCATTGAATTCATCCAGTCCAATACCCCTCTTTTGACTCTACCTAGTAACCCCCTCAGGCCCAGACATCCTTGTCAGACATCTCCTTGCTGGCATGAACTTCCCTCCACACTGAAATCATAAAAAGGAATAGGAAAGAGAAAAGGAGCCCCTCAAAAAGACAACAAAGGAATAGTCCTAAAAGTAGGAGAAGGAATACAATGTGCTATCATGCAAGGGATGTGTTATAAAAGGGTGTGGGCAGACTTCCAAGTAGGGTGCAAGTGGTTAAGAGAAAGAACTTTGGAGACTCGCTTTGGTAAACAACTCTGCTCTTTGCCAAGTGGGTTAACTTGGCCAAATTATTAATTTCTCTGGGTCCTAGCTTCCATAGATGAGTCATAACACCACTTACCCTCATGGCAGTTTGTGACGACTAAATCAGTGAATACATTTTAATATCTGGCACACAGTATGTTCTCAAAGTTGGCTAATATCATGATAATCACATCACTTGGTCCTTGACCCTTTCATAAGTGTATGGACATATATAAAAGATCTTAAATTTTCCCTTAATAATTACCAAGCCAATGCCATTTTTCTTTCCAAGGGACCAAAAAAGTATTAGAATATAGGAAAGGTGCCTGCTTCACCCTCTTCATTCACAGTAACACATATTTCTTCCTGGAAGAGAGAGTTTGACAGATTATGATGTACAGATGTTGTCAGGAGGGCAGAACAACCTCGCAGTAAATCAGTTTTTAATTTGTGTTTTTGGTAAATTGGGAAAATGCTTTAAACTGTTCCAGCGACAGAATGCTTTCCCTTTCCTCAGTGGCAGCAACTCCTCCAAAGAGAGCAAGCAGACCTGGTCCTCATATTGTAGATGGGGGCTGGGGAGCCTCATCTTCCAGTCTCTAGGCTGGGGAGGCTTGCCTCCAGTGGAGCCACTCCTGTCGCGTGAAAAGTCATACCTGGACCTCCTCTGAGCAGCAGTGTTGAACACGCCTGGGCTACTGTTTCTGCCCTCACATCGTCTCCCCTGCTCAGTTCAAGCCCCTGGGTGATGACGATGAACATAAAATGGGAACGGACAAGAATCTGGCATAAGGGATGGAGAGCCATCAGGCACAGCTGGGTTTTAGACTTTTCAAAGTTGATGCCAAAGTCAGTAACAAGAAAAGACCAGATGATGAGTTCCTAGGAAGGTGACTCACTGGGCAGAGCACAGGAATCTTGAATGGGAGCCTAGAAGCCTCAGATGGTGAGAGTGCCAGGGAGAGGATTAATGAATAAAACAAAAAGACAAATCCTGCTCAGAAAATCCAGGCCACCGAAAGCACCAGGAAAGACTGAGTGACAAATGAAGTCTCTACAGCTCTAGTACAGACTGTGTGCCCAGGAAGTCTACTTCAGGAAAATGCTACTGGGGGACATAAGAGACCTCCGGGGCCAGGTGGCCGAGCAGTTTTAACCTGGAACCAAATAGAGAAGGGAGTTTGCTTGTCAGGTAAGCAGAGGCACTGAGAGAGAGCAGTGCATGAGCCCCAGGTAGACTGCATTGTTGGTTGGCTGCCCTGCATCTATTCCTTCTTTCTTCCTTCATAACAAAATCTCAATTTCTTTCCATGGATTTTTTCTTCCCTTATACAGTCTCTGAGAAGGCTGACCCCATCCCCAATTCTAGGATGGGTCTTAGCTGTCTAAAAGCAATCCTGTCCTCCTTTCCAGAGGTTGGTAAATTGTCGTGTGATCCACTGAGACCAGGGAGAGGCTTCCTGGGGCTTCTGCTAAAGCTCTACCCTGCCTTCTGGAAGACATTCTGGACATTCCTCAAAAATTGTTCTTTGTGATGCAAGGCCCAGAGCTGTTGCCAACCTGGGAATGAAGTCAGTCCACTAAGGAGCAAAGAGCTAAAGAAATACATATACAGGGGGCAAGGGCCGTGGGATTAGGTCACTCGGAAGCCGTCTTACCTAGGATTTCCAATATCACAAGCCCATAAAATCCTTACAGTGGAAGCCAGTTGGATTTCAATGCTTTTGTCATAGGTGATAGAACACCCTCTAGAAGAAGAAAGAGGAGAAGGAGGAGGAAGAGGAGGAATTATATGGAAGACTCAGAAAAATTATTGCAACTTGCAATAAATCATACTCCAGCTCAGGTCTAGCTGACTTTGGAAGCCTGTCTTTGCCCACTCTCATTTCACACTGCCTTTCTACTGGTGAGCAGAGAGGACTGCATGCTTCATTTCCTGCCTCAGTAGGGTGTGCCCTGGACCTCCACACCAGCTGGTAAAATAACTTTTGCTTGAGAAAACAAGGGCTGTATATAAGAGGAAGGGAAAGAGCCCTAATCCTGGAACCCAATCTTGAAAGGAGAAGCCCAGATCCTATGGAGGTGGCAGAGGCAGAAAGTGCTGGCTTCCCTTCTGTTCTCTGGCTTCCCTGGGTCATGTTTCATCACAGTGCAAATTCTGGCAGGAATGGGAAGGAAACTGCTAGCAACTCCTGTTCTCAAGGCCTTAGCAGAAACAAGTCGATGGAGAAAATAAAATGCAACCAGTGGAGTCAAATAGGTAGAGAAATTGATTGAGTACACTTTTGCAAAAAGAGCAGGGAAAGTTGCACCCTTAACTTCATTTGATTTTATTTTCCTACCCTTTAAGGCAAGTGAAATAAGGCATATATTTCCCCAAACTTTAAGTCATGGAAATTCAGTATGAACATGCCTTTTTATGCACTAAGTACTTTTTCCTTGGAAAATGGTTTATTAACTGCATAGGCAACTTGATTATCAAAGAACACTTTGATAATCCAACTGAACATTCTATTGCCAGGAATGTAGTTACCTAAGATGGAGTTAGCATAAGTAATACAGTTACTTGATGTAGTAACAGGTGGAAAGAGGCAAGAGCGTCTATTTTAGAGTAGATTCCCTCCCTGCCCAGCTCAGAAGGTTACCTCCTCCCCCCAAGGCAATGGAAGACAGAGATTCTGATTCCTCCAGCTCCAGGTAGGGAAGAGATGAATGGGGAGGGGGAGGGAAGGGAGGGCACTCTTGCCCCTCCCACGATGGAGCTCCCGTCACTTCCCGGTAACAGAGGGTCTGCATGCCACCACACAGTCCAAGATTCTCATACAAAGGCTGTAACCAGGGGTAGAAGTCACATGAGAGACGTATCAGACACCACAATTCCCTTACCTCTCCTTCCATGGGACTCATCTGGAAGTACCCAAACTTCGTTATACTCATTGATCCTTTTCTTTTCTTTTTTTTTTTTTTCTGGCTGTGCCGCACAGCTTGGGGGATCTTAGTTCCTTGAACAGGGATTGAACCCAGGCCCTCAGCAGTGAAAGGGCAGAGTCCAAACAACTGGGCTGCCAGGTAATTCCCCCTCATTGATGCTTCTGCTCTGCATGTGTGCTCAGCAGTTACCTGATCTCACTGTGAATCTGTGAGCACAGACCTCAGGTGGGTCCCAGCGCTGCCTGGCAATCCTGCTACATTTTCCCCTATGCAATTCACTCTCTCAGTCTTCCAATGATTCACTTTTCTCTCCTTAGACCTCCCACATTCCCCTCCCTCCTCATTCTCAACCGATGGCTTTGCTTCTTACTTCAATGAGAAAATAGAGGCAAACAGAAGAGAATTCCATATCCTCCCATTATCAAGTTTACCAATTTTTCATACATAGCAACGGACCTTGTGCTTATCTAGGCAATCCCTCCCCTTGTACACAGAATCTCAGCCCCTCTCAGCTGCTCTTAATTGTGAAAGAGCCTCAAGGGGTTGGTGAGACTCCTGAAAATATATGCAAAACGTCCTGTGTATAAGTATTTTATTCTGAGGAAACGTCCATAGTTTTCATAAAAATCTCAATCAAAACATTTAGCTCCACTATTCTAAGAGCTAGTAATTGCCAACATTTATTGAGCCTTCACTATGTACCTAGTACTAGCATGAATGAGCTAAATTAATTCTTTCTTTTTAAAATAAATTTATTTATTATATTTATTTATTTTTGGCTGCGTTGGGTCTTTGTTGCTGCAAGTGGGCTTTCTCTAGTTGCAGCGAGCGGGGGCTACTCTTCCTTGTGGTGTGCGTGCTTCTCGTTGCAGTGGCTTCTCTTGTTGAGAAGCACAGGCTCTAGGCGCACAGGCTTCAGTAGTTGTGGCACGTGGGTTCACTAGTTGTGGCTCACGGGCTCTAGAGCACAGCTTCAGTAGTTGTGGCGCACGGGCTTAGTTGCTCCGTGGCATGTGGGATCTTCCCAGACCAGGGATTGAACGCATGTCCCCTGCATTGGCAGGTGGATTCTTGACCACTGAGCCACAAGAGAAGTCCAACGAATGAGCTAAATTAATTCTCAATGCAATCTTCTGATAAAAATATTACGTACTGAGATACCTATATCACAGGTGGGCAAACTGACGCTCAAATGCTCAGAGAGTTTAGATAACCTATTCAAGGTTGTACAGCTTGAGTTGCAGGGCTGGGATTTGAGCCCAGACAGGTGCTAAAGCCCATCACACTAGGAGAACTGGCCACCAAGGTATAAGGGATTTAGGATTATTTTTTCCTTCCCCTCAACTTACCTTTGGAAAACTTATACAAAAACATATATATAAATTCTCATAAAGGAAATGCTATTTTACAGTCAAAATTATTCTAAGAAAGCACAAGGCCGGGGGAGGTGAATGGCTTTACTTCATAAGTAATTTAAATGATATATTGTTTTCTACATTGTACATCATTTTTTAATGAACTATTATGAGATATTATGCAAATGAAAAGTTATCAGCCTTCCGTAAATAACAAAAAAGTACCTCAAATATTTAATCAGTGATTTATAACTGCTCAAGTGATCCAAGAAGGTAATTTAGCCTCTTCCTTGAATTCTGTGTATTTGGACAATTAAAACATTGTTTGGTTTACATTCTAAAAAGCCAAAAGGTAGGTCACTACGATACATCCTTACTTGTTACACCTTGGCTGATATTTATCCTCATGTTATGTCTGCAGGTCAAGGGACACATGCTCAAGACATTCAACTGCCCTGCCTTGAAGCTCATTTGTCCTGGTTCTCAATGAAGAAAACTAAATATTGCTCTGAAAATAAGACTGCCAAAATGTAGCCACCTTTCCACTGCTTCATACTGCCTGGTCTTCATTTCTTGCATTGCAGAAGTCACAAGCAACATATCCAACTATTTGGAACAGATAGAAGCATTTTCTTGAGTTTCTACTATTTGTCACAATACACAGACAAAGCCTTTGAGAACTCTTGTCTTCCCATGTAGTAGGTATGTTCCCAGTTTTAAGATGATGAGAGAGGGATTTACTCCAGAAAACTAATCCAGGGAGAAATCTCAGTTCTCTTGCTCTGCCTCTTTGCAGACATGTTTCTATATCCAGGAAATATATGACCAGGGATCCCTAGACATAGGTGCTCTTCAGTCTTTAGCCACTACTTACACCAACACCTGGAAAGTGCCAAATCTATCCCCAGATCTCTCAAACCTCCCAGTAAGTTCCCTTACCCCTTATACTCCACACTCCAGCTATGCTGAGCTTTGCCATTCTGCAAAACCATTCTGCTGCTGCTAGATTTGCTGCTGCCTCTGCCTGGAACACCTTTCCTTTCCTCTTTCTCCTCCTTTATTTGACCAATTCTTCTTCCTCAATCACCACCTCAGAGGTGCTTTCCTTGAGCACTCCCCACCCCAACTCAGGGATAGGTGACATCCTGTGGCTCCCCTAGTGCCCTATTTACTCTTAGCAGCAAACTGTTGTTGTGGCCTACTGTCTGTCCCCCTTGCTGGACTCTACCATCCTTGGGACAAAGAACTGTTTCTGCCTTGTTAAAATGTTCATCTTTTATTGTGGCCCAGTGCCTGGACTAGAATAGATGATAAATAACAATTACTTGTTGAAGGAATGAATGACTGTCCTCATTTATCATTATCCTCTGTTTAGGGCTACATGCCTGTAGATGCATGTAGGAAAGAGGTATGTAGAAGCAAGTGATACAGGGACACAGATAAATTTAAAAAAGAGCGAGAGAACAAAAGCCTTACCTCCCCTCTACAGGAAAGAAGTATACTCATCAGGTGAAAACTGCCCTCCAAAGATAATCACTTCCCTATTCATCTTTATTTCTATTCCTCCTCCTACACCACTACTTCACTGGTCCTTACCATATGCCCTCCTCCTTTCTCATCATTTTGTTTTTGCCATATCTTCTACGGCCAACTCCTGATCATTCTCACAACTTGCCTTTCTCTCTACTGTCTTCTAATGACCACTTTCATCTGATTCAAATTGTCTGTTTCTATTTAGATGTCAAAACAGCATGGAAATAATTTTGCAAATAAATGTGGTGTACAACACATGGCACACACTAATTTGTGCCTTACAACACTAACTATGATAAAAAGATATATTTTCTAGGTATGCTGCCAGAGGATACATCCCTTGATAGCCTGCTCTGGTGTCCAGTAGGGCTTATGTTCATGGGTTCAATGGGATGGTAGCAAACAAACAAAAAAAACCCAGTTCTTAACAGCTACCACGCCAGGGCTCAGCAGAGAGGAAGCAGACAGAAATTCCCATCTCCCAGTCTTCCCCTGAAAGAGATATATATGCATACTTTAAGAGGTGAAACCTGAGGGCCCACCTTCCAATCATCTTGAACCTAGCTGCTGACTGAGATCCTCCCATTTGGGACACTGACAGGTCTTGGCACATCCTCAACTAGGGGTAGCTATTAAATATAAAATAGGCTGCTTGGACAATCATAAAGGTTTGAGAGACAACCAAGAGCTCAGACAGGGGGGAACCATAAGATTCATTTCCTGGGCTTCCCTGGTGGCGCAGTGGTTGAGAATCTACCTGCCAATGCAGGGGATACGGGTTTGAGCCCTGGTCTGGGAAGATCCCACATGCCATGGAGCAACTAGGCCCGTGAGCCACAACTACTGAGCCTGCGCGTCTGGAGCCTGTACTCCGCAACAAGAGAGGCCGCGATAGTGAGAGGCCCATGCACCGCGATGAAGAGTGGCCCCCGCTTGCCGCAACTAGAGAAAGCCCTCGCACAGAAATGAAGACCCGACACAGCCAAAAATAAATAAATAAATAAATAAAAAATCCTTCCCTCTAAAAAAAAAGATACATCTCCTACATAAGACCACTACTTCAAGACTGGGAGACGTGGCTGTTTTATCTAATGAACAGAAACCAACACAGAGAATCAAGAAAAATGAAGAAACAAAGGAATATACTCCAAACAAAAGAACAAGATAAAACCTCAGAAAAAAAAATGTTAACGAAGTGACGATTTAGCTGATAAACAATTTAAGATAATGATCACAAAGGTGATCGCTGAGGTCAGGAAAGTAATGCATGAATAAGGTGAGAATTTCAAAAAAGAGACTGAAAATATTTAAAAGTGCCAAACAGAAACACAGAACTGAAGATTATAATAACTGAACTGAAAAATTCTATAGAGCGGTTCAGTAGTAGACTATATGAAATGAAGAAAAGGTCAGCGAACTTGACGACCGGGCAGTGGCAATCATCCAATTAGAGGAGCAAAAAAGAAAAAACAAAGAAAAAGAGTGAAGATAGCTTAAGGGACTTACAGGACAACACAAGCAGACCAATATTCACACTATAGTGATCCCAGAAGGAGAAAAGATAGAGGGGCAGAAAACTTACTGAAAGAAATAACGGCTGAAGACATCCCTAATCTGGGGAAAGATCTCAAGTAAAAAACCTAACGTTACACCTCAAGCAAAAAAAAAGAACAAACTAAGCCCAAGTTAGTAGAAGGAAGGAAATAACAAAGGTCAGAGCAGAAATCAATAAAATAGAAATTAAGAAACAATATAAAAGATCAATGAAACTAAGAGCTGTTTTTTTGAAAAGATAAAACAGACAAACCTTTAGCTAGAGTTACCAAGAAAAAAGAGAGAAGATGCAAATAAATAAAAAGAGAAATGAAAAAGGAGACATTACAACCAGTACCAGAGAAATACAAACGATCATAAGAAACTACTATGAGCAATTATATGGCAAAAAATTAGACACTCTAGAAGGAATGGATAAATTCCTAGAAATATACAACCTACCAAGACTGAATCATGAAGAAATAGAAAATCTGAATAGACTGATTACTAATAAGGAGATTGAATCAGTAATTAAAAACCTCCCAACAAACAAAAGTCCAAGACTAGATGAATTCTACCATTTAGAGAAGAGTTAACATTTATCCTTCTCAAACTATTCCTGAAAATTGCAGAGGAAGGAACACTTCTGAACTCATTCCATGAGGCCGGCATCACCCTGATAACAAAACCAGACAAAGATCACAATAAAAAGAGAATTATAGGCCAATATCACTGATAAACATAGATGTGAAAATCCTTAACAAAATATTAGCAAACTAAATTCAACAATACATTAAAAGGATCATACACCATGATTAAGTGGGATTTATCCCAGGGATAAAAGGATGGTTCAATATCCACAGATTAATCAATGATACACCACATTAACAAATTGAAGAATAAAAACCATATGATCATCTCAATAGATAAAGAAAAAGCATTTGACAAAATTCAATATCCATGTATGATTAAAAAACTCTCAACAAAGAGGATATAAAAGAAATGTACCTCAACATAATAAAGACCATATATGACAAGTCCACAGCTAACATTATACTCAATGGTGAAAAGCTAAAAGGTTTTCCTCTAAGATCAGGAACAATATAAAGATGCCCACTCTCACCACTTTAACCAACACAGTATTGGAAGTCCTAGTCAAATAAATTTGGCAAGGAAAAGAAATAAAAGACATCCAGATCAGAAAGGAAAAAAGTAAAACTGCCTCCATTTGTAGATGGCATGATATTACATATAGAAAACCCAAAATAATCTATCAAAAAATTGTTAGAATGAAAAATTCAGTAAAGTTGCAGGATACAAAATCAATAAACAAAAATCAGTTGTGTTTCAATACACTAAAAATGAACTATCAGAGAAATTAGGAAAATGATCCCATTTACAACTGCATCAAAAAGAATAAAATATCTATAAATAAATTTAACCAAGGAGGTGAAAGACTAAATACTGAAAAGTATAAAATATTGATGAAAGAAACTGAAAAAGAAACAAATAAATGGTAAGATATTTCATGCTTATGGACTGCAATAATTAATATTGTTTAAATGTCCATACTGTCAAAGCAATCTACAGATTCAATGCAATTTCTATCAAAATTCCAATGGCATTTTTTTCACAGAAATAAAACAATCCTACAATTCATATAAAATCACAAAAGACCTTGAATAGCCAAAGTAATCTTGAGAAAGAAGAACAAAGCTGGAGGAATCACATGTCCTGATTTTAAACTATATTACAAAGCTATAGTAATCAATACAGTATGGTACTGGCATAAAAACAGACACATAGATTAATAGAATAGAACAGAAAGCCCAGAAATTAACCCATACCTATATGGTCAATTAATTTATAACAAAAGACCCAAGAATGTACAGTGGGGAAAGGACTATCTCCTCAATAAATGGTTATGGAGAAACTGGAAGCCACATGCTACTGGACCACTATACACAAAAATTAACTCAAAATGGATTAAACTTGTACGTAAGACCTGAAATCATAAACCTTTTGGAAGAAAACAGGCATTAAGCTCCTTGACATCTGCCTTGGTGATGATTTTTTGGATTTGACACCAAAAGCAAAGGCAACAAAAGCAAAAATAAACAAATGGGACTATATCAAACAAAAAAGCTGCACAGCAAGTGAAATCATCAACAAAATGAAAAGGTAACCTTCCAAATGGGAGAAAATATTTCCAAGTCATATATCAGATAAGAGGTTGATATCCAAAATGTATAAAGAATTCATACAACTCAATAGCAAAAAGCCAAATAATCCAATATAAAAATGGACTAGACATTTTTCCAGAGAAGACATACAGATGGTCAACAGACACATGAAAGATGCTCAACATCACTAATCATCAGGGAAATGCAAATCAAAACCACAATGAGAGATCACCTCACACCTGTCAGAATGGCTAGCATCAAAAAGACGACAAATAACAAGTGTTGGTGAGGATGTAGAGACAAGGGAACCCTCGTGCACTGTTGGTGGGAATGTAAATTGGTGCAGCCTCTATGGAAAACAGTATGGAGGTGCCTCAAAAAATTAAAAATAGAATGATCATATGATGCAGCAGTTCCACTCCTGGGTATTTATCCAAAGGAAATGAAAAAACTAACTCAAAAGATATATGTACCCTCATGTTCACTGCAGCATTATTTTTTTTTCTTGAGTAATTTTATTTTATTTTATTTTTTGCACATCTTTATTGGAGTATAATTGCTTTACAATGTTGTGTTAGTTTCTGCTGTACAACAAAGTGAATCAGCTATATGTATACATATCCCCATATCCCCTCTGTCTTGAGCTGATCACAAAGCACCGAGCTGATCTCCCTGTGCTATGCAGCAGCTTCCCACCAGCCATCCATTTTACATTTGGTAGTGTATATATGTCCACGCTACTCTCTCACTTTGTCCCAGCTTCCCCTTCCCCCACTGTGTCCTCAAGTCCGTTCTCTACGTCTGCATCATTATTCCTGACCACACACTAGGTTCATCAGTACCGTTTTTTTTTTTAATTAATTTACTTATTTATTTATTTTTGGCTGCGTTGGGTCTTCGCGTCTGTGTGAGGGCTTTCTCCAGCTGTGGCAAGCGGGGACCACTCTTCATCACGGTGCGCGGGCCTCACTATCGCGGCCTCTCCTGTTGCGGAGCACAGGCTCCAGACACGCAGGCTCAGTAGTTGTGGCTCACGGGCCCAGCTGCTCCGCGGCATGTGGGATCTTCCCAGACCAGGGCTCGAACCCGTGTCCCCTGCCTTAGCAGGCAGACTCTCAACCACTGCGCCAGCAGGGAAGCCCCCCCGTTTTTTTTTTTAGATTCCATATATATGTGTTAGCATACGGTATTTGTTTTTCTCTTTCTAACTTACTGGACTCTGTATGACAGACTCTAGGTCCATCCACTGCAGCATTATTTACAATAGCCAAAACATGGAAAGAACCTATCTATTTATCCAGAGATAAATGGATAGAGTGTGGCATATATACCCAATGGGATATTACTCAGCCATAAAAAGTGAGGAAATCATGCTATTTTCGACAACATGGATGGACCTTGAGGGTATTATGTTAAGTGAAAAAAGTCAGAGAAAGACAAATACTGACGATCTCATTTATATGTGGAATCTTTTTTTTTTTAATATGTGGAATCTTAAAAAAACAAAACAGAACTCATAGATACAGAGAACAGATTTGTGGTTGAGGGAGTAGGGTGGAGGTGCAAAATGGGTGAAGGAGGTGAAAAGGTACAAACTTCCAATTATAAAACAGATAAGTCCTGGGGGTTTAAAGAACAGCCAGGTGACCAGAGTTAACAATACTGTATTGTATATTTGAAAGTTCCTAAGACAGTAGATCTCAAAAGTTTTCATCACAAGAGAAAAAAAATTTGTAACTATGTGTGGTGTTGCAGGTTAACTGGACTCATTGTGGTGAGCTTTTGTACTATTACACGTATCAAATCATTATTTTGTACACCTGAAACGAATATATATGTCAATTATGTCTCAATATAAACAAAGACAACTAATTTCTATTTTACCTTCTCTGCGTTTTGAACAAAATCTTGAAATAATTGGGCAACAACCGGATTTAATACTTCAGTGTTTTCTCTCCAGTTCTTCCTTCAGTCTAGTTCTCGCTGGTGATTCCTGCGTAGGTTCTGGAAAAACTATGGCGGCAGCAGCAGCTTCCCTACTCACTCTCAGAGTCTGCCCAGCTGGGCTGATTTCAGGATGATCTGAGGCTCCGCCCCTGCCCCGCCCACACAAGCCTGAAGTGTTGGAATTTTCCCACTGAAGCCCGTGGAAGGGGGATGTGGGCCACTCACCAGGCCCCAGAGTGCACTGCCGGTGCTGACCACCAGGCTCTATAGCCAAGCAAACACGGGGAGATTACAAAGAAGTCAAAACCACACCAAAAACCCAGTAGGAGGCAAAGCCAAATTTCCAAACTTTCCAACCACAGATCCTGGGCATCCTTTTTGCCATTGCCCAAACTTAAGCAAGTAAAAAAATTAACTTAAAAAATAATAAATATGTATTAAGCTCCTACAGTGTCTAGGAACTGTTGTACGAACTTGAAATACAGCAGTGAACAAATTAGACAAATTCCCTGGCCTCCTGGATTTTTACATTCTAGTGGTGAGACAGAAGGGAAAAAAAAAATCAGTGAACAAGTAGTTGTAATATAATATTACAACTTCCCTTAAGAAAACTAAAGAGGGCAATAGGATAGAGCAAGATGAGGACGGTCAACCTATTTTAGATGGGATGGTCAGGAAAGACCTCTTTGAGAAGGTGACATTTGAGCGGAGATCTGAATGGAGTGAGGTAATGACCTTGTAGCCAGCTGAGTGAATGGGAGCGGTTGCAAAGGCTTTGAATCGTAGATATCCTTGGCGGGCTTGAGGAGCAACAAGGAAGTCAAAGTGGGGGGACAGAGAGGACAATGGTAGGCAATGGGGTAGCCAGAGAGGACTCTCAACCCTCACTGGGCCTCTGAAACACCTGGGGAACTTTAAAAATCCACAGATGCTAGGTCCTGATCCCAGAGATCTGATTTCAGTTGATTTGCGATGGCACCAATCAACAGTAATTTGTCAATACTACCCAGGTGATTCTAATGTGCAGACAGGCTTGAGAACCACTGATGTGGGGCCTTGTACCAAATGTGATGGGAAGGCGTAGTAGGTTTGAGCAGGGGAGGGAAATGATCTGATTTACATTTTTAAAGGATCATTCTGGCTGCTGGGCAGCACAAGAAAGCAAGTAAGGGGACAAGAGAAGAAACTGAGAATCCCAAATAGAAGGGTATTGTAACTGTCCTGGTGAAAAAGATTATGGTGATGAGGGTGGTGGAGGTGGAAGTGGTGAGAAATTGTCATATCTGTGATATATTACGAATGTAATGCCAACGGGATTTGCTGGTAGATTGGATGTGGGATATGAAAGAAAGAAGACTTAATGATGACTCAAAAATGTTTTGGGTCTGAGGATCCAAATTTATGGTGTTAGTGAAGTGGGGTCCATCAGTGGTGGGATGGGAAGAAAAGAGTAAGTTTGGTAGGAGAAATCAGAAGTTGATGTGAAAATAATTATACAAATAGTGTTATCAACAATTTTCTACATCTTTGCCTTCTTCCTTTCTCTACTTAACTTTCATTTGGCCCTATCCTAACTCCCACCCTGTCTAAACTACATACTGTCTCATCTCTTTCGTGAATCCAAAGCTCAAAATGTCTCCCTACAAACCCCCCTACACTGTTGGTGGGAATGTAAATTGGTGTAGCCACTATGGAAAACAGTGTGGAGCTTCCTTAAAAAACTAAAACCAGAATTACCATATGACCCAGAAATCCCACTACTGGGCATATACCCAGAGAAAACCGTAATTCAAAAAGACACATGCACCCCAATGTTCACAGCAGCACTATTTACAATAGCCAAGACATGGAAGCAACCTAAGTGTCCATCAACAGATGAATGGATAAAGAAGATGTGGTACATATATACAATGGAATACTACTCAGCCATAATAAAAAGAATAAAATAATGGCATTTGCAGCAACATGGATGGACCTAGAAATTATCATACTAAGTGAAGTAAGTCAGACAGAGAGAGACAAACACCATACTATAAAATGACTCAAATGAACTTATTTACGAAACAGAAACAGCCTCACAGACATAGAAAACAAATTTATGGTTCAAAAGGGAAATGGGGTGGGGGAGGGATAAATTAGGAGTTTGGGATTAGCAGATACAAACTACTAGATATAAAATAGATAAACAAAAAGGTCCTACTGTATAGCACAAGGAATTATATTCAGTATCCTGTAATAAACCATAATGGAAAAGAATATAGAATAGAATATGTATAAATATGCCGAATCACTTTGCTATACACCAGAAACTAACACAACATTGTAAATCAATTATACCTCAGTTTAAGAAAAAGTTTCCCTACATTAATATTATATCACTATAAAATAATGTACCTATATAGATATTCTAAAGATCTGAGGAAAGACGTATCTGGCTACGCCTATAGCTCCTGGAAAAGACATTTCAAGCATATCCACGGGAAAGTTTTCCCTCTTGTCAATGTACTCCTGGGTGCAAGTTGGCAGTTAAAATTTTGTTTAGTCAAGTTTCTGAGAAGGAGTGGTCCCTGAAGCTTTTAAGGGTCAGGTCAACTGAATTTCAAGAAGTACCCAATCTTCTCTGTTAGTGTTGTTGCATATAAAATGATTGCATAACTTAGATTTTGCAAAAATGAGATGCATTTCTTTATATATTATAAACAAGGCTCATTAGATGTTCCTTTCACTTAAAGAAAATGTTAAATATCCCCATGTTTTAGAGAAGACTTGAACTTCTGACCCCTCTTCTCATTTTAACATGAGGTTTTCAGATTTCTAAAAAGCAATATTGAATGTTTAAGTTTTTCTAGTGGCTGATTTCCAGTCTGGAATTAATTTGGCCTATCTATTTGAAATTACTCTTCTGTCTGCAAAATACGTTAGAATAACTTTCCTTTCATTAACTCCAAAATGGCACTGGATGACAACAGCTTTAGCAATACCCATTTCTCTAAAAAAAAAAAAAAAAAAAAAAAAAAAAAAGTTATACTACTTAAATTAAGAGAAAATATATCTTTATCAAATTTTCTTTAGCAAAACAAAAAATAATTTAAAGCTGAAAAATAAAAGAAAGACTTTAAAGGGAATTTTTAAAATAATAAAATATAAAGACTAAATGAGGATTAAAATCATTTTATAGATGTATAATAACAGGACAGCTAGCTATAAATATCACTTTTCATGTTCTAAAGATGGTACCAACCAAACCTTCTTAGTTAAACAAAAGTTAGAGATATCACGACCAATGATTAGACTAAATTATTTCAGAATCAAGGTAGAGACCCACCATTCTGGATTTTTAACTTAATGGGAGAATATGGGAGGGGAAAAATAAACAAGGTGTCATAATAATGCTAGTGATAAGAGTTTGCTTTTATGTACCAAAATATTGATGAAAGAAACTCTTCAAATATTAAAAAAGGATTGCATGTATGTAATGAAAAACAAACAAGCAAACAAACAATGTCTATCTCAGAAAAACTGACTCAGATATGAGGAAGTTGGGGCTACAAATGAAGCTTCAAGAGAAGAGAAAGTCAAAGAGGAACATATAAGCTCCTCTTGACTCAGGGAAGAAAAAGATCAGAAACATATTTTTCCTTTTATGACACTGAGCTTCTGAACAGTGTTTTCCTTGCCAGAAAAACTGAAAGCAAAGGAAAAAGCATTTTAAAGTGACAAAAAATTTCCCAGCAATGTTATAGAGTAGACTGATCCCATATATACAGCAATATTTTCTTGAAGACAAAAATTCATCTTGTGCTAATAAATTTACTGCTTTATTTTTCTGCTAAGTTTCTGTGCCTTTCGTCTCAATGCTTTTGAAGCATTGCTCAGTTACATAAGTTGTAAAAGCAATTGTTAATGTGAAAAATTAATGATGTATATAAAATTATGTTGATACACACTGAGGCAAGCTCAATTTTTTATAAAAATGTAATAGCTTACTAAACCTTTCTTATAAATACATTTATTCAAAACATGTAAAGGTCTAATTTATCTTAATGGTGTTAAGGCAATATTAACTTGATCATCTACATAATACTAACTTGAAGAGTGAATCTTTTTCTGTTTCAATCTTTTAATTTTTAAGAAAATTATTGAGATTTAATCGACATATAACATTGTATTAGTTCAAGGTATACAAGGTATAGATTATATACACTACAATATACTAATAACACTGTATTAGTTCAAGGTATACAACATAACTATTTGATGTAGGTGTATATTGTGAAATGATTACCACAATAAGTTTAGTTAACATCCACAATTTTTTTTCTTGTGATGAGAACTTTTAAGATCTACTCTCTTAGTAACTTTCAAATATACAATAGTGTATTATTAACTATAGTCACCATGCTGTACAATACATCCTCCGATGTCTCTTTGATAAGGGCACTAATCTCATTCCTGAGGGTTTCAGCCTCATGACCTAACTACCTCCCCAAATCCCCACCTCCTAATAGCATCACATTTGGGATCAGGATTTCAACTTATGAACTGGGGGTGAGGGGACACAAACATTCAGACCATAGCAATGCTAGAATTGACAGAAGTTAGAGACTCAGAATAGAGGAGTCTAGGGAAGAAGCCAGAATGACTATGTGGTTTCTGAGAAATTGATTCTGGCCACTGAATTAGGGTAAAATCGTTTTTAATGGGAAACTGAAGAGCTTCATTTTGGAATTTTCCAAATTTAATTCACCTGTTGTACATCTGACTAGCAACCTGAAACAAAGGTCCGAGGTTTAGCAGAGAGCTAGGAATTGGATTTGTATCAGAGAAATGTTCACCAAAGAGAAAAAGATTTAAAAATAGTGGGTACAGTAAAGATTGCCCAAAAAAATATGGAAAAAAAAAAAAAAAAGCTAAGGATACAGCCCTTAAAGACCACATAAAAAGGGGAGATTAGATGAAGGAACTATAAAAATGTATTGGAATCATCAAAGAATTGACTGCCCAAAGAGAGCTGTGCTCTGAAACACTGGAACCCAAAGAAGGAATCCAAAGAAAGAATGATTTCAACCTAGAGGGGAAGGATGGTGTGCTGCTTCACTTTATGTCAACTCCATTGGGCTATAGGATGCCCAGGTAATTGGTAAAACATTATTTCTGGATGTGTCTGTGAGGGTGTTTCCGGAAGCGATTAGCATTTGAAATGGTAGACTGAGTAAAGGAGATTGTGCTCTCCCGTGCAGGAGGGCATCACCCAATCCATTAAGGGTCTGAAGAGAACAAAAAGGCAGAGGAAGTGAATTTGCTCTCTTTGCCTGAGCCTGGACGTCCACATCCTCCTGCCCTCAGTCATGGGGGCTCCTGGTTTTTAGGCTTCTGACTTGTGCTGAATTGTAGCATGGGATTTCCTAGCTCTCCAGCTGGCTGTCAGCAGACCAAGGGCCTTCTCAGCCTCTATAATTGCATAAGCCAATTCCTATAATAAATCATATATATATATAAATATATGTATATATATGTACATGATACATAGTCATGAAATCATTATATATATATTGGTTTTGTTTCTCTGGAGAACTCTGACCAATACAAGGGGTCTTCTGAGAAGGGCGAGATGGAGGCTTGCTGGAGAAATCTGTGAATCTCTCCAAACCCCCACACAAAACAGGGTAATAGAACAAAAAGGGGTGGGAGGGAGAGAGGGAGAGAACATTGATGAAAAGGAATCCTCCAGAAACAGTAGGGGTGGGGCAGGTCTCTCTCTTTCCTCTCTCCCCGTCCCCCAGCAGCCTGACCCTGCAGGTAAGTGGTTTTAGGAAAGCAGCAGAGGCAGAGGAGATCTGACAGTCCTGAGCTGGGAAACTGGAAGCAGGCCACCGGGAATCACACCCAGAAGAATCACACGCCAAGTGGGACACCACACAACCTACGGGGGATCCACAAGCTCTCGTTAGGAGTATATGCAGAAAGCCTCGGCACCCCATGAGGGCAGCAAGGAAGAGGGCAGGCAGGGCAGGAAGGGGGTGATCTGAGCCATCGAGACCAAGGCTCTCGGAATCCTCAGCTGAAACTTCCAGATGAACAAAGCAGCGTCCTGAGATAACACACTGAGAACAGAATCTGAGAGCAGAAGAGAGGCCACATTTTTTAATGCCTGGCAACAGCCATGAGGCCAGGAAAGCTTTCCTGGACCACTCCCACCTCTTACAAAGGAACTAAAAAGACAGGAAAGCTCAGCACATTTTGCCTTGAGTAACACAGAGGATGGTGTTGGGATCCCATGCAAATATAAGAAAAAAGGAGGAATGGCCCAAGTCATATACTGGGACGACTACCACATCCCAGGAAAAAATACGTGGGTCCTAGGACAACTGATGACTGTAATCTAATATTTCAAAACGAGATAAAATAAATTAAGGAAATGGGAGAAGTTATGAAGGAACAGCATAACACTCACAAATGGTGCACTGAGAACACAGAAGGGTATGAACACAGAGGTGGCAAAGCTCATAGGCTACCAAGCAGAAGAGAAAGGGCACAGAAATGGCAGAGAGGGACCCTGGAGACAAATGTCACAGAAGTCACCGTTTACAACCCCGTCCTCACTTAGAGAACAAATAGGGGCTAAGATCCCTAGCTACTGAAACCTCTGTGGCCCTGTCTTGGATTCGCCCCTGCCTGCCTTTGCCTGTCCCCACCTACAGCATTATGTAGCCTCTTCTGTATCATCCCTTAGGTGTTCCATCTTGTCTCACGTACTCTCCCTAACACTCTCAGAGCCATTCTCTATGCACGTGTCTGGTATTATTACTTTCACCAACAAAGCCCATGGTGTCCATGCTCTACAAAGAATGAAAAGTCTTAACCTCGACATCCTTCTTGATCCCTCAAAATCCTTCACCCCACTCCAAGCAGTAAGTAATAATTCAGACTTTGGCTACAGAAGTGACACTTGGCAACTGACAGTTTCTCTTAGCAAATGATCACAGGATAAATGGAATAAATGCGACGTGGATGGAGTCAACTGGCAGATGATGTAGGTTTTATTTATTTATTTATTTATTTTAAACATCTTTATTGGAATATAATTGCTTTACAATGGTGTGTTAGTTTCTGCTTTATAACAAAGTGAATCAGTTATACATATACATATGTCCCCATATCTCTTCCCTCTTGCGTCTCCCTCCCTCCCACCCTCCCTATCCCACCCCTCTAGGTGGTCACAAAGCACCGAGCTGATCTCCCTGTGCTACGTGGCTGTTTCCCACTAGCTATCTATTTTACGTTTGGTAGTGTATATATGTCCATGCCACTGTCTCACTTTGTCCCAGCTTACCATTCCCCCTCCCCGTATCCTCAAGTCCATTCTCTAGTAGGTCTGTGTTTTTGTTCCCATCTTGCCCCTGGGTTCTTCATGACTGTTTTGGTTTTGTTTTTTTTTTAGATTCCATATATATGTGTTAGCATACGGTATTTGTTTTTCTCTTTCTGACTTACTTCACTCTGTATGACAGACTCTAGGTCCATCCACCTCACTACAAATAACTCAATTTCATTTCTTTTTATGTCTGAGTAATATTCCATTGTATATATGTGCTACATCTTCTTTATCCATTCATCCGATGATGGACACTTAGGTTGCTTCCATGTCCTGGCTATTGTAAATAGAGCTGCAATGAACATTTTGGTACATGACTCTTTTTGAATTATGGTTTTCTCAGGGTATATGTCCAGTAGTGGGATTGCTGGGTCATATGGTAGTTCTATTTTTAGTTTTTAAAGGAACCTCCATACTGTTCTCCATAGTGGTTGTATCAATTTACATTCCCACCAACAGTGCAAGAGGGTTCCCTTTTCTCCACACCCTTCCAGCAATTGTTGTTTGTAGATTTTTTGATGATGGCCATTCTGATCGGTGTGAGATGACATCTCATTGTAGTTTTGATTTGCATTTCTTTAATGATTAATGATGTTGAGCATTCTTTCATGTGTTTGTTGGCAATCTGTACATCTTCTTTGGAGAAATGTCTTTGTAGGTCTTCCGCCCATTTTTGGATTGGGTTGTTTGTTGTTTTGATATTGAGCTGCATGGAATATCTTTTTCCATCCCCTCACTTTCAGTCTGTATGTGTCCCTAGGCCTGAGGTGGGTCTCTTGTAGACAGCATATATACGGGTCTTGTTTTTGTATCCATTCAGCCAGTCTATGTCTTTTGGTTGGAGCATTTAATCCATTTACATTTAAGGTAATTATCGATATGTATCTTCCTATTACCATTTTCTTAACTGTTTTGGGTTTGTTATTGTAGGTCTTCTCCTTCTCTGGTGTTTCCTGCCTAGAGATGTTCCTTTAGCATTTGTTGTAGAGCTGGTTTGGTGGTGCTGAATTTTCTTAGCTTTTGCTTGTCTGTAAAGGTTTTAATTTCTCCGTCAAATCTGAATGAGATCCTTGCTGGGTAGAGTAATCTTGGTTGTGGGTTTTTCTCCTTCATCACTTTAAATATGTCCTGCTGCTCCCTTCTGGCTTGCAGAGTTTCTGCTGAAAGATCAGCTGTTAACCTTATGGGGATGAGGTGGGTTTTAAAACTCTCTTTCATGTATGTTGAATTGACCTTAAGTAAGCAATAATTGGAATAATTGAAGTCCAAATATCATGTGTATCACAAGTAGCCATATTTAGCCACTTGCGCTGTCATGACAATGACAATCAGAGAGAGTGGTGGCATTATAAAGTTCCAGGGACACCAGTAATTCCAGAGGGAAGCATCTCTCCCCTGGGATCTCCTCTCTTTTCTGCCCACTGTACGGCCTCCCAGCAGCCTGAATTTCACAAGGTAGAACACTCCATTGCCAAAATGTGGTACCATGTTAAAAAGGCCAAGAGAAGTCACTTGGGGAAAAAAACATTTTTCAGCAAGCAGGGAATAATGCTGTGATTCTTTTTAAGTAAGAAACATCTCTGATTTTGTAAGCCAGATGATAGAAATCTTAATTCCCCTATCCCTCTCTGCCCTATCCTTTATTTTTAAAGTTTCACTCTGAATTTTTCCCTTAGTTAGGGATATTAAAACCATCTTGAGGGCTTCCCTGGTGGTGCAGTGGTTGAGAATCTGCCTGCCAATGCAGGGGACACGGGTTCGAACCCTGGTCTGGGAAGATCCCACATGCCACGGAGCAACTGGGCCCGTGAGCCACAATTGCTGAGCCTGTGCGTCTGGAGCCTGTGTTCCGTAACAAGAGAGACCGTGATAGTGAGAGGCCCACGCACCGCGATGAAGAGTGGCCCCCACTTGCCGCAACTAGAGAAAGCCCTCGCACAGAAACGAAGACCCAACACAGCCATAAATAAAAAGCCCTCGCACAGAAACGAAGACCCAACACAGCCATAAATAAATAAATAAAATTAAAAAAAAAAAAACAAAAACCATCTTGAGACTTGGAAAGCTATGATGATTTAATTAGCACATAACTGAACTTAATATCTAAACCAAGAATTTCTGAAGCCTGACGGATTTTATTCCAAAGATGACAGTCCATGCTCCCAAACAGTTCTCTGCCACCGTGTGGATAAGAGCCTGACCTCTGAGGATTAAAGTTGGCGATGATGAACTTCCAACTCTGCTCATAAAAGTCTAAGTAAAGTTCAGGTAACATGATCCAACACCGATAAAATGAGATGGCATTTCTGATCACATTGCAGAAGCTGGGCAGGACCATTCAAGGTTCCCTGTATGCAGGTTGCAACAGTACACACTGCAGATGTAACGTACAAGCAAGAAGAAACCCATCAATTTTAATTTAGTGGAATAAAAAATTGTGAGAATGGCACCAAAATCCAAACCAGACAATGGCTCAGTTAGTGGAGGTGGGGGTCAAGTGCAATCAGGATGGTTTAAAATAGTTCATTTTCTATATAAAGAAATGTTGATGTGTGGAGAATGCCAGTGCTGACAGCCTGTTTCTATAGTAATATCCTAATAGCTTGGACACCTCCTGGAGAAATTATTTCTCTTTCTGCTCTAGCTGGTGGTATATGAAACCAATCACGTCCAAAATAAAACACTGAGAACAGCACAAAATGTAAGCGCAGAGAGAAGAAATGTTATATGGCTACCTCCTGATCCCAAGGAAGAACTAGAAAATTGAGCTTGTTTTTTGCATCAACTTTTGTCCACTGATTTGCAGAGAAGAACCAGAAAAACCTCCTTTCTTCCTTTTTCTGTTGTTAGTGAATTTCAGAAAAGGACAAATACTGCCAACAAGAGCTGAGAACAGAGAGCTGTCCTAGGTGAATGATTACCAAAGGCTCGTTTTCCCTCTCTTAGTCTCCCTTCTAGGTTAGATCTTGAGATTTTTTTTTTTTTGTTCAGAAGCTCTGTCTGTAAAGTTCAGTAATTATTTTAAGAAGAATAGCTTCTTAACCTAATATAAATTAATAAAAACATTATTAATACATATAATATCCCTCACTGTTGTTTAAATTAACTGAACTCCATTTTGGGTCCTTCAGTTTCATTAAATCAGAATTCTGCTGGCAACAAAGCTTCTCCCAGAATAAGTATGGTGAGGACAGTTGCTGCAGGTGAAAAGTCAGGGGAATGCCCCTCCACCAAAAGACTTTATTTTGTGTTTCAATTCAATGAAAGCCAATTCCTGTTTTCAACCGCCCTGAGACACCCAGAATTTTTGGAATAATCTTACTGTTTAGTACTCCAGGGGGAGCCCAGAGAGAGTGCAAAGCTGGGGGTTGAGGTGGGACATTGTTTTCTTTTCTTTCCTTTTTTTTTTTTGTTTTAATTAAAAGTCCAGCAAAATTTTATTTAGAGGTAAACAGAAAATTCACAGATATTATCATTTATTTTCTGCATTGGTATAAATTTTTACATTCCTGTGTAAAAGAGAATTACTCTGTTGTACTATAGAACTATTTCATTTCTTTTTTTCCTTAATTTTTTAAAAAAAAAATATTTATTTATTTATTTATTTATTTGTTTGCATTGGGTCTTCGTTGCTGCGCGTGGGCTTTTCTCTAGTTGAGGTGAGCGGGGGCTACTCTTTGTTGTGGTGCGTGGGCTTCTCATTGCGGTGGATTCTCTTGTGGAGCACGGGCTCTAGGTGTTCACAGGCTTCAGTAGTTGTGGCATGCAGGCTCAGTAGTTGTGTCTCGCGGGCTCTAGAGCACAGGCTCAGTAGTTGTGGCGCACGGGTTTAGTTGCTCCGCGGCACGTGGGATCTTCCCGGACCAGGGCTCGAACCCGTGTCCCCTGCATTGGCAGGCGGATTCTTAACCGCTGAGCCACCAGGGAAGTCCCGAGAACGATTTCATTTCTAATCGCAGCATGAGAGACAATAGCTCCTGCAGATATTCTGACTCCATCTGGCTGTGATAGGGATTTTTCCAGGTTCCTCTTGGATTTTCAGATCATCATGTACCCAGGTTTCTTCAAAGGGGAATTTTTAAATAAAAATTTCTGAGTACTCTGATTCCACTTTTAAAGCAAACTTTACTCTCGGGGAACCATAATGTTTACACTGAACTTAGCAGAGCCTTCTCATCCTTGGTCAGGAAAGTATCATGATGGAATCCATCCAGCCTTGTGGGAGGTCCTTGAGGCTGCTGAGGTCGTTGGTGTCTGTCGAATGGCTTGTGGAAGTCGTGCTGCCTTGGGTGGGGGGTTAAAATCGTTCTCGAGGGGAACGTCTCTGTCCGAAGAGAAAATGAGTTTAGCTCAGAGGTCCTTGTTTTCCTTTCAATCAGAATTAGGAAACGCTTCCCGCTCTTCTAATAACATGGTGGATGAGAAGACGTCTACTGGAGACTGTCTAAGCTGTAAGGTTATAGCAGCTGCGACGCACGAGTCTTTGATATAAATGATCCAGTCAATACAAGGTATAAATGCAAGCTCTGCATCGGATGGTGTGACCACAAACCGCAAGCACTATGGAAAAAATGCAAAAGAATTCATTGCTAATTACTATGAAAATGCAAACGTGGTCTTTATCAAGGGCAGGAAAGCCCTGACTCTGCCCAGGAGAGACAGAGGAGGGAGAAATGAAGGGACAACTTCAGCCAACACACTGTACTTTGTTTTGTCCTAAACAGAATACACATGAATACATTAACAGCATGGGAGCCAGCCAGCAAAACCGTTATCCACAGGAGCGTAGAAAGTGTGTGAACACTGTTTGAGTCTCTCAGGAAATTCAGGTTAGTATGAGATTATAAATACCTCTTCCCCCCCGCCCTCCCCACCATCAGAGCATGAGTACCTTTGCACGAATTATCAAGGCACAGAAATACAGTCCTGGTATTAAGGACAGCCTATAAAAATGGGCTCAAAACAAGAGTCGCAGGAAACAATTTGTGGCAACACAGTTTAGCCTGCTACCAAGTAGAAAGCCCGATGAGCACCTTCTCGCACTTCAGCCATGAGACAAGAAAATCAGACTGAATAGATTTTATAAAATCCCTAAATGACAGCTAACATACCTTTCCTTGGGAGAAGCTAAGAAATAAGCCATTAACTTTTTTTTTATCCCTAACTTAGCCAGCATCCAAAATGCAGTGCCACGCAGGATACTTATCCCACCGTCCTTTGCACAAATACAGATTTCCATAAAATCAATTAATCTTAGGGGTGAAAGGGGTCTTGGAGGTCATGAAGCCCAACCCCCTCCCCCTCCAACACTCCCACAGCCAGGAGATTATCCAGCCTGCGTTGAAAAACCTCCACTTGGGGAGCTTACCACTGTTTCAGGCAGCCCCTTCCACTGATGAAGAGTGACAGTTATTAGAATGTCCTAATAGCAGACTGAGATCTGCCTCCCGGTAATTTCCACCCACTGGTCCTGGTTTTGTCCTCTGAAGCATTTCAGAGTCTAACTCCCTCATTATCCCCATGACAACTCTTCAAATACTGGAAGGCAATGAGAGCCTTCTTCACCCAGGCTGTACATTCCCGGTTATCACACCTCTTCATTTAGAGATAAACCCTTCATTCCCCCAGGACACTAACCTTGACTATATCCTACGTGGTCAATGTCCACGTTAAAATACACTGACCAAAAAAAAAAAAAAAAAAAAAAAAAAAAAAATACACTGACCAGAATGTGATACCATATTACCTTTGGGCCCTGGTGTGAAGGCTTCTGCCCTTTTCCAGGAACACACGTTTTCCTACATGAGAATAAAAATTTTGTTCAATCACTCTCCGTAGTAATGCCTGCTACCAAAAGCATAGGTGGTTGGACTCAACACTAATGTCCCAAGAATAGGAGTTTTTCACAGCAAACATTACGTTATAAGACTTACTTCAGTTTAGTTCAATACATGGTTTCATACACTCATGATATAGAAGGCTTTACGCTAGTGGATATGGAAAATACAAGATGTTTACATGGAGTAGGAAAAAAATCAGAAGAAAGCACAAATAAGCTATGAAACAATACAGAAAGGGATAAGTACCCTAAAAGATATATACACAATTGCTATTAGATACAAAGGAAGTGGAGGGAATTCCCTGGCGGGCCAGTGGTTAGGACTCCGTGCTTCCGGTGCAGGAGGCCCGGGTTCCACCCCTGGTCGTGAAACTAAGACCCCGCAAGACCCGCAGTGCGGCCAAAAAAAAAAGGTAATTGAAAAAAAGAACTATAGAAAGAAAAGGGTACAATGGCACTGGGAAAATAACAGCCCAATCAGACTGAAGTGCACAAAGCAAAAAGGGAAGGAATGGGATGTAAAGCTTCAGAATCTATCTGAAGAAGTTGGACATGTTTTAATAAATGCTTACTGATTACGCTAATTATATAAACTTGACAAATCACCTAGTCATGGCTGAGGACTTTTTTACTCAGTGTGGGAATCTCTGAGATATTCATTTCCATACTCTTAATATAGTCAAATAAAATTTCAGCCACACAAAAACAGTTAGAACGGCCATCATGAAAAAGAGGTAACAAATGCTGCAGAGGGTGTGGAGAAAAGGGAACCCTCTTGCACTGTTGGTGGGAATGTAAACTGGTGCAGCCACTATGGAGAACAGTATAGAGGCTCCTCAAAAAATTAAAGTAGAAGTACCATACCATCCAGAAATTGGAATATATCCAAAGGAAACAAAAACACTAACTTGAAAAAATCTGTACCCTGATGTTCACAGCAGCATTATTTATAATAGCCAAGATATGGAAGCAACTTAAGTGTCCATCCAAGGATATGTATATATATAGCAGATATGTATATATATATATAGTAGATATATATATATAGTAGAATATTATTCGGTCATAAAAAACAAGGAAATCCTGCCATTTGCAACCACACACATGGATGGACCTTGAGGGCGTTATGCTAAATGAAATAAGTCAGACAGAGAAAGACAAATACTGTGTGATGTCACTTCTATGTGGAATCTAAAAACAAAACAAAACTCATCAAAAAAGAGATCAGATTTGTAGTTACCAGAGGCAGGGGCCTGGGGGTAGGGGAAATGCATGAAGGTAGTCAGAAGGTACAAACTCTCAGTTATAAGATAAATAAGCACTAGGGATGTAATGTACAACATGATGCCTACAGCTAACACTAAATCCTAAGAGTTCTCATCACAAGGAAAAACATTTTTTTTCTTTTTTGGCTTTTTCTTTTTTTATTACATCTATATGAGATGACGGATATTAAGTAAACTCTGCAGTAATCACAATATATGTAAGTCAAACCATTATGCTGTATGCCTTAAACTTATACAGTTTTATATATATATATATATATATACATCAGTTATATCTCAATAAAACTGGAAAGAAAAACTAGAGGTATAGTGTATATAAATATTTTGGCAAACACAATAGCAGCTAACATACTTTATTTCATACTATTCATATGTCAGGCACTGTACTAAGTGCTTTACATGAATGAACTCATTTAATACTTATAATGTCCATATGAAGTAGGAATTGTTATTTTCTCCTTTTCATAGAAGAAACTGAGGCACAGAGAGGTTAAGGAACTTGCCCAGGATCACACAGCTAGTGAGTAGGAGAGTTAAGACTTGAACCTAAAGTCTGGCTCCAGAGCGAATTTGCTACACCATGCTGCCTCTCACATTAAACATGCAGTTACTTAGTCTAACAACCTGTTTATAACCTTACTTATTCAGGCTTTTAAAAAGCTGTTTTTAGCCTACAGGATGAGCTCAAGCAACTTTTTGGGTTTATATCTATCTGTTCGTCTTCCGGAACGCTTACGCTATTCTGGATACTGATTAAGGGGCTCATTTAATGCGCTGAATCCCAAGAACTCTGAATCACCATGGAGAACAAGTCATTTCTCTACAGCTAACCACAGGAAAACTTGCCGGTGGTAAACATATATCTATAGACCATACACAGTTCCCCTCATCCCTCCTCTAGAGCAGTGTTCGTAATTAACAGAGACTCAAAGCTGCCACTCCCTCCCCACTTCCAGGATGGCTCACAGCTGAATGACTAGAGACAGATAAAAATGTAACCTGCTGTGAAAATCTCCAGGAAAGAAAATTCCACAGCCACCCCCAAGGTAACAAATCCCCTGGCCTGACCCCTTGGAGTCATGCCTATTCATCAAACGAGAAAGTTTATTTACAGACTTGCAATGAAACGGCTTTGTCCTCACTTCCTCAGGGGCCCTCAGGTCCCTGCAAACCTGCTTTGTTCCCCAGCAGCTGGCTCCGGCTCATTCTACGATCACTTAATTGGGTTGTGATCTGGTTTTCTGGTCCTGACTCTTCTGCCACCGAGGAAACTTGCTGAAGTTAGCAGACCCAGCAGAGGAGACTTAAGGGAATTTGGTCCCCCAAAAGAGAGATGTTCTCACTGACCAAAAATCTGCGCAGACATACAGATCCGAGGTTGCACCCACCCAGGAGGCTTGCCCTTCCTCCACCTTCGTCTCCGTGTCAGCTAAGCTGTCTGCTCTGATCGATCCTCCTTTTGGGGGGCTCACTGACTTTTCAAGTCCTCAGACACTCGCAGGACTGGGTTACACTGGGTAAGAGAGCCTCAGAGTCTGAACGGCAAGAAGCTTCCAGACTCTTGTAGTGAACACTCTTGCGCAGATCCTCAGGGTACAGCTGGGCCCTCCGCATCCTCCCACCAGAAGGAGAGGAGTAAAGGGCACAGTCATCCCTCCTTTCATCTCGTACTGATGAGACAGGAGGGGAGGGGGGCAGGGCACAGCCTTTAAAAGAATGACACGGCCGTTGAGGATATGACATAAACTGGTTAGAACCTACTAGGTCCAAGATGGCAGAAGATTTGACTTCCTGTAGACCTTGAGCCGCATTATATGCTCATTATAACACAATAACATCCAAATGACACACCCACAGATGCCATGACAGTTCTGAGGCCAACCATAAAAGGCCAAATAGTGGGCAGTGGCCCAGTTCCCGGAAAGCCCTGCCCCTTCCCCAAAATAATTGGAATAATCCTCCCACTCAGCCTATGCAATTACGCAGCCCATATTTCGGGGCCCCTCTTGCCTTTTGAGATGGACCACATTCTATCTGTGGAGTGTATCTCCCAGGGCCACTCTCACCTTCTGAGACGGCCCGCACTCTGTCTGTGGAGTGTATATCTCTCTCAATCAATCTACTTCTTACCTATCACTTTGCCTCTCGCTGAATTCTTTCTGTGCCGAGATATAAAGAACCTGAGCTTCATTAAGTCCTGAGACTAAGTGAGTGATTTCAAGGAAAAGGCAGTGGGTTCGAGTCGAGCCCATGGGTTCAAGCCCCAGTCTGAGTTTTGGCTGGGATCGAATCCCACGTGAGGCACGATTGGGTTCGAGTCCCAATCTGAGGAGTGTGGCTTCAGCTGGGGGTTGAAAAGTTCTCCTTGTATTGCTGTGTCTGGGAGGCGAGTATCCCACTATGAATGACTCCACTCAGAACAGGAGAGCCTCACATCACCAGCCTCTCCCAACTCCAACCAGCCCCTGGCTGGTTGTCAATTCACGAGGGAGAAGGATGCTTTCACATTCCTCTACGCTTCGTTCATTTATTCAACGAACACTTATCAAGCATCTACCAGGTTGCCCCAGATACTGCACCGAATGCTTGGGGGCACAAGGACGAGTAAGTCACTGCCCATACCTTCCAGGTGAGATAGACCAATTATAAAATGAATCACTGATTCAGAGTGGTGTGAGCCCTATACCTGCAGTGGTGTGCTCACAGGTCATGGGAAGGCACAGCAAGAAATAAATGACTGCCTGGAGAAGGTGCAGGATGTGAAGTTTCAGCTGAGCCTTGAGAATGGAGGGGAGTATGCGTGAAAGGCCAGGGGAATCAAATACTCCAGTCAAAGAAAGCACCTTGAACAAGATACCGAGATATAAAACTAGGTGCCATATGAGGGAAGAGAGAGTCTACTCTGGTGGGTAAGGGCTGAGGCAGGGAGGAGAGGCCAGAGCGAGTAACTTGAAAGATAGGTTGTGACCGCCTTGTGAAGGCCTTGCCAAGGAATGTGGTCCATGCAGCGGGCCACAGGATGCAGGCGAGCCAGGAGTCTTACTCTGCATTTTAGGAAAACCCCTCTGATATGGACCAAGTACTGGAGGTGGAGTAAATAATTAGAAGCTCATTCTAACACTCCAGATGCCTTTCTGTTGTTCTCCGTGCCTACACGTGCGGAGGGGGTTGTGGGGAGAGCGTGACGGCTGCTGTCAGAGGCTGGAAGGCGTGTCCTGAGGGAGAGGGCTCGGCCCCCTTCTCTAGAGGCCCCGCGTGGGATGAGTCCCCGCGGAAGAGTGAGATTTCCCCTCGAGAGGAGGTTGGGCAGTGAGGATGCAGAGTGTGTACAAGCGGTGCCAGGCCGCGGACTTGGAGAGGATGGCTGTTCTACTCCATGTTCTTCTTAAATCCACTTAGAGTCACACACTACGCTCAGGACCTACAAAAGGATTCCCCCAAGGACGGCCCTATATGAACCTACTACTTCTGTGTGTGAGAGATATACTATGTTTTTAAATTTTTTGGCTAAGAGACAACACGGAGATTGGTGGCTAATATAAAAACTGCTGAATATTACTTAATGTACATTGCACGCAAGAAGGAGCCAGCAAAGCAAATATTTACTAAGCCCCTTTTGAATGCCAGGGCCAAGTCCATAGCACAGATCAGCTTTTATCTTGAAGGCTCTAGTTCTAGCTTGCCAGGGTAGCTACCTTTATTGATCACCGACTCAGTGCCAGACTTCATACTAGCTGCCTTATTATACAAGTCTTAATCTGCACAAACAGCACACGAAGAAGGTATTCCTATTCCTATTTTACAGATATTGAAAAGGAAGCACAGAGGGTAAATAACTTACCTAAGTCAAGGTGCTGGAGGGTTCTCAGAGAGGGGATTGGATCTGAAAGCCGGTTACCTCCAAGTCCTACATCTTGCCCCAAGCTGCCACCTTGGGGAGGTCAGGTGAGCTCTGAGAGGTGCTCTGACCCAGAACACGGAAGCCGACGTTGGAGCTGGGAAAGACAAGAGATGCAGGGTGTGGCTCTGGGCAGCAATACTCTTTCACCTGCTTTTTCTAAGTGACGCTGCTATCATTTCAGGGTTTTTCCAACCATCTTTTAGGATAGAATGAGGAATGGGTCATCGACCCTAGGAGGCCGAAGTGACTCACCTTCTAGCTCTGCCTTTAGAGCCTCTTTCTTGGGTAGCATAACCCAGGTCAGCATCCCCCGAAGCGTGTTTAGGGAAATGAGGTTCCTGAGAAGTAACTTTTTCAAAAAGTAAAAAAGCTTATTTAGTTTTGTGTAATGCAACAGTTCAAACACTCACTTGACCACAAAGCCTTTTTTCCATACAACACCTGGCACCCTGCAGAACCGACAGTTCCCAGAACACAGGGTGACAAAGGCTGAGAAGCAATATCCCCCAAGGCAATCCCAATATCCAGATGCGAATTAGCCTCTCGGGTGATGATTCCACCAGAGACTGCTGCAGGCGCTGTGGGTGTGAAGAGCTGGAAAGGTGCCATGTTCTGATGACTAATCAGGGGAGTCACTAACTCCTTTGAGCCTCAGTTTCCTCATCTGTGAAATGGACGCAGCATGAAGTTGTCTCGGGGATTAATGAAATAATGCATTGAATGGGTTAATATAACTGCCTGACACATAATAAGACTCAAGGAATGTTAGCGATTACCTTTTAAAATCATATGAAAAGCTGGAGGTAAAGTTACATGAGATTTGTGGAAATACTCTATAAACCCAATAACACTGTTAATGTCAATTATTATCAAACACTTTCTGGTCTCTGTAAAATGCCACAGTTCCAGGTACAGTTTTCTGTGTGCACAGAAAATACCCAGTCGCTGAAGGCTGATCACTCAGCTTGTTAAGGCTTCATTATTCTCGCAGCCCTGACCCGCAATGGAAAGAAACAAAAATCCTCCTTTTCCCCCTCTATAAATGGAAATTACTTTTCAAGAGGCCACTTCCTTTTGAGTGAGAAGTGGAAGTACTTGGGTAGGGGTCTTTGTAATGAATAAAGTGTATGAAAACTAAGAACATTTATGCACATCGTAAGAAAGTTTTAATAGAGTAATCTGCAAGGATCTTTAGAATTTTTTGTTCAGGTGGTCAGTTTCTAGCTATACACTAGAATTTCAAATATCCACGGAAACAGGCCTTGCGAAATAATCCACTGTGTGACTATTCCGCAGCAGGCCGGGCATGGAGCTTCTAGAAGCAGCGGTGGGCCCTCTCTCTGTATACATAGGCTCTGGTGAACAGTTTTCTCACGTGAGCAGGAGCTCTGTGAATGTATCCTTCTCCACAGCTCTTGTTTCCTCGTCTAGACTCTAGAAGGAAGAAGGTGACACCTTCAGCCTAAGTCTGGCAGGTTGGGGCCCAGCAGGGTGGGATCCAGACACCTGAAGAGTTTAGCATCCTTCCCGAAGGGGCTAACTGCCTGCCAAGGTGCCCAGAACATGCCGGAAGAGACTGCTCTAAGGCACCGTGGGCACTTGATATGTGAGCAGCACCCAGCACCCCCAAACCCCCCAGATAACTCTGCTCACTTGGTCAGCAGCGCCCGGATACTCCAGCCCCTAGTCCTCCCGCAGGTGTGTGGGCAGAGCACGAACTCAGAAACAAGAGCCCCTGCTCACGCCCTCCTGCTCCCTGCTTTCTTCTCTCGTCTCCTATCCTGTCCACCCCCCTCCACCTTCCTCGCTCTCTTTCTCTCTTTCCCCCAAAGAAAATGTCTTACCCATGATAACACTTTCCGGTCTACAAGGCAATTTTACAATTGCCCTGACACATGGGCTTGGGAGCCCAGAGAGGATTCTGTGTTTCAATCTAGCTCAGGACTCACCAGCATGTGCCCTTGGGCACATAAAAGTCAGCTAAGAATACCTACCTCACAAAATTGTCGGGAAGACTAAATATTCTAATAATGTATTAGAGAATTTTCCACTGGGATTGGCATGGAGAAAGTACTCATTTAGTAGCAGCTATTAGTATTAGGTCCCTCTAAGTTAGGGGCTAATAGCACCATTTTACATAAGAGCAAACTAAGGCATAAAGGGAGGATGGGATTGCCCAAGGCCATTCAATTAATAAGAAACAGAACTCAACTGAACCTAAGGCACACGACTCCCTGGACACTTTTTACCAACACAAGAAATGTATCTCTTAGTAACACAGATAATGATTCTGTGAGATTGGCTTTATTTTTCTGGCTCTAGCGGCCAAGAACTGACATGATTCCCACCATCCTACAGTGGTCGGGAAATTATGGTCTGATTTGAACAATTCATAGCTTTACACAAGAATATATGTATATATGTATTATACATATATGTGTGTATATTTGTATATTAAACCACAATTTTTTTGTCTAAGAAAACTGTAGGTAGGTTAGGGATAGAAAATCTGCAGTGACATTCAGGGGACATTCAAGAACAAAGCACAGACCATTCAATGATGGGAGAGGAGAGAGAAAACAAATTCAGCCTCCATGTGATTCCAACTTTGCTGCAGCGTTGCTGAGTCAGGGTTTTCATTTCTTCAAAGAAATGTTTGCTGTAGCTCTTATATTTCACAAGCCAGCTTGTGCTCAGTGTTTCATAAATTCAAAATAAGAATACACACATTTTTAAGATGCAAGAACACACAATAATACTGAATAGTGCTGAGAAAGCACCATCATTTGGTACAGTATAGTTGATGTATAGGAAAAGAACTTTTCCGAATACAGTTTGGATAGTTATTATCTTAGAACTTGAGAAAATACACATAAACAAAGACATTATCAAAAATAATCATGTTGAGAAATCAGAAAACTTTACTAGAACCTAAATAAAACACTCACAAATAAAAACTACCTTTTATTACAACCTGCCTGCAAACTAGATGGACAACTGCTTTCAGGTTAAAATCAGGAGCCCTTTAAAATGCATTAATTAATACTGGACCCATTTGAAAACCCCAAAATGTAGAAGCTGGGGGAGGGGAGTTGCAAATAGTTTCCTGGATCCTCTGGAACCGCCCCATGAACTCTCGATCCTGGGTATTCTTATACTCTGACTTCCTAGAGCTGCCCAGGTCTTAGCGCCTTATAAGGAGAGGAAGGCCTGGGAAATCCAAAGGCATCTCCATGGAATCACTGTATAAATGAGTCATTTCACTCAAAGTACATAGAATTTTATTTCCTATAATCAATATACTTCTAGTATCTAGTATTAAATATACCTTTTTTTAAAATTAAGACTTTAGTTTTTTCAGAGCAGTTTTAGATTCACAGCAAAACTGAGCAGAAAGTACAGAGATTTTCCCATCTACCTTCTGCCCCCCACACGCACAGCCTCCCCCATTACTAACATCCCCACCAGAGTGGTGCATCTGTTACAATCGATGAACCTACAGTGACACATCACAATCACCCTAAGTCCATAGTTTGCACTACAGTTCACTCTAGGTGTTGCACGTTCTCTGGGTTTGGACAAGCATATAATGATATGTATCCACCATCACAGTATCGTACAGAGTATTTCCACTGCCCTAAAAATCCTCTGTGCTCTGCCTATTGATCCTTCTCCCTCCCTCTCCCCACCTCAACCCCTGGCAACCACTGATCTTTTCACTGTCTCCATGGTTTTGCCCTTTCCAGAACATCATATAGTTGGAATCGTGCAGTATGTAGCCTTTTCAGAATGGCTTCTTTCACTTGGTCATATGCATTTAAGTTTCTTCCATGTATTTTCATGAGTCAGTAGCTCATCTCTTTTAGCACCAAATAATATTCCATTGTCTGGATATGCCACATTTTATTTATCCATTCGCCTACTGAAGGATAATAATATACTTTTAATCACAAACAGTGCAAATAATATGGAAGTAGGATGCAATGTATAAACTCTCAGAGTTTTAGAGTCTAAGAGTTAAATCATTTCAGAGTAGAAAGCTAGGAGGAGATAGGTTTAAATCTTGGCTTTACTACTTATGAGCTTTGCACTCTTGCACAAAACATTTATCCTCTACGGGCCTTTATTTACTCAGTTATGATATAAGGATAATAAGACATACCTCCAAAGTGCTATGAAGAATGGATAAAACCACATGCATAAAAACTCACAGCTGAACAGACAGCCAGAGTTCTGTAAATGGTGGTTGAATTTGAATCTGAATTGAATCTGAAGCCAGATGTGTCCAGTTCTTGACAGCAAATACAGGTGGCTTCCAGTTCCCTCCCTGCCCTCACCCCACCCTGAATCCCTGGAGTCACATTCAGAGAATAGGGGGTTTTCAATTCATCTGAGTGATCTTTCCTTCAGAAGATCTCAAAATTCTTAGACGTAACTTCATTCTCAGAAAGTAAAGAATCACATATTTTCTTTGAAAGCACCAGTTTCCAAACATGAGGGGGTTTTATTTATTTTATTTTGTTTTGAGGAAGACAATCTTTATTAAACTGAAATTTTATTTTGAAGCACGATATCTATAAAATCAGTAAAATCTGTGTGTACACGATGGTGAAGGCTTGTGAGTTTGGAACGGGGTAGGGTCTGGCCTCCAGCCAGCTTGTCTTCTCTCCAATGACCAACCTCCTCTACATTCCCCCAAACCCCCCAGATAACTCCCAGAAATCCCTAGGATGGTTTGAAAACTTCTGTTCTAAAGGGACAAATAAGCCTTCTCATTCTAGGGTAGGAGAGCTGCCAGGAATATTCTGCTACAGCAATCATGACCGTGATCCTGTTCTTTCATCAGTCAGATGAAAATATATGTAATCCTGGTAAAATCCGGACATTAAATACCAATGGGGTCACCATCTATTGAGAAGTCACAGCCAAATAGAGATCTGCCCCCTTATTTCATTTCAAATTCTTGTGATCTTTAAAACTATCTTGGGTCAGTTAATTAACAAAGGCTTAAAGTGGGATTTATTTCAACCTGACTTGTTAGCCCATCCTTAGTATTGGTTTGGTGATGAGTGAAATAAATGAAGGTCAAATAGGGTATTTCTGATTTGGGCACAAGAGAGCAAAACTGGATGGGAATGTAAGTTGGTACAGCCACTATGGAAAACAGTATGGAGGTTCCTTAAAAAACTAAAAATAGAGTTTCCATATGATCCAGCAATCCCACTCCTGGGCATATATCTGGAAAAAACTATAATTTGAAAAGATACATGCACCACTATGTTCATAGCAGCACTATTCACAATAGCCACAACATGGAAGCAACCTAAATATCCATCGACAGATGAATGGATAAAGAGGAAGTGGTACATATATACAATGGAATACTACTCAGCCATAAAAAAGAATGAAATAATGACATTTGCAGCAACATGGATGGACCCAGAGATTATCATACTAAGTGAAGTAAGCCAGAAAGAGAAAGACAAATACCATATGATATCATTTATACGTGGAATCTAAACTACGGCACAAATGAACTTATCTATGAAACAGAAACAGACTCACAGACATAGAGAACAGACTTGTGGTTGCCCAGGGGGGGAGGTGGGGTGGAGGAGGGAAGGATTGGGAGTTGGGGATTAGCAGATGCAAACTATTATATATAGAATGGATAACAACAAGGTCCTACTGTATAGCACAGGGAACTATATTCAATATCCTGTGATAAACTATAATGGAAAAGGAATATGAAAAAGAATGGATATATATGTATAACTGAATCACTTTGCTATACAGCAGAAATTAACACAACATTGTAAATCAACTATACTTCAATTAAAAAAAAAGAGAGAGCAGAACTGCCAGGTTCAATACTCTGCAGGTTTAAATTCATCTAATGGTTAGTACCTAGTGGCAGACGTCCTCCAGAAGGCTATAAAGACAGACGCAATCCATTTGGGTCTAAATTGAGCAAAGTAGGCACAGTGACATAAGAGTATATTATAGACGAGGCCTTGCCCTGGTATTGAGTATACTTCAATCTCCCAAGCAGAAGGAATAAAGAAAGTACCATGCTTTAATTTGGTGGCTATTTATACATCTTCATAATTACAGTTGTGAAAGCAATGTCTTTTGTAAGGGAGTTTGGGCTAAAAGCATAGTTGTAAGAATCTGGATAATAGCTTTCCAGTAGCTATTTGTATTTCTCTTCACATTGACTATTGGCAGTAACTTTAGACTTTATTTACAGAAATGTGCTCCATGCTGTTTAATCTAAGATTACTTCATTTCAGGAAGGAGAAAGACCCTCTTTACTTGGTTGGAAGCAGACAGAGGCTATCTGCACGATTCCTCTGTAGCCCCAAACATTTTCCGCAGGGCCACGCGTAACTCACAAACCCTTTTAACTATCAAGTAAAAGTGACTACACAGCACTTTGCAACTTAAGCTCTTCTTTTAAATAATACATATTACTATTTTCAGTCATAAATTCACTTTCATGCAAACCCTACTTATAAAAGCTAAGTGTTAATGATACACAAGCTGCAGTATTTTCTACATAGCCTGTTATCCATTAATAGAGCTTGCTTCACTCTCTTGGAAAATGGGCCTTTTCAAATCAGTGAGTGGCTCTAATCTAATTAGATCAGTCTGGATTTTTTACACTCTGCTCTTTTTTTTTTGCCCTTTTCCATCTTATACTTAAACTAAAGAGATTTATTTAGTCCCAGACTTTGTGTTTGCTCTTGGAGAGATGCAAGAAAAATTTCCTGGAAGCATCACGTTTTCCTAGTTGTGAACTGGAGAGAAACAGTGTGTGTGGGGCTGTGAGACACCGAGCGGGCAACTAGGAAACAGAACCTGCCGCTCAGCGTTATGGCTAAAGATTTGGAAGTGCCAATATTCTGGTCTGAACGGGTGGCTGAGTTTCATAAATATCCCTACTGTTGTGTGATTAGCCACAGAAAGGAGAAACTATGAGTCACGGAAATGCAAGCAAATTAAAACGAACAGATAAATGAAAACCCAGAAAAAAACAAAACTGTGATTCAGTGCCGTATGCAGGAATAAAATGCTGTGTCGTTGCCAGTGGCCACAAATCACACTCCAATGCCTGCTGGAGAGTTTAGGAATTCACAGGACCGGACTCAGATTCAAGATGGAAGACCGAGCACATGCGTCAGCCTACCTTACCTCCTCTTGTGTCCTACTGAAATGGGAGAAAAGTTATTCGTTTTTTAAATGAACCTATAACTGTGCTGGCAAGAAAGGAATCAAGCAGAAGAACAGAAAGTCTGAAGGAAACAGGAAGAGAGAAAGCAAATATGGTCAAATGAACAAAGAAAACGAAGTAGTGAAAACGGCACTTCAAAACTACAGCGCTCAATGAAACTTCAAGATTTAGGTTAACTAATGAAACCAAAAGGGGACCCTGTACGGCTACCGGATACAAATACTTCAGTCCCCTTCCACCACCCTGCCATTTCTTGTTTGTAGGAAATAGGCTTCATTCAACCTTCTTGACCTTCCCTGAGTTCCAAAGATTCAAATAGTTGCTAATCAGGGAAGGGAGGGGATGCAGAAACAAAGGAGGAACAATCAAGAAACTACAGGGCAGGGATTAAAGCAGGATCCTGGTTCCTCCTCAAGGAATATACATAACACTACCTTTGAGTTCTGCTGCAGAACTAAGGCCCCCAACACAGGTGGAGGTTGGCAACTTAAGGGTGAGCACAAGATTCCTGGAGCACTGCCCTGTTACCACCAACCAATCAGAAGAAAGTCACACACCCTGCAGCCCTCATCCCAAATTTTGCCTATAAAAACTTCTTTCCCAGAACCATCGGGAAGTTTGGGGTTTTTGAGTTTGAGTCACCCATTCTCCCTGCTTGGCCCTGCAGTAAACCTTCCTCTGCTCCAAATTTCAAAGTGTCAGTTTATTTGGCCTCACTGTGCATCGGACACATGAACTTTGTAACACTAATACAAAAAGCACGAATGAGACCTGGGGCACTCATCAAGGTAATTAATACAAAGCTGAAGGCAGAACAGCTGAGCCAGCTGGCCCCTTGAAATTTCCAGAATTATAATGGCTAACATTTACCGAGGACTTACAAAGAGCCAGTTGCTCACTGAATCTTCATAATAACTATTTGAAGTAGGTATTATTTTTATCCTTATTAGTTAAATAAAGAAACTGAGGCACAGAGAGTTTAAGCTCCGTATTTACAGTCACATGGCTAGTAAATGATCAAACAGGAACTCAAACGCAGGAACGGTTTGCAGAAAACACCTTTCTAATAGCCGTGTTATACTATACTGCCACAGAAGGCCAGCTAAAAACTGTTCCTTTGTGAAATTGGGGGTTTTCAGATTCAGCATGGCAGACAGAGCCTCCCAAGAGGTAACAGCAACAAAATTTTTAGTATTCATTTCTTCAGTGAAAAGCAAACAATGCATCCATAGGACCGAGGACACCTGAAAGACGGAAGTCAAACGGGATCAGATTAAAGAAGCAAAGCACAAACCAAAGCAGATGCAAAAAAGGACTACTGGGAAAGAACAAACAAACAAAAAGGAGGCCAAGAGTGCTTGAAGCCCAGATTCAGCAGCTACTGGAGAGAGGAATGGGTCTTAGGGCAGCTAAGAGACAAGTGCCCCACCCTGCCCTTGGGCAATGCTGGTGAGCAACAGAAATGGTGACCCCGATGAGAATTATGTCTGTGGGCACTTGGGTCATGGACACAGAGCGAAACCCTGGGTAAAAGTGTTAGGGAACCGTTGACTGAAACCGCGGCCTTGGCCGGGCATGATGAGAACCACTTGCATGAGCTGTCTCACAACAGGAGGGCCCCATAAGGAACATGGTGCTACCGCCGCAATTAACCAGGAGAATTCGGGAGGGGCCAAAAGGAGGGAGGAGACGGCAGCCCAAATGTCCTACCAACCTCCCAGAATCCTCTGTGCTGGAATCCATCTTGGCTGAGAGATGCAAGTGCCACCAGGAAGGACCCTGAGTCAGACCAAATATGGGCACAGGCAAGATGATTGGCCAGAGACAACCCAGAAAGCTAACCCCGTTAGCATAAACCCAGAGACTGCGAGCCACATGGCAGAGCAGTTCTCCTGGGTTCCCTTATCCCCCTGCTCTCTGCCCTGGCGCCCCTTCCCAATAAAGTCTCTTGCTTTGTTAGCACGTGTGTCTCCTCGGACAATTCATTTCTGAGTTTTAGACAAGAGCCCACTCTTGGACCCTGGAAGGGGTCCCCCTTCCGGTAACAAAAGGAGGGGAAATGGGTATCTGCTAACCCAGAAAACTGGAGGAGGGGCAGATGTGCTTATATAAATATAGGCACATCTGCCCCTCCTCCAGTCACCAGAGAATACAAGTCATCAGACAGCACATGTGACCCTCTTCCAAAAGCAGGTTCCACAGACAGGCTGACAGGGAAGCTGGAACACAAAGAAGAATGCAAAACCAGGAGTCACCAATACTTTGATGTAGAACAGCACCAAATATAACAAATGGAAGCACTTGCATCCTGAGGAAATGCAGCAAACAGAATAAACCTTTAAGATGGGTTAAATAATATCCTCAAAGACATAAAAGTGAGTATGACATCCATAAAGTGAATCAAGTATAGATCTTGAAAACTAAAAATGGTTACTGACTTAGTGTACCTGAGACTAAAACAGAGTCTCCAGACTGGGAGAAACAAGATTCAGCTGAGGGACGGGTTACCATATGAATAACAGAGAAGTGAGTGAAAGTCTAGGTGCATACAAATCTTGAGACCCACTGCCCTGTTCCCAGGAGGATCCCAGAATGTTTTCAGGAATGGTTCACCCTCCAGACAACACACCAGGAGATTCTCTGGGAAATTAGAACAGCCCCAAAGAACAGACCAAGGAATTAAACTGCCTGATCAATGGCACTAAAAAGCCCCTTAATTAAATGAGCTTAGAACCAGAAATCAATATATATCTGAGGAAAGGAACGATCAAAGCCACATCCAGAATGAATAAAGTTGGAGGAAACAGTCTGTTTTAAAGAAAACTTTAAAAAATACTGTCATTAATATTCTTCCAGAAATAAAAGAAAATATATTCATAAAATAAGATTAGGATGCTTTTAATAAGGAGCATTCAGAGCAAAAAGAGATCTTAAAATTAGATATATGATGGATAAATATTAGAATGCTGGGAACAAAGAGAAATTCTAAAAACTTTCAGAGGGTAAAAACAGTTGTGGGCAAAAAAAAAAAAAAAAATCAAAACTGCATCAGCCTTCTCGAAGGCAAAAGTGGAAACTTGAAGAGAATGGAGCAATGCCTTCAAAAATTCTGCGGGAAATGGATTCCAACACAGAATTAATTTCAAATCCAGCTAATCATCAATTAAGTATGAGGGTAGAATAAAGATGTTTTCAGAAATGTAAGGTGTCAAAACGTGTATCCCATGCACTGTTTCTCAGGAAGCTTCTGGAGGAGATGTTCCTCCAGAATGAGTACATGAAACAAGTCAATGAGATTCTGGAACAGGAAATTCAACGCAAGTGAGGTGAGGAAATTCCCAAAGTGATGGTGAAAGGAGACCCTAGCTAGGCAACAAGCCTGGGAAGAGATAGGTCCAAATGAGAGAAGTTCAGAAATTTCCAGTAGAGAATTCTCCAAAGATATAAAATTGATGGTGTCCCACATGCACTCAAATATATGTATAAAGGATATTTAAACAATTTGCAGAAAGTTTGGGTATAAATTAAAGATAAATGTATTTTAAAAACTTAAATGAAAAAGGAACAACTGCAGTGAGAGCAAAAAGATGTGCAATAGTTTTAAATAAAGTTACCATGGTCATAATCATAAAAATATAATATTGATCTAAGCAAAATTATGTATAAGTTCCTCAGAAAGACAGGAGGAATGGAAGCCTGCTTGCAGAATTAATAAAAAATGATAAATCTTCAATTTCCATAATAAAAGATCAATAGGTAGTTCTCAAAACTAAAAACAAACAAAAAACAAGAAAAATTGGCAGTAAAACATGTTATTTAATACGCTTTTTAGAGCTACTTGGCTCTTAATCAACAGCAACAATTTGGAGGGAATCATGAATTACTTTAATAAAAAATAAATTTTTAAAGACTCACATCTACCTACAAAGAAATGAGAAATAAAACTGGCAACACTAGGTACTAGAATACCAAGTTGTAACATTGTCAAAGGTCAAGGGAAAACAATTTTCAACCTAGAAATTTATACCTATGTGAGCTGTCAAATATGGTGAGAATAAAATAAAAAGTTTTCAGCTATATATGGATTCAGAAAGTTTATATTCAGGCATCTCATATGAAAACTTCAGCAAAAGAAAAAGAAATGCAAGAAAGAAAATGACATGAGAATCAAGAAACCATGGTAACTGAATATTACCTAAAAGATGAAAAGAAAACTGAAGATGCAAATTCATTGTTCTTTGGCAATTGGGATATTCTTTTCCCAGTAGTTACAGTTCAGAGACACAGTATGACAGTTTTTTTAAGAGCAAAAAGAAAACTTGGCAATGAAGAATATTTTAATACTGTAATTGTTACTTTTATTTGGGGTTAAATTTAAAAAATCAATCTACAGATAAATCAGAGAATGCTGATTTCTAGTTAAAGATCATACTGTAAATGTCATAAACTTTGACCATAAAAAATAAGAATAAAACTTTTTTTAAAAGCAGGAAATTGAAGGGATTGCAGTTGAGGTACATATATACTAAGTTCCTCATCTTCCATAGTTGAGAATTAAAAGGTGCCATCTAAATTGTGAATTATGAACTATGAATCATAAATATTTTATTTAAATTATAAAGGAAAGCAACAAAAGATATAAACAAAAGCAGTTAAAAGTAGTACTAGTACTCCCTTTGAGAAAGGGAATTAGTGGTAGGGACAGATGACAAGTATTATTTTTCATTTTATATATGTTTTCCTTATGGTTTGAGTATTTTTACTATGCTGCTATGGTCTGAATGTCTGTATCCCCACCCCCCACCCCCAATTCCTATGTTGAAATCGTAACCCTTAAAGGTGATGGTATTAGTAGGTGGGGACTTCAGGAGGTCAACAGGTCATGAGGGTGGAGCCCCCATGAATGGGATTAGCGCTCTTACAAAAGAGACCCCGCAGAGCTCCCTAGCCCCTTTGGCCACGTGAGGACACAGTGAGAAGTCTGAGACCCAGAAAGGGCCCTCACCAGACCATAACCACACCGTGGTCTTGGACTTCCAGCTTCCAGAACTGTGAGAAATAAATTTCTATTGTTTATAAACTACCCAGTCTGTGGTATTTTGTTATAGCATCCTGAATGGACTAAGACATATACCTAAATAAAAATTTAACTTTTATAAAAGACTAGCTTAAAATGAGAAAATAAAATGAAGATGGGCCTTCACCACAGGGAATTGGTAGCATCTCCTCCAATAGGTGGTAATGTGTCCACGCAATGGAATCCTGGCAGATGCTGGAAGGACAGAAGGGGGACTGAAGTCCCTCAGAAAAGGATGTCCACAATGTGATGTTGGTGAAAATGTTTTCCATTCATTTACTCAAAATTAATCAAGGGACTCTTATGGGCCTAGAACTGTACTGGGTGTACACTGGAGAATAATAGTTCTTACGGTACTGACAGTCTGGTGGGGAAGATAAACTTAGAAATAAATGTATAGTTACATTAGGACTTCTGTACAGAGACTGAGTCCTAAGCAAAGGCCTCGCAGTGGCAGAAAGTAAATACGTAATATGATCAGTGTGTGTTAAAATATTATATAAATATAAAAGTATGAATTATGGATGTAGGTAGAAAAAAGACCAGAAAGATGTACACCAAGAGGTCAGAATAAGGAACAGTAGGTGGAGGAGGGGAAAGAGTTTCATTTTGTACTTCCTTATTTTATAATTTAAACATTAAAAATAACACAAATTCCTGGTTAAAATAAGCAGAACTCAGTTAAGAAAGTGGACATCTGAGCAATATGCTATTCATCACTTCTGGAGGAAAAAATTAAAACATTCTTTCCATGGATAGAAAGTTGTTAGCATTATTCTCCTACCAAAAGGAAGAATGCTATTATTTAGCCAACAGGGCTTTCTGGAGCATTAATTTAGAGTCCTTTAAGAGTATTGAATTACTCGGACATTGATACTTATTTCTGTATCACAGACTTCATGCTTCAGTTAAGATAAATTTTTTGTGGGCCAGCTCAGTATTTGGCAAGTCCTTAAATTCTAATCATTCAATTCACTTAGATTCAACAAACTTTTGACAAGAGTCTTTGTGACTGGACCTTTGTTAGAACCTGAGGGTCCCAACGATGAGTAGGACACGAAAGCAGCTCGCGGGAAATTCGCAGGGGAATCTCAGTGTCTATACAAGGATAGCACCCCCTCTTGAGAGCCCTGCAATGTTGCTCTCTTCTTCTAGTAGCCTGTGGCTCTCTTCTTCTCATTTCTGTATCAAGTTATTAGGTTATTTTTCAAGGTAGCCAGGAGTCCTGCGGTTCTTTTGGTTAATGGAGATTTGAAATGTGGCCTTGGAGGCATGAAGCATAGTTTGATTCTGTGCTCTGTTCTGGTGAGTGATATCAACGACCGAAATTAGAGTTATGCGGTGCCCAGGACCTGGATGGAACCCCATCTGTGTTACCAGTGGTACAGTCTTTGCCTTCTCATTCCCAGCTGGATTTGCAGGTTCCGTGTACCAACTCTGCGTAGGTGGAATATTGGCTTTACCTCCTTGAGGGCTGCATTTTGCCCTGATTTGAATGCAGCTGCAGATAGATCTCTATCAGGTGACTCTGAGCAGGTTTAATTGCTCTTACATAGCTCCCCGTCACTGGAGACCAAAAATATACAGCACCCCAGTGTCTGTACCTTTTTATGGCCCCCAAGGTGTCACGTGTTAGTTTCTATGTTTACATGTTTCTCTTCCCCTCTAGAATGTGAGTTCTGTGAGGGCAGGGGACCTGTCTTAACTGTTTTTGGTCTCTCCAGTACAGTACAAACTTTCTGGATATAAATTTTTGATTAAGAAGTGTTTAATGAGGGAATTCCCTGGCAGTCCAGTGGTTAGGACTCCAGGCTTTCACTGCCGTGGGCCTGGGTTCAATCCCCGATTAGGGAACTAAGATCCTGCAAGCTGTGTAGCATGGCCAAAAAAAAAAAAAAAAAAAGTGTGTAATGGATTAAAAAAAATAAGATTACTTAGGGGACAGTTTACCCTGCATGTATGATACGAAATATTTCTTGTTTCCATACACATCTACTTCCTCAAAGTACTGAATCTTTGACTCAGTATTTGAAGAGCATCTAGGAGAATCTAGCCCTGATTGCAGTAGCAACATGTACTGACTCCTTTTTATGTTCCAGACCACATGCTAAGTGTGTGTGTGTTTATGTACACATTGTGTTATTTTATCTTCACGACAATCCATTAGTCAGTTACCATTTCTCACCACTGCACATGTGAAGAATCGAGGCCTAGAAGTAACATGTCCCATTTCAAGACACAGCTAATAAAGGGCAGACACAGGATATGAAACCACACCCTTCTATCTTTAGAACCCATATTTAGTTACTGCATTATACAAAAGGTGGAGTTTTCTGGACTCTGAGAAAAAATAGTAAAGAAATGTATTAATCTCACGAAGTGGTAGAGACAGGCAACGCCTTTTAGAAATGTCTGGAATGCTAATCTTTGGGTTTGGTAGAAGTTTATTCTACCCAAGTAGAATAAGAGGTAACATGAAATCCTTTGCTTCAACAAGAATAATGGACTTGAAAAATCATTCCATTATGTTTCTCAAGCAGCATTTAGTCACTTAACACTTATTTACATCACGGGAATAATTACAACTCATTTTGTAATTTGTACAAATATGCATAATGAACTATTTACAATATTTAGACCCATGATTGTACCACATAATCGTAGCATAATTTTTTTTTAACAAGCATTGATAAAATTAATCTTTTGGGTTTTATTCATAATGCCTTTTAAAAAAATCCCAATGTTTAATTATTAGTATTTTCCTTTCTTCCTGTCTAACATTTTTAGTAAAACTTCTTCCCCTTCCCATGGAAGTGTTTTTAAAGCTTCAGAAAAGCATGGGTTTACATCTTGGTTCTGCCACTCTACTTGTGTAACATTGGACATGCTATTTAACCTCCCTAAGCTTCAGATATCCACACATAAAGCAGGAAAAAGATGTCCTAACTTGCCAAGTTCTTTGAGAAGAAGAGACAAAATACACAAAGCCCCTTGCACAGGGACCCAGTATTGATAATTACTGGAACACAGTAATGGTGATGAGGATGATGAGGATGAGAACAACCTTTACTGAGGGCTTACTATTTGCCAGGAACGTTTCTAAGTGCTTCATATGAATAAACTCACTCTATAAAAAGTAGTGGGCAGTAGTCCCTGCAACAGTAGCGCTCAGTTTGAAGACTGTATCCCATGCCACCATTTCCCTATGGGAAACACAGTGATGGAAGGTTTTAAAAGTCATTGCCACTCCTTGGTATTTACCCAAATGAATTGAAAACCTAGGTTGACACAAAAACCTGCGCATGGATGTTTAAAGCAGCTCTATTCGTAATTGCCAAAACTTGGAAACAACCAAGATGCTCTTCAATAGGTGAATGGATAAACCAATTGTGGTATATCTATGCAATAAAATATTTTTCAGCAATTAAAAAAAGAACTATCAAGCCACAAAAAGACATGCAGGAACCTGAAATACATATTGCTAAGTGAAAGAAGCCAATCTGAAAAGGGTACATACTGTGTGATTCCAACTACATGACCTTCTGGAAAAGGCAAAACTATGGACAGAGTAAAAAAAGATCAGTGGCTCCCAAAGGTTCGTGAGGAGACAGGCAGGGAAGGATGAATAGGTAGAGCACAAGGGATTTTTAAGACATTAAACTACAGTTGACCCTTAAACAACACGAGTTTGAACTACACAGGTCCCCTTATATGCAGATTTTTTTCCATAATAAATACTACGGTACTGCATGTTCAGAGGTTGGTTGAATCCTTGAGATGCGGAAGTACAGATGCAGAGGAACTGCATATATGGAGGGCTGACTTATAAGTTATCTGCAGATATTCAACTGCGCAGGGGATCGTGCCCCTAATCCCAGGGTTGTTCGAGGGTCGACGGTATTCTGTTACGATACTGTCTGTAATGGGGGATGCATGGCATTATACATTTGTCAGAACCTGTTAGGGAGCCATTGATCAAAACTCCCCACCTTGGCCAGGCACGGTGATAAGCACTTGCCTGAGTTGTGAGAGGAGGTCCCGATAAGGAACATGGTGCTGTTGTTGAAAACTAACCGGGAGAAATCAGGAGGGGCCGAGAGGAGGGAGGAGATGCCAGCCCATAATATGTCTGCCCACCTCCCAGAAACCCTCACACTAGAATCCATCTTGGCTGAGAGATGCGTGCGCCACCAGGAAGGACCCTGAGTCAGACCAAATGTGGGCCAAGCAAGATGACTGGCTGGAGACAACCTGGAAACTCACCCCATTACCATAAAACCTGAGACTGCGAGCCACGTGGCAGAGCAGTTCTGGGTTCCCTTACCCCCTGCTCTCTGCTCGGCGCTCCTTCCCCATAAAGTCTTTTGGTTTGTCAGCACGTGCGTCTCCTCGGACAATTCATTTCTGAGTGTTAGACAAGAGCCCTGGAAGGGGTCCTCCTTCCTGCAACAAACCCACTGAATGTGCAAAGAGGGACACCTAATGTAAACTATGGACTTTAGTCAATAATAATGTATCAATATTAATATTAAATCATCAATTGTAACAAATGTACCACATTAAAGCAAGATGTTATTAGGAGAAACTATGTATTTGGGGGGGTGTGGAGAGTAGTATACGGAAATTCTGTACTTTCTGCTCAATTTTTCTGTAAACCTAAAACTGCTCTAAAAATAGTCTGTTAATCTGTAAAAACATATCAGCTTGAAAAATATAGAGTTCTTTCAGAGAGTTAATACAATATTTTTCCTGAAAAAAAAAAAAACATTCTTTGTAAAAAAACTAAAAGTTGGGAACTGTCTTACTTAAATAGGATTAGATGTAATTGGGTTCATTACCCAATGTTATTACTGCTTCTTTTTCACACATACACACATGGGAAGGAAAGGGAAGGGGAGGGGAGGGAGGGGAAGAGAATAGTAAAGAAGAGAAGGGAAGGGAAGGGAGGGGAAGAGAAGGGAAGGGAAGGAAAGGGAAGGGAAAGGAAGGAAAGGTGGGAAAAAAAGAAAAAAAAGAAAAGAAAAGGAAAAAAAGATATTCAAAGATTAAATAAAGGGAACCCACCTTGAATGCCCAAACCCCCCGGGATGAGTAATCTCAAACAGAGGAATCTCACATCAGTGATTCCTAAGGTGTGGTTCCCCCCAGCAGCTTCCCCTGGGACTTGTTAGAAATGCAAATTCTCAGGTCCACCCAGACCTGCTGACTCAGGGGGCAGGGCCCAGCAATCTGTGTTTTCCCTCCAGGTGAGTGTGATGCTTCCTAAAGTTTCACAGCTGCTACTCCAAGTCCGTGTATCTCTATCCTTTTAGCAGATACAGAAACTCACAAGCAAAAGTCTCCCGTGTTTGATAATGGGGCTTCAGCATAAGACTGGGACTAGGGTGCGGCAGGTAAGGTGCCAAAACACGCAGTAATCAAGATAGATAATACTTCGATGCAGTGTTTTAAAAATAATAATTAATGCAAAAAAATCTACGATGAACAAAATACCAAAATTTTCAGTAAAGACAGGATAAGTGTGACCTTCCCTTTCTCCTCAGGCTGCAATATGGCTCCACAAGGTGCGGCTTCAGCCAGGGGTGGAGGAAGGGTGGAGGCTCAGGGCTACCATCGCTGAGGCCAGTTCCACGCCTTTCTCCTGACTGATGCACAGACGCTGTGTCACACCTTCCTCCTGCAGTCACTGCCTCTTCATTGCCTGTTTAGACCTCCCTTCACTGCAACCATTAAAAAATGATACTAATTGAGTGGAAAATGTTAGCATTTCCAAAAGAAATTAAATAAATACTGTTCTCCAGAAGCTTACTATTTCTGTGGGAGACTGAGTTCACACACAGAAATAAATAGCAGAGAACCCATAAAATAATACCTCTACATTCAAGCAACAGCAGGGCTGAGGGTTTAGATTCTGGGGAATCACCAGGGAGAAGACTGAAGTGAGCTAAATGGTTCATGCGATAACTTCATGAAAGTGCTTTGTGAACTGCACGTCCGTCACTGCAGGACTCTTAGCTGTGGCTATTCTCCTCCTGGGAGAGATCAGCTTCAAGCCACGTTTGAAGGAAGTGAGGTCTATATATTCAACACTTGGCAGAGGGGATTAGAGAAGAAACAAAATCTACTAGAGCGGGAAGAAGAAATGAGAAAACTGGAGAGTGCGGGAAATGAAAAACAGATTTGCTTCGCTCCTGTAGGAATAAAGAAAACAGGCCAAAGAGGGAAAGCAGGTGTCAGAGAGAAAGGGCAAAGTGGGGCAAGGTGTGTAGGGGGGAAGGCACAGCTTGTGACTAAGCATCGCTCGGCCGAGCCTTAACCTGAATTCTGGAAGCTGAGACACTGGAGGCCCTGATTCACGTTACAAGTGGCACATCATTAAAAGGAGCAAATGACATTAAAACAGAATTAAATGATCACTGTTAATTTCAACCGAAGGGAGACGTCAGCACGATTCAGACTTGTTCTCTGGAGTGGTGGTTGTGTGGACGAGAGCAATTGTTTTTCTAAAGAATTGAAAACAAAATGAACGGCAGCTCCATGTGGGAGCCCTGACCCATCGATCCCTGGACACCTGAGTCATTCTGGATGGAGACACTCAGCAGCAGCATTGCTGTGGGAATCTGGTGACCGTGTCAGGGCTGACTTTGGCAAACTGTTTTCTTTTTGGAGAAAGGTATTTGTCTTTCTCAGTAATTGTTGCTGAAGACCTGCAGCTGAGACCCACAGCGGCTGCAGGAACCAGAGCAGGACAAGACTCAGCAGGTTATAGGAACAAGGGCTCCGGCTCAAGCCACGAAAGCAAAGAGGAATCACACTGGGCGGGGTAGAGCTCATCCTTAACCTGTTGCTAAGAAGTAAATGGCCAGCTGAACTAGGGTCAAGTAAAAATTGAACAGCAATGTCATTGCTTTTTGGAACTGAGAAGGAAAGGCGCTCCTCAGGGTTATTGGCATAGCTTATAAGAGCCAGAATTATTTAAGATCAATTTCTCGGGGACGGCCCATTAGGGATTTTGTGGAGAGGTGATGGCACTGGAACAGAGCCTAGAGGAGTATGATTATTTATAGGGATCAGGGTTTGTCTGTCACCTCTGTTTAGCAAATTGCATGGACTTTGTGGAACAGGAAAGTGGAGGGGATGAGTTCTGACAGGCTGGTGCTCACGGTGCCAGCCCATCACAGCTAGTGACATGTGGGCGGTCCTGCTCGGAACAGTCTTCATACAGGAAGTCAACACGGACTGACTGACCGGGTCCAAGAGAGGAATCCACTGGCCAGAGCTGAACTGAAGCCCAGTTCTGTATCTGAGGAGATGATGACCCTAGGACCATGCCAAGGGAGAAAAAAAACATAGGTTCTGAGAGGGATAGAGAATTCTACCAGCCTAGAGGCCATGCCCACTTCACGGTTGAAGTGAAGGAAAGAAATTCAAGGCTCAGATCCTACAAGTTGTATCAATAGGTAAGATAATGATTTTCCTAAAATTGAAAAAAAAAAAGAAAAGCTTCTTCCCCCCACCCTCTTAGAGTCGAATAATGGTCTTCTTTGAAAATACTAACTTGTCTCTGATAAATTGCAAGTAAGTGATTTTTGTTACTTCTTGAAAATGAAGACAAGGCCAAAAAGTCAAGATCTTTGCATTAGAGAGTGAAGAGTTTTCAAGATTCTTGAGTTATCCAGTGACGTGATGAGATCAGTCTTCAGTGAGAAAGATCTGAGCAGCACTGCACAGGATGCATTCGAAGAGAAGACTGAAGATGGGAAGCCTGGTAGTTCAGGCTGTTGAAACGATGTAAAATCTAAGACAATAATTGCTAGGACTTGATGGTAGTAGTATAAACGGACAAATCTCTAAGAAAAAAAATGTGCAGAGCTGCATGTAGGTAGAAAAACAGGAGAGATGTCTCTGTGTCCTCTGAAGGGGGGACGAGAAGAATGTTGGAGCTCTTGACAGCGGTGAGGAAACTGGGCTGAAGTGACTGTTTTTTGGGGGAGCAGATAATGAATCATTTCCATGTTAGGTTTCAGGATAACTGGAACATCCATATTTTGTGGGCAACTAGAGCTATGGGAATGGAGAGCGAGTGAGAGGTCAAATAAAATTTAGAAAAGAAAATAACTGGCTTGAAACTACGTGCAGAGTGGTGGAGCAAAGAACCAGAAGCACAATAATTATAATAGCAACATGGGTAATGACAACTTCCACTACTTACTGAATAGCTCCTGTGTTCTAGCTGTTGTCCCAACCATTTTACCTGTTTTATCTTTAGACACTATGAAATAGATGTGGTTGTTTCTATTATAAATGGAAAACTGAGGCTCCAAGAGATTAAGAGACTTACTTGAGGTTACACATTAAAGAAGTAGGAGTAGACTTCTATCAACTCCCAACCCACTCTCTCCCCATAGCCTGTTTCCTTACATGGATGGGGGTTCAGTCCCCTTATCATAAAACGCCTGTGGTGGAGCTATGAAAATATGGATATCATGAGAGTACCACCGGAATGACTTTAAATAGAAGAGGGTAAAGGAAATCAGGGTGTAAGCACAGGCTGGGCCCAACAGATGCACAGGTCTGGTATAGAAGGTGGCCAAGAAATGTGTCGTGTCCTCGTAGGATGACGGATAGTCAGTAAAGGAAGCATCTTCCCCCTTGTCCTAAACCTGACACAGCACAAAGACAGAACTCTGAAACAGAATTTGGGTTTGAACCACTGAATTGCCTCCCCCATTGATGCAAAGGGAAAGAAGAGATCCAGACAACAGCTTTAGAGAGAAGCAGAAGCTCCACGCGGGAGTTGAGCAGAGAGAACCTACTGCTATACAGCTTCACTGATAAACTCCCGGGACACTGTCCACATTCACATCAGTTACAAGCCCCCCCAACCCCGGGTCCTCCTCTCCTCCCTTTGGCCCCACAGATCCCAAAACCAAATGTAGGCAACTTTTATTCTATTTTCCTAATACTGAATGTAATAATTATATGTAAGTCTTAAAGCCAAATGATAAGGTCCTTAAACTGATGCCGTTTAATAAGCTTTTATAAATCCGTCAACATGTGCTAATCTCTGGTCAAGAGATAAAGTAGACATTTATGGAGATAAAGTAGACATTTCCTGCCTTCCAGAAACTCACCATCTTTACATAGGCACCAGTAAATCATACCATGTGATGAAGGCTACAGAAGTATGAACTAAGTATTCTGGGCATTTAAAAAAAAAAAAAAATCAAACTTGGCCTGAAATGGCCAGACAGAATCTCATCAGGAGATAATGTTTGTTCTGGGCCTTGAAAGGTGAGTACCAAATTTCTGAGAGGCTCAAGGACACAGAGGAAAGATGGAGTATTTTAATTGGGGCAGAAATGGAGGCTGGAGTAATTGACCAGACTAGAACTGGGTCCAAAGGGAAATAACCCACCACCTAATGGACGTGTATAAAGGAGCCCGAGGGATGGGTAACCTTTTGCAGTCCTGATATGGAACATGGTCCCATCAACTGGGGTGTGGGGATCAACAGCAGAGCCCAGGCAGCAGGGAGTGTCTGAAATCTGAGGGTCAGCAGAGCCGTGATTCCAGGGCTCTCTCCCTGGCCCTGCGACCCCAGGCCTGGGAGAAACTTTGACAAAGGCTTAGTCACAAGCTCAGGACAGAGTACCGTCCCTCTCAGTGTTGGAGAGCGTAAGGAGCCGAGGTCCACGCAGAATGGTCTTGGCCATCCCATGATAAGCAGACCACCAATGTCTAGAATACAGCCTGAGAACATCAGATACCAGGTCTCGGACAATAAAATTAATCTGTGACCCCACCCAGCCAGAATAAGCTAGTCTGATTATCTTTACTATTTCCCCAAATTGCTACTACAATGATTTACAAGAGGTAAGTATTCAATATATATTTTCTGAACAACTACACGAATGTGTTTTTCTGCTATACTAAACTTGTTTTGTTTCTATTTCCTGCAGGACTACAGGCTACATTATCATCACCATCAATCATCATTATAATCATTTTACTAGCTACCAATTATGGTGCGTTTACCATGTGCCACATGCAATGCTGAGAGCTGGAGATCTCTAATCCTCAGACAATCCTACAAGGCAAACGTTATTAGCCTCATTTTACAGATGGAGAAAGTCAACTTTAGAAAGATTATAGATCTTGCCAAACTTATATATAGCTAATAAGTGGTAAAATAGTGGGACATCAAAGCTGTGTTCTATCCAGTATCAAAATAGCACACTTTGATGGTAAATAAGTCATTTTTATAAAAAATTTGGTGAATTAAAAGGAAGCAAAAGTCACTCTGTTCAGCTGGTATTCTGAGAATGAAACACTTAAGTGAATTTTTTTTTTAATATTTATTTATTTATTTATTTATGGCTGTGTTGGGTCTTCGTTTCCGTGCGAGGGCTTTCTCTAGTTGCGGCAAGCGGGGGCCACGCTTCATCGCGGTGCACGGGCCTCTCACTATCGCGGCCTCTCTTGCTGCGGGGCACAGGCTCCAGACGCGCAGGCTCAGCAATTGTGGCTCACGGGCCCAGTTGTTCCGCGGCATGTGGGATCCTCCCAGACCAGGGCTCAAACCTGCGTCCCCTGCATTGGCAGGCAGATTCTCAACCACTGCACCACCAGGGAAGCCCCAAGTTAAGTGAATTTTTCAAAGGTTTTATTAAATTTATATACAGAAAAGTATACAATTTGATGAGTTTTTACCAACTGACAATATTGATTTTTCACATTTTGGTTGGATGTATTCGAGTTCCGTGAATATAGCACAAAAATCCCATTTTCTTTGTCTATTACAGCTTTCTTACAAATAAGAGGGAAGATGTAAGTTTCCAGTCTATAGACTTGTATGATCTTATTCTTTAATTTACCAACTGACAATATTGATTTTTCACATTTTGGTTGGATGTATTCGAGTTCCGTGAATATAGCACAAAAATCCCATTTTCTTTGTCTATTACAGCTTTCTTACAAATAAGAGGGAAGACGTAAGTTTCCAGTCTATAGACTTGTATGATCTTATTCTATCATTTACCAACAGACTTCTGGAACCATAACTCAAGTGTCTTGTCTATTTTTCTGCCCTTCACACGTTTAAAAATTCTAATTAGTTAAAACGTGCAATCAACTCCATCACCAAGAACTTCTACACTGACCTGAAGAGATTTTACTCCACTACATTCATGTTATCTTTCCCAAAGAAATATCTCAATTTTCTCCACTGTCCCCTAAGGAAACTCAGCTCCCCTGAGCTCCACTCTGAGTGCTTCAGAAGTTAGAGACCTGGTGGAACCCCAGTCGCCCCATTTATTCTCATCAAACAAAACTGTGAAATGGGGGGCTTCCCTGGTGGCGCAGTGGTTGAGAGTCTGCCTGCTAATGCAGGGGACACGGGTTCGAGCCCTGGTCTGGGAAGATCCCACATGCCGCGGAGCAACTAGGCCCGTGAGCCACAACTACTGAGCCTGCGCGTCTGGAGCCTGTGCTCTGCAACAAGAGAGGCCACGACAGTGAGAGGCCCGCACACCGCGATGAAGAGTGGCCCCCACTTGCCGCAATTAGAGAAAGCCCTCGCACAGAAACGAAGACCCAACACAGCCAAAAATAAATAAATAAATAAATAAATAAATAAATTAAAAAAAAAAAAACAACTGTGAAATGTAGCAAGGAAGCTACATCTGACTGGCGAAGAGCCTCGCAACATTCCATTTTTAAAGTGTCCCTGTCTGTCAGGGCAGATGAATTATGATCCTCTACCCCCATAGCTAAGCCTGTCCCCTCTCATGGAGGTGCCAGCTGCTGCCTGTTCACCAGCAACAGCTCTGTCACTTTTACTTTGCATCTTAATTAAGAAGATATCGAGAGACACATGGAAGAGCAGGTACCAGAAGGACTGTGCTATCTGTCATACTGTCCTCCAGATGTTCTAAGGATGCCTTTGAATGTGGACGGAGGAGACACGCAGAAAGAACGCCGGTGCCATGAAACCTTTCCGGGGCTACTTTTTAAAGAAAGACAACAACCAAACCGCTACTAATGGGAACCTTTAGCTGGAGAACTTCTTATGAAAAGCATTTACCCGCTCTCGGAGGAATTCATACGGATAAATACCATAGTTATGCTACTTATTTTTGTTCTAAAATGCATAATTTATCCTTCCTAAATCAGTTTCCTCCCAATACTAAGAGAGCTCATTAAGATAAGAAAGATATATCACCAATTAAAAAAAAATTATTCTGTAAGCTCATGAAAGCCTACAACAGGAATCATTTCCCAGAAATGTTTTTAAAACTTCCCAAATATTTGACTGGTAGCTGCTGGTATTGTATGATAGGGGAATTGCAAACAGATACTTTTGAAAACTGGTGCCAAATAAAATGAACTTCCCAGTTGGTTATACCACTAATTCACTTTTTAAAAAATACTGGGCTTGCATGTAAATCAATGAAGTTAGAACACACCCTCACACCATCCACAAAAATAAACTCAAAATGGCTTAAAGACTTAAATATAAAACATGATATCATAAAACTCCTAGAAGAGAACATAGGCAAAACATTCTCTGACATAACCTGTACCAATGTTTTCTTAGGTCAGTCTCCCAACAGAAATAAAAGCAAAAGTAAACAAATGGGACCTAATCAAACTTATAAGCTTTTGAACAGCAAAGAAACCATAAACAAAAAGAAAAGACAACCTACAGACTGGGAGAAAATACTTGCAAATGAAGTGACAAGGGCTTAATTTACAAAATATACAAATAGATCATACAACTTAATAACAACAAAAAAAACAACCCAATCAAAAAATGGAAAGAAGACCTAAATAGACATTTCTCCAAAGAAGACATACAGATGATCAATAGGCACATGCAAAGATGCTCATTATCGCTAATTATTAGAGAAATGCAAATAAAAACTACAATGAAATATCACCTCACACCAGTCAGAATGGCCATCATTAAAAAGTCTACAAATAACAAATGCTGAAGAGGGTGTGGAGAAAAGGGAAACCTCCCACACTGTTGGTGGGAATGTAGATTGGTGCAGCCACTATGGAAAAACAATATGGAAGTTCCTCAAAAAACTAAAAATAGAGCTGCCATATGATCGAGCAATCCCACTCCTGGGCATATATCTGGAAAAAACCACTATAATTTGAAAGGATACATGCAACCCTATGTTCATGGCAGCACTATTTACAATAGCCAAGACATGGAAACAACCTAAATCACCATCAGCAGAGGAATGGATAAAGATGTGGTATATATGTACAATGGAATATGACTTAGCCATAAAAAAAAAAAATGAAATAATGCCTTTGGCAGCAACATGGATGGACCTAGAAATTATCATACTAAGTGAAGTAAGCCAGAAAAAGACAAATACCATATGATGTCACATACAAGTGGAATCTACAATATGACACAAATGAACTTATTTATGAAACGGAAACAGACTCACAGACATAGAGAACAGACTTGTGGTTGCCAAGGTGGGGGAGAGGGATGGATTGGGAGTTTGGGGTGAGCAGATGCAACTATTATCTATAGGATGGATAAACAAGGTCCTACTGTAGAGCACAGGGAACTATATTCAATGTCCTGTAATAAACCATAATGGAAAAGAATATGAAAAAAAGAAAAAGATATTGGTCTTAGAGTACTGTGACACACCTCCACACCCTTCTCCACAGGCACTTAATAGAAGTTCTTGCTTTGGATACATGTGAATTACAGGAATAAAAAAAGGAAGAAAGAAAAGGATCCAGTCAGCCATCCTTAGATTTTCATTTTGGCAGCAGGTTTTATCTTTGAGGGGGCCAGGCTTTACTATAACTGTGGGGTACATTGTTCTATTTGCTCTGAAGTATAAGATGAAATTGAAAGGTATGCTTTTCATAAGGAAATGATCTTGAGCAAATTTCAATCAGTGTTGGTCTCATCCCCTGAAGAGAAAGACTTATTAATAAAATGGTCTTTTAAGTAGAAACTCTGTCAATTCTGTCCAACTTCATTATTCCAATGACCCTTTTCTCTACCCCCAAAGAAAAATGAACAATTTTTACTAATTTTCATAAATACTGTACCATGCAATCAGGAAATAATTAATTTAGAGCTCTTCATCAGTAATGGGGATGAAGTTCCTTAATGAGCAGCCTCCCTTTTTTTTTTTTTTTTTTTGCAGTCTCCCTTTAATTCAATGATGAGACAACTATTACTGAAATATTTATTGCTATAAAATTATATCAGGGAAAGAAAAAGAAGCAATTTTTTAAAAACTTAATCTAATCTTGAATAAGGTATAGCTGATTGCTTGTCCTTTTTATCACCAAAGTAATGAATTTCTAAAGAGTACTAGCACTTTAAAAAATATTCCTAAATATTATTTTTGTTAAGAATAACAGTCAAGTTTCTATGCATCTTACATTAAATGCACTATATTAAAAGATATGGAGTGATACAAGTAAAAGAAGATTTTCCCTCAAGAAAATTATCATCTAATTCAGATTTTCTCAACAGCAGCACTATTGACATTTTGGGCTGGATAATTCTTTGCTGTAAGGGCTGTCCTGTGCATTGTAGAACGTTCAACAGCATCCCTGGTCTTTACCCAGACAATAGCACTACCACTCACCCCACTTAAAAAACCAAAAACCTTTCAGACATTACCATATGTCCCCTGGAAAGTAAAATCACCTCCAGTTGAGAACTGACTAATTGAAGGATCTAAAGCTCAAAAACCTTCAAGCTCATAGTTTGCATAAGTGGGATACAATGATAGATCAAAATAATAGCTCAGCATCAAGTGAAGCATCTAAAGAGCTAGATAATTGGGTGATCTAGTGATAAAATGAGCTCTGACTGTAAAGTCGGATGGCTTAGGTTTAAATCCTGGCCCCAGCTTTTTCTAATGTAGGCAGGTTACCTGTCTTTTCTAAGCTTCAGTTTCCTCCTCTACAAAATAGGGATAATAGCAGAATTTACACATAGAGTTGTTTTGAGGATGAGATAAAATAAAGCAGAGAAGGATCTCAAATGAGTCATATCGCCTGTTATTATCATAGATGGTATTCAAATTTTTGTTGAATTGGATAGACTAGACCTATGAATATTTATCCATTATTTGAATAGACTAACAAGTGCAAAATAACTGTGAATGAGTATTTTAGTGCTAGTGGAAAATGTAAGCATTTTTTATACATTGGTATAATGCTACTTACATTTTAAATAATATGTTTTATAGCAAATATGACATGTCTAATCTCATGAGTTTTTCCTTTAGAGTAAAGGGCACACACTGACCCAGGAATAATTAATCCAAAATGATGAAAATTGAGACATATCCAGGGACTTCCCTGGCAGTCCAGTAGTTAAGACTGCCTTCCAGTGCAGGAGGTACAGGTTCAGTCCCGGGTCGGGGGAGCTAAGATCCCACATGCCTTGTGCCAAAAAACAGAAGCAATATTGTAACAAATGGAATAAAGACTTTAAAAAAGGGTCCACATCAAAAAAATCTTTAAAAAAAATTGAGACATATACTACAAAAGTTATTAAAGTCCAAAAACAAGCAAAAAATTTGGGGGGCAGCCAGGCAAAAAACCCCCAGGAATATATGAAGAGAGGAAAAAACAAGGCTGATCTCAGATTTCTCCATAGAATCCAATGCCAAAAACAAGTAAATCATTTCCTAAGATTTTCAAAGAAAGAATTGTGAGCTTAGGAATTTATAGTCAATCAAGCTATCCTCGGAGTTTTATAAAAGCTTCAGTCAAACCACTTAAAAATATGAGAAAATTCAGGGAATATTGCCATGATCCCTCTCTGAGAAACTGCTGGATGACAAGTTCCATCCAACCAAAATACAGATGGGAAAGTATAGCAAGAGAAATGATGGTGAACATTGAATGTATTTCACTGTAAACCAAAGAAAAAATATTTCAACATGGTACCACTAACAAAAATTTGGAGAGAATTGTGAAGGAAGGTGATAAGAAAGTTTTTTGATTACCTCACCTTTAATATTGAATACCTGGAAATGAAAGGATCTCAAAGGCAACAAAGTCAAGTAATATGTTTCAACATACTTACAAGTACAAAGGGAAACACTAAGAAAGCTAATCTTATTGATTGAAATAAATTGATAAAGTAAAAGAGGAGCAGGAGAAGGAACAGAGAACATGTTAATTTCAGTGCTGCATATACTAGGAAACTAATAAGTGTAGTCTAAAAACATGGAGGAATTAAAGGTATTACATAAAAACATAATGAAAAGGTAATTAGAACAAAAATGCAATCTTCTTAATATCAGAAAAACTACACATAGGCAAACAATGAAAAAAGACCACAAAGTGAAGGACTCTTTAAAATCGAAAATGTTGCATGAATACGGCAGAATCAAGATCAAGTATAGCTGTCATATCAATATATCTAAATGGCCCACACCAATTAAAAGACAAAAATTGAATCACACATAAAAACCCAATTCTATATATATATATATGAAAACTAAACTAAGGTGATTTATAAAGTGAAAATAAAGAGATAGGCAGCATTATAAAAAGCAAAAGCAAATAAAAAGAAAATTAGGCTTAAAGGTTTCACAGCAGGCAGCATGGAATCCAAAGCAAAAAAGCATTAAACAAGACAAAGAAACCTATTTATGATGACAAAATGTAAAATTTACATTGAAGATAAAACTGCTAAAATATTTCTGCACCAAATAGCATAGCAGCATTATAACCGGAGCAGAAATTACAGGAGATGAGAGGATAAATACCTAGAAACACATTAAAGTAAGAGATTTGAAGTTACTTTTCTCAGTCCACTGACAAATAGTGTAGAGGAAAAATATGTAAAGTCATAGAAGAATAAAATAAAAATTAACAACAGAGATCTGACTGGTAAATATAAAATTCTGCACCCTGAAAATTGAGACAATACCTTCATTTCATATAAACATAAACATTCACAAAGATTAACAACATATTGGACTCCCAAAATAAACTTGTAAATCCAAAAAGTAGAAATCACAATGCCATTAAAATGAAAATTCTATCTAGGGATAGTAAAACTTTCCATTAAACAATGCTTGAGTACAATAGGAACTAAAAAGCAAAATTTCCAAATTTCTAGAAAACAATGGTTATAATAATGCACCATATCAAGATAAATGAGATATAGTCAACACAGTGCTAAAAGAAAAATTCATACCTTAAATGCCTATTTGAATAATAAAGAATAAAGACAAATGACACAAGCATCCAACCTTAAAAAAGATGATAAAGTGGAAATGTAAACATAAGAAATTAAAGAATCACAAGAGACTAATTTGCATAGAATTTGGTGAATTCTATGAAAATAAATTTTAAAACCTGTATGAAATAGATAACTTTCTAGGAAAGGACATTTGTAAAAGCCGACCACAAAAGAAATAAAAAATCTAAAGTGATAAAGAGCTTCAAACAACAACAACAAAAGAACTAAGCCCAGTTTATTCACAAGATAATTCTAACAAATCTCAGTGATTTTAAACAGCTCAAATTATAGGTATTGACAGACGTATTTAAACTATTTTTGTGAAGCAAGCTTAACATTGATAGCTACACTGACAAAAGAGCATAAAAAACGAATACTGGAGACAAATCTCATTTATAAATATTAGTGCAAAAAATCCTAAATAAAGTATTTGCAAACAAAATCTGGCAGCATGTTACAAGAATAATATAACATAACCTCATGAGATTTATTATGGAAATTATATGAAAATAATTTAATAACCATTCTTGAAAGAATAACACTCAGTAAAATAGAAAAAGACAGATACCATCTTAACATGGCCCCAAAGCCAACCACATGCTTAATAGGGAAACACTGGAGGCATTTTCACAAAAGGCAGGAACAAGAAGTGATGCCTGTCACCATTTCTGTTATTTAACATTTCACTAATGTTACTAGCCAATAGAATTGCAAAGAATAAAGAGTCAGAGGTATAAAATATCGGAAAGGAGAAAGTGAATTTTTTTTTTTTTTTTGCAGATGATATGGCTGTATATTTGGAACATCCAAGCCAATTAACTGCAAAAGGTAAGATAATTCAGTAAGGGAGCAAGGTGAAAAAAATAAACACAGTAGTAATCAATAACTCATGTAGTTAAATATAACAGATAGAAGGTATAATAGAAGAAATGACTTTATATATCGTATCACCAAGGAATAAAATTAACAAGAAATGTACAAGAAATTATGAAGAAAAGTTTAAAATGCTACTGAATAATACAAAAGAAGGTATGAATAAATGGAAATGGTCTTAGAAAGGATGACTCAATATTACAAGGAGGTTGATACTCCCTGAGTTAATCAAATATTTAATAATATCCCAATAAGAATACCAGTTGATATCTTAAATAAGCAAGTGGATTCTAAAGTCTGTATTTAAAAAAAAAGAATACGCAAAAAACTCTGAAAATGAAGTAGGAACTAGTATCACTAGATTTTTATAAAATTATAAAGTCTCAATAATTAAAAATAGTGCTCTGGCATATGAACAGATAAAACAATTAGTTGAGATATAGACCCAAATTCATTAGGTGATTTAGGATGTTACAAAGGTGATATTTAAATAAGTGAAAAAGGGAAACGGTGCTGGGGAAAATGGGTAGCCATATGGAAAACACATCCACATCTTGAACCAGGATCATTTCTAGATGGATTAAAATGTTAAAAGTAAAAAATTAAACATAAAAATACCTGGTGAAATGTCATGGGGGAAGTTTTTATATAACTTACAATTTTCTAAATTTAACACAAAATCCAGAAGTCATAAGAGAAAAGACTGATAATTTCAAATATACAAAACACAAATTTCCACATAGCAAGCCAAAATACAAAGGAAAAAATGGTAAAAAAAAAAAATTTCACACATATCCCAAATGGCTAAGATTGCTCAATTAAAAGGACCTCCTGGACTTCCCTGGTGGCACAGTGGTTAAGAATCTGCCCTGGTCTGTGAAGATCCCACATGCCATGGAGCAACTAAGCCCGTGCGCCACAGCTACTGAGCCTGCGCTCTAGAGCCTGCGAGCCACAACTACTGAGCACATGCGCCACAACTACTGAAGCAGAATACACATTCAAGTGCAGAGAAACATTCTCCAGGATAGATCACATGCTAGGCCACAAAACAAGTCTCGGTAAACTTAAGATTGAAATCATGGCAAACATCTTTTACAGCAACAATATGAGACTAGAAATCAACTTTTAAAAACTGCATAAAACACAAACATGTGGAGGCTAACAATATGCTACTAAACAACCAATGTGTCACTGAAAAAATCAAGGAGGAAGCCAAAAAATACCTGGAGATAAATGAAACTGGAAATACAATGTTCCAAAATCAATGGCATACAGTAAAAATGGTTCTAAGAGGGAAGTTTATAGTGATACAAGCCTACCTCAGGAAACAAGAAAAATCTCAAGTAAAAAATCTCACCTACACATAAAGAAACTAGAAAAAGAAGAACAAACAAAAGCCCAAGTTAGTAGAAGAAGAGAAATAATAAATATCAGAGCAGAAATAAACTAGAGACAATAAAAAACAATGGAAAAGGTCAATGAAGGTAAGAACTGGTTCTTTGAAATATAAACAAAACTGAAACATGTTTAGACAGACTTATCAAGAAAAAAGAGAGAGGCCCCAAAATAAATGAAGTCAGAAATGAGAGAGAAGTTTCAACTGACACATAGAAATACAAAGGATCATAAGTGATTATTACAAACAATTATATGCCAATAAAATAGACAACCTAAAAAATGTGGATAAATTCCTAGAAACATACAGTCTCCCAAGTTTGAATCAGGGAAAAATAGAAAATATGAATAGGCTGATTACCAGTAATGAAACTGAATAATCAGCCAAAAAAAACCACAAAAGCTCCCTACAAACAAAAGTCCAGGAACACAGAGCTTCAGACATAAAGTCTACCAATCGTTTAAAGAAGAGTTAACACCTATCCTTCTCAAACTATTCCAAAAAATTGAAGGGGAAAGAATGCTTCTGAACTCAATCTATAATGCCAGCATCACCCTGATACCAAAACAAGGACAAAGACACCACAGAAAAAGAATATTACAGGCCAATATCACTGACAAACTTAGATGCAAAAATTCCTCAACAAAATATTAACAAACTGAATATGCTTGGGATTTATCCCAGGGATGCAAGGATGGTTCAATATCAGCAAATCAATCAATGTGATACACCACATCAACAAATTAAAGAATAAAAATAATATGATCATCTCAATAGATTCAGAAAATGCTTTTGACAAAATTTAACATCCATTTTTAATAAACATTCTCAACAAAGTGGGTATAGAGGGAACAATACTTCAACATAATAAAAGCCATTTATTACAAACCTACAGTCAACATCCTACTCAATGGTGAAAAGCTGAAAGTATTTCCTCTAAGATCAAGAACAAGACAAAGATGCCCACTCTTGTCACTTCTATTCAGCATAGTATTGGAAGTCCTAGCCACAGCAATCAGACAAGATAAAGAAATAAAAGGAATCCAAATTGGAAAGGAAGAAGCAAAACTATCATTGTCTGCAGATGAAATGATACTATAAATAGAAAATCCTAAAGACACCACCAAAAAACTATTATAAATAATAAATGAATTCAGTAAAGTTGCAGGATACAAAATTAATATGCAGAAATCTGTTGCATTTCTATGCACTGATAAACTATTAGAAAGAGAATTTAAGAAAACAATCTTATTTACAATTGCATCAAAAAGAATAAGATATTAAGGAACCAATCTAAACAAGGAGGTAAAAGAGCTGTACTCACAAAACTATGAAACACTGAAGAAAGAAATTGGAGATGACACAAACAAATGAAAAGATATACTATTCTCATGGATTGGAAGAATTAATATTGTTAAAATGACCATGCTGCCCAAGGCAATCTACAGATTTAATGCAAGCCCTATCAAAGTACTAATGGCATTTTCCACAGAACTAGAACAAATAATTCTAAAATTTGTGTGAAAACAGAAAAGACACCAAATAACCAAAACAACCTTGAGAAAAAAGAACAAAGCTGGAGGTTTCATTTTTCCTGATTTCAAACTATACTACAAAGTTACAGTAATCAAAACAGTATGGTACTGGCACCAAAACAGACACATATATCAAAGGAACAGAATAGAGAGTCCAGAGATAAACCCACACTTTATGGTCAATTAATCTATGACAAAGCAGGCAAGAATATACAATGAGGAAAAGACAGCCTCTTCAATAAATGGTGTTTGGAAAACTGGAGAGCCAAAGAATCAAAGTGAACTCTTTTTCCATACCATGTACAAAAATAAACTCAAAATGGATAAAGACTTATGTTTAAGACCTGAAACCACAAAATTCCTAGAAGAAAACAGAGGCAGTATGCTCTTTGACATTGATCTTACCAATATTTTTTTGGATCTGTCTCCATAAGCAAGGGAAACAAAAGCAAAAATGAACAATAAACAATAAACAAATGGGACTACATCAAACTAAAATGCTTTTGCACTGCAAAGGAAACTATCAACAAAACAAAAAGACACCCTACTGAATGGGAGAAGATATTTGCAAATGATATATATGATAAAGGGTTAATATCCAAACTATACAAAGAACACATGCAACACAACATCAGAAAAACAAACAACCTGACCAAAAAATGGGCAGAATACCTGAATAGACATTTTTCCAAAGAAGACATACATATGACATACATATGAAAAGATGTTCAACATCACAAATAATTAGGGAAATGCAAATCAAAACCACAAGGAGATATCACCTCACACCTGCAGAATGGCTATCATCAAAAAGAACACAAATAACAAATGTTGGCAAGGATGTGGAGACAAGGGAGCCCTCACGCACTGTTGGTGGGAACGTGAATTGGTGCAGCCACTATGGAAACAGTATGGAGCCTCCTCATGAAAATAGAACTACTACAGGAACTAGCAATTCTACTTCCGGGTACTTAAACAAAGAAAACAAAAATACTAATTTTAAAAGATATATACACCCCATGTTCACTGCAGCATTATTTACAATAGCCAAGATATGGAAGCAACCTATGTGTCCATTGATAGATAAATGTATAAAGAAGATGTGACACATATCACATATGTACATATATGAATATTACTTAGCCATAAAAGATAATGAAATATTGCCATTTGTGACAATATGGATGAACCTAGAGGGTATTATTCTAAGTGACATAAGTCAGACATAGAAAGACAGATACCATGTAATTTCACTTGCATGTAGAAACTACAAAACAAACCAAATAAACAAACATAACAAAACAGAAACAGACTCATAGATATAGAGAACAAACTAGTGTTTGCCAGTGGGGTGGTTGAGGGGATGGGGGAATGAGTGAAATAGGTTAGAGAGATTAAAAGGTACAAATTTACAGTAATAAATTAAATAAGTCATGGGTATATAATGTACGGCATAGGGAATATAGTCAATAATATTGTAATAACTTTGTAGGGTGACATATAACTAGACTTGTCATGGTGATCATTGTATAACGTATAAAATATCAAATCACTATGTTGAACACCTAAATCTAATATAATATTGTAAGTCAATTATATTTCAATTTTTTACAGGTAAGAAAAGAAATTCAAGGAAGAGAAAAAAGAAAGAGAATAGGGGTTTATTTTACTCTATTTCTCAATAGGAACATATGTTACATTTGCTTATATTTGGAGAAGAGTTTAAAAGCATAAAAGTTGATACATAGTAAGTAATCATATAAAAAGAGAAAAAAAGAAACTAATCACATCTGACAGCATAATCCCAGAAGAAAATTCTTCTTTTTTTACTGGAAGGGTTATGGAAAAAAATCACCTGGTGTTGACTCCCAAATTACCCTATAGATTCAAATCTCTTTTTTCAGTCCTTGAATGATCCAAATTTCTCAGATTTGAAGACTTTTTGACCTTCCCGTAATATTTATATTGCCAACCCACACAATTTCTTATATATGTCTCACTCTCAATTAAATCTGTAATGGGTTTTGACCAATCTGAGCCCTCCTATTTCAATAATTTTTTAGTGACACGTTTATGGAACCTAGTGCAAACGGTATCTACACAATCACCTCATTTTAAAGTTTATCTTCCCACAAGGCTACTTCAACTTCTCACCATATAAACTGAAATTACACAGTATTTATTGGACTGTTTATCTATATACCCTGGGCCATTATTTCATATAAAAGGTTTTTGGTAAAACAAGAAGCATGTTCTCTTGAACTTTGCCCTTTAATTAGTGTAAGCTCATTAGGGCCTGATGGTCTGACTTCATAGCAGGTAATAGAATGGATCTAGGCAACAGTGCTAAAATTAAACATTCCTTCCAAATGTTTCAGGCAACCCTAAGCCATGAAATGCCTGCCAACCCGTCCCCCACCCCAGAAGATCAACAAAGCAACCGCTGGGCACATAAAGTAGAACCGCCCACTGCAAAGTCCAGTTAATGAAAATCCACAATGGGTAATAGGTCTGCAATATAAGCACATTCTTACAGAAGAATGGATTCCCTTTATCTGTGCTTCTGATTCCAGAGGATGGTCCAGTGAGCAATTAGACCAGCAAAAAACTAATACGCATCAGCACTAAACTGATTAGATAGCTTCACATATATAAGATTAGATTATTATGGAGTTCTTGCCTTTAGAAATCACTAGAGTACTGATCTTAAACACAAGCATTCTAGGGTCATATTGAGTTACAGGGCTTTTTTTTCTTTTTTCTTTTTTTAAGAAATTCAATTCAAATCAGCAAACTTTCAGATCGCCTTTTGTAGAAAAAAGTAATTTGTCTTTTACTGACCAGCACACTTATCCATGTCCTTTGGCTTGCTTCATTAAATTCAATGCACATGTTTTGTACATTTTTTAAGAGGAGAGACACACTCAAGTGTTACAGGCTGTATCTACTTTGCAATTCTGTATGAGGTTAGAATCCCTCTTTCAACAGCAAGTTATTTATCTTCCTAACAGTCTATCAAAATAAATATCTCCTAAGGTAGAGTATTATTAAATATTTTTCACAGCTGAAATTCTCCAACCCCCTCAGGCAGAATTAATAGTTCTTTGCTCAGATATATATCATGATGCTTCTCACCTTTTTAATGGGTGCTGTTGTTGATGGATCTTTTATTACTGCCAGATTGGGAACCCCCTGAAGGCAGAGAACATGTCTTATTCATCTCTGCATAAGTCCCAATGACTTTCACGGTGCCTCCCACATTATAGGTCAATAAATAATGACAACTTGTAGCTGGAGGTTTGTAGTTAGTTCTCTCTCTCTTCTGCCTAATCCCCATGGCACTATTGGGATGGGGGTGGCCAGGCAGAGAGGGGCAGAGGGTTGAAGCACTTTAGACTATTTCTCCTGAGTTCCTATCAATCCCAAAGCCCTAGTTCTCCTTTCCCTTTCAATTCTATTGCTATTTTGACTCCTAGATTCACAATATAACTCTCTTGAATGTGGCAGTGCTGTGCAGAATGGAAATTTAGACCCATGACAGTTCAATGCCGGAACAGGCAGCCTGGAGCACTAAAATTACCCAGTGGCACCTGAGGTCCCTGTTGGTGACACACTCTCACGCTGCCCTTGCACAGCCCTCTTTTCTTTCTTTCTTGCACAACTTCTCCTCTGTCCCTTCCTCTGGTTCTACTCTGTGACTGTCTTTTCTTCCCACACCCCACTATTTCTATTCCCCTGCCTGTGGTCAGAGTAGCCCATGGGCTAAAAGTGTTGCTGAGTAGGGCTGGAAAATAGCCAGCAGAGTGCTGCCACTCTTCTTTCACTTGGCCAGAACAAAAATCATTAATCGATTTTTAAGACTCTTGTCTGCAACCCCCAAATCCTAAAACAGGGCTAGAGACGGCCACCACCAGTTAATACGAGCATGCGTGGGAGACGAAATTCACTTGCAATCTCTAGGGAATTTTTATTCTCTTGGCAATAGAAAGTATTCATTTATTTAAGCCTTAGTACTGAACTGTCAAAATAAAAGCTTTCTTTTTTTTTCCCTTAATCTGCCCCAACCCCACTTCCATCCTGATTGACTGGTAGCGACTCTCCTGAAGCGCTGTGTTTAAAGTGATCAAGAGATCACATCCTGGCCCAATAATAAAAGGTGCTGTAATGCATTAGCAACGTCTTGCTAAGAAATCAAGAATAGAAAGTGGCAACATACAAGCTAGATATTTGCTGCATTTGCCCTGTGCTCTCGTCTGGTAAATTACTATTCCAATATCCTCAATGTAATCATCAGGGCTTGCAAAGTTTATTTCATTCATTCCACCAATGAACTGAACTTGAGTTTGAGTTAGCTCATTACAATTGAGTATGAGCCGGCACTATTAGACATTAGATGTATAAAGATAACTAAACACAGTCCTTAATGTCAGGCAACAAATACTCTAGCTTCTAACAACCACAGTATTCCATTTGTGCTTCAGTAAAACCAACCAGTAGGCAACGTTATCTATGGTCTCCCAGTTTAAGGGAATGGCTTGCATGGAACCATACTTTTATTTAAACCATGAAATCTTAACCTTGGATTCCCAAAAGCCTAAGCCAGTCACAGATATTTCAGAAGGTCTCCCAAGATTTTCTTGTTACATTTGAAAGGGCCTAGGTGATGTAAGTTCAAATAGTTAAATATTGTGTTCCCCTCCAAAGAGTTTGGGAATCTGTGGATTACATTTACATAGTACGCGATATTGGTGACAATCGCTGAAATCAGGACAAGCCCACAGAAAATAACAGACTAAAGCAATACAGTTCTGCACAGATATGAATACAGTTGACCTTTGAACAACTCGAGGTAGGGGGGGATAGGGGTGCCAATGCTCCACAAAGTCAAAAATCTGCCTATAACTTATAGTCAGCCCTTCTATCCCTGGTTCCTCTATCCTCAGTTTGGCATCTGCAGATTCAACCAGGCACAGATGGTGTAGTACCATAGTATTGACTATTGAAAAAAATCTGCCTATAAGTGGACCCACGCAGCCTAAACCCATGTTGTTCAAGGGTCAACTGTACATGCCATGCAAGCAGTGACTAACTTGCCAGAATAATCAGTTTAGGGTGAGGTGTGACTAATGTAGGAACTGTGACATTGACACATCCATGATGGGAGTGACAACCAGCCATCTGTGCTCAAAAGAGCTGTTTCCCTGCAAGAGGAGCATCTGGTCAACCTGAGAACTGGGGCAGCAGCAGGGCGAAGAGTGAAGATCAGAATGGAATATATACACGCTTAGTTCTCTGAGTTGAATCACCCTCTGCGATCAAGGTCTCCTCCTCTCTCTATCAAATATCATGGTGGTTTCAAACCCAGAATCCTCCCAAGCATTCGGCTTCTGTTTTTTAACTAGGTACAGCCCAATGTGAAATTGGGGGATGGTGTGTCTTCCCCCAAACCAGCCAAAATAAATCCAGGAATTGGTTGATTTTCAGCTGTTGCTCTCTACTGCAAGATGAGATGGGTATTGCCCCTCTTTTACCTCCCTACCCCCCCCTTCATTAAAACCAAATGGATCCACAAGATACGGTATTTCTCAAGGTGCAGCCCATCGACCACCTGCCTCAAAATCGACCAAGGAAACATTAAAATGAAGATTCAGGGGCCCCACCCAGGAAATATTAAGGGCCCGTGAATCTGCATTTTAACAATTTACCAGACAATTCATAAAGGAATTGAAGTGTAAGGATCCTTTCCATTCTCGGGTAATGGATTCATGGGAAAGGGCTTTTCCCATCTAGTTCTTAAAGGCATCTAAAATATATCAGAAAAACTGGTCACATCTGTGCAGTGGTACCAGGGTGACGCAAAGTTCAGATCACTGGAAATTTTCCGAAGGTTGACATGAGGCCTCACCATCAGCCTGTTGGGCCCAGAATAATCCTGTTCCCTGAGTACACCAGGCGTACGGAGGCCGGATGGCTGGATGTCTGTCGCGTGGTGATTCGAGGCCTATTTACAGACAGGGCATAGATCTTCGACCCTCAGAGGGCCTCTGGCAGCCAGGTCTCGGCCTTCACGGGAGAGGCAGAAGCTGACGTAGCTCCTTCCCAGTGCCGGGCCGCCTGCCTTGCTATTTACTGACGGATATTCCTGGCTCCGGGAGGGTAGCTCCCAAAGTGAGTCACGGAGGGATTTTTGCCTGCATTTCTGGCCAGAGCTGCTCAAAGCCAAGCACCTATCCTTCCTCCTGCCCCCATCAATCAATAGCAGACACAACATAACATGAACCAGGAAAGCTTCAAGTTCAAACACGGCCACTGAGGGAAAGCCCACTGTCCACTGATTCCCTGCTTCCTTTTTAAGAAAGAAGACATCAGAGATAAATAGAGAAAATCATTCCCTTGCTATTTTCAAATATCTAACCTTTAACTTTGTTTAACTTCAATAATTGCCTGAGTTGAGACTACTTTTAAAACCAGGTTCAAGTTAGATACTAAGTTCTCTATTTGATTTTATTCACTCTAGATTTCCTTTTCCATCACCTCAAAAAAGCAATCATTTTGATTCATGCACCCTTATTTCACAGCACACATTTTAACACCCAAACAAAAAAGCCCCCATGCTAATGCTTCTATAGAATGAAAAGAGTTGAATTTGTGCATTTCCAAAGCATTTGTAAATCTCTTGGTACTCCTACCATGCTTCTAGCAAATACACTTTACCAGGCATATTCAGAACATGATTTTGTACAGAATTCTTACCTTGTCCAGAACTGCACCTACAGGAAAGATCTACAGTCAATGAAAGAATTAAAAAGTTAGAGAAGAAAATGTCTAGAATTTAGTGGACAGCTTTCATTTTTGCAATGAAAGAAAATGGATCCTGTAGGGTGAACTCAAAGTTTCCTTCCAGCACTGAAATTGTGATTTGCCTTGTATGGTGGAAGCTGTTGGCACCCTTCACCACCAGGGTCGCCACACAGGCCCACAGCATCCTACAGCGAGCACCTGTGTCTCTACCTGCCTGACTGTTTTCTCTGGCCACAGGAGCCAACTGAGTTTATGCATAGGTAGGAGGCAGGTGCTAGGGAGTTAACGCCTCCAGACAAACTCTCAGCCAATGACACAGGTAGCTAGGTTAACCAGCTCCTCGCCCTCAGATGACACAGCCCTGAGGTGTGCTTCACACCATCTCCCAGAAACAGGTAACCTGCTGACATACCTTGTGTTGGCTTCCCTGACCCACTTCCCCACTCCCTGACATACTTACCCTCCCTTATACTCAAATTCTTGTCTCAGGATGTAATTTCTGGCAGAGTCCACCCTAACACCCAAGGTCCCACAGTTATGGCAGAAAGGGAAAATCAAGCCAGTTTGGTTTTGTATTTTTTAAAGAGAAATGTATTGGGGAACACAGACGAAGAAGTCAATAGCTCTGTCTCAAACAGTGTGAGAGGTGTTCATCCGGTTCTTAACAAGTGCCAAGTTTTCAGAATCTTTATCTCAATTAATACTAGGGTGTTATTCAAATGCTGGAGAGGGTGTGGAGAAAAGGGAACCCTCCTACACTGTTGGTGGGAATGTAAATTGGTGCAGCCACTATGGAGAACAGTATGGAGGTTCCTCAGAAAACTAAAAATAGAGCTACCATGTGACCCAGCAATCCCACTCCTGGGCATATATCTGGACAAAACTATAATTCAAAAAGATACATGCACCCCTATGTTCATAGCAGCACTAATTCACAGTAGCCAAGACATGGAAACAACTGAACTGTCCATCAACAGATGAATGGATAAAGAAGATGTGGTTCATACATACAATGGAATACTACTCAGCCTTAAAAAAAGAACAAAATAATGCCATTTGCAGCAACATGGATGGACCTAGACATTATCATACTAAGTGAATTAAGTCAGAAAGAGAAAGAAAGACCATATGATATCACTTATATGTGGAATCTAAAATATGACACAAATGAACCTATCTACAAAACAGAAACAGACTCATAGACATAGAGAACAGACTTGTGGTTGCCAAGGGGGAGGATGGTGGGGGGGTGAGGGATGGACTGGGAGTTTGGGGTTGGTAGATGCAAACTATTACGTATAGAATGGATAAACAACAAGGTCCTACTGTACAGCACAGAGAACTATGCTCAAAATCCTGAGATAAACCATAATGGAAAAGAATATAAAAAAGAATGTATATATATATATATGTATAACTAAATCACTTTGCTGTACAGCAGAAATTAACACAACATTATAAATCAACTGTACTTCAATTAAAAAAAATACTAGGGTGTTATTAAGAATTGAAGAACACATATCAATCAGGCTCACAACTAATTTAGTGACCAATTTTGAGGTAAAACTAAAAAAGCAACCAAATTTCCTCAAAGCCAAAAGTAGCATTTGGGATACTTGCTGTAAGAGGGCAAAGTGTTAACAATTCTGTAGGCGTCTTCAGAACTAATATTTAGTCTGAGTAAGCCCAGTGTCTCTATTTGGTTCACTATGTTTCAGTTTTGCTTTAACCAAGACACTTTTGCAATATTTCATTTAATTTGTGTTGGAGTAACCCTACAAATACTTGCTGGAAAACTTGAGTTTTTATCCTTTGTTTTTATTAACCTGGCATTTGGTAACACTTTTGTCTCTGTAACAATACACAATTTTTATCAAATTAAGTTTTGTGGGCAATTTGCAGGTTTTCAGGACAAAGGCTTATCCCTCTTCCATTGTTATATTGATGGATACATAAAGACACGAAAAGAGGATTTCCAATTTGAGCCTCCACTCCACTGAGTCTGAGATCACCCAAAAGATTAATTTAGGATGAAGAATGTAGTAATATGGTGTACTGGTACAACTTTCTTCTCAAGGAAAGATATTAAATATCTTAAAAATAGTCATTGCTGCAGCAACACTGACAGAAGAAAAACATATATATCCATGTTTTCCAGAACAAACCAAGACACTGAGGTTGCAAGTGAGCAAGTGAATTGCTGAGACCACTCTGAGTCAAAAGTGTAAATGAAAACAGGTTGCAGGACCCTAATTCCAGATCATGCTGTCTAGATAAAAAATTTGATTATTTAACTTCACTGCCAGACAGAGGTGGATTTACCCCCAATTCAGTGAAGCTTAAACTTCAGGACCCTAGATGTGCATGCATCACTTCCAGAGCCCTGAGTGACCCCCTCATATGATCTCACATGGTGATATAATTTTGTAAAATCTGCAAAAGTACCATTATTCTAACTGTAATTCATTAAGATCAATCTCCTAAAGAGGACCTCCCCAAATTTTTTAAGCTTCAGATTCTACAAATTTGGAATCCTTTCTTCTGCTGGGTCTACATGAACATTACATGTATTTTTCAGCTGAACACTTACCCTACAAATCACAAACCCACCAAGAAGTTTTCTTCTCCCAAAGAGACTTTTTATTACAGCATTAGCTCAGGCCTCACAGCACCTCCCACAAATAATGACTTCACTAATCCACAGACCTAGAGAAAATATTTTACAATTACTCTGAACCTTTGTGAGAAACTTAGGAAGCTTTAGTGCATCAGTGAGCAGTTAACATCTGTGGGTTCCTACTGAGATCTGAGGTTTAAATCAATTAGTGTTAACCTGGACTCTCTGCAATGGGCTTTCATAGAGAACAAGCATATGCTAATGTTTTAAATTAAAAATGTACTCTCCTGTAGAGAATGTCCACCAGCATTCTCCTTCTTTGGCCCATGTAATTCTTATTGCATTTTGCACTCCAAGAGTGGTTATGGGACTCATGGAAACAATGAATCCCAAAAGAAAATATTTCTTTGTAAGAAACCATAACTCTTTGAATCCCATTATTTTGTGGACTTTTAATCATGTAGCTCTTTTTATCTTTGTTTTTTCATAAGCCCCTGCAGCTCTTTCTTCATTCTCCACTCCCAAATCCCAGCCAAGATACTAGATAAAAAGAGATGAGTCCTAATTTAATAGCAGGACACCCTGGTGTTACCATGCTTCCAGGCTAAGGGGTAGACCTGGAGAGGAGCTGGCAACTCAGCCTTCTTTCCAACTCTTAGTATTGTAACTAGTATTGTCAAGTTGCCTGCACAGGTTTCATTATCAATAATAATAGCTAACACTTATTGAGCTCAGATTATAAACCAGGCACTACCCTAAGCATTTGGCATGTATTATCTCATTTGAGCAGCCCAGTAACTCTAGAGGGTAAGTAGTCTTTAATGTCTCCATTGTACAGATAAGGAAACTGGAGGTCAGCACAGTTAAGTAACTTGCCCATAATTAGTTTTTACAGATATCTACTAGCTTGAGTTGGCATCTGTTATTTGCAACTAAAGAGTTCTAACCAAAACAACTAAATCTTTCTCACACCAAACCCAAGTTCTTAACTATGAAAATTTTCATTTTTCTTTCTGTTAATGGCGACACAATACAAAAACATGTAAATTGTGACACCAATAACATAAAGGTTGTGTGTGTGTGTGTGTGTGTGTGTGTGTGTGTGTGTCTGTAGGGGGGAGTAAAAGTGTAGAGCTTTTGTATGTGATTGAGGTTATGTTTTTATCCGCTTAAAACAGACTGTTAAAATTATAAGATGTTTAATGGACTCCTCATGGCAACCACACAAGAAAATCCCTACAGAAGATACATAAAAGATAAATAAAAAGTAATAAAAGAATATCAGTACAAAACATCAATGAAACACAAAAGAAGATAGCAAGAGAAGAAAAGAGGAACAAAAGAACTACCAGACAGACAGAAAATGGCAATAGAAGTCCTTCCCTATCAATATTTACAATACTTTAAAAACTAAATGGATTAAACTCCCTAATCAAAAGACATAGAGTGGCTGAATGATAAAATACAACAGTCAACTATCGCCTTCTACAATAGACTCGCTTTAGAATTAAGGACACACACAGGCTAAAAATAAAGGAATGGAAAAAGACATTCCATGCAAATGCTAAACAAAAGAGAGCAGGAGTGGTTATACTTATATCAGACAAAATAGATTTTAAGTTAAAAACAGTCACAAGAGACAAAGAAGGACATAATATAATGACAAAAATATTAATTTATCAGGAAGATATAGCAATCATACATACACCCAACATCAGAGCACCTAAATATATAAAGCAAACAGTGACAGAACTGAAGGGGAAATAGATAGTGATTGTAGGAAACTCCAATACCCCACTATCAACAATGGATAGAACATTCAGACAGAAAATCAATAGGAAATGGCAGTCTTGAACAACACTATCGATCAAATGAAGCTAACAGACACAGAACGTTCCACCCAACAGCAGCAGAATACATAGTTTTCTCAAGCACACACAGAACATTATTCAGGATAGATCACATGTCAGGACACCAACAAATTTAAGAACACTGAAATCATACCAACTATCGTTTCTGACCACAGTGGTATTAAATTAGAAATCAATAACAGGAGGATCACTGGAAAATTCACAAATGTGTGGAAATTAAACAACACACTCCTGACAAAACAATGGATCAAAGAAGTCAAAATAGAAGTCAGAAAGTGTCTTGAGACAAATGAAAACAAACATACAACATTCCAAGATATATGGGATGCAGCAAAAGCAGTCCTAAGAGGGAGGTTTGTAGCAATAAACATCTACATTAAAAAAGAATTCAAATAAATAACTTAATTTTACACCTTAAGAAACTAGAAAAAGAAGAATAAGCTAAGCCCAAAGTTAGCAGAAGGAAGGAAATAAGAAAGATTAGAGGAGAAATAAACACAATACAGACTAGAAAAACAATAGAAAAAAATCAATAAAACTAAGAGCTAGTTTAAAAAAAACAAAGTTGACAACTCCTTAACTAGACTAAGAAGAAAAGAAGACACAAATAAATAAAATCAGAAGTGAATAAGGAGATAATAACTGATGCCAGAGATATACAAAGGATCCTAAAAAAACTAGTATGAACAAACTGGATAACCTAGAAAAAAATGGATAAATTCCAAGAAACCTACAACCTACCAAGACTGAATTAAGAAGAAATAGAAAATCTGAATAGACTAATTACTAGCAAGGAGATTGAATCAATAAACAAACCCTCCCAAAAAAGAAAAGCCCAAGACCAAATGATTTCATGGGTGAATTCTACCAAAAATTTAAAGAAGAATTCACACCAATCCTTCTCAAACTCTTCCAGAAAACCAAAGAGGAGAGAACACTTCCAAATTCATTTTATGAGGCCAGCATTATCCAGACACCAAAGCCAGACAAGGACACCAGAAGAAAAGAAAATTACAGGCTAACATCCCTAATGAACATACATGCAAAATTCTCAACAAAATACTAGTAAACCAAGTTCAGCAGCATATTAAAAGGATTTTACACCATGACCAAGTGGGACTTTTGCCTGGGATGCAAGGATGGTTCAACAACTGCAAATCAATCAATCTGATACACCACATTAACAGAATGAAGGATAAAAATCCTATGATCATCTCAATATATGCAGAAAGAGCTTCCGACAAAATTCAATATACATTCATGATCAAAACTCTCAACAAGTTAGGTATAGAAAGAATATACCTCAACATAATAAAGGCCATATATGACCTAGCCCACAGCTAACGTCATAATCAACAGTAAAAACCTGAAAGCTGTTTATCTAAGATCAGGAACAAGACAAGGATGCCCACACTTGCCACTTCCATTCAACATAGTCTTAGCCAGAGCATTTAGACAAGAAAAAGAAATAAAAGGTATTTAAAATGGAAAGGAAGAAGTAAAATTATCTCTGTTCACAGATGATATGATTTTATACGTAGAAAACAGTAAAGTTTCCACATCCAAAATGTTGTTAGAACTAATAAATGAATTCAGTAAAGTTACAAGACACAAAATCAACATACAAAAATCAGCTGTTTTTCTATACACTAACAACAGACTATCTGAAAAGGAAATTAAGAAAAAAACCCCATTTACAATCACATAAAAAAGAATAAAATACTTAGAAATGAACTTAACCAAGGATGTGAAAGACTTGTACACTGAAAACTGCAAAACACTGATGAAAGAAATTGAAGAAGACATGAATCAATAGTAAGACATCTGCCTTCATAGGTTGGAAGAACTGATATTGTTAAAATGCCCATTCTACCCAAAGCAATCTACAGATTCAATGCTATCCCCATTAAAATGTCAAAGTCACTTTTACAGAAATTTTTAAAAATTCTAAAACTCATTTGGAACCACAAAAGTCTCAGAGTAGCTAAAGGGATCTTGAGAAAGAAGAACAAAGCTGGAAGCATCACATAGGCATCACACTTCCCACTTTTAAAATATATGACAAAGCTACAGTACTTAAGACAGTATAGCATAAAAACAGACCATATAGACCAATGGAGCAGAATAGAGAGCCTAGAAATAAACTCATGCATAAACAGTCAACTGAATTTGATAAGAGTGCCAAAAACACACAAGGGGGGAAAAGACTAGTCTCTTCAACAAATGGTGTTGGGAAAACTGGATATCTACATGCAAAAGAATGAAATTGGATCCTTATCTTACACCATACACAAAGTCAACTCAAAATGGATAAGACTTAAATATAAGACCTGAAACTGTAAGACTCCTAGAGATAAACATCTTGACATTGGTCTTGGCAATGATTTCTTGGGTTTGACACCAAAAATACAGACAACAAAAACAGACAAGTGAAACTAAATCAAACTAAAAAGCTTCTGCATAGAAAAAAGAAACAACAGAGTGAAAAGTCAACCTAAAGAATGGGGGAAAATATTTGCAAACCACATATCTGATAAGAGGTTAATATCCAAAATTTACAAGAAACTCCTGCAAGTCAACAGCAAACAAACAAACAAAAACTCAATTAAAAAATGGGTAAAGGATCTGAATAGACATTTCTTCAAAGAAGATATACAAATGGCCAAAAGGTAAATGAAAAGGTGTTCAACATCTCTTATCATCAGAAAATTTAAGTGAAAATCACAATGAAGTATCACCTCACACCAGTTAGGATGGATATCACAAAAGAGATAAGTGATAACAACATCCTGTAGGTAAGAATGTGGAGAAATTGGAACCCTTGTGCACTATTGGTGGGAATGTAAAATAGTGCAGCTGCTATGGAAAATAGTATGGAGGTTCCTAAAAAAATTAAAAAGAGAACTACCATACGATCCAGCAATCCCACTTCTGGGTATATATCCAAGAGAATTGAAATCAGGATCTCAACTTTTAACCAATCCCCTGCTGTCTGGAAACCCCCATTGTAATAACTCATCATTGTAAAGGTTAAACAACTTCCTCATTTTCACTTTATAAGCCATCCTGTAATGTCATGCCCCTGAACTTCATATCAATGTTTGAATTTGAAAGCTCCCAGTTTGTGAACTGTTCTTATATGCATAACGAACTCCTACTAAATACTTTTTATTGATATGGTGGTTTTAATTTTGCTATTTCTGGATTTTTTGACAACATTATGTTAAGTGAAATAAGCCAATTGCAGAAAGACAAATACTGCACGATTCCACTTATATGAGGTATCGAAAATAGTCAAAATAATAGAAGCAGAGGACAGGTTGGTTGCCAGGGGCTGGGGTAGGGGGAACTGGGGAGCTGTTGTTCAACAGCATGAAGTTTCAGTTACGCAACATAAACTCCTGTGATACAGTGCCCATAGTCAGCGATCCTGTGTTGTACAGTTCAAATTTGTTAAGAGGGTTGATCTCATGTTCCTACACACAGACACACACACACACACATACACACACACACACAACACACAAGAAGACTTTTGGAGGTGATGGATATGTCTATTTCCTTGATTGTGGTGATGGTTCCATGGGTGTATCCCTATGTCCAAACTCATCAAATTAGGTACATTCAGCGTTTTTAAATATCAATTACACCTCAATAAAGGTGTTTTTTAAAAAAGGTTGCCAATGAAAGAAGTATGTTTTCCCACTGACTTCCATAATAAATCCAAAGGTGCATCTATGAATATGGATTGAAGAAGGCCTATTCTTGAATGGAGTGTCCTACCCTCAGAGGTTCTGATCTAATTGCTCTGCAATGTAGCCCAAACATCAGGGCTTTTTGAAACTCCCCAGATGCTTTCAAAGTGCAATCATAGTTGAGATCATCTGATGTACATCAGGACTTCTCCAACATGAATAAATGTACACCTCACCTGGGAATCTTGTTAAAATGCAGATTTTGATTCAGGATGTCTAAGATGGGGCCCAAGAGCCTACATTTATAAAAAGCTTTAGGAGATCTGAAGGTTGCTGGTCTGTGACTCACTCTTGGAGCAGCAAGACTCTCATAGGTACCAATATGTAACCAAAAGGGTAACTTGGATACAAGAAAAGTGGCTCCTGTAGAAAATATAAACAGTGCTTCTTGGCTAGTGTGGGGTGACTTTGTAAGGAAATCCATGAGTGGGACTCCATCTTTTTCATTCTGTTTCCCTAAATTTATCAAGCACCCACAACATCATTGATCTGTTGTAGTGCTCTAAGTCAACCACTCTTGGGATGGGGAGAGAACATCTTCCTTTTATGAGTAGAGACACTCTGGAATGGGAAAGATGCATTCATCTTTTTTTGTATTGCACCCGCCTGTGACAAGCTGTAAACAACAGGGGAAGTCATGTGGCATTTTACCTGCAGCCATTTGTCAGGTGTCATAATTCAATGGAAAAAAAAAAAAACGCCTTTGGGAAAGTATAATGAATGTATTCCTCACTATCGAATTTCTATTTATGCTACTATCTTTTTAGAGTCTCAAGTATTATCTGTATTGTAACATTATTTTAATATTAATATCATTAAGCTTTTTGGAGAATACTTATTTGATACACAAACAGAAGGTATTTTTGGTAAAATAAAACAAGTATAACATTTCAGGATTTTCATTCTCCATAAAGTTTGTTCCTAGAAATAACCAGAAAAGACATACTTCTCACATTTATGACACTATTAAAGATTTTATGGCTATTTTTTTAAAGATTTTTTTTAATGTGGACCTTTTTTTTAAAGTCTTTATTGAATTTGTTACAATATTGCTTCTGTTTTTATGTTTTGGTTTTTTGGCCACAAGGCATGTGGGATCTTAGCTCCCCGACCAGGTATGGAACCATCACCCCCTGAATTGGAAGGCAAAGTCTTAACCACTGGACTGCCAGGAAAAGTCCCTTATGGCTATTTTTTAACATCATAGAAATGTGAGTGCTGGTTTTAATTTTCATGGAAGATGCATAAATGAAAGGACTTAAATGTGACCTCAGGAGGTTTCTTCTAGACCAGTGGTTCCCAAATGTTTTATCGCAGGACCCCTTTCCATCCTTAAAAATTATTGAGGATAAAAATTGCTTTTGTTTATGTTGGTTATTTCTATTGATATTTACTCTTTTAGAAACTAAAACTGATATGTTTATATCCTTATTAATTCATTTAAAAATAACAATAGTACACCCATTACATATCACATAAATAATATATTTTTTAAAAGTTTATTTCCAAAATACAAAATATTTAGCAGAGTATCATTTTTTTTTTCTACATTAAAAAAATCCCTTTTGAGTCTGTATTACTGGACATTCATATCTGCTTCAGCATTCAATTAATTTTGCTATGTTATATTTATTAAAGCATATAAAGAAAATCTAGCATCTCAAGATCTAGGATCTCGAAAGGAGAGAATATTTTAGCATTCAGATAATTGTGGATCTCTTTCTTTGATACTACACTAAAACTCAACAAGTGGTCACTTCTGAAAGGTTAACTGCAACATGGAATCAGAAACCTTGTCAATAAACTTTCATTCTGTGTTACATTAAAATCTATTGGTCTAGCTTGCTCTTTGAATGGATCTCTTACCCATGCGTGATTTGGTAACATTTGGAGCATACTGATTCACCAAGTTATGGCAATCTTCCAAATGTTGATGCATTTCATTATACAATATCAAAAACATCAATTAATATCACCACCAATCTCATCAGAAAAGTTTTTACATATTGGATTAAGCTCATGGTGGCAGATAAAAGTTTTCCAAAATTCAAATTTTCACTTGATAAGTCAGAAGGAGAAAGACAAATACCATATGATATCACTTATATGGTGGAATTTAAAATATGGCACAAATGAACATATCTACAAAACAGAAACAGACTCACAGACATAGAGAACAGACTTGTGATTGCCAAGGGGGGGGGGGTGGAGGAGGGAAGGAGTGGGAGTTTGGGGATTAGCAGATGCAAACTATTATATATAGGATGGATGAACAACAAGGTCCTACTGTATAGCACAGGGAATTATATTCAATACCCTGTGATAAACCATAATGGAAAAGAATATGAAATAGATTGTATATACATATGTATAACCGAATCACTTTGCTGTACAGCAGAAATTAACACAACATTGTCAATCAACTATGCTTCAATAACATAAGATAAAATTTTATCATTGGCAACAAATGATGTCAGTTGTTTTCCTTGAAGTGACAGGACCAATTCATTCATTTCTTTTTAAATGTCAGCTAAATATTCATGTCTCAGTATCAGTTATCTGTAGTCACTTTATCAAGTGAAAAGGAAACATCTCCTGGTGTTCCAGGAAAAACATGGCTAGTTCAGCTACAGCTCAACTCCACAAGTGATTTTCTTCAAAATAGCCGTCCTACTTCACATGCAGGAGAAGTGTTTGTGCATAGTTTCCATTTACCCACATAGATTATTAAAAATATGTGTGCTCAATAGTCAAGATTTAATAATAATAATTTTTACTGCCCCATTGAGAACATTACTAAGTAAAATTGGCTTTTTGTTTGTTTATTGTTGTTTTACTGCAAGTGTGTGACAGTGAAGAATACAATGACAACTAGTACAGCTTGGAGCCACTCCCTTGATTTGTGCTAAGGCACCAGCAGTTTTACCCACCATTTGACTTTGCACCATCATTATTTGACCACAGAAAGTGTTCATTTATTTCTTGAAAATACTACTATTTTCTGCAATGGTGTTCCATGGAACACATTTGGGAAAAGCTGTATTAAATACCCGCTTTATTCCTTTCCTACTTCTAAATCTATGAAAGAATTTATGGTTGCACAAATCTGCCATTATCTCTTTGAACTGACATATATTTAGGGGGTGGGGACATTTTTACCAGTTTTCATTAGGCTTCAACGTTCTTTCCTATAATTTACAAATCAAGTTTTGACGCAGGTCTGTAGTACCTAACACAGTGCCTGCAACAAGAGTATGTTCTGAAAATGTTTATTTCGTTATACTTTATCATTTTTAAAGAGGATTTGAGGCATTTAACCAAAACATACAATATAACAAATGCATTTTAAAAATCTGATCAAACAAAAAATTGCAGCATGTCAGGGCCCGCAGCGTAGTGGATATGCAGTATGTTTACAACGTGGTTAATGCTCCTGTTCTGACTGATGGCTGTGATCAGAAGAATTTTTGGAACTATATGCTTTTCAAAGATATAGAAACAGTCATTATATACCTCTCAATAAAATTCGAATACACAAATAGCCATATGGAAATTATAAATTTAAATCCGTTTGGGGGGCTATGTTAATCACAGATAAAATCAGTCTAATTAAAGCTGGGACCCAGCCCCACCAAAAGTTGCCTCTAGGAGAAATCTGAACTATTAATACTTTACCTTACTGTACCATACAAGTACCATAGAGAGGAAAGAGTAATAAACAGAATAAAATAAAATTTTTTAAAAAGTGCAGCATGAACACTTATAAGAAGTGAGTTGAAAATTTGACTCAGAACTTCCTCATGGTCAAAAAAGCCATTAAATCTCACTCAGAAAGAAAAGCCACATTATGAACTTGGGTTTTAATAAGAATTAGGCAAAAAAAAAAAAAAAAGAATTAGGCAGAAGAGAAGTCAGGGTCATAGAAAGTGGTCCCCATCCATAGCCAGAGGGTTGAGACAGTTTAATCAATATTAGATACAGATTTCTGTTTCAATTTATGAGTAGTAAAATATTACTTCCCTATAATTTTATTATTTCACTCATAATTATAATAAAATCTACCTTTTAAAATAAAATCTACTTATGATTGTAGCTGTGAGGAGCCAAGTTGTCCAAGTGTCCAAGGGAATTATCTGTCTCATTCACTGAACAAGTTAAAATCCCTCAAAGTTTCACTACAATAACTCAAGAATCATAATAGCATCACATGCCAATCATTCTAGAAGGATTAAAGTTTGTAAAGAAGTCTAAATATATTTGTTACTCTATTAATTTACTTACTTGGGAAATATTTATTGAGTATCTTTTGTGTACAAAACCACTGGCTGTGAGGTATGAGCACCAACATAAGACTTTCATGTTTCCTTGGAGTCAGGTATCCAGGTGTGATAGCTCATGCAAATAATTTTTCCCCCAAATATAAAGATACTTGAGAAGTAGCTAAGAGCAAGCAAATTTTGCATTAACTAGGGATCATCTTTGACCATTGTGTACAGGGCTTGGATAAGAGCTCATATTAAGTAGATGTGCTAATTTAGATTTGGGACTACACAGCACAATGTGAAATGGAGACACACACACACACACAGACACATACACACACAGGAATATTACTCAGCCATAAAAATGAATGAAATAATGACATTTGAAGCAACATGGGTAGACCTAGAGGATATCATGCTAAGTGAAGTAAGTCAGACAGAGAAAGACAAATACTGCATGATTTAACTTCTATGTGGAATCTACAAAACAAAACAAATGAACAAACACAACAAAACAGAAATAGATCTATAGATACAGAGAACAAACAGGTAGTTGCCAGAGAGGAGGGGTGTAGGGAGAGTAAAGAAATAGGTGAGGGAGAGTAAAAGGTACAAACTTCCAGCTACAAAATAAATGAATCTAGGGGATGAAATGTACAGTGTCAGGAATATAGTCAATAACATGTAATATTTTATTAGGTGGCATATTTTAACTAGATTTATCATAGCAATTATTTTGAAATGTATAGAAATATAGAATTACTATGTTGTGTACCAGGAACTAACACAGCGTTGGAGGTCAATTATACTTAAAAAACAAACAAACAGGGGCTTCCCTGGTGGCGCGGTGGTTGAGAATCCGCCTGCCAATGCAGGGGACACGGGTTCGAGCCCTGGTCTGGGAAGATCCCACATGCCGCGGAGCAACTGGGCCCGTCAGCCACAACTACAGAGTCTGGAGCCTGTGCATCTGGAGCCTGTGCTCCGCAACAAGAGAGGCCGCGATAGTGAGAGGCCCGCGCACCACGATGAAGAGTGGCCCCCGCTTGCCGCAACTGGAAAAAGCCCTCGCACAGAAACTAAGACCCAGCACAGCCATAAATAAATAAATAAATAAATAAAATTAAAATAATAATAATAATATTAAAAAAAAAAACAACAACAAACCCACAGAAAAAAAGATCAGATTTGTGGTTACCAGAGATGGGGGTGGGGAGGGGAATTGGATAGTCATTCAAAAGGTACAAACTTCCAGTTATAAGATAAATAAGTACTAGGGATGCAACGTACAACATGATAAATATAATTACCACTGCTGTCGGTTATATATGAAAGGTGTTAAGAGAGGAAATCCTGAGTTCTCATCACAAGAGGAAAGATTTTTTCTATTTCTTTAATTTCATATCTTTATATGATGATGGATGTCTGCTAAACTTATTGGATAATCATTTCATGACGTATGTAAGTCAGATCATCCTGCTGTATACCTGAAACTTATGCAGTGCTGTATGTCAATTACCTCTCAATAAAAATGGAAGAAAAAATCAATCCGTTAATTAAAAATCTCCAACTCTGTCAGCTAACTGACCAAGGAGGATTTATAATAAAGAACCTTAAGAATGTGTCTTACTTGTCCTGAGTAGCATTTTGAGGGCTGGAAGGAATTACATATCTGAAGGATATATCCAGAGCCTCAGGAATTACATCTCTTACCACAAATGGGCCTCACAAAAACAATGATGGTAGATGACTTGTAGCACAGTATTTTGTGATTTGTACTGAACAATCTATTTGAACAAGAATAAAATTCAGGCAGAATTAGACTTGCTGAAATTCTCTAATAATCATTAGAAACCCTGCTACCATTTTTGGTATGATGTGTTCCAGACACTAGCAAATCTCTACAAACCAAATGAAACTGATGTTAACATCACCATTTTACCGATAAAGAAACTGAAAATCAATCAATGAAGTAAATAATTTGTAGAGGTCATATAGCCAAAAAACAGAAGAGGTAGGAAACAAATACAAGTCTGTTTAATTTCAAGTTCCACGCTTGTAAATGCTATGCAGACCCACCCTTAAAAAACTATTTATATTCTGCCCATTTCTGAAGAGGATTTGCAGGTAAAACCTAGGCTACTTGGGAAGCTGACATAATTTTAATTTACCTTCCTCAATGCTCCTTTGTGGAATCCAAATAAGGCTCTCCCTCTATACATATAATTATTTCTCCTAACATTTGTACAGTCTTACCTTGGTGTTGAGCTTTCTGACCAGAAGTTAAAGCAAGCAATTTAGCTATGACTGTGTTAGAGAAACGACAGAGAAGAAAACATGACTAACAAAAAGGTAATTTTTGTCTTGGCCTCCATTCATTTAACAAATATTTCTTGAGTAGCTTCTTCACATCAGGAGTTGTTCTTATGCACTGGGGATATGACTGTAGGCAAATAAAAGGATCTTTGCTTTCATAGAACATGTCCAGTGGGCAAGAAAGACATTTAACAAAAATAATATAATGTGAATAAACAAAGAAACAAAAACTAAGAAAGAGTCTCTATGGAAAAAGAATAAGAATCTATGAGGGCCTATAATGAATGAAGGCTTTAAATTCAGAGAAGCCTTCCCTGAGGAAGGGACCCTTTAGCTGAGATCTAGGTATGATACGGTACTAACACTACATAAAGAGGATGAGGTTCGAGAGAGAGCATTCTATAAAGAGAGACTTGGTTCTTCCCTGGTGGTCCAGTGGTTGAGACTCCGTGCTCCTAATGCAGGGGTTCAGGGTTTGATCCCTGGTTGGGGAACTAGGATCCCGCATGTCGCACGGCGCAACCAATAAATAAGTAAGTAAGTAAATAAATAAATAAATAAATAAATAAACCAGTGGCTATGTAAATCAACCACACTTCAAATAAAAATAAAAATAAAAATAAGAGAGACTTACTTGTGCAAAGGCCCTATAGTTGGAGGCAAGATGGCAGCATTGGGAACCTGAAAGAAGGCCCTGTAGATACAGGGAAGAGGGCAAGAGGAAGAGTGTGAAGGGAGTTGTAAGAATCTGTGAAAGGTGGCATATAGGACCATAATGATCTTTTTCTTTATTCTAAGAACAATGTAAAGCTAATGGAAGATTTTAAGAAGAAAGAATGGGCTGACATAGAATAGATGTGGATAGGCCACATGAGAAGCAATTATGATAGGTCAGACATGAGTGCATGGTAGCTTGGACAAGAGTGAGGCTGGTGGAAAGGGCGAGAACAGGAACATTTTGAGAGATATTCTGTATGATCACATAGACAGGACTTGGTGATATGTTGGATGTAGACAGTGAAGGAAAAGTCAGCATCAAGAAAAACTCATGGGTTTCTGGCTTGTGCAAATGGTCTGATGAGATTATCATTCATCGAGATAAGAAATACTGAAAGAACATCATGTTTGGGGAAATGGCAAGATTCTAAGTTCAGGGATGGACATGTTGAGTTTAAGGTACATTTGAAGGTATCCAAGAGAAGTCAGTGGGCAGTTGGACATATGGGACTGGAATTAGAAGCGAGATCTTGAATGAAAATAGAAATTTCCAGTCATCTAGACATCCACAGTAATTGAACTAGAGTTCTATCTGAGATTCCTTAGGGAAGGACTAGAGCATGAGAACAAAACGGAGGGTGGAGAACAAGCCCAGGACAGTGCTTCGAGGGAGATGAGTATGTATAAAGAACGCAGAAGAACTGGCCAGAAAATATGAGGGAAACAGAAGGATATAAGAGGATATCAAGGGGGCTTCCCTGGTGGCGCCGTGGTTAAAAATCTGCCTGCCAATGCAGGGGACACGGGTTCGAGCCCTGGTCTGGGAAGATCCCACATGCCACGGAGCAACTGGGCCCGTGAGCCACAGTTACTGAACCTGCACATCTGGAGCCTGTGCTCCGCAACAAGAGAGGCCGCGATAGTGAGAGGCCCGCGCACCACGATGAAGAGTGGCCCCCGCTCGCCGCAACTAGAGAAAGCCCTCGCGCAGAAACGAAGACCCAACACAGCCATAAATAAATTAATTAATTAATTAAAAAAAAAAGAGGCTATCAAGAGAACTAAGGGAAGAAATCATTTTAAAAGGAGGCTGTGGTCATCAGTCATTGAGTGTCAAGATTATCAATTGAATTCGGCTACATGGAAGACAGCATGACCTTCACAAAAGGTATTCTGGTAGACTGATGAGAGCATAGTTAGATGGTAATGGTTTTGAGAGTAGTAAAGAATGGAGCAATGATTATAGACAGCTCTTCAAGAAATTTGGTTGTGAATGGGGAGAGGGGAAATAAGATAGAAGCTTCTGGGGATATGTGACGTTTAAGAGTTTACTTTACCTGGGAGAGACCTAAACAAGTATAACTGTGCATAGGTACGATCCATACTCGTGGTGGAAGTGAAGACTGTGATCCAGGTGCCAAAACTGTCAACAAATGAAAGAGACCCAGAAGCTTCCAGATGACAGGAACCAGGAGGGGGTGGGGTGATAGAGCTGAATGGCATTGGCTTTAAAGAAAACAACTTTTCTTTTAAGCAAGTAAGGGAGTACTAAGTTAGAAGAAGCAAGGAGAACATCAATTCCATCTCTAAACACAAGGTATGGAATGTGAGTGGTAGAAGAGTAAAAGGCACCACTTCGATGGCCACAAGGAATACCCTATCCTTGGGGAAAAGCCTGGTTTCTACTAAGGCAAGAGGGTCTTGGGAAAACTCTGAAGAGGCTATGACATAAAGGCATCTGTCTATTAGACTGTGAGAGCCTTGAGATCAAGGATTATGTCTTTATTGACAAAATAGTTTAGATCTATGTTTCTCAAACTTTAGTATACATCAGAATAACCTGGAGGACTGGTTAAAACAGTTTTTTTTTTTTTTTTGTCCCATCCTTAGAGCTTCTTATTTAGTAGACCTTAAATGAACTCAAGGATGTGCATTTCTAATAAGTTCTCAGGTGGTGCTGATGCTGCCAATATAAAAACCACACTTTAAAAACCACTGAGAGTTCCATTCTTAATTTTTTGAGGCATCTCCATTCATGATCAAGCTATTCTACTTCTGGGTATTTATCTGAAGAATATGACAGCACTAATTCTAAAAGATACATGCAACCCCAGTGTTCATACAGCATTATTTACAATACCCAAGATATGAAAGCAAACTAAGTGTCCATCAACAGCTGACTGGGTAAAGAAGATGTGATACATATCTTCTTTAGTCCAACTGGGATGGATAGCTCTTCTAAGCAGAAACCCAGGAGTCCAAGTTACTGCTTCCTTGTAGTGATGCCATCTGGAACATGTGGCCTCCAAGGTCACATGGCAAAGAAGAGAGACCTGGAGAGTCATGTGATATGTTCTCAGGGGTCAAGTCTGGAAGTAGTTTATATCATCTCTGCAGAGATTTCATTGGCCAGAACTTAGTCACATGGTCCAAACATAATAGCGAGGGAGTCTGGGAAATGTAAAGAAGAATATGGATGTCTTGTGAGCATAAACAATCTCTCTCAGAGCATCTTCTGTCTCTAACTTCAGCAGAGAGAACAATGTTAGTCAAGATCCAGAGCTCAGTATATGTTGACTACTGGTTTAATAAATAGAATAGAATTGAATAATTATTGACTGAAACCTGGGTTTTAGTTTTCCTTTAGACACACAAAGCATCCCTTACAACTAACCATTGTTATCCACGCATACCCTTCAACACACACACACAAATCATGCCTTTGCTGAGTTAGCTTTTCTGTCCTTTCCAGATTCAACTTTACATTGCTACATTTGGGACATTCACAGATTGAAGTGATATGATCACGTCGAGGTGGAAAAGAAAATTACACTGATGAAAAAAAAAAAAACCTTGAAGCATGTTCACTACCCTTTGCTGTGAATTTGGACACTTGAAGGAGAGTATTTAGTTCAACAAGCAGCCTCCTTTTTGAGCAGCTTATGCCTTTGGGATGCTTCACTTCCTGTATTACCTTCAAGGCCTTTATTATATCTGAGGACTGGTGATGGCTGAGTGACAGGAGAGCTGACAGTTCTATCAGCTGTAGAAGCAGGACAGGTCAATCAAGACTTTTCACATCTCTAGGTAATGAGCTGAGTTTCCGAAGGCAGCCCAGATTTCAGCAGGATGAGCTGCAGAGTCTTGTTACAAGATGAAATGGGCTCTTGAAGGCTGCTTTTATACTCAAGGATCCTCGGTCACTGCTTGAAACGGACAGTGTTAGTCCTGTTTCAAACTTGCCCTGCCAGCCTTTGGGAGCACCTCGCGCAGAGGACAGAAATACAAACTGGGAGGGAGAGAGCAATTTTCTGGGTTCTGAGGTGTCAAGAGAGCACACTTCATCCTCAACCACTTGTGGTCTTTCAGGAAGGAAAAGATCGTGTGATGGGTACTGAAGATAAAAGAGGTTATGTTGTAATAATGTACATCTTATTTTGAATCACCAATTGAAGCACAGGTCTCACAATGCTAAAGAATTACTTTGTTCAACAAGCACATCTATTGGGGAGAAAATGAGAAAACTTTATGAAAAATAGTGAAAGACATTCCAGTGTGAAGTAAAAATGTATTATTCGATGTCTCAGTACAATTTGTGTGATGGGGCAATTCTAGTTAAAAAGTAGTTAGATTGGCATTTTATCAGAAATATAATTTTCACAGCCTATCATACATAGACAATGCATTAGAACATGTAGTATCTAGCTGCGGCTTTGAATCTTTGCACAGTACAAATCTTATATATCCTCAAGTTCTCATGATAGTGACCAAAGGAACAAAAAGTTCATTTCTTAATACTTGACCTTGGTGAGATGCCTTTCAAAGGGAAGCTGAGACAATTGTAGCGACTGTCACTGAGTTCCCTTTTCAGGCATAAAAATATAGTGAGGTTTGCACAAACACGGTCAGCCTTCAGATCCCTACACACCCCAGGAAATGACTGGCTGAATGAGACTGTATTTGTAAAATGCCAGTGTGGCTTAAGAGCTCCTTTGCTGGGAGAAGTTGTTATTTCAGGAATGAATGTCTTACTTTTTGATACTCTGCTGTGGAGATCTGGGAACCAGTGCTGTCCAAAGATCTCACCAACACACACCACACCACAGGTCATGCTTATTAAGGTGTTATTGTCCTTTAAAAACATGAAAATGGTATTGTTCTAGAATCAATTCTGCACTCAATAAATATTTATTGGTGCCTATTATGTCCAATGAAAATAATTCTACATAATTTTTAGTGAGTACATAGAAAAGTGAAAGCATGAGGCTCAGAATCAGGGCTCACGTTTCAGTACATGGATAGAGAGAGCAGTTCTAAGAAAGAAAATACGTCAAATTGCATTGGAAGGTTTGTTCAGGGACTGTCGTTGTAATGGAAAGCGTTTTTATGAATTTTTTAATTAGCAAGACTTGGGTTTCTCCATCATCCTATCATTTTCTATTTGTGGGATCATGGGAAAATTACTTAAGGCTCAGTGAGCCTCAGTTTCCTCATCTGTAAAAGAGACATAATATTATGTACCTTGTAGAGTTGCCATGAGGATTAAATGAAAGATATATGAAAAAGCCAAGTATGTAGTAAATGCCCAATAAATAGGAGCCATAATTGAGCTATAGTTGTTATTATTCAGCCTTCTGTGAAGAGGTGACTGTATTAAATGTTCTTTATCAAAAAGAATATAATTTCTAAATAAAAAGTGCTATAGACTGAATGTCTGTGTCCCCCCATAATGCATATGTTAAAACCCATTCCTCAATGTGATGGTAGTATTTGCAGGATGGGCCTTAGAGAGGTGATTAGGTTACGAGAGTGAAGCCCTCGTGAATGGGGTTAGTGCCCTCATAAATAAATGAGACTCCAGAGAATTCCCTCACCCTTTCTACTCTCTGAGGACACAGTGAAAAGATGGCCACCTATGAACCAGGAAGCATGCCCTTACCAGACACCAAATCTGCCAATGCCTTGATCGTGGACTTCCCAGCCTCCAGAACTGTGAGAAGTAAATTTCTGTTGTCTATGAGCCAGACTATGGGATTCTGTTATAGCAGCCCAAATAGATGAAGACAAAAAAGCTTTCTTTGTAAAAATTTTAAAAAGATCTAAATGCATGATAATATATTTGTATAACTGCTAACATCAAATATACATTAGCTTGTAAAGGCTTGTTAACCTGAAGAGCTGGTTTATATTTCAAAAGAAATGAGGATGAAAAATAAGAGGAAATGAATTCTGACTTGCTATTTGATTATACTTTCTATTGTGTATTTGAATTTTTAAATTTCCATTGACCTTTAAATTAAACTGTTTATGTGTCACAGAGTAGATTTGGAACATTCTTTTAGACAAGTCCCTAGGCAATTTAAAAGAACCAGGCTAAGGCTGGATATGAACTACAGTATACACACTGAAATTTATCAAACACCATATGAGAGAAATATGATTCCTGAGTCACAGAAGCCAAAGAATTGCAAAAGTAGAAAGTTATTTTAAAATTTGCTCATTTTTAAATTAGCTCCTATAACATCATTCATCATAAAGTGTGAGAGACCTGTTCACAAATATCAGAATTTGAAGGTCACATTTATAGATAATATACCTGCTAGGCTTTCTCTATCTGGCCAATTGTCCAGAAGTAGGTTGTTTTTTCGCATGGACCAGACATACATTTTTAGAGTTCTCAAAAAATTTCATTTCTAGAAGGTTATGGTCACAGTTCCTGAAAGAAGAACTTTTTTATTTAGAAGCTTATCATCTTTTTAATGGAATAAAAAAGGTTTATCTACCTCAATATTTGCCTTCAATATTTGCTTTCCTTTTTAACAAAATTATTTATTGATTACAATAAACCTAAATCATCAGGAAAAGATACATTATATTCAATACGGATTTTAATACATCTTATATTTTATAAAATGTTCTTTTGCAAATTATTTATGACATTTCTTGGAGTAAGCATCATTTATTTGCAAGTTTAAGGAACAAGAATTTTTAGAAAAAATTTAGAAAATTTTTTAGAAAATCATGATCTTTTTAATATTAACATAATTTTTATGGCCACATAATTTATTCTGAAAGAAGAACTTTAAAAGACACATATTGTAGAGAAATTAATATGTCTTTTACCAATATGAAGGTCTGGATTTCATCTTCCATACTGTTCGACAGAGTTAAATGTCAGAAATAAGGAACAAAGCTTAAATGTTCCATGCCATCTCTGACAAGGGTGTAAATTTAAAGGCTGTCAACACATTTAGTTTTAAAAACGAAAGTAGGCTTCCTGGCAGTCACATTTTTCCACCACTGATGACTCTGACTGTATCCAGAGAGGATGTGAACCAGCAAAGCGGAGCCAGGCAAGGAAGGAGAAGGACAAAAGGAAGTGAGAAGCATAATAAGGGAAAGAGAAAGAGAAAAAGAACAGTTTGATAACCAAGAATAGAAATAACCACGTTATTTTTCCAACTGGCTCAAATACAAAGAGAATTGAAGAAAATCAGAACTATTTTTTCAGTAAGATGTGATAAATAAACAAAAGGAGGCACCCCTTCAGGTCAAGTGTTTTTAACTTGGATGCGATTGTCCTCGTGTGGGAAGAGGCACCCAAGGCCAGTGTTTTAAAATCACATTCTAAATAGATTACGTTTCATATTTTAGTTTTAGGAGTGGCCATACATTTGGTCTCTTATCAAATCCAAGCTGTGGACTCTAAAAGTAACAATGTGACATCTCTAATGAACTGATTTAAGGAATGAAAGCAGGATTTGGGAAACTAATTGGATTTCTTATCTAATTTGCCCTGTTAGAAATAAATGAGATTCATTTCTTCCCCAGAAGTAAATTTTAGAACTAGGACTCATCTATGCTAATTTATATACAGATATCTGGTTGTGTTCTGTCCTTTATACACATTACTACATCTGTATATTCCCTTATAAAAAATACTAAAATGAACAACCACACTGAAAAGATTAGTGGTCATCTGTTCAGATCACACATTTCTATAGAAGCCAAGCATGAATAGGTAATCGTATTTATATTGTTACGATAGGATACTATTAAAACAGATGGATTTAGACATACTGTTGTCAAAATATATCTAAATACAACTCCTCACTGAAAGGAACCAGGGCTCCTTGGTAAAATGCTTAATTCCACGGCTGGAACAGGCAAAACATGAGCCTAGAACATCTTGTGCCAGAAAATGCTCACAGAATGAATGAGATATTTTTAAAGGACAGAGAAATCATCTTGAAGGTGCCCCCACTGGCCAAATTGGAGACAATTAGATCATCAAAATACATAATAGTGGTAATAGATTATAACCCACTGAACTAAGAAAACCTGAGACAAGACAGTTATAAATAAACAAATAAACTGAAAGTCTGGTGAGGAACTGGCATTTACATAGTCTCATGGCACATCCCCACAAAATATTTGGTAATTACAGAAGGAAAAAGAATAAGCCTCTGGGAAACCCTGGCAGACATCACCTTTATCAAGAGAAAGTGAACACCATCAGTGATGGGACAAATCAGGATTGGTACCACCTAACAGGATGCAATGAGAAGAAGCCAGCATCACTTCTGTGATGTTCCTGCTAAGAAGCTAATCTGAATCAAATCATGAAGAGATATCAGACAACACAACCTTAGGGACATTCTACAAAAATACTGACCTGTAACTTCAAAAGTATCAAGGCCACGAGAATCAAGGAAAATCCGAGAAAGCGGTCCAGACGGAATGAGACTAAAGAGACTTGGTAACTAAATGCAACCCATGATTCTGAGCTGGATTCTTTGGCTATAAAGGACACTATTGGGACATTTGGCAAATGGGGTCTGAAGACTAGATAGCAGTACTTTATCCACGTTAATTTCCAGACTTTGATGGTTGTTATGGGCTGAATTATGACCCTTCTCAAGTTCGTATGTTGAAGTCCTAACTCCCAGTACCTCCGAGAGTGCCTGTATTTGGAAATAGGGCCTTTAAAGAGATGATTAAATTAAAATGAGGTTGTTGGCGGCGGGGCAAGGCGGGGGATCTATTCCAATCTCACTCGTGTCCTTATAAGAAGAGGAGATTAGGACACACGGAGAAACACCAGGGATGTGCGTGCACAGAGAGTAGGCTGTCTGCCTGCCTAGGAGAGAGATCTCAGAAGAAACCAAGCCTGCCAACACCTTGATCTTGGACTTTCAGCCTCCAGAACGGGGAGCAAAATAAAATGCTGTTGTGTAAGCCAGCCAGTCTGGGGTATTTTGTCATGGCAGCCCCAGCAAACTAATACCATGGTTATATTGTGGTTATGTAGGAAAATGTCCTTGTTTGTAAAAAAAATTACCTCAAGTAACAGGGTGCTTACTCTTAAATGGTTCTAAAAAAAACATTCTTTGAAATTGACCTATAAATGTTCTGTAAGTTTGTGATTGTTTCAAAATAAATAAAAATAAATATATATTTTTAAATAATGTATATATATATATATATATGTATGTATGTATATGGGCTTAAAAGTCCCCAAAAGAAGTGTTTGCAGAGTTGAGAGAAGAACAGAAAGGTTTCTGACACATACAAAGTGCTGCTTTGCTGTTCCAGATCACTGCCAATGACAGGCTGAAAGGAAATGGGTTTAAACGGAAAAATTAAATATAAGGGTGGAAATGTATATAATCTTCTTTTAATGAAATAGTCTATAAAGGCCTCTATAAATAGAAAATTCCTTAAATTTTATTCCCCTCCTTAACTGATTCAGGCACCCGCCTTCCTCCTCTGTAAGCTGTGGTTTCAAACTCTTTCAATCTTGTGAGGGTCCTCGATTATGTCAACCGGTCAAAACGGAGTCACTCTGGATAAAATAATGGTTCTGGATGAAATAAAGTCATGTTCATTCAGCCTACCTTTTCCTTCCCTCATGAGCTCAGGAATTCTGGGATGTCCACAAAGTTTGTGAGGCCTCTTGCTATAAGGGCTCCTTTGGCTTTTTAGAAAGAGCTGTGTAGATTCTAGGTCTTTATCACTACACACACCCAGGATTTCGTGAGCATAAATATGGGTCGGGGAGTGTCCATGGCAAAAGGTTGGCACCATGCTGACAAGAAGGTGGCACCGACACCTGCATGTTGCTGACCCTTCAGGGCTAGCCTTCAATTCCCCCCCAGGCTACACCTTGTCCTGGTGGTCCAGAAAACCTCTAAAGCAAAGATCATGTTGTAGTGTCTGTCTGGGCCTAACCAGAATACTTCTGAGCCTACCTTGGGGAGTTAGGGCACTCTGGGGCATTGACAGGAGTGGTACGTGTTGGAGAACTGAAGACCTGAACTGCCCAACTCAGGATGATCTAGACTGGGAATTGGCACTCAGAAGGCTTCCAAGATAACAACGAGCTACTGAGTCTCTCCTGCTCTAAAAACCACATCCCTCTAAAACAGCCTCAGGAGCGCCGGGGTGGACTGCATTCTTGTTCAAAAGTATTCACTGCTCCTCTCCGGGGAAGGACTATACTTCCCTACCCCATTGATGGAAGCCTTGGTCTCGTAATTTGTTCTTGGGTGTTAAAAAATGTCAAAGTGACACGTCACTTCTGGACAAAAGATTTAAGAGCCAGTATGTGATTTGCTGTCTCTTTTCCCTCTGTTACAAAACGGGCAATACTCCAGATAGAGGCTACTGCATCAGCCTGATCCCAAAGATGATGGGGAGTAGAGTTGTAGCTTACTCAGGAGGGACCTGTACATACTGTTAATGTAGTGTGGATTAAAAATAAATCTTTGGGTTGTAGGCCATTTAGATTTCGGAGTTGTTTGTTAACACAGCAAACCTAGCCCATACTAACTAATACACTATCCAATTACCTAGAATCATTTCATAAAAAGCACAAAGTTTATTGTTCTAATAAGTACATTGGAAAGTTCAGATTGAATACCATATATTTAGTCTGGCATTTTAAAAGAGATTCTGTAAAAACTTGTGCTGTATTGCTTTGGTCTATGAAGTCATCATTTGCTGGAGAGCTAAAGGCAACAAGGTTTTAATATCCATAGTTTGGGGTCACAAACATCACCTCAAAAGTATACATTCAAGCAGGGCTTTTCTCTTAACCTGCCAGTCAAAGAACATATGCTCATTTTTTGCCCTTCTTTATATCACAAGTTACGTTATCCACATTTTTGGAAACAATTGTCCCCCAATCACAAATACCTGGAGGTCATAAGATTTTCTGTCACTTAGAGACCCATGACCCCAGCTATGTCTCAGTCCTAGTGAACTTTAAAGCACCAGAAAGTTCATGTTTCTAACCCCCATCTGAGAACATGGCATTCAAAGGCCCTGTGTGGGTAAATCACACTATCACAAGCAGGGGGGAACATTGGTCTTAGCCACTTTCTCCTACATTTGACTAGAAAAAAGATCCGATTCAGACGATTATCCTCCTGGGAAATGACTATCTTACTATACCAAATTATAATAAAATTCATTTCTAAAACTCAACAGTAAGACCTAGACAATGTCCTTTTACAATTTGTTTAGTGATTTTTTTAAACAAAATTAATAAAAATAGGAAAAATATATGTAACCATGACTATATAACAAAGCAGTTAGAGTTCTTCCATGGAGAAGAATTTGTTTTTCTTTCAGTGGACTAGATGTTAATTCCCAAGGGAATCATTTGGAAATTTAAAACAGGAGGTAACAGATTGTCCCCACTGGCTCAGAGAGGTTATTTGGCTGATATGATTGTGTTAATGACACTGGAATTTCACCCAGAAATAATAGCTCAGCTCTGCCAGGGACTGATAGGATTTTCTTTAATTCAAAACGTCAGGCTAAGGTTTTTCTTAATTTCTGTAAAACAATATTTCTCAAACTGTACTCCTTGAAACAGGATTGTCCCGTAAGCTATTAATAAGAATTATGTGAGAGAGGGATGTTAATGAGTATTCTATGAGAAATTTTCAAATAAATTTGTGAAATGTTGAATACCATATCGTCTCCTTGTTCCAACTGACATTAGCATATTAAGACCCTGAAAAGTCTTGCAGGAAAGGAACCTGCTTAACATCGTTTAACCAAGTGATTTACAAAATTATAGGGAGCACCGTATAATATCCCTGGGGACTAATAATTCTCTGGATGTACTAAAAGATTAAATCTGTATAAGTACCACAGAATGGTCAGCAGGGTAGAGCCAATCCTCAAAACTGTCTCAGGTCCCCAGGGAATTCAGACTCTGTGTGACCAAAGACATACTAGTTGGAAGAGACACAACTTGGAGCAAGTGTAGCCCACATGATATCAGGCATGAAATGATAAAAGAGAAATGCTCCTAAACTATTCCTGTGGCACTGCAAGTAGGGAGTTGTTGGTGTCACATAGGAAGTGTCATCGGGCTACACAAGAGGTGGATCCATTTCCAACTTCCACTGCAATTTGCAAGTGGTTCCAACCAAGAAAGATTCACACCCTCTGTTACCACCCCTAACCCCCAGCCTCAACACCGTAGTATGTAGAATGCTAATCCAACAGGAAGAGCATAGTTGGAGAGCATGAGGATTAGAGATACAGACATCTACCACATGCATCACAGAGCCATTCCTGGGGTTACCAGGCAATCAATCATATGCTATGTGATTAGCATTTGAGAGCCAGTGACTTCAACTGATTGCAATCTTCATCTCCGCTGGCTTTGGTTGTTCAGAACTGTCATGCTTCCTGTCCAGTATGCTACATGGGCTTCTGCTATGTGAAGTAGAGATCCTTAAAGCTCTATCATCTCCTGGTGTCTTGAGAGTTCAGTAGACTCTTCTGAAGTGAGAACACAAATGTTTCCTCCAAGGAGCACTCTTACTGGCTGAGGAGGGACAGATTCAAGTGTGTGTAACAGCCTCTGTGTTAGATGTGCAATCACAACTTCCTCAGACCCTGTGCATCTCCAACATTGTTTCACAAAACCTGCATTCCATCGTCTTCCACACCCATTATCCACAAGACATGTCTGTAAATCTCTGAACTTCCCTGGAAGTCACAGTTCAAGACAGGTTGTTAATACTGTGGTTTTCCAGATTCTTTGGTCCCTATGTACGTCACTGGGTGCAAACAATTACTTGAGGGAATTACACATTTCACACATTACATTCAGTCCAGTCTCAGTTCCAGACCATTTATGACTCTTTATATGTATGTGATTTTCATTTCTGTGTATGGGTTTAGTTATTCTTAACAAAATTGTTATATGGAGATGCCAGGATAGGCTGACTACCTCCTTGGCCAATAGAGTCAAGAGTCTGAGTCACTTTGTAGAATGCTCTCCGGGCATGCTGAACATCACACCACAAAACCACAAGTTTACTGTTTTTTTTTTTCCTCCCTGGGGCATTCACACCCACACAGAAGTACTCTTTTTTTTTTTAAGATTTTTTTTTTGATGTGGACCATTTTTTAAGTCTTTATTGAATTTGTTACAACATTGCTTCTGTTTTGGTTTTTTGGCCACAAGGCATGTGGGATCCCAGCTCCCTGGCCAGGGATCGAACCCACACCACCTGCATTGGAAGGTGAAGTCTTAACCACTGGACCGCCAGGAAAGTCCCCACACAGAAGTACTTTTAATTTTCAGGTCAAAAGACAATATCAGTGAAGCCGACTGGCCCCCATAAGCTTTAGCACATTCGCATTTCAATTTTGCTACTCCCTTTCTCCTGTTTGCACAGGGAGTCCACCTTAAGAAACCACCCTCTCCCACACAACACTAATTTTTTTCTACCCTCTTGCAACCTGAAGATTTTCTCTCCTGACCACCTGAGCCTGAACTTTTCATCCCAGATCCCAAGTTCTCATTCACATGTGAAGTTACTGTCTTTGTTTAGGCGCTTCCTCCCCTTATCTGAGGCAACGATCAGAATCTCTCAAGGTTTCTGTTACTGAAAAGACCACCAGCCTTGCAGCTGAAAATTCTAACTGGAAGCAATAATGAATTTACAACACTTAGACCAAACTCTTGAAAAATAATTTAAATATAATTGATTGACTTTAAAAAAAACTTTGCAAATCATTACTAGATGGTATCTTAATATTTTGGCTATAATATGTTGTTCCTAAAATTTTTTTTCAAAATATTATTGTGACTAAATATAACAGGGATTTGTTAATGATTTTAATTATATTTTATTTGCACATTTAATAATAATTATTTATTGTTTTAAACATATATAATTTTATTTATAGTATTTTTAAATTATCCATAATTATTTTATCTATTTTTCATACATATTCAAACTATACTTAGTGCTATATTCTTTTTTAAGACAAAGAGCTTCACAAAACATAAATCTTTGATGTAATTTTCCTCACATAGCAACCTTATTAGCAACAACTATACATTTATTTATTTATTTATTTTAATTCTACATTTGTGTTTTCTTTTTTTTTTTCAAATTTTATTTATCTTTTTGGCTGCACGGGGTCTTCGCTATTGCACACGGGCTTTCTCTAGTTGTGGTGAGCGGGGGCTACTCTTCGTTGCACTGTGTGGGCTTCTCATTGCGGTGGCTTCTCTTGTTGCGGAGCACGGGCTCTAGGCATGCGGGCTTCAGTAGTTGTGGCACACGGACTCTAGAGCGCAGGCTCAGTAGTTGCGGCGCATGGGCTTAGTTGCTCTGCGGCATGTGGGATCTTCCTGGACCAGGGCTCGAACACGTGTCCCCTGCATTGGCAGGGGGATTCCTAATCACTGCGCCACCAGGGAAGTCCCTCAACAACTATACATTTAGATTCAATTTCTTTCACATTCAAAACGATTTCCTCATAATCAGGCAAATCCATTTGGAAGTTATTACTTCTCTAACACTGGAGTAGCATTTAGTGAGCCCAAAGAATAATGTTCTAGGCACTGGGAAATGGCTTAATAACTGCCATTCCTATGTGATGAAGAGGACCTCAATAGGTAAAAAACTTCTATAGGTTAAAAAAAAGCCAACAAACCCCTCCCCCCTGCCATTTCTAGTTATGGGGAAAGGATGACATACCCTTCCCTTAGGCACTGATACTGCCTCTCCCTGTGGAAGTGAGGTTAGCCATCTCTGCTTTTCTTCAGGCCCCAAAGTCCTCCTCCAGCCTAAATTGCCAGACACATTGGAGAAGGGGAGAGGAAGCACAGAGAAATACTGGGACATGAGTGGAGAACACACAAGAGTTGCTTCTTTTTTGAGCCAAGGCCAAGAAAAATAGCCATTGGGGGAGGGGAACAGCAGGTACACGATATTAGGAGAAGGTAGTCAGGGTGATTTTGAAATTATTAAGCATTATCTTGGTGCATTCAGGCTGCTATAACAAAAATATCATAGACTGGATGGTTTAAACAACAACATTTATTTCTCACCAGGGAAATGGCTGGCAAGTCCAACGTCAAGGCATCAGCAGATTTGGTGTTCAATAAGAGCCCACTTTTTTGGTTCATGGACAGCCACCTTCTCATTGTGTCCTCACATGATGTAAGAGATGAAGGAACTCTGTGGAGTCTCTTTTATAAGGGCACTAATCTCATTCATGAGGTTAATCTAATCACCTAATCACCTGCAAACTGGTGCAGCCAATTACACAAACTAAAAATAGAGCTACCATATCATCCTGCAATCCCACTCCTGCGCATATACCCAGAGAAAAACATGGTCTGAAAGGATACATGCACCCCAGTGTTCACTGCAGAGCTGTTTACAATAGCCAAGAAATGGAAGCAACTTAAATGTCCTTCGAGAGAAGAATGGATAAAGAAGATGCATATACAATGGAATATTACTCAGCCATTAAAAAGAATGAAATAATGCCATTTGCAGCAACATGGATGGACCTAGAGATTGTCATACTGAGTGAAGTAAGTCACACAGAGAAAGACAAACATTGTGTGATATTGCTTTTATGTGGAATCTAAAAAAAATGATACAAATGAACTTATTTACAAAACAGAATCAGATCACAGACTTAGAGAACGAACTTATGGTTACCAGAGGGGAAGTGTGGGAGGGAGGGATAGTTAGGGAGTTTGGGATTGACATGTACATACTGCTATATTTAAAATAGATAACCAACAACGACCTACTGTATAGCACAGGGAACTCTGCTCAATACTCTATAATAACCTAATTGGGAAAAGAATTTGAAAAAGAATAGATATATGTATATGTATAACTGAATCACTTTGTTGTACACCTGAAACTAACATAACATTGTTAATCAACTGTACTCCAATATAAAATAAAAAGTTAAAAAAAAAAATAAGGGCACTAATCTCATTCATGAGATTAACCTAATCACCTCATAACCTAATCACCTCCCAAAGGACCCCCCCCCCCTTCCTAATACTGTCACATTGGGGGGTAGGATTTCAACATATGAATTTTGGAGGAACGCAAACATTCAGTCCATAACAAGTATATTTAAACAAATATAGTGTCATTATTTCAGGTACACACTACCAGGAAGCAGGGCAAGGAACTATAATTACATAAAGTTTCTTAAGGGAATTGCTTTCAATAAAATCTGAGTGACTTATAGTTAATGAATCAATTATTTAAGGATAAATGGGTATTTCTGAAGTGTGTAAGGGTGCTTAAAGTGTTTTGTTCTCCTCGAAATTTCAGCAACTGCCTACAGTTTTGTTTATACCATTTATTTTCGGAGTAAAACTTTCTTTACAGCTTCACCCAGCAGTGGCCTCCACTCTCCCTAAAATGGGCTCTACCACAACAAGGTGTCAACCATGAGCTTCACCTTGAGCCTCCAACTGCTCTGGCACCAAGGCACTTTATCACTGAGTTCTGTTAAAACCTTGAGGCCTGTTGTCTTCCTCGGCCATGGCCCCAAACAGAAGCAACTCTTACCTTCTTTGTTCTCCACTTGTGTCCCAGTGTTTCTCTGTGCTTCCTATCCCCTCCCCACTGCTTCCCTCCTTCCCAAAGTTTTCCACTGAAACAAGCTCTCCTCCATCCTTTAACTATTCAAAGAAAGCATCTTCCATCTCTTTTTCCTGGCTTAAAAGCTTTCTCCCCTAAGATTGTTGCTCCCAAAGATTTTCAGGCTTCAGGAGACCATTCTAGCTTATTTCTTACTCACTTTACAGCTGGAGGTTGGGAAATGGGGTTAGCATTTTCTTAAATCACTTATGCCACTTCCAGACCATTATTTTTTCCTATTTAATAATAATCCCTGCTTAGTTTAGGATGCTGCCATTTGGCTACACCACTTTGGCCCTTCCTCACATCTCTGTCAGTTCTGATCTCCATTCACTCCACTCTCTTCTGCACAGTTTATGGTTCTAATTCTTCCTCAACTCTCCAAGTATAGCCACCAGCCTGTGTGACTTCACATGGGTGACCATCCAGGGCCCTAGACTCCTGGTTCCTCAGAGTTCCATTGATGGGAGCCTCTGTCATTCCATCTACTCCTTCTTACATCACACTGAGGACATCATCATGTCTCAGAATTGCTCCTCTTTTGAATTCATACTCTATACTCTCTCTAACCTCCTGGCCCCCCTTCCTTTAATCCCACTATTAGTAGTTCAGAAACCTCAGCAAGATTTTTATCCCCCTAACATCATCTTCTTCCAAACTATCAGTTTTTAATGCTGTCTTGGGTCCCAGTACCCATGGTCTATCACTACCCCTTTACCCTCCTTTATATTATTCTTCATTATAATAATTAAAATTGGAATCACACTAGTTATTTACTCGTCTATGACTCTTCCACTAGAATATAGCCTCCTTAAGGGCAGGGACTCCAGTTCACTGAGGCAACCCCAGAGTCTAATAGCATGAACCACTAATGAAACTCACACATAGTATAGATTCACTAAATATTTGTAGAAGGAAGAAAAAAAAGGAGAGAAGAAAGGATACAGACTTTTCTTCAATCTAGAGACTAAGATCCCCTTATTTAGTCCAACAAGTTTAAACCTGAAACAACTTTTCAGAAATGTGTATGTTAAGATGATTCAGTAAATCTAAGAATATATTATTCAACATTAAGGGTTGATTTAATCCTTACTGGTACATCTATATAAGATAATACTGGGCAGTCAATGGTAAATGACTTAGAAGAATATTTAACAACATGAAAATTTACATATATATGGATAAGTATGAAAAGCTATTACAGTACAATATAGACTATAATCTCATGTTGATATAATAAAAAAAGACTAAAGAGAAAAACCTATGTGGCCTTGGATTTGGTGATGACTGTTTAGATACAATACCAAAATCATGATCCATGAAAGATAACAGTCTGACCTTATTAAAAATTTTAAAATCCTCTCTGTCAAAGGCACTGTTAAGAAAACCAAAAGACAAGCCACAGAGAGGAAGAAAATATTTGCGAAATATTTTCACAGATCTGATAAAGGACTTACATCCAGACTATGCAAAGATCTCTTAAAACTCAACAATAAGAAAACAAACAACCCAATCAAAAAATGAGCAAAAAATCTGAACAGACACCTCACCAGAGAAGGTATACAAATGGCAAATAAGCACATGTAACGATGCTCAACATCAGTTGTCCTGAAGGCAATGCAAATGAAAACAAGGATGAGATACCCCTACACGGCTGTTACAATGGCTAAAACCCAGAAAAACTAACCATCCCAATTACTGTTGAGGATGTGGAACAGCAAGAACGCTCATTAATCCCTGGTGAGAATGCAAAATGGTACAGCCATTCGGAAGAGTTAGGCAGTTTCTTACAAGCCTAACACTCTCATTCCTAGGTGCATAGTCACAAGATTTGAAAACGTATATCCATTCGGAAGAGTTAGGCAGTTTCTTACAAGCCTAACAATCGCATTCCTAGGTGCATAGTCACAAGATTTGAAAACGTATATCCACACAAAAACCTGCATGTGAATATTTACAGCAGCTTTAAAGTAAAAATCAAAAGCAATCAACTTGTCCTTCAATAGATAAATGGAGAAACAAATTTTGGTATGATTATCCAGTGACAAAAATGTGAAATATTCTTCAGTGAGGAAATGAAATGAGCTATCAAGCCATAATAAAATATACATGAATGTATCTTAAATGCATTTTGTTAAGTGAAAAAGTCAGTCCGAAAAGGGTACATACTATACGATTTCAATTATAACATTCTGAAAAAGACAAAACAATTCTAAAAAGAGCAGTTGTTGGCAGAGATTTGGGGGGTGGGTGGGTAAGAGGGTTGATAGGTGAAATAGAGAGGATTTTTAGGGCAGTGAAACTATTCTATATAAAATTATAGTGGTGGATATATACTACCCTTGTCAAAACCCACTGAACTTTACAGCACAAAGAATGAACCTCAACTGATGCAAATTTTTTAAAAAATCACTTAGGAGATCCTGCAGATCCTAGCATGGAACGCAGAATGTGACAAAAGAATCGAATTGTATTACAAACGTGTGAAACAACTACAGTGAAAGGAGTAGGGGGAGAGGTGTTGAGTAAGTAACTTTAGAAATGAGTGAAAACCATAAGACTAAAGGCAAAAGAAACTGCACATAAATACTGTGGTCTAGTTAATAAAGTTGGTTCCCATATGAATACCAGTTAACAATTCTAATTCTGCTATACACGTATGCTAGAACTGAACCATTATGCCCTTGCTCTGTCAGCTGAAGAGGCCTAAAAGCAATGACACCCCAGTAACAATGAGCACACCTAACACCCAGATCTTGCTTCCTAATGCCATTCTCTAATAAGAGGACCAGGATTCCTTGGAGAAATGGCTGACTAGGACCAAGACCATGAAGATAACCCTACACCACCTTGCAGTGCCAGAAGGTAAGGAAGTACTCAAACAAACAAAACCACTTACAATTAGGGGGTAATGTCAAAAGGCAAGGACACAGCGCCAACTGAAAGAGCTCCCAATAGTGAAAGCTGGAAAAATTTGTGCAAGAAAAGAAATAAAGCAGTATTGGATTATAACCCAAAGTACAAAAAAAGTATATTCATATGTATATTCATATACTCAAAGTGTATTCATATGTTCACAATGATAAATAAATAAATAAAAATAAACCTAGCTAGCTAGATAGATGGAGGAAGAGGAAACAAATCTCTCATGCAGAAGAATCCCAAATAGTCCATATAGACTCTCCATTCTCAAGGATGTGCAGCATAACTTCCCACTCCGTAAGTCTGGGCTATGCATAGTGACTTCCTTCTGAAGAGGACAAGATGGTGAGAGGGAGAGAAAAGAGTCACTTCACAGTGGAGACACCTGACAACTACTCCTTCATCCAGGAGGTCAAGGTCAACATCAACGGTGATAAGCCATGTGTATAGCTTGCATCCTTGATACCATGGGATCAGAACGCATTTTACCTCCATGGTCTTCCTTTCGACAACCCATAATCCCAGTCTAATCATGAGAAAACATCATACAAATCCTAGTTAAGGGATATTCTATAAAATGCCTGATCAGTACTCCTCAAAACTGTCAAAGTCATCAAAAACAAGGAAAGTGTGAGAAAATGTCATAGCCAAGAAAGACCTAAGGAGACAGGATGACTAAATGTAATGTGGTCTCATGGATGGGATCCTGAAACAGAGAAAGGATACTGGGTAAAAACTAAGGAAATCTGAATAAAGTACATTACTTAATTAACAACAATATATAAATATTGGTTTATTAATTTTAACAAAGACACCATACTAATACAAGATGTTAATAATAGAGAAACTGGGTACAGGGTATATAGAAAACTCTATATTGTACTCTCCTGGAAACTCGTCTGTAAACCTAATACTTTTTAAAATGTATATTTAAGAAGGAAGAAAAAAACTGCAAAGATAAGCCCTAAAACTTTATCAGTGACTGTGCTTTAGTTATGGAATGACACATGGCTTTCTTTTTGGTTATCTGTATTTTAAAAATAATACTATTGGATTTTGATTTTTAGCTCTTGAAGGCTTGACATTAGCCTAATAGGTTTAACATTTGGTCTCTTGCTTCTTCAGATACAGTTTTGGCCCTTGTTAAGCAAGTGACACCTGTTACCACCTCCAGGGAAGGAGTCCCACTGTGCTGAGGGTCCCACTACCAGGAGCCCGAGTCCCAGAATGTCAACCCACTGCACGGTTTGCAGGTTGCATGGGTGGCTGAGAAAAACATGACTCCCACAGACGCTGGATGGAACAACACTCACACAGAGAACAGACAGAGCCAGATCAGCCTTGAGAGCGAGCGTGGGTGCCCCACGGCCAGTGCATCTCGCCCCGCAGCTGACACAGGTCTGCACACACCCCTTCTGTGATACAGGCAAAGGACCCCCTTCTCTCCCCACCAGGAACAAACGCAGCAGTGGGGTTGTCCAGGTGCCATAGGCACACGCTTGAAGCAGAACAAAGAAGTACACGTCAAACCCAGAACAGGAAAAGAGATTCACAAATAAGGCAGTATGTTCAGCACAGGCGGTGAGGGCTCCAGGTAAGAAAACGTTCCAGGCCCGAGGCACGCTCTTACGCATCCCTGCGAGGTCAGCAGGCTGTGCATGACCGCCCTTCCACAAACCCCTCATTCATAGCAATATACCCCAGACAGTGTAACTTCCTTCTGAAAAATGAAATAAACGAAATATAATTATCTCCTAATGAGTGATAGAGGTAAGCCATTTTAAACATCAGGGGAATACCGTGAGCCATTATTTTTAGAGAAACAATTATTTCTGCAAATTAAATTTTAGGAATCATGCCAGAAAGATAGCTGCAAAACTAATAATGCCTAGTAGAAGTAAAATCTCAAGCTCTTCAGAAAGACAATCCTCTACATATGTTACAGAAGCCAGAGGGAGAGCAACAGAGCAGAATTTCTTTCACAGAGGATGGCAGTGTGTCAGAGGGGATATGAGCAGACATCAGTCTTACCCTTGGTTGATAAAGGAATCCCTCTAAACTTTCCCTTCACATCTGCCTGAAGTGCCAGACTCCAGTGACAGCAAGTTTATTTGCCATCAACGTGGCTGGTTTTATTTCCAGATAGATTCCAAAGCCAAGTTACATAAATTAAGACTAAATTACTCTATGATGATTTGTTTGCTGTTTGTAAACAATCAGTCAGTGAAGAATAATTGTGAATTGAGGAGATGAATATTACTTATAAAATGTCTACTATCTGTTTGTTCAACTCTAGAAAGGCTATACAGAGGCACAGAAGTTCAGAACATACATTCATATTCTACCCTGAGCAATTATTTAACTTTTCAGTGCCTCAGTTTCTTCATCTGTAAAATGGAGATATTTGTAGTCCCTATCTCTAGCTGCTGCAAGGGTTCCATTGAATTAATGCGTGTTAAGTGCTTAGAATGGTATCTGGCACGTAGCAAGTTCTATATAAATGTTAGCTGTTAATTTAAGTAAAGGCACTCAGTGGCTTTTGACCGTCTCCCTTTAACTCTTTCACGTTCCACTCAGATCTCCAAACCCAACATCATTTTGCCCGCATCCCTTGTCACTCGCTTCTGCGTGGCCTAGCCATTCTCTGAGTTACACGGGAACAAAGCCTACTGATTCTTTCCTTTCTCACTCCTTTTGCCGTGGGAATTGCTACATCCTTTAAGTCTCCCTTTGGTTATGGTTCTTGCATTTTTTTCCCCATTGCCATCACTAACACTGAAATCAGTAGTCTATTAACCCGTTATTCTACTTCCCTCATCCACCCCAATCACGCATACCTCGATGCCAGGTTAAATTTTCTTTTTAACTTAATAACAACTTTGTTGAGATATAATTCACATTTCTTAAAGCTCACACTGTTAAAGTGTATTACTCAATGGTTTTTAGTATACTCACAGACTTATGCAACTATCACCATTATCTAATTACAAAATGTTTTCATCAGCCCCCCCCAAACCCCATACCCATTAGCAGTAACTCCTATTTTCCCCCAGTACAGCCACAGACAACCCCTAATCTGCTTTCTATCTCTATACACTTGCCTACTCTCACATCCTCATCAACACTTATTACCCATCTTTTTAATTACAGCCATTTTATAGGTATGGAGTGTTATCTCATAGTTTTGATTAATATTCCCCTAATGCCTAATTTCATGTGCTTTATTGACCACTTGTATATATTCCTTGTATGTAGTCTTTAGAGAAATGTCTATTCAATTTTTTGAAACTGGGTTATTTGACTTTTTATTGTTGAGTTGTAGGAGTTCATTATGTATTCTGGATACAAGTCTCTTATTAGATAAATGTTTCACAAATATTTTCTCCCATTCTCTGGGTTGTGTTTTCAAGTTCTTGATGCTGTCCTTTGAAACACAAAGGGTTTTCATTTTGATGCACTCCAATGTATCTGATTTTTCTTTTGTTGCTTATGCTTTTGGTGTCATATCTAAGAAACCACTGACTACCTAAGGTCATGAAGACTTACTCCTATGTTTTCTTCTTAGAGTTTTATAGCTTTACCTCTTACATTTGGGTCTTTGATCTGTTTTGAGTTAATTTTTGTGGAAGAAGTTAACACTCTAGCTTCATTCTTTTGCATGTAGATAGCCAGCTGTCCCAGCACCATTTGTTGAAAATAGTATTCTTTCCCCATTTTGAGTGGTCTTGGTACCTTTGTTGAAAATCTGTTGACAATAAAGGTAAAGGTTTATCTCTGGACTTTCAACTGTATTCCATTGACCTGTTTGTCTGTCTTTATGCCAGTACCACACAGTCTTGATTACTGCAGCTGTGTGGTAAGTTTTGGAATGAGGACGTATGAGTGAGTTCTCCAATTTTGTTCTTCTTTTTCAAGATTACTTTGGCTATTCTGGGTCCTTTGCCTTTCCATATGAATTTTAGGATCAGCTTGTCAATTTCTTTTTTCTTTTTTCTTTTTTTTTCGCCATGCTGGGAGGCTTGAGGGATCTTAGTTCCCTGGCCAGGGATTGAACCTGGGCCCTCGGCAGTGAGAGCACAGAGTCCTAACCACTGGATCACCAGGGAATTCCCAGCTTGTCAATTTCTGCAAAAAAAAAAAAAAAAACTGGCTAGGATTTTGACAGAGATTGCATTGAATCTGCAGGCCAGTTTTAAGAGTATTGCCATCTTAACGTTGCGTTTTCCAATTCATGAACATGGAATGTCTTTCCATTTGTTAGGTTTCTTTAATTTCCTCCAACAATGTGTTACAATTTTCAGAGTACAAGTTTTACACTTCTTATGTTAAATTTATTCCTAAGTATTTTATTCTTTTTGATGCTATTGTAAATGGAATTTTCTTAATTTCATTTTTGATTGTTTCATTGCTAGAGTACAGAAATACAATTAAATTTTCTATATTGATCTTGTATCCTGAAACCTTCCTGAACTCATTTATTATTTCTAACAGTTTTAGGATTCTTTAGGAAAAACGTCTACATACAAAAAATCATGTTATCTTCAAATAAAGATAGCTTTACTTCTTCCTTTCCAAGGAATACCTTTTATTTCTTTTTCTTGCCTAAGTGTCCTCTCTAGACCCCCAGTACAATGTTGAATAGAAGTGGTAAGCACAGACATGCCTATTTTGTTCCTGATTTTAGGGAGGAAGTCTCCAGACTTTCACCATTTAGTGTAATGTTTGCTGTGGGTTTTGTATAGATGGGCTTTCATAGATGGATGTATTTTACACTCGGGAAGAGTGTGAATTTGGCGAGGAGGTAAGAAGGCAGACTATGGTAGGCAGAACCTTTCTGCTCTAATCTCCAGAACCTATTAATATGATGATGTTTCATTCCTGTGATTATGTTATGTTCTTTGGCATAATCTTAAGAAAGGAAGATAATCTAGGCAGGCCTGAACTCATCACAAGCCCTTAAAATCACGGCGCTTTCTCCAACCAAAAGCACAAGAGGAAGTCAGAGAAATTTAAAACATGGGAAGAACTCAGTGTGCCATTGCTGGATTAAAGATGGAAATGGCCTCATGAGAAGGAATGCAAGCAGCATTTAGGAGCAGAGAGCAACCCCTTGCTGACAGCCAGCAAGGAAACAGGGAACCTCTGATCTACAGCCTCAAGGAACCAGATTCTGCCAACAATAGGAATGAGTTTGGAAGCAGATTATCTCCCAGAGCCTCCAGATTAAGAGCCCAGCCCAGCCCTGCCGACACCCTGACTTCAGCCTTGTGAGATCTCATACATAGGATGTAGTTGAACCCACCTAGACTTCTGGTCCATAGTACTGTGTGCTCACCACTGTGTGCTGCTTTAAGCTTTGAAAGTTGCAGTCATTTGTTATGCAGCAATAGAAAACTAAGACAAGGACTGATAAGATTCATTCACTGCAGCAGAGGAGGTCAGCACATTCCTCAAGAGTAGGGCGTAGGCAGTGTGCTAGGCGGCCCCGCGGACCCGTCTCTTGCTTCAACAGTGTTTGGGTGGAACAGACCCACAGGGACATCCCGTGCTCCAGCCTCCAATCACCCTCCAACCTTTTTTCCAGTCGCAACCTTCAGAATCAGCCACTCAGCTACCCTTGGTCACCGGGACCAGCCAACACCACTTTTTGAGCTGAACTGCTTACTACCGATCAACCACGAGCTCCCAGATTCGTCAGAATTATCCCACTGCGGCGGAGACCGCTGTCAACCCCCTGGCCGACACGCATCTGCGGGCCTCCTACACCTCCCTCTCTCTGAGCTTCTATTTCGACTGCGACAGTGTGGCCCTGGAGGGCATGGGCCACTTCTTCCGTGAATTGGCCAAGGAGAAGTGCGAGGGCGCCAAGCATCTCTTGAAAACACAAAACCAGCGTGGCAGGCACCCTCTTCCAGAACGTGCAGAAGCCATCTCCAGATGAGTGGGGTAAAACCCAGGATACTACGGAAGCTGCCGTGCTCGTGGAGGAGAGCCTGAACCAGGCCCTTGTGGACCTGCGTGCCCCGGGTTCTACCCGCGCAGACCCCCGCCTCTGTGACTTCCTGGAGAGCCTTGTCCTAGATGAGCAGGTGAAACTCATCAAGAAGATGGGCGACCACCTGACCAACCTCCGCAGGCTGGCTGGTCCCCAGGCTGGGCTGGGTGGGTCTCTCTTCGAAAGGCTCACCCTCAAGCATGACTAGGAGCCTCTGAAACCAGCGGCCTTTGAGGAGCCCCTCTGGTGTCAGGGTTTCTGCCTGAAGCCCCTCCCTGCAGCCACTAGGCAGCTTTTTAACCACCCTGGAGCCCTCTCCTAAGCCTTGGACCAAATGGAAACCATAAGACTTTCTACAGCAAAAAAAAAAAAAAAAAAAGAGTGGGGTATAGTAAGTAATGCATTATGCTTGGAATACGTTGGAGACACATGGAAAAGCAAGCATTTGCTGGCCAGGAGGTTTCTCAGCCATGTGAAATCCTTCCTTCATCTGGAAAGTCTTGGACTTGGAACTGTCACTGGTGTTCCTATAGTCTGGCACCTCAAAAGCATGACCATTTAATTTTATTCTCCACAGATAATTTACAAACATTCAACAAGGGAAGGAAACGGAAGCAGGAAAATTTTTATAACTGGCTTCTTTGGTCAGAGGAATTGTGCTTGCTTGTTACTTTGTAATCTGCCCACTAGAGACTAAAGGAAAACTCATTTGGATGTGTACCAAATAAGAAGCAGAAGGTTGTAACTGGATATTATAACTGTCCATTACTTATCTTATTAAAGAGGGATTCAATTTTTCTCAACAATCAAAAGTGGAAACAACACAAGTGTCCATCAACAGATGAATGGATAAACAAAATGTGCTGTATACATACAGTACAATATCATTCAGCTTTAAAAAGGAAATAAATTCTGATACGCTACAACACGGATGACATTATGCTCAAAGACATCATGCTAAGTGAAATAAGCCAGTTACAAGAGGACAAATATTGTATGATTCCACTTATGTAAGATATCTAGAGTGGTCAAATTCACAGAGACAGAAAGTAGAATGGTGTTGTCCAGGGGCTGGGAAGGGAGGAATGGGGCGTTTGTGTTTAATGAGTTCAGAGTTTCAGTTTTGGGAGATGAAATTCTGGAGATGGTTGGCGGTAATGGTTGTGCAACAATATGAATGTACTTAATGCCAATGAATACACTTAAAAGTAAGTAAAAGGTTAAATTTTATGTTACGTATATTTTACTGCCTTTTTTTTTAAAAAAGGGATTACATCAGCTTCCCTTCTTCAGAAATCATCATTCAGTTGTGTTAAAGGAATTTCACTGTGGGTGACTTTCTATAATAAAACTCCTTCTATTCTCATCTAATTATTTGTGTGAAAAATTTTCTCAGGATTTACATCTTATAAAACACAAAATAGGAATATAATTACTGCTAAACCTTGTGTCTTTCTAGCAACTCTTGGATACATAAATTCATTGAAACCAAACAATACTGTCCCAATAAGTGATGCATTTGCAATAAAATTTTACTTTGTACGTTTAGTTGTATTGGTCAAAATGTGGAATACATGTGTTGTTTTGACGAATTGTGCACTAATAGTAAGTGTAATAGTAACTAAATTTTAAATTTTAATAAAATAAAGAGACATATCATAGGAAATAAAAATTAATATTAATCTATACCCATAATTATGGAAAGAGTTGTGATAGATCAGTTAAAAACCTTCCACCAGAAGTATAGTTGTCCCTCAGTATCTGAGGGTGATTGGTTCCAGGTGCCTCCGTGGATACCAAAATCCTCAGGTGCTCAAGTCCCTTGGTAATACAAAGAAAAGAGCTGGCCCTCCATATCCGTGGGTTTCCCACCCACAGACTAAAACCACTTTTGATCCACGGTTGGTTGAATCTGAGGATGCAGAAAACTGCAGATACAGAGGGCCAACTATATATTATTATAACTTTTGAAGGAAGAGGGAAATGCACAGATACAGAGAACATACTTGTCATTGCCAACGAGGAGGGGGGTGGGGGAGGGAAGGCTTGGGAGTTTGGGGTTAGCAGAGACAAACTATTACATACGGGATGGATAAACAACAAGGTCCTATGGTGTAGCACAGGGAACTATATTCAATATCCTGTGACAAGCCATATGGAAAAGAATATGAAAAATAATATATATATGTATAACTGAGTCACTTTACTGTACAGAAGAAATTAACACAACATTGCAAATTAACTGTACTTCAGTAAAATTTTAAAAAATGTATCAGGAAGAGGGAAATGGAAATCTAGCCTAAATTGAAAACTAGAGCAATGCAAAATTTCTGCTTACTAATGACAATCTTGTTCTTGTATCGTTTAAACAGGTGATGGTATATCTCAAACGCTATCGTACTTGGATTTCATACTAGTTACATTTAAAACTAATGTAGGGCTCCCTTGGTGGCAGTGGTTGAGAGCCTGCCTGCCAATGCAGGGGACATGGGTTCAAGCCCTGGTCTGGAATGATCCCACATGCCAGTGAGCGGCTGGGCCCGTGGGCCGCAATTACTGAGCCTGTGCGTCTGGAGCCTGTGCTCCGCAACAGGAGAGGCCGCGATAGTGAGAGGCCCGTGCACCGCGATGAAGAGTGGCCCCCACTTGCCACAACTGGAGAAAGCCCTCGCACAAAAACGGAGACCTAACGCAGCCATAAATAAATAAATAAATAAAATTAAAACTAATGTAAACAATTTTATTTTAAAATCAAACTGGAAGTTATGCACTCTTTCTGATAACTGTACTTTCTTTTGAAAATTTATACTGTTGATTTCTATTCTTCTAGGGGTTTTCCTTGAAATTTTATGGTGAGTACCTAGCACAGTTCAGTCCACGGTTAACATATTGACCTTAACCCAGATGATACAAAGATTTAAAAACACTTTAATTTTAACCACCCCTCCCAATTTACATAATATTAGTTGTCAAGTATTTTAATTCTGCCCTTTGTTTAATTCTCACAAATTAGATACGATTTTATACAGATCATGTTTGTTTAGACTTATTTACAGGTTTATCAGTTTCTTTGTTTGCCACTCCTTGCATGCCTTTTAGAATAATCTTTCTTCTTCCTTAAATGCTTCCTTCAGAAGTTCTCATGTGTAGATCTGTTGATAAATTCTCTCCATTTTTGGTTATGAAATGTCTTTATTTTGCCTTTCTTCTTAAAAGGTAGTTTTGGTGGATACAGAGAGGGTTTTTTTTTTCCCCCCAGCACTTTGAAGATATTATTCCACTTTCTTCTGCTTCTATTGTTGCTATTGAAATCACTGTAGACGTCAAATGTCTAACTGTCTTTTCTCTCTAGGATTCATTTTTGGGTTTTGGTGTTCTACTTTGATTATAATCTTTCTAGGTGTAAATTTCTTCTGATTTATTCTTCTTGGTATGAATAAGTGAATTCATGTCATCCATCAATTCGTTATCTCTTTGAATATTGCTTCTTCCCCATTCTCTTTATATTCTCTCTCTGGGATTCAAATTATAAATTTGTTCACCCAGTTTCTCAAACCTTCGGGTACATATGAACCACGTGGGGAGTTTATTGACCAATGCAGATTCAGGTTCAAGAGGTCATCAGTGAGGCTGAGTCTGAATTTCTAACAACCTCCTAAGTGGGGCTCTTGCTACTGTTCCATGTCTTATACTTCAAGTAACATGATGTTAGACCTCCTCTTTCTGTCCTCCGCATCTCTTAACATTTCTTTCCTATTTTATACCTCCTTATTTCTCTGTGTTGTATCCCAGTTAATTTCTTCAGGTCTGTCTCTCAGTTAACTTATTTCTCTTATATCTAATTTGCTCTTTAGCCAATCTGTTCATTTTTCAACAACATTTTTCATTTCTAAAAATTGTATTTCATACTGTTTTATATATACCCAGACCTTTTAAAAAGTGCCTTGTAGTTTGCACATTTTGGTTATTCCATCTTCTATTTTTTCTTAATTTTATAAAATATCATTTGATGTTCTACATCTTATGGAAGTCTATTTTATGATTCCCATGTTCAGAGTCTTGAGGGTCTAATATGTCATAGGCTACCTAGGCTAACTCTCACTCACGTAGTTTAGTTCCTTTGCATGTTTAGTAATCTTTGATGGTAGGCTTATGTTTGGTTGATCTTAATGAGTGGAAACCTAAAAGCCTACAGTGAAGATATTTAGCAAGAATTTGGTTTCCCTCAGCCTTGAGCTAGGATAGGCTACCAACCTGTGACCACTCAGGCCACCTTCAAGTTTCCTAGGCTTATTCTGGACACTCAGATTCAGCAACTTCCCACCCCTACCTTGTCACCAGGCCAAGGCACAGTTTCTTGGAAGCAGTGACAATTTGGTTCCTGACTTTGGAGAAATCCCTGCTTTCCCTTGGGTGTTTGTTGTTTGCTGACTCCTCACAGATTTTCTTTTTTTTTCTTTTTTCTTTTTCTTAACCCTAGATCTTTTCAGATTACCCTGAATTCCTTCAAGCCCCAAAATACCGAAAATTATGTCTCATTAAGTATCTAGGCTTTTTCCCAAATGAGAAGACCCCCTTCACAATACACACAGATATAAATATTCAATATGTTATACTCCAAGAACTATAAGTTATGAAAAGAATTTTCACCCAAGACTCCCTCACAATTGGGTATGTGTGACCCACAACTCATTACATGGTTATTTCCCCAGGTCCTGAACATAATGTTTGAATACATTTCAGTAGCTGGAAAAATAATCACAGTAGATTTCCAACTCATAGAGTAAGAACTATAGAAAATAGGTCCACCTGGAGCCTGTGTATCTCTCTTTTTGTACGGAATAGTAAATCAAGAGCAATACTACACCCCTAGGAGCATAGAGATTATTGCTACCATTGAAGGCTAGAAAATGCAGGGTGGTAATTCTAACGTGCCCAGTTTAATTCTCTAGTTTAGTTAATGCAAAATATCATTGATTCTGAGAAAGCAATAGTGAATTTTCATAACTTGAGCTAGCTGATGATGCCAACAAATGTTGCTATTCCAGATGTACTTTTTCTTTTTTTTCTTTTATTTTATTTTTGGCTGCGTTGGGTCTTTGTTGCTGCGCGCAGGCTTTTCTCTAGCTGTGGCGAGCAGGGACTGCTCTTCCTTGTGATGTGTGGGCTTCTCATTGTGGTGGCTTCTCTTGTTGCAGCGCACAGGCTCTAGGCACGTGGGCTCAGTAGTTTTGGCTCGTGGGCTCCAGAGCACAGGCTCAGTAGTTGTGGCGCACGGGCTTAGTTGCTCTGTGGAATGTCGGATCTTCCTGGACCAGGGCTCGAACCTGTGTCCCCTGCATTCGCAGGCAGATTCTTAACCACTGTGCCACCAGGGAAGCCCCAGATGTACTCTTTCTAATGGACTAAATTAGTATAGCCAGTGACACCTGGTAAGCAGCTACTGATCCAGTGATTTTCTTTTCAAATCTCCACAAGCAGAAAAAAACACCAGATACCATTAGATTCCCCTGAAGTAGAGTAGTACATCTTTGTTATCCTGCCTCAGGAAGCATCAACTCCCCAGCCCTGTGCCACAATTTAGTTCCCAAGGATCTTGACTGTTTCCCAGTCTACAACATATCTCACTGGTCCACTATATTAATGATAACAATAATATAACCTGAAGAGCAGGAAGTAGCAAGTTGCCTGGAGGCTCAAGTTAGACACAGGCTCATCAGAAGATAGGAGGTAGGTGTCACAAAGTTACAGGGATCTGATAGTTCACTGAAGTTTTTGGCATATGGGCAACCTGGTACAAGGCAGGATATCCCCTTTAAAACTAAAAATAAGTTGTAGTTTCACATACATACAAGTCTTGGTGGGACCCTTGAATTTTGGAAGCTATATATACCATATTTACAAGGTACCTTGTTTATACGGTGATCTGACACTCTACTTAATTTGAATAAGGCTTAGAGCAAGAGAAGAGTTTTTATCTTGTCCAAGCTATACTGCAAAAGCTCTGTCCTTTGATCCCCATGACTCAGCCAATTCAATGGGGTATGGCAGTTTAAATGCCTTGGGCAGATTAAGATAATGTATTAAGCCTGTGGCAAAATCCCAGCAGAAGAGTCACAGTGAAGGCTCCCAAGAATTTTGAAGAAAGCCATGTCCCCTTTAGTGTATCACTACTTTTTTGGAAAACAACTGTTTGCTTGTCACTGAGTCCTGCTAACCATAGAACATCTGGTGATCAGGAACCTCAGTTTGTTACTGAGTCCAAACACATACTGCTCACTGCACAACAGGGTAATAAATCGAGAGATGCGTTGCTGGGGCAAGGAATAGCAACTTTAATAGAAAAGCCAGCAGACCGAGAAGACGGTGGACTCATGTCCCAAAGAACCATCTTGCCTGAGTTAGAAGTCAGGCTTCTTTTATACTAAAAGGGGAGGGAGTAAAGTCAAACATTTCCTGGTTCTGGTCAGCCTCCAGAGAGGATGTGTTCATTTCTTCCTCTCTGCAGTCGTTCACAGATGGGCCTGGTCAGGATGTTTCCTGTGAGCTAAACAAAGGTATTTTAGCTTAATGCTCATTACCTGGGAAGCAGGGCTCCCAAAGATGGGCCATTACGTATAATTTAAGCTTATAGGCAACATCCCTTTAGTGATTAACTTGTAATAAAATACAAAGGTTCTTTCCTATTACAAGTTGACCATCATAAACTTGGAGTTTTCAGACCTACCTAGTTCTAAAACTGGCTGTGAGTAATATACTCCACAATCAAGGAGAAATTGGTGTATTAGAGACCAGACTTAGGAAGATCCTCAAGGAAAAAACTGAAAAAGAACATTGTCCACTTTTCTAGCAGGGCTGCATCTCCCAAGCTGCTGTCTCTCCCTCAGCTCACTTCATGGGCTCACGCTGCTTCATGGGAAGTCTCCTATGACTAGCTGATATGAAAGAGAAATCTGTCGCTGACAGCAGGCAAAGGTAGACCACCATGATATTAGAGCCCACCCTGGGGTGGACCTGAAGAGAAATGAAGCAAAGGAAAGAAATAGTCCCAGTGGGCAGAGCTTCAAATACATTTTCTGTCCACGTTGCCGAAAAGAAGGTCCTGATTGGTTTGACTGGATGGGTTGTCAAGTTCTTAGAAGAGACAGGATCAGAGGACTGACGACAAGGAGAATATCTGTATCTCATATTGATGCTGATTATAATGCCTTTACTGCAGAGAAGATGCTTGGTAATTAGGTGGCGCTCAACTAGCCTGTGGTACCACTTAGCCTCTTTCTCCAGCCTGGCAATCCTGCTCACTGGGCTTCTGCACAGTCATCCATATCGGCAGGGACAGAGGTAATACACAGACTCATCAAGAAGGACCTATTCCCACTATGACTGTCTGGCTATTGTCCCAGTCAGTCAGCAAATCTGCCAACTACAGCTCATACCTTCCAATATGGTAGAACACTTAATTGAACCATGAAGCCATCTTGTGGCAGATTAATTATGCTGAATCCTGCTACATCCCCTGGAACAAACACTTATTCTGAGTTTGGATGTGCCTTTCATGTTGGGCAGTCTTTTCAATACCATGGACTTACTAGATGGGTTTTTCATCCTAACAGAATGTCACGCAACATTGCTTCTGGCCAAAAAAAAGTCCTTTTATTGTAAAAAGAAATAAGTCAATGCACTAAAAATTCACTGATCACATCTGTTTCCCCATCCCCCAGATTTAGCTGGAATTGCTTACTAAATACCCAGCTATCATGTCAACTGGTACATAACATTTTTCAAGCTTGAAATGCTGTCCTAAAGGATATGGTAAACGCTATGAAGAGGACTGGCTAGAAGACATGAGTCCCAGCACCAGAGGGGAATGAGATGGGCACATCTTTTAGTTACACCCAATGACTCATTCACAAAATATTTGCTCCCAATCTCCATGACTTTTTACTCTGCTGACTTAGAGTTTTCAATATCCAAAGGAGAAATGATTCTATCAAAGGATTTAACAGTAATCCCCCTAAATTAGAGGTGGCAACTACCATCTATTCATTTACTCCTCCTGGGGATGCTAGATAAAGCAGCAAAAAAGTGATGCTAGGTCCTGGATCCCTTGGGGAAATAGAGTGACTGCTGCAAAACAGGGGCATGAAGGAGTATGGCTGGAACCCAACTGATCCTAAGGTGCCTCTATTAAGTCAAGAGGTAAAGATTAATGGAAGAGTCCTGCTGTTCAAGACAGATTGGACATCAAGAGCCCAGATGCTCAGGAATGAAGGTTTCAGTAAGAAACCCAACAATCGGAGGTGCCAGCTGAAGGCAACATCAACCATGGCTCATGCCAGCTGCGTAATTTCTTCTTGCTGTATTATGTACACATTAATATACCTACATAAATGCCCTTCTCTTTTTTTTTCCTTTTTCCTCAGGATAGTTAATTTTACTACTTTGTACTTGTACTATATTGCAGCATTTGAGATGGTAACCTAACTGAGATCCTAATTAAACTTTAGATTCTTCCCTTTGAGAGTTTCTGACCATTCTAAGGATGATTACATAACATTAAGCAATTTTTTGGAAGTGTAAGTATGGGATTAGATTTTTATTTCTGTGCACAAAGCACATAACACAATATAAAGGCAGAGTATATACTTGAATAAATGTTTAGTGAGTGAATATATGGGAGGGAAGGTTTAATGATTAGGTGGATGGATGAATGGATGGATGTGTAGTAATAGAAGAGAATAAATGTATGTGATCTTTTCTCTTAAGGGGAATTCTACCCTCTGTTTCTTCCATGTGGAAGTTGTATTAGACATATATGTTAGAGCAACTCAGTCTATTCTTTATGTCTATCTGTAGTTCATATCATCCATAATTTTAATTGAGTTACATTATAGTTTTCTTCAGATATATTTTTCAGTTCATTAATTCACTTTTCAGCTGAATCTAATATTCTGTTTAATATACTCTCTGAGTTTTTATTTAAATGATTACATGTAAATTTCTAGAGGTTCTCCTTGATACTAGCCAAGTCTTGTTCTTTTATATTTCTTCTTTTTTTTTTTTTTTTAATTAATAGCTACTTTATTTATTTATTTTATTTCCTTTTTGGCTGCGTTGGGTCTTCGTTTCGTGCAAGGGCTTTCTCTAGTTGCGGCAAGCAGGGGCCACTCTTCATCGCGGTGCACGGGCCTTTCACTATCGCGGCCCCTCCCGTTGCGGGGCACAGGCTCCAGACGCGCAGGCTCAGCAGCTGTGGCTCACGGGCCCAGTTGCTCCGTGGCATGTGGGATCTTCCCAGACCAGGGCTCAAACCCGTGTCCCCTGCATTAGCAGGCAGATTCTCAACCACTGCGCCACCAGGGAAGCCCTATATTTCTTCTTTTAATCATTTTAATTCACCTTTTTAAAGTCTGAGACTGAACCCTCTGATACAGTTTGAGATTTTTAAATGTAACATCTGAATTTCTTCAGGTTATGATCCTGATATTTGTTTACTGCCTTTGCTGATTCTAGTTCAGGGTGAATTATTTCCTTAAATATTTTGTAATTTTAGAATGTGAGCTCATCTTCAGAGTGTCTATTTCTGTGGGAAATCTCTGTGGCCTGGGCTGGGTGTTTGCTCTTTCCAGGTACTCATGGGTTTCACTGACCTGTGACCACTTCTCATGTTGATTTTCAACTTGTGGGTTCACAAATCATACAGAGCAGTATACATCTGAACCACAAATCCACAAGATTAACAAGCCAATGATTATGAAATTCTTCATGGAAGACTGACCTACAGCAAACATGCTTAGTTTTAAAAGAATCCTTGTGAGGGTGAGATTTATTTTCTAGTCTCTCTTTTATGGAGGGTGTTGCCCTTCAAGAGTCCCACCATAAAGGTCTCAGTTCCAAACCCTACCTCATATAGGCCCCAGGCCTTTTCATTTGTCCCCCCATGGTGATATAATCTAAATCCCTAGCTTATCATGATTACTGGAAACCATCCCTCTCCTACACACACACACACACACACACACACACACAGCAATTAGAGTGTCAGATATGGTTTTTAATTCATTTGTCCCTTAGAGATTATGTTTTGTGAACTCATCTAGGCATTTATAGGGGAGGTTTAAAAAATTGTTCATTCAGAGTTTCTAGGTATTTTGTCAGGGGAGGATTTGCAGGTTATTTCATATGAAATATTGTCTGAAAAGGAAGTCTCAGGTGGTGAGAAACTGAAAGGTCTGTGACATGATGTATCTTAGAGAAGGATTTAATTTGCTGAGAAAGAGAGAGAGTGAGACATGTGTGGAGGGAAGGAGGAAAAAGACCCCAGGCAGGAGAGTAGCACTTGTAAGAAAAATCCACAACAGGAAAAGATAAAGCAGCTGGATTCCATGACTGAAAGGAAAATCATTGACCCAGGCAGGAAAGACTGTTAGACAAAGGGGCACAGAAGGGATGGTGTGTGGGGGATTGTGTGTTTTTCTGGGAGGTGATTGGAATTTTATATCAAAGATCTATCAGGTCACTGTTAAAAGAAGTAAACAGTACATGCCCACATTTCCAGTTCCATGGGGAAGGAGACAGAAGAGAAAAGCCTTGCAGCTTTTAAATGGAAGTTCATTTGACCAAAGGAGATCTAATAGAGTTAGGAGGTGACTGCTGAGGTCCAAAAGGAGACTGAACCCTCTGATACAATTTGAGATTGAACAAGTGTTGATAGATTAGCATCCACAAGCATTTCTGACAAGATATGGTTCCCTCGGGCTGTGGACAAACCTGGAAGTGGGCAACCGACAGCCTGCAGTACACTCACCACTTCCTACCACCTCGTCTGCATTTTATGATTATGAATCAGTTTTCTTTGACATGCCCCATTTTTCACTGCAGCGTCTTCATCTCAGTGCCTGTATCAGTTATAACTTCATCAGAGCATCTGAGTGCACGATTTACAAAATTGCTTTGCTGCTGAAAGTGAGAGAGTACAAAGCAGTGCAATTCTGCAGAACAAAAAAGAGAAGAAAGAAGTACTACCCGGAGATGCCAGCACAGATGGCCTTCATTTTTCTAACAAAACACCCCTGTGAGGTGTTTTGCCAATAAATATCTTTATGTGTTGCAGTAAGATGAAACTACCATTGAGTTGCTAATGCATGCAGGTTTTCTCTATAGGTGGATAAGAGAAAAAAAGTAAAAAGGCCTTCCATGGGACACGTGCACGGCGAAGCACTGGAGTATGAAGAGTATCTACATGCAAGCTTCTCTCTCAAGTCCTCCAGCTCATAATAGATTTGCTTATTCCTGTTCCAAATGAGAACTCAGTTCTCTTGACAGGCAGCTCTATTTTATGCCCTTCCCTATCTGTGTCCTTAGGCTTCCCTAACATACTTACTACAAGGCCTAGAGCAGAAGACTGGAAAATCTTCTGCTTTCTAGAAGCTGCATGCACCATCCGTTCAGTCTGGGCATCTTCAATTGACAAAATGTGTGTGTATTTATTCTATCATCCCATGCATTAATGTAATATTAATCACCACAGTATGATCAGCTGCAATGGCTTCATTCACAATTGACCTGTGAATAATCTATAACCCATGAATAAATAACCTGGTAAATATTATTTATGGAAGCAACATCATGTCCTTAAAGTCACAGATTTCTCCAGGTATCAGTCATGGCCAACAGGGGCTGGCATTTGCAATGTAGCGTTTGCTATGCTTCAAAGGTCAGCTCCCTGGGACCAGATCAGCTTCTCTGTGTTCTAATCCTCTCTGCCACGAAGCCACTCATCCAGAGCAGGTAATTTACCCTCTTTCTGCCTTTGTTTTTCAATCAGCAGAGTGATGGTAGGCTACTATTTGCAACTGGGCTGACAGAGTTCAATAACTGTCGTTGAGCGCATGCCTATAAATTTCCTTGAAATATGCCTGCAAATGTACCAGATGTTATTGTCCTAACTGCCAATTACTTCAAATTGCAAATATTTGGTTTAAAAGTTGAATCGAGGCCATTTTTATATTCCAGAGCCACTTCATATAACAAATTATCCTAGCTTAACACAAAATAAACACCTGTCACACTTGGGTATCCAACCAAATCCCATCCCCCCAACAAACATGAGCCACATAATTTATTCAGCCCCCCCAAAAAAAAAACAAAAAAACCCAACAAACCTCCAGCTGCCCTCATGGAATGTTACTGCCCAGATGATTAACTCCCAAGAGTCTTAGATTGGGTGGGCAGCTAACCCTTTCCTGAATCTATTTTGTATCCAGTCCAGTGAACAGGAAACAGCTAATGATTATTGAACGCAGACAGCCCTGCAGTGACCGGAAGCAGCAAGGTGCCCATCTTTGCCCAGGGGGTCAAGTGATTCACAGGTGAGGCTGCTGTAGTCCTGCAGTTGTTGTGCTTTTTCTCCTTTTTCCCTCTTTTCGGCAGTTCTAGCAGATGGATTCATCAAAGCCCCAGATGCCCTGTGCCCCTGAGAGTCCTATTAGACCCAATGTGTGAATAAGTCTCTCCTTCACCGATGCTCATTTTTCATTGGCAAATAAAATTCTGTTGATTGAGTAGGATGGTTGTTAAGTCAACACTTCTCTGGCTTTTACCAGTGAGGATGTCTGCATAAGCTATGACTTATTCCATCTTCAAATCGCTTTCCCCTTTTCTCCCTCTAATCACCTTCAGATTCAGTGTTAACGTTTCTACAGGAGCGTCCATAGTAAATGTTTCATGAGTGGCCTTGCTCAGCAGCTCTCTCTGCATTACTTACCTTTTCCCCCAGCAACTGCCTCATCCCAGGGATACTGTTTGGTGGAGGTGGGGATTCATGGCACTCATACACCTGATCTGGCAGATCACAAAGCTGCCTGGTTATAAAGAGAAAAATCTATATCCTTCTGAATAGTCAATGCCTTTTCTTGACCTGCATGTTATAAATAAACTGTGTGCCTCCCTCTTAGGATGTATCCTGAAGCTTCTCTTAAGTTAACTCCTTTTTCCCACCGCACTGGCTGCATCTCACGTATCCTGTCCTCTGTATTTCCAGATATTTATCTTTGAAGCACAATTTCCATAAAAATCTGGAAAACTGACTTAGTAAAACCAATACCTATCAGTTCCGACATCACCTCTGGTCTTTAAAAAAATATCACAGCAAAGAATTTTGCTCTGCTGTCTTGGCCATGTCACTGTTATTCTACATGTCACTTAGAAAGCCACCAAGGGCAGGGGCTCTGCTGCCGAGTCAGCTCCATCCTGGCCCTCGCCAGCCCGTAAAACCGCAGGGTTCTATTTATAGTGCCCACCCAATCCCTGGCCCAGACCATTCCCCCAAAACCGTCCAGCACAGGGTTCGTTCTTCCCACCTCAGTGGCTATATCCCATACCCCTCTCCCTCTTCTCAGGAGCAGGCAGGAATTTTTCTGTCCCTGCCAGGTCACACAAGGACCCAGGACTTCTCAAAGGAGCTCAACCCAGACCCTTCTTCCTGTCTGCAGGGACTTCTATCAGAAGCACCTCTGTGGTCAAGTCCACTAAACGTTGATATATTAAGAATCAGAAAATTCCTTTGTCTTAAAGAGTCTGGCTTTTAAAGGTGTGTCTTCTTGCAACACACTATTTCAGATTTCAGGAGCTAATTTAAAACTTTCTTGCTTTTCTTCGTATCTTGTTCTCCCCCATCTAGCCCCACCCTTCCACTGCCCTACCCCTTCACACCCCTACCTCAACACACCCCCATCCTCCTTTGTAGGCCTGCTATAACAATCTTCAACCTCCCCAAGACAAAGAACGCTCTCCAGAATAGTACGAGGTCGGGGGTGGGGGTGGAGATGCAAAACAGAACTTACACATATATATATAGTTTTTAAAATTATCCCCCTCACAAGCACCCGTCCTATCTGCAACTCAGTCAAGCTGCCTGACAGCTGCAGCTCATTGCTTTATTTCTCTCAGACCCTCCTAATGGCTTGAGCAATATCCTCTGTACTTCTTTCTCCTGAAGTCATTCCTGGCACCATCTTCATGTTCCCTCTTGCTCTTGTTAAATCTTTGCCCCTTACACACTCTGGGGATGGAGTCTTTATCATTGCCTGAACTTCTCTTTCTTCTCCTCTCCTGAACTCTAACCGAACTTCTCACTTCTATTTTAATTTTTACTATTTTGACTTAAATTTCATCACCTCCATCCGCCCCACCCACCATCTTCCTAAGTGCTTCTATAGCTGGGAATATACATTTTAATTTTCAAAGGCTTCAGCTTCATTTATTCCCTCAAGTGCTTCTGGAACACAGCGGGGATATTTAATGCTGTGATCCAGGAAGTCTTAGAACCTACGTAGTGGACATACATTTTTTTTTTTTTTTTTATGAAATGAGGTTAAGGATATGTGTTTTTTTGTTTTTTTGTTTTAAGACAATCAGATGTTTTTATTTATTTATTTATTTATTTATGGCTGTGTTGGGTCTTCGTTTCTGCACGAGGGCTTTCTCTAGTTGCGGCGAGTGGGGACCACTCTTCATCGCGGTGCACGGGCCTCTCACTGTCGCGGCCTCTCTTGCTGCGGAGCACAGGCTCCAGACGCGCAGGCTCAGTAGCTGTGGCTCACGGGCCCAGCTGCTCCGCGGCATGTGGGATCTTCCCAGACCAGGGCTCGAACCCGTGTCCCCTGCATTGGCAGGCAGATTCTCAACCACTGAGCCACCAGGAAAGCCCTATACATTTTTATCTAAAGCCCCACAAAAGAAAAATCCCTTAGCAAGAAAAGGCCCCTACTATCAAAATGGAGGACACAGCACTGGCCACAGTACCCAGCTAAAGAATACTCAGGTGAGAAAGAGCTACAACAGGGTCTAATAACAGCAAGAGGCAATTTTTCAAGTTACAGTTTTCCAGTAAGGCAGGCATTTTGCAGAGCACAGTGAAGCAAGAACCTCTATAAAGACAGCACTTAAAATGAACAGTTATCACTTGCATATTCATTGACTGGAGGCAATTTGCAACTAATAATAAGAACCCTGAAAGGAGAGAGAAAAACCAAACCCCACCGCTAGTTTTTGAGTGTTTACCAAATGTGTTGGGCAGAATGCAAAATATTTTACATGCGTTACCTTAATTAATTTTCACACCAACCATATGAAATTGAACTATTACTTTGACAATCTCACAGAAGAGGAAACTAAGGATCAGAGAGGTTAAGTGAATTGCCAAAAATCAATCAGTATATATGTGACAGAATCCAGGTGGTTTTAACACAAAGTAGTCAGAAGACATAAGGTGATTTGGATAACACAAGGAGAGGAGCAATCCAAAACAGAAATCCTTCTTGGACATCTGGATAAGGATGATTATCTAATATTTAATTTAAAAAAACATGATATTGACATCAGAACCCCACTCAATAGTATGTAAAGCTAATGTATATATTTAAGCTTTAAAAATGTATAGTAGGGTCCAGACAGCAGAGTAGGAAAACCATGAGCTCACCTCCTTCCATGGGCATACCAAAATCACCACTATTTACAGAGCAACTACTAATGAGAACAACCAGAAGACGAGCAGAAAAGTGTTTGGCAAAATGAATTAAACAGAAAGTAAGGCTGAAAAAAAAAAGAAGAAGAAGACTAGCAGAAAAGATTTTTTTCACAACTAAAGATATAAAGAAGGAAAGACAGCAAAATGGGGAGAAGGGACAGAGATGTGGGCTAGTCAAGACCACTGGGGAGATGACCCACAAATGGGAGGATAATCACCAGTGCAGAGGTTCTCCCCAAGGAGTGAGGGTTCTGAGCCCCACATCAGGGTCCCGAGCCCCACATCAGGGTCCCCACCCTTGGTGTCCTGCACTGGAAAGATGAGCCCTCAGAACATCTGACATCGAAGGCCAGAAGAGCTTGCATATGGAAGAGCTGGAGGGCTGTAGGAGACAGAGACTCCACTCTTAAAGGGCACACACAAAATTTCACAAACTCCGAGTCCCAGAAAAAGGTAGTAATTTGAAGTAAGTCTGATCAGTCCCAGTTACTGATCTTGGAAAGCCTCCCAGAGAGGTAGGAGACAACTGGGACTCCCCCTGGGGATTTAGATACTAGTGGCAGCCATTTGAGGGAGCTCATTCTACCACAAGGACACTGGTACTGTCAATGCCATTTTGGATTCCTACCTCTAGCCTATTAGCACCAGGGGCTAACCCATCCACCAGCAGGCAGTCTAGTGAAACCCCCCAGCCAAGCAGCCAGCTGCAATGGGGACTCAGATGTACCCACCATTGGGCAGAACGAACCCTGGGCCCCCTGGGCTGTGAGCCAGCAACACCAGAACTTGGCCCTGTCCACCAAGGACTGGCACCAGTCCCACGAAGCTCTGGGCCACACAGCCAGCCACACCAGGACCTGGCCCTGGCCAAATAAGGCAGGGCTAGTAGCCAACTGAGCAGGGGACCAGCCTCACCTACCAGCATGCCTCAGTAGAAGGGCCCACACAGCCCACATAGTGGGCACCCCTAGAGTTTATAGATCTTGTGATCAGAGGAGAGTGTGCTGCTGAGCCCCATAGGATATCTCTGACACAAGGCCACTTCTCTAAGACAAGAAAATGTAACCAACCTACCTAATACATAGAAATAAACACAGAGAACTACGCAAAATGAGGAGAGAGAGAGGAATATGTTACAAACAAAGGAACAAGACAAAACCTCAGAAGAAGAACTAAAAAAAGTAGAGATAAGTAATCTACCCAATAAAGATTTCAAGGTGTGATCATAAAGATGCTCAATAAACTCAAGAGAAGAATTTAACAAAGAGAAAATATAATGAATAACCAAACAGCTGAAGAATACAATAACTGAAATTAAAAATACACTAGAAGGAGTCAACAGCAGATTAGATAACACAGAAATACAGATCAGCAAACTGGAAGACAAAATAGTGGAAATAACCCAAGCTGAACAGAAAAAAGAAAGAGAATTTTAAAAAATGAGGATACTTTAAGAGACCTCTGAGACAATATCAAATGTATTACAATTTTCATTATAGGTGTCCCAGAGGAGAAGAGAGAGAGAGAAAGGGGCAGAGAATATACTTGAAAACATAATAGCTAAAAACTTTCCTAACCTGGGAAAGAAAACAGACATCCAGGTCCAGGAAGTGGAGTCCCAAATAAGTTGAACCCAAAAAGTTCAAGAAACATTATAACTAAAATGGCAAAAATTAAAGATATAGAGAGAATCCTAAAATAAGAGAAAAACAACTAGTCACATACAAGAGAACTCTCATAACACTGTTAGCTACTTTTCAGCAATAACTTTGCAGGCCAGAAGGGAAAGGCATGATATATTTAAAGGGATGAAAGGAAAAAATCTAAAACCAAGAATACTCTACCCAGCAAGGCTATTATTCAGATTTGGATGAGAGATCAAGAGTTTTACGGATAAGCAAAAGCCAAAAGAGTTCAGCAACACTGAACCAGCTTTAAAGAAATGTTAAAGGGATTTCTCTAAGTGGAAAAGAAAAGATCACAACTGAAATATAAAAATTATGAAAGGAAAAATCTCATTGGTAAAGGAAGCAGATCAACCACTTATAAAAGTAATAGAAAAGTTAAAGACAACAGTAGTAAAATTATCTATATCCACAATAAATAGTTAAGGGATACACAAAACAAAAAGATGTAAAATATAATGGAAAAACATTGTATGGGGTGGGGAATGCAGGGTTGTAAGAATGCATTCAAACTTAAGAGATCATCAACTTATAATAATCACATACATGTAATTACATATATGTAAGTTGTTATATTAAGAACCTCATGGTAATTACAAACCAAAAATCTATGCTAGATACAAACAAAAGAAGAGAAAGGGATCCAAACATAACACTAGAAATAGTCATCACAAAGGAAGAGAGCAAAAGAAGAAGAAAGGAATGAAAGAGAACCTCAAAAACAACCCCCAAATGATGAACAAAATGGCATTATGTACATACCTATCAATAATTACTTTAAATGTAAATGGACTAAATGCTCCAATCAAAAGGCATAGAGTGGCTGAATGGGTACAAAGCAAGACCCATATACATGCCACCTACAAAGAGACACAATTCAAATCTAAAGATACACATAGAAAGTGAGCGGATGGGAAAAGGTACTCCATGTAAATGGAAATGAAAAGAAAGCTGGGGTAGCAACACATATCAGACAAATAGACTTTAAAACAAAGACTGTAACGAGACAAAGAAAGACATTACATAATGATTAAGGGATAAATCCAACAAGAATATATAACAATTGTGAATATGTATACACCCAACATAGGAGCACTTAAATACATAAAGCAAATATTAACAAACATAAAGGGAGAAATTGATAATAACACATAGTAGTAGGGGACTCTAACACACCACTTACATTAATGCACAGATCATCCAGACTGAAAATCAGTAAGGAAACACTGGCCTTAAGTGATACATTAGACCCGATTGAGTTAATAGATATATAAAGGACATCCATCCAAAAGCAGCAGAATAAACATTTTTTTTCAAATGCACATGGAACATGCTCCAGGATAGATCACATGTCAGGCCACAAAACAAGTCTCAATAAATTTAAGAAGACTGAAATAATATCAAGCAACTTTTCGAACCACAGAGGCATGAGACTAGAAATCAACACTAAGAAAAAAATTGCAAAAAACCCACAAACATATGGAGGTTAAATAATATGATACTAGCCAACCAGTGGGTCACTGAAGGAATAAAAGAGAAAATCAAAAAATACCTGGGGACAAATGAAATGAAAACTCAATGATCCAAAATCTATGGGACACAGCAAAAGTAATTCTAAGAGGTAAGTTTATAGTGATACAAGCCTACCTAAGGAAATAAGAAAAATCTCAAATAAACAACCTAGTCTTACACCTAAAGGAACTAGAAAAGGAAGAACAAACAAAACTCAAAGTTAGGAGATGGAAGGAAATAATAAAGATCAGAGCAGAAATAAATAAAATGGAAACTAAAAAAAACAATAGAAAAGATCAATGAAACTAAGAGAGGGTTCATTGAAAAGATAAATAAAATTGATAAACCTTTAGCTAGACTCATCCAAAAAAAAACCACAAAAAACAAACAAAAAAAAGAGCAAGAGAGAGAGGGCCCAAATAAATAAAACAGAAATGAAAAAGAAGTTTCAACCAACACCACAGAAATACAAAGGATCATAAGAGATTACCATGAATAATTATATGCCAATAAAATGGACAACCTAGAATAAATGAATAAATTCCCAGAAACATACAATCTCCCAAGAATAAATCAGGAAGAAATAGAAAATATGAACAGACCTACTACCAGTAATGAAATTGCATCAGTGATTTTTCAATCTCCCAACAAACAAAAGTCCAGGACCAGATGGCTTCACAGGTGAATCTGACCAAACATTTAAAGAATAGTTAACACCTGTCCTTCTCAAACTATTTCAGAACATTGAAGAGGAAGGAATGCTTCCAAACTCAATCTACAAGGCCAGCATCACTCTGATACTAAAACCAGACAAAGACATCACACACAAAAAAAATTATAGGCCAATATCACTGATGAACATAAATGCAAAAATTCTCAACAAAATATTAGCAAACTCAAATTCAACAATACATTAAAGGGATCAAACACCATGTTCCAGTGGGATTTATCCCAGGGATGTAAGGATGGTTTAATAGCTGCAAATCAATATTATACACTGCATTAACAAACTGAAGAATAAAAATCATATGTTCTTCCAGATAGATGCAAAAGAAGCTTTCAACAAAATCCAATGTCCATTTATGATAAATATAAGACCTGAAACAATAAAACTCTAAGAAGAGAACATAGATAGAACACTCTTTGACATAATTCATAGCAATATTTTTTTTGGCTCTGTCTCCTAAGGCAAAAGAAATAAAAGCAAAAAGAAATGGGACCTAATTAAAAGCTTTTGCACAGCAAAGGAAACCATCAACGAAATGAAAAGGCAACCTACAGAATGCGAGAAAATATTTGCAAATGATACATCTGGTAAGGAGTTAACATCCAAAATATACAAGGAACTCATACAACTCAACATCAAAAAACAAACTGATCAAAAAGTAGGCAGGGGATCTGAATAGACATTTTCCAAAGATGACATACAGATGGCCAACACACATGTGAAAAGATGTTCAACATCACAATCGTTAGGAAAATGCAAACCAAAACTATGGAATGGAATGGCTATCATCAAAATGACCACAAGTAACAAATGTGGGCGATGATGTGGAGAAAAGGGAACTCTCACGCACTGTTGGTGGGAATGTAAATTGGTGCAGCTACTATGGAGAACAGTATGGAGGGTCCTCATAAAATTTAAAACAGAACTACTATAGGAACCAGCAATTCTACTTCTGGGTATTTATCCAAAGAAAACAAAAACACTGATTTGAAAAGACAGATGCACCTCTATGTTCACTGCAGCATTATTTACAATAGCCAAGATATGGAAGCAACCTAAGTGCTCATTGATAGATGAACAGATAAAGAAGATGTGGTATATATAATTAGTGGAATATTACTCAGCTATAAAAAAAAGAACGAAATCTTGCCATTTGTGACAACATGGATGGACCTAGAGGGTGTTATGCAAAGTGAAATAAGTCAGATGGATAAAGATAAATACTGTATGATTTCACTCAAGTGGAGTCTAAAAAATAAAACAATGAATGAACAAACATAACAAAACAGAAACAGACTAAGATACAGAGAATAGACAGGTGGTTGGCAAAGGGGAAGGAGATGGGGAATAGGCAAAATTGGTGAAGAGGATTAAGGGGTACAAACTTCCAGTTTAAAAATAAATAAGTCACAGGGATGTAATGTACAGCATAGGGAATACAGTCAATAATATTATATGGTGACAGATGACAACTAGACATCATAGTGATCACTTTGTAATGTATAAAAATATTGAATCACTATGTTGTACACCTAAAACTAATATCGTAAGTTAATTATACTTCAATTAAAATTATATAAATATATGTCACTCTCTTTACAGAGCGTGGACTCAAGACATTTTGAATGAATTATTTTTACATCTTCATAACATTATATGTTCAAAAGCCCCTCTAACTGTCATCAACAATAGATACATAAATATTTCAGTCAATACTCAGGTAGCAAAAATGGAAAACCAGGTGAATAGTTCACTTCTTACAGAATTATATCTTAAAGCGTGTTTTAATTTGGTGTGTCAATTAATACTCTATTTCATACCATGTTACATAACACCTTTCTTATACTATCCCAAAAAGGGACAAGAGGTTCTTGCCTTTAATCATTTAAAATCATATGCTAACATTATCTCTTGTTTAAAAAAGAGATTTTTTATGCTCTATGTATTCTTTGCAAAGTATTCTAGGTCCGAGAAATTATTTCAGCTATTCCAAAGCACGATCAGAAAGAGCAATTATTTCACATTATATTTCATAACCGAAGTTCTTTTTTAGTTTGTAATTCTATTCTTTTTCGTCTACTTTCTGTTTTGTAAATATTTATACTCCAAGTATTAGCATACGTACCTAAATAAATACCTTTCAGTTCTCCCTTCTTGCAGTCTGATTAGAAAATGTGATGGCACCATAACAATGCTGAGTTTACAACAACTTATTTTTAAACTCCTTGAGTTTACAACAACTTATTAATGGTGTCTGGCAAAGTGCTGCATGCACTAAAAGGTGCTACTTTTAGTAAATATTTATTTACAGAATTTTGGCTACCTCTGGGCTTAATAACAATAATAATAATAGAAATAATAATGAACATTTCCAGAGGGAAAGTAACGATTTACTCTGTGTTTGGCATTGTGCTAGGTTTTAAATTACTTCTCTCATGTGAACTTCATAGCAACACATTATTTCTACTTAACCAATGGGGAAATTAAAATTTGGGGAGGTTAAATGTGCCCTTCCCAAGATCACACATCCCATAAGTGAGAGAGCCAGATTCCGCCGCAGGTGTATCTGTTTCCAAAGCCCACCATGCAAATAGTTTACAATACTATCATCTCCCTACCTTTTCGACTTTCCTAAAAAGCTCCTGAATAATTTTTTGGGGCTACCCTGCACAGCATGCAGGATCTTAGCTCTCCCACCAGGGATCAAACCTGTACCCGCTGCAGTGCAAGCATGGAGTCTTAACCATTGGACCGCCAGGGAAGTCCCAAAAGCTGCTGAATAACTTTTTAACCTCACCATTTCCTTTCATATTTCCTTGCAAGATACAAATATTTACCAATTCCAGTCCCCAACTCCCCTCCAATTCAAATCTATGCCCCTGCAAAAAAAAGGTCAGATCTTATTACGTATGCTCGTTATTTATGATTCTTCTCAGGGGTGTGCTGGTAAATATCTGACAGTCAACTGTGAGAATGGAGGTTGGGAGAGGGGCCCTGATTTGTAGTGTTTGTCTGATTTCCATGGCATAAATCCTGCTACCATGGATAATTTCAAGCCACTGAGGTGATGTCACTGAACACAGAGTTGGAAAGAGATGCGTACAGCTCACTTTCTGCATCTGGTGCAGGCGTGCTTCAGCACACATCACCAGCTCTTCTTCCCCATATTGACTAGTGTACGTTGAAAAAAAAAAAAACTTAAAAAAAATCCCTGTTTGGATTAACTTTGGATGACTAACTAGGAAACACATCTATTTTAAACACTCACGTACCATTTGATGAATTAAACTGATTTTTTGTTCTTCCAGACCAGTGGTTCTAAAAGAGTGGTCCCCAGGCCAGTAGTATGGGCATCACCTGGGAACTTGTTACAAATGCAAATAATGTGCCCCACCCCAGACTTACTGAATCAGAAAGAGGATGGTGACGGGGGTCGGTGGGGGGCGGGGGGTCAGCAATCATTATTTTTATGAGCCTCCAGGTGATTCTGTTCCTAATTTCAAAATCTCTCTTCCATTTCAGCCCTGTGAAACTAAAGAAATCAAGGTAGAGGAAGCTAATGAGAGGAACGCAAGGTCAATTTTAATGGAAACAAGAGCCAGGGGTGGTCAGAGATCCGGTAAGTAAGTGTGTAATGCAGACTGCAGAGCAGAAAGGTCTCACTCATTTACTATTCACCCGATTATCACTCACATCTGGGTCAGAAGAAGTGACTGTCAAACCTGTCTGCAGACGGTCTCTCCAGAACAAAGAAGCAGCTCATTGACTTTCTGAGACTCATCCCAGAAGCACTGGGATGCATCCAACTGGAAAGCCTCACTCCTTAGTGTACAGCTTGGGAAGCTCTGCACTTTACCCAAGTGAGTTAAAACACAAGCTTCCGGGACTTCCCTGGTGGTCCAGCGGTTAAAACTCTGCGCTCCCAAAGCAGGGGGCCCGGGTTCGATCCCTGGACAGGGAACTAGATCCCACATGCACGCCACAACTAAAGATCCCACACGCGGCAATGAAGATCTCGCATGCTGCAACTAAGACCCAGCACAGCCAAATAATTAAATATTAAAAACAAACAAACAAAAAAACCCCACAAGCTTCCTACCTAAACAGCACCTGGGTGTACCCTGGGTTTACCTGGGGGTAATTTTTTTCTGTCTTCCTCAGTAGTTGACCTGCTTCAGAGTCTCCTGGAGGGCTTGTTAAAACACATATTGCTGACCTCTGTCCCCACCCAGCTCCTGATTCATTAGGTGGGGCCCGTACATTTGCATCTGTAACAAGTTCTCAGTGAGGCTGAGGCCGCTGGTCTGAGAACCACAGGCCGCACTCTGAGAACTACTGGCTGTACCCCGTGCTCTAAGTTCTCTCCCCCTCTGCATCGTGTTCTTGGATTGTTAAGGAGCTGTTGGATTTTACCCTGAGGCTGGCCTGATGGATTGGTTGGTGGGTAGAGGTACACAGTGGAACTGGCAATAGCAAAGCTTTCATTTTAGTAAAGCCATCACTGCCAAACAGAAACACAGTTTAACCAGAGCCATAATTGGTACACTGCACAAGGATTTTCATTTATTCTGCTGCATCTCATTTGACTCTGAAGAGGCATTTACTGCAGACAGTTTTTAAAGGAAAATTTTTATAATTAGAGAATGCTTTATAAGTGTAATCAATTTTGGCTTAATGGGAAGGCTTTTCTAGAAATCAAAATGCACACTGGCATCAAAATACAAATATTCCAGAAACAAACATTATGCAATTGGCAAGGTATTCATTAATATTCGAATATACTATTTCCAGCATCTCACTCAGGAATGAGTTGATACTTTCTCTGTGAAGACTCAGTGTTCCTATTCCTGAAATGACCCAGAGTCATTAGTACAACTTGTCTTCTTCATTCAGCTCCAAAGCACATGAATAACCAGATAGCAATCATTAAGTTTGCAGGTGGCATCAAGCTAAGAGAGAAATTATCCCAAAGGAGAAAAAAAAAAAAAATTAAATACAGCATGACCTCGGTAATTTAGAGCAAAGGAGAGAAAATACAGCAAACATTATCTGAGCAAGATATACATTGAAAGAGAAAATCCAAATTGCAAAATAAAGGTCAGTATATAAGCAAGTTTGCCATTTATTTATACATTTATTCAGCAATTAATTATTGAGCACCTACTATCTGCCAGGGTCTGGGGATAGAGCAGTGGGCAAAACAGCCATTGTTCCTCACTCATGCAGCTCAGAGACAAGAGGGAAAGAGCCCTTAAACAAGTAAGCAAACAAATAAAACTTCAATTTTCTAATTATGATATGTGCTTTGAAGGAAAAGAGCAGAGGAATATGAAAAAGAATAGCTTGGCGTGAGAGAAGAGGGATTATTTAGGTGGAGTGGTTACGGAAGCTTCTCTGAGGAGGTGACATGAGCCGGAATATAAGTGATGAGAAGCAGTCAGCTGTAGGGAGGGAGACACTGTTCCAGGCCAAGCGAATGTCCTGTGGTTATTCCCAGGGCAGGAAGGGTCTAGGAACTGAAAGACCAGTGTGGCTGGAGCACAGGGAACAAGAGAGAGGTGGAGAGAGGTGAGGAGCGGGCAGGCATCCAGATAAACATGCATCAGCAACACAGTGACATTTTAAAGCAGGGGCTCAGCAAACTTTCCCCCCAAAGGGCCAGATAGTAAACAGTTTAGGCTTTTGTGGACCATAAGGTCTGGGTCCCAAGTTCTCAGCTCTTCAGGTGTAGTAAGAAAGCAGCCATAGACAATACTTGAATGATGCATATTCCAATAAAACTTGATTTACAAAACAGGCAATGGACAGACTTAGCCTGCAATCAGAATTCTTTCAGTTGCCAACCCCTGAAAGAATAAAAGCAGGAATAAGACTGGACTAGAAAACATAAGCAGGAGCAGGACATTCATCTTCTAAATGAGTTAGGAAATTCATCTTCTTAATGAGTCAGTACTCGTCAGACCATCACTCGATAAAATGTCTTCCTTAGGCTCAGCATTTAAGTGGGGTTTGATAAAACATGCATAGGTTCTAAAATAGTGATGATTATAGCTTTGGAAAACTCTGACCAAGTGAAGAGTTTAAATGAGTCGACTTATCCAACGTGAACAACAGAGAAAAGGTAATAAAATAGTTTTCACATGTTTGAAGTGTTATTTTTGCTGAGGATGTGTCCAACTGTTTTCCATGTTCACTGAGTAGAGAGACACGGGAAACAAAGGGAAGGGGAAAAGTGAGGCGTGGGAAGGAAATGGAACTAGAGGAACAGAATGGCCCGACAAGGTAAAAACTTGTAAACATGGTCCCCGCCAACTCTCCTCCCTGTTTCTGTGGCAGACTGTCTATTCAGGACTAAAGGAGTATTTTCATCAATGTGTCTCAGGTATACCACTGTTTAAAGGAACGCCACCACAGGGAACTATACTCAATATTTTGTAACAACCTAGAAGGGAAAAGAGTCAAAGATAATAGATGTATATACATATGTATAACTGAAGCACTGTGCTGTACACTTGAAACTAACACGACATTGTATGTTAACTATACTTCAATAAAAAAAAAAGATGCTATATGTACACTTGTCAAGTGAATAGTCGCCCCATAATTTATCTTCTTTTAAACACTGCATCTTCCTTTTTAAAAAGAAGCTCACATGTATTGATCAATTATTTTATGCCAGGTGTGCTAAGCACCTGATATGCATTTTCTCATTCACCCCTCACGATACTCCTAAGAATCAATTTTATTCTCATCCTCATTTTACTAAAAACTGAGTCCTTGCTTTTATTGTCCTCATTTCATAGAAAACTTAGACTTAAAATAGTAAATAACTTGCCCAAGGCCTAAGAACTAGTAAATGGTAGACACAATTTGTTTTACTTTTAAGGTGAGGCAGATTAAGGAATAGCTGTATTTACATTTCTTTCGTAAATAGCACTGAGCGATATAAATCATAAAATTTCCGCTTTTTTGTTTGGAGGATCAAAGTTTAAAGAGAATGTACTTTTGACTAGAGCCAACTCAGCTCATCCACAACTCTGAAAACATTTCCAGAAGATCAACGATTTTTATTTATTGTCTATAGGTATGTATTATGTGAAGAGGCTCAAATCTTGGAATAGTCTTAAGATGTTGATTCACTTTTCTAAGCTCTCCTAATATCTGTGGTAGTAATTAGGGGTTTGATTTCTTTAAACATAGGAAACATAGTTGTTTTGCCACCTCTCTCACACTTCCAATATCTGAAGTATTTGTGGGTCTGTTTCTTATTCTGTCGGTTCTTCCTCTCATGTCTGATGTCCTTATGTGCTTAGGTATCTTTTACTATATGATGTTCATTTCCTTCAGAAAATTCTTTGTGAGAATTCTTTGAGGCCTAGGATGAAGGTGCATTCCTCCGAAGAGGATTGGAATTTACTTCTGCCAAGTGCTTGGAGGGACCACTGGTTTAAAGCCAATTTAAACAAAATTCACAGGCTGCGTTTTATTGGACCGCAAATTTGGGAAGTTTGGGCTGCAAATCTGTGTCAGGATCAACTTGTCGTTACATCTCATGTTTCCCTCTTTCCATCACTGCTTGGTGCCAAGGTAAATATCCTGGCGTTCTCTTGGAGGAGGATGTTAAGTGAATATTTGTGGTTTCCCCTTTCCCCCTGAGGTCCCAGAATGATGACAGAAGGGTCTACTATTATATTTCCCATCTCGGGCTTCGTCTGATTCCCCACACCTCTGAGGCCAGCTGGACAAGCCCATCAGGACTAGCAATTGTCCTTAAAGCAGGGATGGCTTCAGGGATTTGCCTACCTCTCTGGGTCCCACCCTCACTTAATCTTGGCCTAATAATTCTGTCATCTTATCAGGTCTTTGATGCTCTTAAAAGAGGGGTCTTAAATACCTGGTAGTATTTTAGGTTGTTTTATAGGAAAGAATTAACCTCACTCAACGAGAGGTCTGGCCTTTGCTCTTGGCCCCTGGGAGGTGATCTCTAAGCTCTTGGAACGTCCTGCCTGATACGAGTGTGTCTTGGTTACCTAAGGGCCTTGGGTCACACCAAGAGCCCACTGTGGAGGATGTGAGTCACTGGGTATCAGCCACACAGGCTTCAGCCATGTCTAAGTGACTAAGTCCTTGGAAAAACTCTGGACACCAAGGCTCAGGTGAGCTTCCCTGGTTGGCAATACCCTGTGCATATTGTCACACATTGTCCTGGGAGAAGTTAGCCCTACACATGACTCAACTGGGAGTGCGAGGGAAGCTTCACACGTGGAACTTCCCTGCACTCTGCCCCTGTATCTCTGTTCTTGGTGGATTTTAATCTGTATATTTTTGCTGTAATAAACCATAACCATGAATAAAACAGCTTTCAGTGAGTCCTGTGAGTCCTTCTGGCAAATTATCAAACCTGTGGGTATCTTAGGAGCCCCAAATTTTCCACTGGTGTCTGAGGTAAGGGTGGTCTTGGGGACTTCCCGAATTCTGCAGTTGTATTCAGTGGAAAGTTATTGCTTTCAGTGGAAAGATAGTCTCATTACCTACCCATAATGATTGGAAATGAAAGAGTCTGTAATAATGAGGAGATGCATTTTCCTGCCTTTAGTCCATGTTTTCATACAAAACTGTTTACTTGAGTTAAGCAATATGACTGAATTAATTTTAATCAAAATGTCGGAACAGGCTTTTATGAATCAGACTTAGTCAAATACTGACTACTTGGTTTTTCCAACAAAACAAATGTCATCATATGTGTGTGAATATATAAACATATATAAATGTAATGTATGTATATATAGCTATGTCTGTATGAATATACCTGATTAACAATAAAGCACTACATTAGGACTCAAGACATGTGGGTGATACTTGCGTAACTGATTTTACTACTTTCTGGAAAAGCCAACTTTAGTGATTCATTTATTTTCTTGAGCCTACTTCCTTGTAAACCCAGTAACATAGGTCAGGGGTTCTCACTGGGGGTGATTTTTGCCTATGAGAGGACATTTTGAAAATGGAGGGGGTGACATTTGGTTGTCATAACATTTGAGAGAACTACTGGCATTTAGGGGGAGTCAGGGATTTTAAATGTTCCACAAGGCATGGCACAGAGCTGCCCAGCGAAGAACTGTTCCACATCCTACACAATTTTTGGATGTTTTATCAGACATTCATTTAGGTGAAACATTTGTTTAAAACTATCGGAGCCTAGAATCTATTTTATACATAAAAACAACATATGTTTTGAATGATTTTAATACCTGTGGAATTTTCCAGATTTACAACTACTATGTAATTGAGAGAAGACTGCACATTGTCTTGTCTGGCATTTTCCCAGCAATGCCACTCATGGGTTTGAGGCCCTCAGACCACCCACCCACCTGCATGAGTCTGCATGTGTGCCCGTCACACCCATGGTGCAAGCACAGATGGCTTCATCAGGTCCTCAGTGTGGTCCTAAACTGAGCATTTGCCTACTGAAATGTAGGTTATTATAATTATAAATCACGTCTTTCATGTCTTCTCTGTACTGAAGTTAGTGTACTATAATTACTTAAAATTAGGTATGTATGTAGGTTATCATATCTATGGATTTCATTTCTGTGTGGTGCTCTGGTCTGCCTGTCAAATTTTCCCTAGGCCACTTGTAAACACACACACACACACACACACACACACACACACACACACACACACAAATGGAGAATGATTGGGATCTCTTTTTTCATTAAAAGATATTCCACATTAAGAATATGCCAAGGTGGGGATTGGTTCAAGATGGCGAAGTAGAAGGACGTGCTCTCACTCCCTCTTGCGAGAGCACCAGAATCACAAATAACTGCTGAACAATCATCGACAGGAAGACACTGGAACTCACCAAAAAACATACCCCACATCCAAAGACAAAGGAGAAGCCACAATGAGACGGTAGGAGGGGCAAAATCACAATAAAATCAACTCCCATAACTGCTGGGTGGGTGACTCACAAACTGGAGAACACTTATACCACAGAAGTCCACCCACTGGAGTGAAGGTTCTGAGCCCCATGTCAGGCTTCCAAACCTGGGGGTCCAGAAACAGGAGGAGGAATTCCTAGAGAATCAGACTTTGAAGGCTAGTGGGATTTGATTACAGGACTTCGACAGAATTGGGGGAAACAGAGACTCCACTCTTGCAGGGCACACACAAAGTAGTGTGTGCATCGGGACCCAGGGGAAGGAGCAGTGAGCCCATAGGAGACTGAACCAGACCTACCTGCTAGTGTTGGAGGGTCTCCTGCAGAGGCGGGGGGTGGCTGTATCTCACCATGAGGACAAGGACCCTGGCAGCAGAAGTTCTGGGAAGTACTCCTTGGCATGAGCCTTCCCAGAGTACGCCATTAGCCCCACCAAAGAGCCTGGGTAGGCTCCAGTGTTGGGTCACTTCAGGCCAAACAACCAACAGGGAGGGAACCCAGCGCCACCCATCAGCAGACAAGCAGATTAAAGTTTTACTGAGCTGTGCCCACCAGAGCAACAGTCAGCTCTACCCACCACCAGTCCCTCCCATCAGAAGACTTGCACAAGCCTCTTAGAGAGCCTCATCCACCAGAGGGCAGACAGCAGAAGCAAGAACTACAATCCTGCAGCCTGTGGAACAAAAACCACATTCACAGGAAGATAGACAAGATGAAAAGGCAGAGGGCTATGTACCAGATGAAGGAACAAGATAAAACCCCAGAAAAACAACTAAATGAAGTGGAGATAGGCAACCTTCCAGAAAAAGAATTCAGAACAATGACAGTGAAGATGATCCAGGACTTCGGAAAAACAATGGAGGCAAAGATAGAGAAGATGAAAGAAATGTTTAACAAAGACCTAGAATAATTAAATAACAAACAAACAGAGATGAACAATACAATAACTGAAATGAAAACTACACTAGAAGGAATCAATAGCAGAATAACTGAGGCAGAAGAACGGATAAGTGACCTGGAAGACAGAATGGTGGAATTCACTGCTGTGGAACAGACTAAAGAAAAAAGAATGAAACGAAATGAAGACAGCTTAAGAGACCTCTGGGACAACATTAAATGCAACAACATTTGCATTATAAGGGTCCCAGAAGAAGGAGAGAGAGAGAGAGACAGGACCTGAGAAAATACTTGAAGAGATTATAGTCGAAAACTTTCCTATCATGGGAAAGGAAATAGTCACCCAAGTTCAGGAAGCCCATAGAGTCCCATAAAGGATAAACCCTAAGAGAAACACACCGAGACACAGTAATCAAATTGGCAAAAATTAAAGACAAAGAAAAATTATTCTTTTCAAAAGCAGCAAGGGAAAAACGACAAATAAAATACAAGGGAACTCCCATAAGGTTAACAGCTGATTTCTCAGCAGAAACTCTACAAGCCAGAAGGGAGTGGCATGATATACTTAACGTGATGAAAGGGAAAACCTTACAACCAAGATTACTCTACCCGGCAAGGATCTCATTCAGATTCGATGGAGAAATCAAAAGCTTTACAGACAATCAAAAGCTAAGAGAATTCAGCACCACAAAACCGGCTCTACAACAAATGCTAAAGTAACTTCTCTAAGTGGGAAACACTTAGAAGACAAGAAAAGGACCTACAAAAACAAACCCAAAACAATTAAGAAAATGGTAATAGGAACATACATATCGATAATTACCATAAACATGAATGGATTAATGCTCCAACCAAAAGACAAACGCTTGCTGAATGGATACAAAAACAAGACCCATATATATGCTGTCTACAAGAGACCCACTTCAGACCTAGGGACACATACAGACTGAAAGTGAGGGGATGGAAAAAGGTATTCCATGCAAATGGAAATCAAAAGAAAGCTGGAGTAGTTATACTCATATCAGATAAAATAGACTTTAAAATAAAGAATGTTACAAGAGACAAGGAAGGACACTACATAATGATCCAGGGATCAATCCAAGAAGAAGATATAACAATTATAAATATATATGCACCCAACATAGGAGCACCTCAATACATAAGGCAACTGCTAACAGCTATAAAAGAGGAAATCGACAGTAACACAATAATAGTGGGGGACTTTAACACTTCACTTACACCAATGGACAGATCATCCAAAATGAAAATAAATAAGGAAACAGAAGCTTTAAATGACACAATAGACCAGATAGATTTAATTGATATATATAGGACATTCCATCCAAAAACAGCAGATTACACATTCTTCTCAAGTGCGCACGGAACATTCTCCAGGATAGATCACATCTTGGGTCACAAATCAAGCCTCAGTAAATTTAAGAAAATTGAAATCATACCAAGCATCTTTTCTGACCACAACGCTATGAGATTAGAAATGAATTACAGGGAAAAAAACGTAAAAAAGACAAACACATGGAGGCTAAACAATACGTTACTAAATAACCAAGAGATCACTGAAGAAATCAAAGAGGAAATAAAAAAATACCTAGAGACAAATGACAATGAAAACACGACGACCCAAAACCTATGGGATGCAGCAAAAGCGGTTCTAAGAGGGAAGTTTATAGCTACACAAGCCTACCTAAAGAAACAAGAAAAATCTCAAGTAAACAATCTAACCTTACACCTAAAGAAACTAGAGAAAGAAGAACAAACAAAACCCAAATTTAGCAGAAGGAAAGAAATCATAAAGATCAGAGCAGAAATAAATGAGATAGAAACAAAGAAAACAATAGCAAAGATCAATAAAACTAAAAGTTGGTTCTTTGAGAAGATAAAAAAAATTGATAAGCCATTAGCCAGACTCATCAAGAAAAAGAGGGAGAGGACTCAAATCAATAAAATCAGAAATGAAAAAGGAGAAGTTACAACAGACACTGCAGAAATACAAAACATCCTAAGAGACTACTATAAGCAACTTTATGCCAATAAAATGGACAACCTGGAAGAAATGGACAAATTCTTAGAAAGGTATAAACTTCCAAGACTGAATCAGGAAGAAACAGAAAATATGAACAGACCAATCACAAGTAATGAAATTGGAAACTGTGATTAAAAATCTTCCAACAAACAAAAGTCCAGGACCAGATGGCTTCACAGGTGAATTCTATCAAACATTTAGAGAAGAGCTAACACCCGTCCTTCTCAAACTCTTCCAAAAAATTGCAGAGGAAGGAACACTCCCAAACTCATTCTATGAGGCCACCATCACCCTGATACCAAAACCAGACAAAGACACTACAAAAAAAGAAAATTACAGACCAATATCACTGATGAATATAGATGCAAAAATCCTCAACAAAATACTAGCAAACAGAATCCAACAACACATTAAAAGGATCATACACCACGATCAAGTGGGATTTATCCCAGGGATGCAAGCATTCTTCAATATACGCAAATCAATCAATGTGATACACCATATTAACAAACTGAAGAATAAAAACCATATGATCATCTCAATAGATGCAGAAAAAGCTTTTGACAAAATTCAACACCCATTTATGATTAAAACTCTCCAGAAAGTGGGCATAGAGGGAACCTACCTCAACATAATAAAGGCCATATATGACAAACCCACAGCAGACATCATTCTCAATGGTGAAAAACTGAAAGCATTTCCTCTAAGATCAGGAACGAGACAAGGATGTCCACTCTCACCACTATTATTCAACATAGTTCTGGAAGTCCTAGCCACGGCAATCAGAGAAGAAAAAGAAATAAAAGGAATACAAATTGGAAAAGAGGAAGTAAAACTGTCACTGTTTGCAGATGACATGATACTATACATAGAGAATCCTAAAACTGCCACCAGAAAACTGCTAGAGCTAATTAATGAATATGGTAAAGTTGCAGGATACAAAATTAATGCACAGAAATCTCTTGCATTCCTATACACTAATGATGAAAAATCTGAAAGAGAAATTAAGGAAACACTCCCATTTACCACTGCAACAAAAAGAATAAAATACCCAGGAATAAACCTACCTAGGGAGACAAAAGACCTGTAGGCAGAAAACTATAAGACACTGATGAAAGAAATTAAAGATGATACCAACAGATGGAGAGATATACCATGTTCTTGGATTGGAAGAATCAACATTGTGAAAATGAGTATACTACCCAAAGCAATCTACAGATTCAATGCAATCCCTATCAAGTTACCAATGGCATTTTTTACGGAGCTAGAACAAATCATCTTAAAATTTGTATGGAGACACAAAAGACCCCGAATAGCCAAAGCAGTCTTGAGGCAAAAAAATGGAGCTGGAGGAATCAGACTCCCTGACTTCAGACTATACTACAAAGCTACAGTAATCAAGACAATATGGTACTGGCACAAAAACAGAAACATAGATCAATGGAACAAGATAGAAAGCCCAGAGATAGACCCATGCACCTATGGTCAACTAATCTATGACAAAGGAGGCAAAAATATACAATGGAGAAAAGACAGTCTCTTCAATAAGTGGTGCTGGGAAAACTGGACAGCTGCATGTAAAAGAATGAAATTAGAAAACTCCCTAACACCATACACAAAAATAAGCTCAAAATGGATTAGAGACCTAAATGTAAGACTGGACACTATAAAACTCTTAGAGGAAAACATAGGAAGAACACTCTTTGACATAAATCACAGCAAGATGTTTTTTGATCCACCTCCTAGAGTAATGGAAATAAAAATAAAAATAAACAAATGGGACCTAATGAAACTTCAAAGCCTTTGCACAGCAAAGGAAACCATAAACAAGACATAAAGACAACCCTCAGAATGGGAGAAAATATCTGCAAACGAATCAACGGACAAAGGATTAATCTCCAAAATATATAAACAGCTCATTCAGCTCAATATCAAAGAAACAAACACCCCAATCCAAAAATGGGCAGAAGACCTAAATAGACATTTCTCCAAAGAAGACATACAGACGGCCACGAAGCACATGAAAAGATGCTCAACATCACTAATTATTAGAGAAATGCAAATCAAAACTACAATGAGGTATCACCTCACTCCTGTTAGAATGGGCATCATCAGAAAATCTACAAACAACAAATGCTGGAGAGGGTGTGGAGAAAAGGGAACCCTCTTGCACTGTTGGTGGGAATGTAAATTGATACAGCCACTCTGGAGAACAATATGGAGGTTCCTTAAAAAACTAAAAATAGAATTACCATATGACCCAGCAATCCCACTACTGGGCATATACCCAGAGAAAACCGTAATTCAAAAAGACACATGCACCCGAATGTTCAATGCAGCACTATTTACAATAGCCAGGTCATGGAAGCAAGCTAAATGCCCATCAACAGACGAATGGATAAAGAAGTTGTGGTACATATATACAATGGAATATTACTCAGCCATAAAAAGGAACGAAATTGAGTCATTTGTTGCGACGTGGATGGATCTAGAGACTGTCATACAGAATGAAGTAAGTCAGAAAGAGAAAAACAAATATCATATATTAATGCATGTATGTGGAACCTAGAAAAATGGTACAGATGAGCCAGTTTGCAGGGCAGAAGTTGAGACACAGATGTAGAGAATGGACATATGGATACCAAGGGGGGAAAACTGCAGTGAGGTGGGGATGGTGGTGTGCTGACATGTATACACTGATGTGTATAAAATTGATGCCTAATAAGAACCTGCAGTATAAAAAAACAAACAAAACAACTAATACTAAACTTTCATTGGGTTATTTGTATGGAAATATGTTAATATAAATGTTTCAGACATTACATGAAATTCCTAAAAATCTTATATTTGTATTTGTATGGAAATATGTATGGAAATATGTTAATATAAATGTTTCAGACATTACATGAAATTTCTAAAAATCTTATATTTGTATTTGTATGGAAATATGTATGGAAATATGTTAATATAAATGTTTCAGACATTACATGAAATTTCTAAAAATCTTATATGTTCTGGTATAATGTTATAAGTAATAATCCTAGTTATTACTTTAAAATGTATATCTCAGAAATAACTAATTTTCTTGTCAACTGCATTATTATGAACTTTCATCAAATCTTTTACCGTGGTCATTTTTTAAGTCTTTTGTCATTTACAGACAGTTCTGGGTGTACTCTGATGATTTTGCAAATATGTTCCTATAAAAGGGTTTCATCTTCAAGAAATTCATGGAAAAGACTCTGACAAGTACAGGTTTCTGGTAACTGACTGTACTGCTGAACTGAATGAATAAGCATTTTCAGAACTCTGATGAAAAACTGATGAACTCATAAAAGTGCTAACAAAAGATCAAGATAAAAAAAACAATTAATTACATGGGACTGAGTGAACTGATGAGGATGAGTATAATTTTTGTGACTTTCTGTCTGAATTAAAAAAAAAAAAAATCCCACAAGGACTCAGAGGCAAAGAATATACAAATCAATTTTCACTGCAAAGTAAAGGAGCTGTTACAGTGGAGGATTACTGGACTGAATGTCAATATTATGACATAGTATGAGTGTGTTTCATGTTTGGTAATTGCAATCATTGTTGCTTTTGTTGTGGTCATCCATGTACAATGCTTGGTGTCAGTCTATTTATCTCTTGTAAAAATAAAATACAGTGTGTGTGTGTGTGAAAAAAAAAAAAAAAAAAAAGAAAGCTGGAGTAACAATACTCATATCAGATAAAATAGACTTTAAAATAAAGACTGTTACAAGAGACAAGGAAGGAAACTACATAATGATCAAGGGATCAATCCAAGAAGAAGATATAACAATTGTACATATTTATGCACCCAACATAGAAGCACCTCAATACATAAGGCAACGGCTAACAGCTGTAAAAGACAAAATCGACAGTAACACAATAATAGTGGGGGACTTTAACACTTCACTTACACCAATGGACAGATCATCCAAACAGAAAATTAATAAGGAAACACAAGATTTAAATGACACAATACACCAGATAGATTGAATTGATATTTATAGGACATTCCATCGAAAAACAGCAGATTACACTTTCTTCTCAAGTATATACAGAACATTCTCCAGGATAGATCACATCTTGGGTCATAAATCAAGCCTCAGTAAATTTAAGAAAACTGAAATCATATCAAGCATCTTTTCTGACCACAACGCTATGAGATTAGAAATCAATTACAGGGAAAAAAACATAAAAAACACAAACACATGGAGGCTAAACAATACGTCACTAAATAAGCAAAAGATAACTGAAGAAATCAAAGAGAATATCAAAAAACACCTAGAAACAAATGACAATGAAAACACAATGATCCAAAACCTATGGGACGCAGCAAAAGCAGTTCTAAGAGGGAAGTTTATAGCAATACAATCCTACCTCAAGAAACAACAAACATATCAAATTAACAATCTAACCTTACACCTAAAGGAACTTGAGAAACAAGAACAAACAAAACCCAAAGTTAGTAGAAGGAAAGAAATCATAAAGATCAGAACAGAAATAAATGAAATAGAAACAAAGAAAACAACTGCAAAGATCAATAAAACTAAAAGCTGGTTCTTTGAGAAGATAAACAAAGTTGATAAACCATTAGCCAGACTCATCAAGAAAAAGAGGGAGAGGACTCAAATCAATAAAATTAGAAATGAAAAAGGAGAAGTTACAACAGACACCGCAGAAATACAAAGCATCCCAAGAGACTACTATAAGCAACTTTATGCCAATAAAATGGACAACCTGGAAGAAATGGACAAATTCTTAGAAAGGTATAACCTTCCAAGACTGACCCAGGAAGAAACAGCAAATATGAACAGACCAATCACAAGTAATGAAATTGAAACTGTGATTAAAAATCTTCCAACAAACAAAAGCCCAGGACCAGATGGCTTCACAGGTGAATTCTATCAAACATTTAGAGAAGAGCTAACACCCATCCTGCTCAAACTCTTCCAAAGAATTGCAGAGGAAGGAACACTCCCAAACTCATTCTATGAGGCCACCATCACCCTGATACCAAAACCAGGCAAAGATACTATAAAAAAAGAAAACTACAGACCAATATCACTGATGAATATAGATGCGAAAATCCTCAACAAAATACTAGCAAACAGAATCCAACAACACATTAAGAGGCTCATACACCATGATCAAGTGGGATTTATCCCAGGGATGCAAGGATTCTTCAATACATGCAAATCAATCAATGTGATAAACCATATTAACAAATTGAAGAAAAACCATATGATCATCTCAATAGATGCAGAAAAAGCTTTTGACAAAATTCAACACCATTTATGATAAAAACTCTCCAGAAAGTGGGCATAGAGGGAACCTACCTCAACATAATAAAGGCCATATATGACAAACCCACAGCAAACATCATCCTCAACGGTGAAAAACTGAAAGCATTTCCTCTAAGATCAGGAACAAGACAAGGATGTCCACTTTCACCATTATTATTCAACATAGTTTTGGAAGTCCTAGCCATGGCAATCAGAGAAGAAAAAGAAATAAAAGGAATACAAACTGGAAAAGAAGAAGTAAAACTGTCACTGTTTGCAGATGACATGATACTATACATAGAGAATCCTAAAGATGCCACCAGAAAACTACTAGACCTCGTCAATGAATTTGGTAAAGTTACAGGATACAAAATTAATGCACAGAAATCTCTTGCATTCCTATACACTAATGATGAAAAATCTGAAAGAGAAATTAAGGAAACACTCCCATTTACCATTGCAACAAAAAGAATAAAATACCCAGGAATAAACCTACCTAGGGAGACCAAAGACCTGTAGGCAGAAAACTATAAGACACTGATGAAAGAAATTAAAGATGATACAAACAGATGGAGAGATATACTATGTTCTTGGATTGGAAGAATCAACATTATGAAAATGACTCTACTACCTAAAGCAATCTACAGATTCAATGCAATCCCTATCAAATTACTAATGGTAATTTTTACAGAACTAGAACAAAAAATCTTAAAATTTGTATGGAGACACAAAAGACCCCCGAATAGCCAAGTGGTCTTGAGGGAAAAAAACGGAGCTGGAGAAATCAGACTCCCTGACTTCAGACTATACTACAAAGCTACAGTAATCAAGACAATATGGTACTGGCACAAAAACAGAAACATAGATCAATGGAACAGGATAGAAAGCCCAGAGGTAAACCCACACACCTATGGTCAACTAATCTATGACAAAGGAGGCAAGGATATACAATGGAGAAAAGACAGTCTCTTTAATAAGTGGTGCTGGAGAAACCGGACAGCTACATGTAAAAGAATGAAATTACAACACTCCCTAACACCATAAACAAAAATAAACTCAAAATGGATTAGAGACCTAAATGTAAGAGCAGACACTATAACACTCATGGACAAAAACATAGGCAGAATACCCTTTGACATAAATCACAGCAAGATCTTTGTTGATCCACCTCCTAGAGTAATGGAAATAAAAACAAAAATAAACAAATGGGACCTAATGAAACTTAAAAGCTTTTGCAGAGCAAAGGAAGCTACAAACAAGACGAATAGACAACCCTCAGAATGGGAGAAAATATTTGCAAACAAATCAATGGACAAAGTATTAATCTCCAAAATATATGAACAGTTCATGCAGCTCAATATTAAAAAAACAAACAACCCAATGCAAAAATGGGCAGAAGACCTAAATAGACATTTCTCCAAAGAAGACATAGAGATGGCCAAGAAGCACATGAAAAGCTGCTAAACATCACTAATTAATAGAGAAATGGAAGTCAAAACTACAATGAGGTATCACCTCACACCAGTTAGAATGGGCATATCATTAGAAAATCTACAAACAACAAGTGCTGGAGAGGGTGTGGAGAAAAGGGAGCCCTGTTACACTGTTGGTGGGAATGTAAATTGATACAGCCACTATGGAGAACATTATGGTTGTTCCTTAAAAAACTAAAAATAGAACTACCATATGATCCAGCAATCCGACTACTGGGCATATACCCACAGAAAACCATAATTCAAAAAGACACATGCGGGCTTCCCTGGTGGCACAGTGGTTGAGAATCTGCCTGCCAATGCAGGGGACACGGGTTCGATCCCTGGTCTGGGAAGATCCCACATGCCACGGAGCAACTGGGCCCGTGAGCCACAATTACTGAGCCTGCGTGTCTGGAGCCTGTGCTCTGCAACAAGAGAGGCCGCGATAGTGAGAGGCCCGCGCACCGCGATGAAGAGTGGTCCCCGCTCGCCACAACTAGAGAAAGCCCTCGCACAGAAACGAAGACCCAACCAACACAGCCATAAATAAATAAATAAATAAATAAATAAATAAATAAAATGGGAGGAGTCATTGTATGCATTAAAAAAAAAAAAAAGACACATGCACCCCAATGTTCATTGCAGCACTATTTACAATAGCCAGGACATGGAAGCAACTTAAATGGATAGGATAGACGAATGGATAAAGAAGACGTGGTACATATATACTATGGAATATTAGCCATAAAAAGGAATGAAATTGAGTCATTTGTAGAGAATGGATAAAGAAGACAAATGGATACAGAAGAAGTGGTACATATATACAATGGAATATTACACAGCCATAAAAAGGACCGAAACTGAGTCATGTGTAGAGACGTGGATGGACCTAGACACTGTCACACAGAGTGAAGTAAATCAGAAAGAGAAAAACAAATATCGTATACTAATGCATATATGTGGAACCTAGAAAAATGGTACCGATGAACCGGTTTGCAGGGCAGAAATTGAGACACAGTTGTAGAGAACAAATGTATGGACACCAAGGGGGGAAAGCGGCGGGGGGCGGGTGGGATGAATCGGGAGATTGGGATTGACATGTATACACTAATATGTATAAAATGGATAACAAATAAGAACCTGCTGTATAAAAAAATTAATTAAATAAAATTCAAAAAAAGAGAGAATATGCCAAGTTAAAGAGTTCTCTGAAATCGTCCCTCCTTCATTCCATTAATTCGCCTGGTTTGGACTGTACGTGACGAAACACTTTGGGAATGTTTCTAAGCCACTCTGCCCCATGTAGCACCATACCTACCTGCTCCTTTAAGGTGTGGTCTATAACCAAGGATGATCCTCTGGTTCGGAGAAGAAGAAAGAAATGCATCAAGTCCATTCTTTTTTTTTTTTTTTTTATTACTTAATGTGGAAGTTGTTGAAGTTTATTTTAAAGTTAATGGGTTATTTATTTATTTATTTTTGGCCGTGTTGGGTCTCCGTTTCTGTGTGAGGGCTTTCTCTAGTTGCGGCAAGCGGGGGCCACTCTTCATCGCAGTGCGCGGGCCTCTCACTATCGTGGCCTCTCTTGTTGTGGAGCACAGGCTCCAGATGCGCAGGCTCAGTAGCTGTGGCTCATGGGCCTAGTTGCTCCGTGGCATGTGGGATCCTCCCAGAGCAGGGCTCGAACCCATGTCACCTGCATTAGCAGGCAGATTCTCAACCACTGCGCCACCAGGGAAGCTCCCATCAAGTCCATTCTTAAAGGTAGCCTCTGCTCAGGATCAAGTGAGTGTGTCTTCATTTCAGCATAATTCATTTCAGTGAACTTACTAATAAATAGTAGAATCACACGGATGACTGACGACCAGTGTCCTTCATCACAAAGGGCTTGTCATCTAACTGGGGAGAACGTTTTAAACCCAAAAGGCTACGACATCATGCAGCAGATGGAAGAATCTGAAGGGTGAGGGATAAGCAAAATGCTGTGGGGGAGCTCGTATGGGGATAACTAATTTGACCTGGGAGAAGATGAAAGGTTTTGAGAAGCAGGAGGGGGTGTTTCAGGTAGGAGGCACTCCATTAACAAGGGACCAAGTGGAAGTTAGAAAGTGTAAGGCAGGCCATGGGAAAGTCTGGTCCATGGTCTCAGAAATTTCACATAAGTGAGGAGATAAGGACAAGGTAAGGCTGGAAAGGTAGGTTGGGACCCGATCGTGGAGGACCTTGAAAGCCAGGCTGAGGAGAACCGACAGGATTCTGAGGCAATTCTGCAGCAAGCCACAAAGTTTTGAGGACAGTGATATGATCAGAGCCCTGGTTTCTGAAAATATTCTGGCTGACCTCTGCAGGATGCACTGGGGGCTTGGAGGAGGTACAGAGAAAGACACGTCTGTCGGTAGGTGGTTGCAGCAGTCCAGGTGAGACTCCCAGGTGAGAGGGTGGGAAGCAGAGCAGCAGCAGCTGGGTTGGGAGAAGAGGGCAAAGAGACACTTACAGAGAAGAAGGACGGTGAGGGAGGGCTCCAGCCTGGGTACCCCCAAGTGCACGTGATGATGCTGCAGCCTGGATACCGACAGCCAGGGGACGGTTGCCCAGGAGGATGGAGGAGATAAGGAGCTTGGTTTTCAGACCAGTTGGATTTGAAGGGCAGACGCTATATTCACGTGGAGATGTCCAGCAAGCAATTAGAAAAAAAGGGCTGAGTGCTCTACAGTTTTCAGATTATCTGTCACTTCTCTACTGCTCTCTCTTCCTCTAAGAAAGGACCTCTCCTCTGTCATGACTGAAAGGTTACACATAGCACTGTGGATAAGAACTCATGCTCTGGATCTGACTGAGCTAGAGCCCAAGACTAACTCTGCCACTCTCTAGCTGTGTGACCTTGGGTGAGTCATTTGATTTCTCTAAGCCTTGGTTTCTTCATCTATAAAATGGTGCTCACAAAAGTATATTCTGTATAATGTGGGTTTTTAAAATATATTTATTTATTTTATTTTTTGGCTGCGTTGGGTCTTCGTTGCTGTGCGTGGGCTTTCTCTAGTTGCAGCGAGCGGGGCCCACTCTTCGTTGCAGTGCGCGGGCCTCTCATTGCAGTGGCCTCTCTTTGTTGCAGAGCATGGCCTCTAGGCATGCGGGCTCAGTAGTTGAGGCTCGCGGGCTCCAGAGCGCAGGCTCAGTAGCTGCAGCACATGGGCCTAGTTGCTCCGCGGCATGCGGGATCTTCCTGGACCAGCGCTCGAACCCCCATCCCCTTCATTGGCAGGCATCCGGATTCCTAACCACTGAGCCATCAGGGAACTCCATAATGTGGTTTTGACAAACCAATGAATTAGTACCTGGTATATTGTAAATGTCTAAAAATGTCACCTGTTATTAAACCAGATGACTTACCATTCCACAAACATACCCCAACTTTCCTACCTCTGGTCATCTGCCCCTGCTGCTGTTCTCTGCTTACAATGTCCTCCTACCTGAGCCTGACCCATCCACTAACAGATATCATTCCTCCTGTTCACCTTCCTCCCTACTCAAGATCTTGAAATCTTATTTATCCTTGACTCTAAGAGCTGGGGTTGGAATTTGGAATTAATGAGATTGGAAGAGTTTGCACACTCACTGTGATGATTAAACAAAGTCTTGGCTGGCTCACAAGGGGAAATGCAGACTTTATTCTATGACAGAAAATACTCTGATTCTGTGAGACTTTTCTAATACATTTTACTTAGTTATTTATTTAGAAGAAATTTACTTATTTATTTATTTTAGCTGTGTCGGATCTTAGTTGTGGCACGAGGGACCTTCGTTGAGGCATGAGGTATCTTTCGTTGTGGTACATGGGCTCCTCTCTAGTTGTGGCGTGTGGGTTTTCTCTCTCTAGTGGTGTGAGAGCTCCGGAGCTCGTGGGCTCTGTAGTTTGCAGCACGCGGGCTCTCTAGTTGAGGCGCGTGAGCTCAGTGGTTGTGGTGCTTTGATTTAATTGCCCCGCGGCATGTGGGATCGTAGTTTCCGGATCAGGGATCAAACCCACGTTCCCTGCATTGGAAGGCGGATGCTTTACCACTGGACCATAAGGGAAGTCCCCTAATATGTTTTAATAGAAGGATCGTATAGCAAGCATCTTGCCAAACACAGCCTTTATCGAGTATAAAAAGGAGAAAAATGAAATCTTGGGAAGCCCAGACAAATTTGGTGCTGTCTAATGTTTGCTATCCTTTCATCTTTGTGAAGAGCTGAGTACTTTTTCCTTGGCACTTCTGTTTTGGATTCCTCTTTGGCAGCATTTTCCCAGAGAGAAAGTGCTACCAGCCAGTTCTTTCCTGTTACCTTCCACCCACGCTTTGTTTTGGCAAATGTAACCTGCCTGGGAGCTGCAGAAATGCTGCTCTGCACACCTCTCGTGCCAAATTGGAAGAGACGTTGTTTTCTGTAAAATTAAGATAAGAGTTCAGAAGGGCCAATCTGCTTCAAAATATGATTTTAACCATTTTTTAAGTTAACTGAAACAGTAGCTCAATGTCATTCTTTGGGTTTCTACTTATTACAGTATCTTTCTTTTGTTTTCAAACAGTTCCTATAGCGATATAATGAAAATAACCTTTATTTTTTTTCCAGCTGCAAAGAGAGAACTATAAATTATTCCTTACCCTAGTTTCCTTTCAGCACATACCAAAGCCAGTGCTTGCTCTGCCCCAATAAATCAAAGCTTCAAAAGGGCAAGCCAGCTAATCAGAGAACACAGCTTCCACTAACTAGACAATGAAATCCTGCGTCTGTCATCTTTGGAATTAATAAGAGATAAAGTGCCACTTTACACAAAGTTTCCAAACCAGGTCAGGAAAGAGTCAGGACATAGAATGGATTTGCAAACCTGGTCATTATATTCATGTAAGAAGATATAATTCAATCAAGATTGAATTTTCATCTGCATTTCATAGCCATGGGTTAATGTCTTCAATGCATTTTCAATAGAACCAAAGACTTAATCATTTTACTTTTGAAAAATATATTTCCAAAAGAGAAATATTTTTGAGCTGATAAGGAAAATGTTTCTAAGAGAAAGTGATATTGAAAATAAACCTTGAAGGATGTAGAAGTTTTTAACAGAGATGCACAAACATTTTGTAAGAATGGATAGACTCAAATCATAGGGTCATGCCCTATTGATCTAACTTTTCTAGTTTTCCAATATTATTGTCCCAATAGAGTAATTAATGAAGGCAACAACTTACTGAATGCCTTCTCTGTACCAGGCACCATGTTGAACACAGGGTTAAGGAGACGAATAAGCACTGGACCTGCCCTCAAGGAGCTTTTAACCTTCAAAAAGTTCTAACTCTTGTTTAGCTTTATTACACAAAATAAAACACAAGAATCATTATAAATTGATTCTGAAGTTCAGTTGGAAGCTCTACATGAAAGTTTTGCTTCATAGCAATTTTCTCTGAAAATAAAATTGAATGACCTAAGATACAAAGAAGATAGCTTTACTTTTTCTTCTTAATTTTCATACTCTTTTAATTTAAAAAAATTTTTAATGAATAAATGCGTGTAACATTATATATGGTTAGGGTGTGCAATGTGTTACTTCGATACGTTTATATTCTCATATTGCCAATGTAGTGATATTTATCACCTTACACAATTATAGTACAATATTATTGTCTATATTCATTATACTGCGCATTAGATCTCTATGGCTTATTTATTACTCATTATAAGTTTGTACCCTTAAACACCATCATCTTATTACCCCAGTTCTCAGCCCCTAGTGACTACCATTTTACTCTGTTTTTTACAGGTTTAACTTTTTTATATTCCACATATAAGTGATATCTTACAGTGCCTGTCTTTCTTGAAGACAGCTTTTCTAGGACAGAATGTAATTGCAAAAATCAGCTGGATTCCATAAATTTTCACCATAACCATAGCCACAAATTTAGTAATTCTACACAACTGCTTGAAAATTAAAACAGAAGAAAAAATTGGTTAATGCTTAAGTTACAACACTTCTGTAAAGGTAGAATAGTCAAAAATATATAAATGTATTGGAGTCCCATCTTCATCCAAACAGTGGCAACATCTGGGTCCAAGAAACTTCCTGGGAGAAAATCATTTCAAAAGAAGAAAGAATTCTGCATGTGGGCTTGGTTCAAAAGTGGCATTTTAGTGTGTTGTACTCAAAATTTGTCTTTAAGTCCAGCTACAGGATGGGGACTTCGAATTTTAAAAATTGATAAGCAATTTTTACTAAAAACAAACTATAGACACTGGGGTGCAGGGAAACACTGCTTTGGGATTTCTGTCACAAAGTGTAACACAAAATGGAGACACTCAACATTCTCCTACTTCTGCATCCGACACAGAGGACCATTGGCTTATCCAAGTTTCAGAGACAACTGCACCCTTTTGCTCCAATGGGGGGCATCCAGGAATAAGGGACACCATGCTCACAGACAACAGCCCCACCATGGACACCTTAGCAGTGGAGATCACCAGCACCAAATGATGCTGGATAAAAGAAGAAGAAACTGGCAGATGCCATAGGGTAGGTGATAGCTGGTAGATGATTTATATGATCACCACCTAGATACAGAAAATTTTGCAGGGAGCTGCAGGACTTCCAGTAGCAGGTGAAGATAAGAACCAGAGAACTACAGTTTATTCTTGCTCGTCTGACCCCATTTGTCTACTTCCCTATGCTGAAGTTGACTACAGTAGACTACATAAACATATGTTACTCAAATATTAGGTCCTAGTTCATTTCAAGAATATGCTGAATTATTCTCTAAGAAGAAAAGTGATCACTGATCTGAAATTTAGTAACATATTCAACAACTTCTTTCCCATCTGTGGTATTTCTGGTTGAGTACTCATATTTTACACTGCTGCGACCCCAGAGCCTGATGCTTGAACATAAGGGAGGGAGAAAAATACACAAGAAAATTAAGAATATAAGGGAATAAGGCTTGTTCACCATGAAGACTCCACCCTGTTCTCCTGAGAACCAGTGGCAATGAACAATGAAAAAGAACTCCTGTTACTTTTGGAAATTATATAAAAGGTAAATTGAACTGGTCAGAAACTTCTGGGCTGGCTTCCTTTCCTCTCTTAAAGAGTTTTGCAAAAGCTTTTCTGCTCACAAGAGAATACTGAAAAAGAACTCATTGTAAAAAGTCTATGCGGAAGTGCTGAGAATGGGTTATCCTGCACCGTGGTAGATCAGAGCTGACTGCAGATGGAAAGTATGTATCCTACTGTACTTTTAATGGCCTTCAAAAATAATTAAGAACTGAACAGGAAAAGCATTGATGAAGTTCCTCCATCAAGGCTCTCTTTGACAGTTTTTTTGGAATTGGAAAGCCTCTTATTGTTTTGTAACGATAGATCTTCCTTTTCTTCTCAGTCTACTGGGTGCTCTGCTACCAGCTTAATTTTCCTAATGTACCACCTTCATCATTTCATTCTCCTGCTTAAAATCTCAGAAAATAAATTTCATAGGCAATGGGAAGGAGGAGTGGCAAAGAATAGCTAATAGAATAATAGCTAATAGAATAATAGCTATAGCTAAAATGTATGGTGCACGGCGTGCCAGGCACTCTTCTAGACACTATGAGTATGTTAACCCATGTAATACTCAAAAATCCCTATGACATAGATGCTAATTTTTTTTACCCCAATTTAAAGATGAGGTTACAGATGGCCAAAAAGCACATGAAAAGATGCTCAACATCACTAATTATTAGAGAAATGCAAATCAAAACTACAATGAGGTATCATCTCACACCAGTCAGAATGGCCATCAACAAAAAATCTACAAACAATAAATTTTGGAGAGGGTGTGGAGAAAAGGGACCCCTCCTACACTGTTGGGGGGAATGTAAATTGGTACAGCCACTATGGAGAACAGTATGGAGATTCCTTAAAAACCTAAAAATTGAGCTACCATATGATACAGCAATCCCACTCCTGGGCATATACCCGGAGAAAACCATAATTCGAAAAGATACATACATCCCAATGTTCACTGCAGCACTATTTACAATAGCCAAGACATGGAAGCAACCTAAGTGTCCATTGACAGAGGAATGGATAAAGAAGATGTGGTACAATGAGAAGCCCGCACACCGCAAGGAAGAGTAGCCCCCGCTCGCTGCAACTAGAGAAAGCCCTGAGAGCAGCAATGAAGACCCAACGCAGCCCAAAATAAATAAATAAATAAATTTATTAAAAAAAAAAAGAAGATGTGGTACATATATACAATGGAATATTACTCAGCCATAAAAAAGAACAAAATAATGCTATTTGCAGCAATATAGATGGACCTAGAGATTGTCATACTGAGTGAAGTAAGTCAGACAGAGAAGGACATATATCGTGATATTGCTTATACGTGGAATCTAAAAAAATAGTACATATGAACTTATTTACAAAACAGAAATAGAGTCACAGATGCAGAAAACAATCTCATGGTTACCAGGGGGGAAAGGGAAGGGAGGGATAAATTGGGAGATTGGGATTGACATATACACACTACTATACCTAAAATAGATAACTAATAAGGACCTACTGTATAGCACAGGGAACTCCATTCAATACTCCGTAATGACTTATATGGGAAAAGGATCTAAAAAATAGTGGATATATGTATATGTATAACTGATTCACTTTGCTGTACAGCAGAAAAGTAACACAACATTGTAAATCAACTATACTCCAATAAAAATTTAAAAGAAAACAAAACAAAAAATAAAGATGAGGTTAGTAACTTGCTCAAGATTATAGAGGTGACATTTCAACCCAAGCAGTCTGACTCTAGCGCCTTTCACTCTTAACCACTGCAGCTAAATCCCAAATCAGGGGCACAGAAGAAAAATGTGTCTCTTGTTCATGTTGTGCTCAATCTGGAGAAGTCAGAAGGAAGATTCTATGGTTTCATGATGGCATTCAGTGCCTTCCACCATCTAACAAGAACTCTTTTTCTATCTTATTCACTCTTCCATCTCAACTCCTCCAAACTAGCCAAATGTTCTTAATATCCTGAAATGCTCTCCTTCCTGAGTGTCTCCATCTTCCTGTCTTTACAAATTTAATGATCATTTAAGGCCCACATCAAGTCCTGCCTCATCTAAACAAGGACATCTTCTCCAGCCATATTCATTGGGAGGGACCTCTTTGAACTCCTACAGTCATTGCGGTCCACACCAGGGGTTTGCTCTCATCGCTCATTTGTGATGGAATAAAGCAGAGGAACAAATAAATACAAGTATCGAAACAGGCTTTTCTAAAATTGCCTTGAACAATTATCACAAGGTTGGAAAGAAACATAGGAAATGTGTTTTATTGATCGAGTCTCTTTGTTTCCTCTAGTGATTTCTAACACATATATTTCCAATTGGCTCATGATTTCTTTAAAAAAATTTAAAAATATATTTCAACTTATTTTTCTCTTAATTTCAACCATAAAACAGCATCTTCTGCTGTGCTAGATGAGATAGAACCTTGGCCACTTTTTCTTTTCTTCTTGACATCCCTTCTCAGGTTTAATTGAATTACAATGCAGAATTTTAGTTCAATTCCTTTGTTACTTCATGTACCTTATTTCAAGAATTCTTTCTTAACATTTGCACTAAACTTTGTAATCCTATGAACAATTGAGAGAATTTATAGTGACCTCTGTCGAGTTTATTATTCAGAATATTTGTGGGGATGGTATACTCTCTGAGTCCAATATGTACTATTATGGAATGATGACTAATTTTGATACTGTCACCAGTCTATGAAGACAAAGTTTCAAGAGAAGAGGCCACACCGGTTTCCAATCCTTAAGCCTTTTTTTTTTTAATTGGAGTATCATTGCTTTACAATGTGATGTTAGCTTCTGCTGTACAACGAAGTGAAGCAGCCATATGTACACATATATCCCCTCCCTCTTGGACCTCCCTCCCTCCCATACCCCCCCCCCCCGATTCCCGCCCATCTAGGTCATCACAGAGCACCAAGCTGACCCTTAAGTCTCGATTCTGGAAGGGAGTATAGGAGTAACTAAGGCACGTGCTTCTGGTTCATTTTCCTAGAAATGGTGTTGCTTAAGGACGGATGGGGAAGGGGGTGGGAAATGTAAAGGGAGATACAGGTCAGAGACCTGTTTCCTGTTTCCAAGCACTGGTTTCCTAAGACTCAATGAAGAAACAGAGATTCCATTATTTTATGGGCACTTACAAAATGCTTTGCTTCTATAATTCCTTTCCCAGCTTAAGTCTGCAGAAAGCCTGCCAATGGCCTCCTCAAGCCTGGAAGGGTTCTGGGCAAAGGGTAACAAGTCCCATTTTTCTTGAGTTTAGAAAAGGTTCAGCCAGAAACTCCAAACAGGCAATTTACTGCTGCAACCGTTTTGAATTAGGTTACCTACTTGTTCCCGCTTTAGGTCTTTTGGTAGATGTACTGAAATTTGCAACCAACATACTGATGGAGTGTGTATAAACAAACTTTGGCCATAAAGATTCTTCTCATTTTTTTGCCTCCAAAACAAATAATAAAATAGGAGGAAAAAGTTTTAATCCATGAAATGTTAAGAGATCAAATAAAAATATTAAAGAAAGGCTGTGGAAGGTCACAGATAGGTCTACTACAAGGCAGAAAGGGGACACAAATCCTGCACTCTGCTAATTGTACCCGGTAGCCCAAGGACCCTAGAATAATTGTGGGCCCCTGAAAATGGGTTTCTTAATTTATCTATAACAGGATTGAGAATGAATTAGTTTTGTCTATTCCTCAATGAAAATGGACTCATGTTTTTAAAAGAATATTAGGATAGGTTGGATGCTTTTTAAAATGTTTTGACCAAATGTTTCTCTTGTCATTTTTCTTAAAACTAGAGAATTTACCTCTTAAAAGAACTTATTTCCATGTAAGTCCCCCCAACTTTTTCTCCCAGATTAAGGAATGATGAGCTCGATTCAACAGATAAAAGCTGGAAGCATCTCAAGAGGCAAACGAAGAGAAATCGTTATATTAAGTCACACTGAATGCCATTGAGTATAAAGATTATTTAAGAATGTGTAGAACGCTTAGATAAGCAGTTAGTGGGAATCACCCCTCTGATGTGTAAGATAAATGTTAATGCTTTTCTAACTCCAGAATAAGATGTACCAGTCATCCCCACATCCTGAATTACAATGAAACATGAGTCCCAATTAATCTTTGTTATATGCTAAGAACAAAAACAAATGTTACAGGGTCAGCAACTAGGCTGGCTTTTTCTATGCAAAACCATTTAACCTTGTCAGCACTTTTTACTACACGGGCTACTGATGGGTTTAATTACCAAAGTGGTTACTACAAAGCCAATTTCATCTGAGTTCTAGTCGGCTCTTCTGCAATCAATGAAATCAAACAAGCTTTGCTAACACTGGTGTATCTTGTTTAGTCAAGCTACTTTCGGCAAAATGATGTAAGTTTGTGGTTTCTACTCAATCTGTTGGCACTTAATGATGTGTCTCCACAGTCACTTTTCATGGAGTTGAAATATTTTGTACACTTTAGGCTCAAGTTGGACCTCCCTTCACTCTCCCTTTACCCAGTTTTTTCTTATTGTATTTATTATTTTTAGAAATTATACTATTGTATAACATAGCATTTTACAATAACATATAGTACTTTTTTGGTCAGCTCCCCCATGAAAATGTAAGCTATGTGAGGGTAGGGACTTTGTTTTATTGATTCCATCTGTTGTACCCATAACTGTGCCTGGCATGTAAAAGGCATTCGATAAACACATGTTAAATGAAGAAACCTCAGAGACTGGTTTGCCAAAATGGGTGGCCAGTAGAAATGTTCAACAGGATCTATGTACTGTAATTATACTAGATGATAATAGGTTCACAAAACCACTTATTTAAGCGATATGCGATTTAATAGATAACCACTTTGTCAACTTAAAAGAAAAAGCACACAACATAAGGGTTGTGAGTTTAAGTTTTACTCAGGGTCTTATTGAGGACTATAGCCCAGGAGACAGCCATTCAATTAGCTCTGAGAAAACTGCTCCAAGGAAGTAGGGGAGCGGCCCATTTATATACGACTTCTGGTGAGGCCATACATGCAGTCTAGCACACACCTTGGTAAAAGATTACTGCTAATCGCAAAGAATAGATATCTCAAGTTCATGATTTTAGTGCCTTCCTATGTATGGAAAGATGCAACACTCTGGGTTCATACAATTCTTCCTGAGATATGCATCTGACTATCTAAGGAGGCTGCTTGTTTAAGCACAGAGTGCCTCCTCTGGTTTTCCATCCCGAATTCCTCTCAGGGTGCACTGCTGGTCGGCCACTGCAGTGTGTTACCACATAACCCTAGTAGGATGAGGGGTGAGCGATGCTCGTTGATCTTATTTGTTCACAACTTACTTAAGTGATTTAAGTTTTTAGATATTAAAAAAACGGACTGGAAATTGATATTTTACTATGCTTCTGGTCCTAGGTAACCTCTTACTGTTCAAAATTCTCAGTACCATTATCTAGGAATGCTATGGAATAGATTCTGGAATTGTATTCACAAGACACAGGAGGCTAATGTGGAACGATTTTCAAGGGCCAACATTAAGGTTGTACAGCCTGTTTCAATTCTCTCTAGCCCTCCTAACGTGGTTTACTAAATTCACACACACACAGACACAGACACACACACACAGAAGCAATTTTCTCTGTACAAATAGGAAGTCGGATAGAAAGTCTCCCATTTCCCTTGTTTTCCCACCCCCTGTGGCCCCAAAGAAATAAACTCTCCCAGGTTTAGACATGTTATTCTCAGGCCTACCCAGTGACTTGATGTTTACATTCAGCTCACTCTGGGCACTAGCTGAGCTGTACTGGCACCCCACCCCCCCAGCCCTGGGAGAATCAATGGAGACCGAATGAGCTTGAGAACTTCACCATGACAAGATTTCAGGTGCCATGACAGATGCAACTTCACCCATGGTAACTGCAGCGTGTGGACAGAAATCTGCCGTGCGTTTGTGTGTGTGTGTGTGTGTGTGTCCCCTCCTTTGGCTCCCACCCCTCCTTCAGAGTCCCTCACAGCCACTCCACCTTGCACTGCCCCCCTCTGCCAACAGAAAGGAGGTGGGTGGGCTTACTTCTCATTGGCTTGGTTCCCATTCAGACCCCAGACAGAGGTGAAGGGGTGTCACTATATTTGACTTAACCTGATTTTACTTAGACAAGGTTAGTAAATCAGAATACCTTTCTAGTTGGGTTTTGTTGAGTGGTAGAGTTATCGTTTGAATCATGAGCACCTTTACCATCTAAACTAAACAAACATTAGTATGGTACAGGTTTCTTTTCCAGAGGGAGAAAAACTATCTTAGAAGGAAATTCTATTTTAGGCACAGGTTGAACTCTGCTTCATCTAATTTATTCCAATCTCCAACAATTAGATCAAAACGAACTGAACTCTTAAGAAATAGTCACACAGTGGTATTCATCAGCAGTGTCCATTTGCGAAAACAAGATTATACTAAAGCCAGGCCACGTGCCAGGAAAAGACTCAGATTTTGTAATGACTGTGTCATTGGCGATACACCACTATAGGCGACCACCAAATGTTGTTCTCAGGATACATCCTCAATAGCAGTGGTTCTCAACTGGGGTCAATTTCAGCCACCAGGGCAATGTCTGCAGACATTTGTGGTTGTCACAACTGGGGGAGGGAGCAAATGGCATCTGGTGGATAGAGGCCAGGGAAGCTGCTAGACGTTCTCCAATGTACTGAAGGGTACCAGGATGTCACCCCAAAATATGCCACTTTGGCATAAGGATTATTTTGAGCTAAAGACAACTGAGAACGAGCAGAGGCAAGAAAAGCTTTTTAACCTCCCCTTAACTGCCTAAAAATAAAGTCTAAATTTCCCCATTTGTAAAGGAAATTTACATTTATAAAGGAAATTCCCATTTGTAAAGATGTCTCGGTATCAGGAAAAGATCTACACCTGGAGACAACTCTTATAATCGGAGAAACTATTACCAACAAAACAAGACAACCCTTATTTACCACGTATTTCCTCCCCTCACGTTCCTAGAACTTGCCTCCCCCTGCCCAGAAGCCACAAACTCCCTTTTCTTTGTTTATTCTAAGATGGTATATGAATTTCGATCATCTGGCCACTTCCTAAAGTCTCATGTCTTTGTGAAACTTCTGTGCAGATGCATGTAATTAAGCTGGTTTTATTTTTCTGTCGTTAATCTGTCTTTTGTCAGCTTGATCTGCAAGCCCCAGCCACTGAACCTAGGAGGGTTTTTAGGAAGAAAGGTTTTTCCTCCCCACAGCACAGGACAGTCTCCAAAACAAAGACTTATCGGGGCCCAAATGTAAATAGTGCCGAGGTTGAAAACACTGCTCTATACTGAGAGACAGAAATCTAAAGCACCAAAAGTCAGCAAGGTGTTTGGGAGTTCAGTAGCTTCAGTGATGTCAAACCAACTCTCCTTTATGGCTGTGAGTCTTGGATATGATACTAAGAACTTTAATGTTTCAAACTGTGCTTAATAAAATGACCCTGCAGGATCAGACAGAGGGGTTTTCTTCCTCTGTCCGTTCACCAGCCACAGAATTAGGAGCATGACACACCACTGCTCTGCTGGCAGGACCTGTGTTTTGGTTAAAACTACACGGAAGAAGAAATCATGAAAGGTTCACTAAATCACAACGCCAGTGACCCCTATGTTAAGGGTGTTGGGAAATCAGGGGACAGAAAACTTTTTGAGTAAAGAGGTATTAGGTGGTCCGTAGGGTAGAATTAATGCCAATATGAAACAAAGGAGGACCCTCCTGGGTACAATTCCTTTCCATGTCTCCCATTTCTTGTTTGTAGGAAATAGGCTTCATTCAGCCTCCTAGACCTTCCCTGAGTTCCAAAGGGCAGATTCAAACAGTTGCTAATCCGAGAAGGGAAGGAATGCAGACACTAAGGATGAGTCAAGAAACAATAGTGCAGTGATGAAAGCAGGGTCCTGGTTCCTTCTCAAGGGATAAACATAACAATATCTTCTGCAGGAGCTAAGACCCCCCCATCCAAGTGGAGGATGGTAACTTCAGGTTGAGCACAAGATCCTTGGAGCACCGCCCTGTTACCCCACCAACAGCCAATCGGAAGAAAATGTGCACACTCTAGAAGAAAATGAAGACTCTGACCCCCTCCCCAAATGATTCTCCCTTTAAAAACTTTCATGGTTGAGCAGAATCTTTGAGTTTGTTTTTGGACACAAGTCCGCCATCTCCCCAGGTTGCTGGCCTCCTGAATAAAGCAGGCTTTCTGTTCCAAACAACACTCATCTCTGGAGTAGTGGCTTTCAAGCAGCGAGCAGCCGAACCTGAGTTTGGTAACAAACAGGCTTGATGAGAAGCAGATATAGCTGCAAATCCAGAGACTGTCGTCCCTTGAGGAGTGGTCAGGGAGGATCTGCTTGGCTCCGGCCCCAGAGTTGCTCCTACTGTGTGATTACCAGCAGGTCTGAAACCTTCTCTGTAAAATTAGGAACGGGGCCTATGCCTTGAAGGACCCCCTCCAGCTCTGTCATTCTCATTCAGTGGTTTCCTCACCACCTGCCCTGGCACACAAGGACTCAGACAACTCTGTAACAGGATGCCAGTGAGGTATATTTATTGATCTGAAGCAGTATTTGGTAAAGGAAATAAAGAACAAAAGGAACACATACAGGTTTGCATAAATGGGAAACCCTTTAATTTGATAATCATGCATTCAACAAACATTTATTTACTGAGCATCTCCTCTGAATAAGGTATACAAAATTCCATATTTTATTTTTAAAAAATGCTTTTATATGAGCCTGCGAAGTTCTCTGAAAGTTTATGTCCTAAGATTTGCAGCAGCTAACATTCAACTCCACCAGCGAAGCCCCTTGCTGCATTCCGCACAGGACAGATGGGTCTCCACCAGCTCTCTCTCTCCAGGTGGTGCTGACGCAGCACATATTTGAACACTCCTCTCGGTGGGAAATAGAGACGTAAATTCTATACTTATCTCTCAACCTGCTACTATGACTTTCTTCACAGCCTTGGTTTTTCAAAGATTTCAAGTTAACTCTTCTCTCAGAGAATTTATGCAAGCAAGTAAACTCAAAACTGCAATGCCCTGTTCTCATTCTGTAGCTGGGTTCTTGTCTCTGTAATTGCTGCCCACTGGGCCGACTGCTGGCTGCCGGTGCACCCCGTGCTGTGGAGAGGGATGTGTCGGCTCCCGCAGTTACATCTTCAAAAAGGCCACCTGGAAGAGGAAGAAAAACCCACAGTGCTTTCCTTATATAACATGATGAAATGGCTGAGTGCACATCAAACCTGAATCAGGTAAGTCTGCTCGGTAAGGATGCTCGCTGGTCTACAAAGAAAAATGACTCTTAGTCGGGCCAGACGTTGCCATTTCACAGCAGGAGCCAATTAGTCCTTTTTTAATGAACCATACAGTAGTTAAAACAATTCACATGCACTTTAAAAGAAAAAAAAAAAAGTTTAAATTGACACTAAAGTCGTATTGCCGTGAAGTAACCCAGTTCTCTTTCCCATTGGTTCAAATGGCTGCTTTGGACCTCCCATGAGCAGTATTCCAAATCCCGAAGACTCCCGGGCAATTCCAGTTTCTCATTACGATTGGTAATTACACCAGTCTCTCTTCGGGTCATGCCAGTGCTTTCAATTGCATCATATTTATTGGGCCTGCCAGCGGCAATTTATCTTAAAACTCGGTTGTTTTAAAACATTTTAATTCATACAGGCTTAGGTACAAAATATTTTCAGACTATTTAATAAGGTCCAGATCAAATGCATCGAATTTCTCAATAGTTTTAGCTAAAGGAGAAACAAACATCATAAAATCCATCATAAACACTTAGAAAATTCTAGTTCAGGGTTCAGGGGTGATAATAAATTGGGAAGGCGCCAGCATCAGGAAGAGGGTGGAATGTAGGTTAGAGATAAAGATGGAGAAACACGGGGCAGTTAGAAAGCTCATCCCAGGCCTTTATCGGGGGGAAAGAGAGAGAAGCAGAAGGAAAACATTCTACTCTGGGACATTTGGTACTTAAGTCCCCAAACGCAGTTGAAGGAGGTGTGTACTTAATGATCCCTGTTAAGGGGATAGGAAAAGTGAAGAGTCGTGCAGGGCAAAAGCCATCTGCTTTATGTTGAGTAATTCAGAAGGATGTTACTCTTCATACCGCGCTGGTGAGAAAGGCCCCTGCTGAGTTTCCATATCAACTTCCCGCTGAGTTTTTACATCAAGTTCTGCAATGAGAACAAAGTTGAAGGAGCAGGCAAAGAAGAGAGGTTAAGATTCCTAAACAAAATATAAACATGGAATGTGGAGGGGACAAGATAGGAGAGTAGAAGGATGTGAGCTCACCCCTTCTTACGGACAATTGATGCAAACCTCAAGGGCTCATTGTGAAGAGTAAATGAGATAATGCTTATGAAAATACTTGTGTTTCTCTCCCTGGCCTCTCAGATGATAGACATTAGGAGCCCATGAATATTCTGATGAGAAGGGGCTGTTGAAGACAGACCAGCTGGGCCCTTTAGGGAATGATCACAGAATCCCAGGGAAGGGGACTTAGGGGTCGCTGAGGCTGACTTCTGGCTCACGGTGGTTAGTGGCCCTGTCGGGACATTCTGCTTCTTCAAGAACAGTTTCCAGGGAGATTCCCAAGATGCCAATACCACTGCTGATACTCAGAGACACAAGGACGATGGATAAAAACCAGTTATCTCTTTGTTAATTCTGAAAACTGCTGTGTCATGGAGTATTCCAACCAAGAACTACTTAGAATAACTGATGCTGATAAATGTCATCATAAAAATGGTTAAGAACTTTGGCTCTGGAACCATACAGACCAGTGGCTCTCTACTTGGGACAATTTCACCCACCAGGGGACATTTGGTAGTGTCTGGAGATTTTTGTTTTTTTTTTTTTTTTTTGTCACGGCATGTGGGATCTTAGTTCCCAGACCAGGGATCGAACCCAAGCCCCCTGAAGTGGAAGCCCGGAGTCCCAACCACTGGACCGCCAGGGGAGTCCCTGGAGATATTTTTGGTTGGCACAACTTGGGGGACGCTAATGGCATCTAGTGGGTAGAGAGGTAGGGATTGCTGATAAACATCCAACTATGTGCAGGACAGCTCCCCGTAAGAAAGAACTAGCAGCCTCGAAATGTTAACAGTGCCAGCGCTGAAAAATGCTGAAGTTTAGAATTAGATCTCTCTGTGACCTTCGACAAGCTTGTTAACCTCTCTCAGCCTTTCCTTGTCTGCAAAATGGGAATTATAACAGGACCTGCCTGAAACCTGTAAAACACTTTCCTATTTTGACTCTTTTCATCCTCAGCACAGTCTGGTGATTTAGGTAAAGCAGGCATTTGAAACTTTGTTTTACAAATGAAGAAACAGAAGCTCAGAAAAACTAAGTGACTTGCTCAGTCACTAGCTTTATACAAAGCTAGTAAGTGGCAATGATGGGTTTCAGGAAGAAATTTTGATTTCTAATCCATGCTTTTTCCCCTGGTAAGTTTACAGATAGATGATCAAGATAAAACTGCCCAGGTTGGGGGACTTTTAATCCTCATTATTGTCTCAAATATGAAAGATGTATTTTCTTTTGCATGCCTGTGAATATGGACACAAGATGGAGAAAACCACATGAGGCTGAGCTCATTAAAACAAATAATGCAAAATGGAGTCCCCATCAAAAAAGAAAAAAATTTTAATTTGACCTAATATGTCTTTTTTTTTCATCGTTCGTTTTTATAGTGCCGCCTGCCAAGGACACTATGTGTTTTGCAGGACTTAATAACAAGAAACTGCAATCATCCTTGGGAACAGGTACCGTACAATGCATTTTAGCTTCTTTTTATTTAAAACACTGTGAGTTAACATATTTCAAATGTTGATTTTGTGTTCCCTAGCTTTTATCCATGACAGGAAAAATTGCTTTCCCTAACTGTCATTTATTTTAAGAGAGGATAATTTTATTTTGTTCTACTACACTGAGAAAAGTCTCTGTATTTCATCTTTTTAGTTTTATTCCCCGAAGTAAAAAGTTTTAAAGCTTTGCAGAGTCTATGAGTACAGCTACAGCTTCAGGTTCCGTTGTTACATTCCTGGAATATATAGTTACAAAAGTATAAATAACTATTAGAAACTAGGGAAGACAGGACTCTTTGGAGTTGGCTGTAACATTTGACTCTCCCTGTTCTCTCCTCCTGAATTTGGACACTTGGGAAAGGAAAAGGGGAGAGAGAGTGAAAATGTCTAAAAATAATGTCTCTGCTTTGAGTCACCATCTAAAAACAATCTTCTTAAACTACCATAAACAGGGCCAGGCTGCTGTAATAGCTGACCAAATGTTCAGTTTATAATGCTTCTGTACAATTGCGTAAATATGTTAAACACTTTTGAATGTTCTTGTTATCTTAGTTAACAAAATTATACTATGAAATTCTATTTCTCAACATAGAGCTGGAATTTCAATCAATAAAAAGACATGCTGTCAAGGCAGACTGCACAAGATAAAATTAACATTAAAAAAAAATCCTACATAAATGCTTTGAGGTGCACTAAACAAGATAGATGAAACTGTAAAATACTGGAAACTGTGAGTTTCATAATAATTGTGAGCTTTAGAAAAGTCCCTTTAGAATAAGTAGCATAGCCATACACAAATGTTCCTTTTAAAGGGTACTGTAGACTTAAAAAAATAAATATTTAAAACTATTCCTTAAATATATATTTTTGTCTAGGTACGGCTCCTGTCCAAAGTTATGTCTGAAATAAATGTTATGGCATGGAAAAAAAGTTTATATTACAAAATCCAGTTCCTAGGCTCAAACTTCATTTACAAAATAAAATATACAATATAAATGTAAATATAAAAATAATAAAAGAAAATGACCTTTTCAAGCATATTATTTATTTCGAGTCTTAAATCCTACTGGGGTACAAACCATTTACTAACTCACTAATTCAGCATCGATCAGGCCTGTGTTGATGACACCTGGACTCCACTCTTTGTGCTGAATAAATAGTATAAGATTTTCCTCTCTCTGGGCTGGCAGGCTGTCTTCATTCATTCCATTCATTCAATGATTAAGTACCATCTATGTGCTGTGACTGTCCCGTCACAGACCACAGTGAGAAGGCATTCCCTTGTGGCATTAACACGTGAGTGGGGGAGAAAGTCAAGTCGTGAGATGATTCTAATAGGTTGGAATAAGTCTAAGATGGACGCCTAACGCCTGCTGGCAGAAAAAGGATCATTCCTGGGTTATGAAAGGAAGTGCGATTTCTGAAGCAGTAGCCTGAACAAGGTAGTTATTACTCTAATTATGAATAGTGTGTTGGCGAGGAGAGACGATAAAACCTGGCATGGCACTGAGTGGGATATACTTTGTTCCCACCAAAAGATGCTGGCTTCGCTAAATGAACTCCTAGCAAAGAGGAAGGATGGAACAAAGGACCAAAGATGTGAGAAGCAATACAATGAGGAAGAAGGTCTTATCCCACCAAAAGCACAACGAGTGTGTGGACAGAAATACCAGACCAAGGAAACATCAGTGCGGCCTTCCAACTCAAATTCTGTAAAAGCCTTTAAAAGTGGGGAAAAAAGCAAATAGGATCAGTGTCTTTAAAGGGATTTAAACCCTTACCTTGTAGTTTATTTAGGCCATGGATGCACTAGGATAATTTACAGGTCAATCAAAAGCTTGTGATTTTCATCTACCGGGAACCAGTGAAGCAAAGCACGAGCTGTGTTTTCTAGCGGAGGGCAGCGTGTGAAGTACCAGAAGACAGAGATGTGAGTGGGGTAAAGACGGCTGATGCCTCTTCCTCTCCAGATGGGGCTGGACACGTGGACAGTTCCTGGGTCCTGAGCCTATTCTTCAACAAAGCAAGCTGACTGCAGATGGAAAAGTATGTATCCTACTGTACTTTTAATGGCCTTCAAAAATAATTAAGAACTGAACAGGAAAAGCACTGATGAAGTTCCTCCATGAAGACTCTCTTTGACAGTTTTTTTTGGAATTGGAAAGCCTCTTCTTGTTTTCTAACAATAGATCTTTCTTTTCTTCTCAATCTACTGGGTGCTCTGCTACCAGATTAATTTTCCTAATGTACCACCTTCATCATGTCATTCTCCTGCTTAAAATCTCAGGAAATAAATTTCATAGGCAATGGGAAGGAGGAGTGGCAAAGAATAGCTAATAGAAGTAGAGGAACGACTCAAACACAGTTCTTCTAACTCCTAATCCAGTGCCTTCATTTCTGACCACTGCAAAGTGAAGACGCTGGTCTAGGGTATCCAAAAGTCCTTTAAAACAAACATTTTTTTTTCTAGATGACAACAAGATTGTCAAAACAAGGGAGAAAGAAACAAATTATGTCTAGACCAGTATCTTGATATTGATATAGATCGGGCCCAACATCTACAAAAGGAGGACTGAGTCCTTTTTGTTAGCTATCTAGAGACTGAAGGGGCCAAATCTCTCAAACTGACCCACTGTGTAAAGCTAGTCTAGTCAGAGTTGAGAGAATGATTTTTTTGGGGGGGTGGGGGTGGGAGGGGAGAGCTTCTGGTATGCCCTGATATAGTTTTCTCTTCTAAATCTACTTAACATGGGTATCTTTAGCAAACTTATTTGGTTCAGGTAAAGAAAATTGTCACAAATTTGACTTCAGAATAAGCTGGCAAAGAAGAAATCTCCCACACATTGCTTGGAGTATGCCTATAAAACAGGATAGACGTTCTAGAAAACAGTTTGGCAGTCTTTAAAAACTAAACATGTACATAATTACTGTATGACCCAGCAACTGCAGTCTTGGACCTTTATCCCAGAGAAATGAAAACTTTATGTTCACACGAACAGCTGTACATGAATGTTCATGGCAGCATCATTTCAAGAGCCAAAACCTGGAATCAGCCCAGGTGAATGCTTAAGGCTGGGTACATCCATACTGCAGATGCCTATTCAACACTAACAAGCAGCGAATTGCTGGTACATGCAACAACTTGGAAGATTCACCAGGGAGTTACGCCGGGCTCAAAAGGTTACGTACTGTAAAGTTCCATTTATACAACATGTTTGAAATGACAAAATTTCACAAACAGAGGACAAGGTAGTGGTTCCACAGGGGTTGGGGATGGTGAGGAGAGGAGGGAGGGTGTGATTATAAAATGGCAACAGGAGGGATCCTGGTGCCAACGGAACTGTTCAGTGTTTTGACTGTGGTGGATGCACAAACAGACCCACGTGTACAATTACACAGAACGTCACACACTTGCACACACACACGCAAAGGAGTACAAAGACAACCAGGGAAATCTGAGTAAGATGGGAGGACTGTACCACGTCAATACCCCAAGTACCATAGTTCTGTAAAATGTTACCATTGGGGGAAACTGGGCAACGTGTGCAAGCGATCTTTCATACTCTTTCTTACAGCTACGAGTGACTCTATAATTCCTTCACTAAAAATTTCGACTAAAATAACGCCACAATACTTTGCAAATGACCTTGTCTAGCTTACTCCAATCCAGTTGCCTAGAGTGTCGTTCTGAGATGCATTATTCAAAGTCTTGTTCACACTGATGTTATGCTTAATATATCACTGTGATCCCATTTTCCTCAGTGGAATGACCTGAGTAAGCTGGTAAGTTAATTTTGGAATGAGTCCTGAAGCAGACGGCTACGGTGAGACACAACACCGTTATATTTAACACGGGTTGGGCTGACAGTCTGGCATTAAATGCTTAGGTTACACATAACAGCACCTGAAATCTTAGGTTGTATATGAAGTACTTATTCTAAATAGTCCACTAAGCACTATTTTTTGCTTTTTTATTGCCATGGAGTAAATAATGAGAAAAAATTCTGGCATTTTTAAAACCCAGAATTGCTGTAACAAATTTCCCAGACACATAAGAGGCACTGGACAAATATTTTTTTCAGACTGAATACATTAGATTAAAACTCTAATTTTAATCTTAAAATTAACAGTATCTTACAAAAGATTTGGAGAAAGAGGAAAACAGAGTTAGAGCGTTTATTTGTTTCTTGTAATTTGGTTAACTGTGAATTCACGTCCTTTTTTTTTAACCTACCAACAGGGGGCTTAATTTTTTTAATAGTTTGTATAAGCCCTTTAGTAAATGTTAATATGTTTTTTATGCAGTGAAGAAATTAAGTGCATTATTTTTTCCTGTTTCCCCAAATACTCTAACATTATTATTATGTGGGTCTATTTCCATATGGTTTTAAGATGCATTTTTCTCATACTGATTATCACATGTGCGTATTTTTTATATCATAAACATCTTTAGGTGCTGCTCAGTAAGTCTTTATTCTTATTTTAATAGCTGCAAAACAGTCCATCATAACAATCTATTACAAATTTAAGTTGTTCCCAGGTTTGTTAATATCAAAAGTAATAATGAAGTAGTTACTATCATGTTTATAATTTTTTTCAATTTTTAGAATATTCCCTTAGGATAGAGTTCCAGAAATGGGACTATTAGATTGAAATGTATGAGTATTAATCTAATTTGATACATATTTTTTCCAATGAGCTGTACCAATTGGTAATGCCACCAGCATTCTATCTTTTTTTTAAAAAAATTAGTACTAATTTAATAAAAAGACATGACATCTCAATGCTTTTTGAATTTATTTAATTGCTATGAGTTTAAACATTCTCCCAAACGTTTGTTTAATAACATTCTCCCAAACGTTTGTTTAATAAACATTCTCCCAAATGTTTGTTTCTTGTAATTTGGTTAATCGTGAATTCACATCCTTTTTTTTAACCTACCAACAGGGGGCTTATTTTTTTTAATAGTTTGTATAAGCCCTTCAGTAAATGTTAATATGTTTTCTATGCAGTGAAGAAATTAAGTGCCAGGCAGCATCTCATTAAATCTTTATAAAATCCACTTGAATTAAATATCTAATTTAATTGTCTCTGGATTATAAATGGGGAACTGAGGTTCAAAGAAGCTGAGTAACTTCTGCTCACTGCTATAAGCTAGTAACAAGGCTGGGTGTGCAATTGGGTCTTTGTTTCTGAGCCTAGTATTCATTCCGTCATCAAAGCTCCCTTCCATCTAATTATGGTGAGAGATAATTGCAAGTAACTTTAGTTGAAGAAAGAATCCATAATATTCCAATTTTAAATCAGATTTAGTAGCAGTTGAAATGATGCAGTCGCTCTCATTTGTTAAGCAGAAAGCAGATTACTTCTTTACGGTTAGATGTAAGGAGGAGAAAGAAAAAGACAGAAGAGCAAATTAAAGCCCTTCTTGTAGAGAGAAAATAATTCCTTGATTAGAAGAGAAAGTTTCCGGCAAGTGAGGAGAGCCTGCAGGATAAATGAGAAATCAGCCTGAAACCTCAGAGGGGAATTTCTGTCTGTAAGTTTAGCAAGCAGGATAAGTTACATTGGCATAGTTTAGTCAGTTCAGTAGAAAAGATTATAACTTGGAATAATCAAACAGCAGTTAAGGCCTAGTGAGAAATGGATCAAATTGGAACCAGATGCTTATTTCCTTTAGCCACTTACTCCTTAGACATTACTTTGAAAATATAACGTTAAAGATACACGAATCTTTAAAAAGGAAAGCATGCTAATATATCCATTTTAAAATAAATACCATTTTATTTCCTTAGCCTGTTATTCGGAGTTGCCGGAAATAAACAGGGCTCATAAAACTGTAATTTATTTATTTTAAAGGAGGAGCATGAGGATATTATAGCTACAAAATGAAACAATAGTATATGCGTGAGGAAGGAGCCCACTGAAGAGGACAAAGCTCTGTGATTTTTTTTTTTTCCTTTTTGCTTTAAGCCACGTGGAAAGTAAAGAGGGGCTCTTGTATATAGAACTGTTGGCGGAGCGTCTCCAAGTCAAGAACAGCTCAGTGTATGGGAACAGAAAAGGGCACCTACTCATCAAGGGCTCCCAGGGTTCAAAGTGGTAAGTTTTACACCTGCCATTCTAAGCTCCACGAGAAGCCAGAGGAAATCAGGTGGACACGAGCAAAGTGCAGACTGGTGAGGTCTAACTGATGTGGAAAGACTGGAAAGCTGGAGACAGAGTATACGAAGCCGAGAAGTAAAAACAGATTGGTGTGAGAAGGTGGTACTCTGTACGGAGAGCAAAGATTCAGACCAGGGGAAAGATGAGACTGAATCCCTTCCCTGACTCCTCCAAGCTGAGAGCCTCCTCTCCCTCCAGTTCTGCCCACCGGTGGCCGTGGGGACTAGTGACAAAGGACATCAATGGCCTGGCAGGCCCTGGAATGGACAAGACCCTCAAAAACTGAAAGAGACGATTATTATTATTATAACTGTACATTAATGTTTTATGTATTTTAAATATTGCTACAGATGCTGTTCATGAATAAATTCTTCTCTGCTGTTCATGAATAAATTCATGCTTCTTTAATTATTTTTAAAGGAAGAAGCACAATTGGCTGATTGTGTATAAAAAACCTCCAAGGCTTACATAAGGCTTTCTCTCGCTTATACTATCCTATGACAATAGTATCTACCAGGGACAGGGACTGACACCGCACACATTGCCTCTGAAGAAAGAACTGCAAACCTACAATGTTTGCACACGGAAGAAGGTAGATGGCTTAGTGTAAGATATCACCAGCTACTAGAAAAATAACTCCGAGCCCAGAGGCCACTGATAGGATTGTGTAGAGAGGGTGTGTGTAACGGAAAGCACTCCAAGTGGTTCAGACCAGCACATCCTTGGTTAGAGACATAATTCATTCCATAGAAATACAGTTCTGAACCCAGGATTATTGACTAAGCCATGGGTCTTTAATACATGAAACTATCTGGCTGAATTCACCAATAATTAGGCTTCTCCCCAATATATCCAACTGATGACATTAACTAGAAAGAAGAGTCTGACTGATTATTCATCAAGGCACTCTGTAAAGCAGCAGGAATGAATGGATGGACCTAAACACGACTTATAACCACTCATCATTAGTGTATTACAATGTGGACTGGACTTTTCTGGCTTCTGGGGCATTGAATACTTGGGAGATGACCAATGCTCGACTATATTTTGTTGGGAAATACCAGTAACCTTTAAAATCAGCTAACTGCCTTCAAATGCTGGCCTTCGGAGTTCACTATGAGTTCACCATGCCAGCTTTCCACAGAAATGCACGTTCTATGAGATGGCATCACAGACTGACTGAAGAACTTGCATACTTCAGCATACTTCAATCAAGTAACAGCTGGCACAATTTATAGCTGAAAGAGGCTTCCTGGCTTAGGAGAAAGACCGTATGTAATTTCCAGAGGCAACACAGTCAGGTTACCCAACCTCTGTGCCTGAGTTTCTTCATCTGTAAGATGGGGCTTCCCTCTTCCTCTGGTGGGTCAAGGATTGTATGAGATACTGTGATGTCTGCGACTGGACCCAAGGAGGTCCTCTCTTCCCCACACGGATGATGAGGAAAGCTTATTCAGCCAAAAGCCTCCCTCCACCTACCTAAACGGGGTCTGAACATCATGACTCACTGAGCTGCAAAATTAACATCAAACATCTACGGGTGCTTTACAACAAAGTGCGAAATAATTTTTTCAGGATTAGAGAAGTTCTGAGATGAGACACAGAAACAATTTTGATCTGCGGAGAAGAAGGACTGGGAAGCCATGAGAAAATAATGTACTACATTTTGATGGGAAGTGGAGAAAATTTGGAAACTCATATATTGTTTCAGGTGTCTTTAACTCACCTAAATTGCTAAAAGGTGGTGAGCATAAACAAGTATTCCACAGAGTCTGCTGTGTTCTCAGAACTATTCCATTTGGTATTTTTAAAGACAAGGCCTATAAACACTTGAAAAATGTTCTCTATTTTCTACTGGTTTAGGGGTAAAAAAATTTTCTTTGAAAAGAAAAAATATATTTTTAAAAATTCCCCCAAATTTTCTTTGAGGTCATCTTTCTAAAGTATGAGAAATGAATGGAAAAGGAGAGTGGGCCCAGTTGGGGGTCCCTCAGTAAGGGTTTTTGGACAACCAAGATCCCATATGAGATAAGCGTGCATGATCTCACTCCTTTTCTCGAGAACCCTTGGTTCATAACATTAGTGTGATGCAAATGTGGAGAGAAAAATGTTGGGGACTGGTTACATCAATGAGTTACTATCTTTTCATTTTGACAAACTTATGAACAAACCCGTCAAGACAGGGCACCTCTTTGTAATGTATAAAAAATATTGAATCACTGTGTTGTACGCCTGAAACTAATATAATATTGTAAGTCAATTTTACTTCAATTAATAAAAAAAAGACAGGGCTCCTCACTCAAGTCCCATCATCCCCAGAGGTCGCCTCTCCCTGTTCAAACTTCTGCCGGTTAATCCATGACACCAACAACCTTCAGGGCACTTAGTTGTTTTTTGTTTGTTTTTAACTTATAAAAGATTTCAAATATTAACATATTCTCTAGTCAACAGAATAGTATAATAAATCCACAAATATTACCCAGAAACAATAATTACCAACTCATGGCCATTTTGTTTCATCCAAAGCCCTGCCACAGAACTCTTTTGAAGCAAATCCCAGACCTATTATTTTGTATATAATTCAGTATGTGTCTCTGAAAGAGAAGGACTGGGATAAAAATAAAACAACAATGCCATGACCACATCTAAAACATTAATAATAATTCCTTAACATAATCAAATATCCATTCAGTGATCAAGTTTCCCCAACTAGCTCATCAAATTTTTAAACAGCTGGTGTTTGTTCAAATCAGAATCGAAACATGTCTAAGTAGTGTTATAATGGATTCATACGTCTTTTAAGTTTCTTTTAAATCATAAGTTTCTCTGCTCTTTTTTCTCCCTTTGATTTTTATGTTTTGAAGAAATCAGATCTTTTGCCTGCCGGGTTTTCCATAGACGGGAATGTGGTGAGTGTTTTTTGTTTGTGTTTTTAGTGTCATTATAAACTCATGGATTTAAAATACATCTGATACACTTTAATCTACTACAGTCATTATTTGTATTAATGCTCACATCATCCCATCTTTGTCAGTGAGAATCTCTTCAACTCAGAGCCTAAGTCCTGAGGACATGATCATAGTAGTTTATACTAGTTTTTTGTTTGTTTGTTGGGTTGGTTGGTTGGTTTGCTTTCTGGTAGGATGGGACCCAGCCTCATCTTATCCCAGACATGGAATCAGCCATTCTCCAGAGGAGCCTAGGTCCTTCAGTGAGGAATGGTGTTTGGAGGTAAGAACTAGAGCACCTTACTGCTTCCAAAGTTCCTTGGACACGTTACCTCATGTGTACACATATACACCCGCTACCCACCTCTGGGGCCACCATGTTCCCTTTTCAAAATGCACTCAGACCCTATTCAGAAACCAGGTCCTCAACTACTCAGAGATGAACCTTTTTGTCTGGTTACCTAAGGAGGACAGGTTAGAAAAATACCACCTTAGCAACAGAGAGAGAAACTGAAACCAAAGAAAGATCATGAGTCCCTTCCTTTTCCACTGGAACTAAAAGGAAATAGTTAAGATCTGTTATCAGAACTCAGACGGAAAAAGGAATCTTTCTAGATAGAGAACTTAATTTTTTTTTTTTTTTAACTAGGTAAAGACCTTCCTGTATGAGTAAAAGAAAAATGCTTCCAGAAAAAGGCTGATCAAGAAGGTCCCTTGGGCATGGAACGATAAAGGTGACTCACTGCCTTGCGTGGACAGGTCCCTGCTGTTAATCTGTTTGTCAAAGCTGTGGAAGAATGAGGGGGGGACGGTCATTCCGTGGAGGCTGAGCGCTGGAAGTCCGTCCCAAAGACAACAAAAGTCGTTTTGTAAACTTGTCTGGCTAATTAGGAAGAGTATTTCTGCCCTCACTAAAGGAAAATACCCTATAATCCTCACAGTATGACTGGAACAGAGAAAAAAATGAAAAAAATGGAAGGGCACGCTTCACAGTAATTTTGATAATTTAGAGCAAACTTATTCAGATGGCAAAATGTTTCCCAGCCCCCGAGGAGCAGCAGAAGGTTCCTGTAAAACCTGAACCTATTATTGGGGGGTGGGGTCTGGGGGGGGGTGTAATGGGGACTCCTCCGAATCAACCATTGAAAAGTCTTACAACAGACACTTCACAGAAGAATGTGAATAACCAAGAAGCATCAGGGAGATGCAAATAAAAAGCATAATGAGATGCCCACCAGAACAGCTAAAGTAAAAACGACTGGTAACACCACGTGATGACGCCGTGGATGGCGATACGGAACAACAGCAACGCTCGTACACGGTTGCTGGGAGTGTAGAATGGCATAACCACTTTGCAGAAGTGTCTGGCAGTTTATTAAAAGTTAAACACACGTTTACCCTACAGCCCGGCAATTCCATTCCTAGATATTTACTGAGAGAAACGAAAACATGTCCACAAAGAGCCTTTATCAGACTGTTCACAGCAACCGTATCAAAATAGCCCCCAATCAGAAACAACCCAGGTATCCATCAAGAGCAGAATGTATTAACAAATTGTGGTTTTTTTCATGCAATGGACCACTATTCTGCAATAAAAAGAGAGTGAACCACTGATAAATGCAATAATGTGGATAAACTGCAAACACATCACGTTAAGTAAAAGAGACTAGACTAGACCAAAAAAAAAGAGTATACACTGTACGATTTAATTTATACAAAGTTCAAATATAGGCAAAATGAATCTATGATGATAGAAATGAGAGACGGTGGTTGCAGGGGAGGGAGGATTAATAAAAAGGCCTGAAGGGAACTTTCTGGAGGAATGGATATGATCTATATCTTCTTTCTGGATGGTAGTTACGTGGGTGTATGTACAGCAGTGGTTCTCAACCACGGGTGGTTTTGCTACGCAGGGAACATGTGGCAATGCCTGGAGACACTTTTGATTGTCACCCCCCAGGACGGGGTGCTACTGGCATTTAGTGACTAGAGGTCACGGATTAGCAGGGCAGCTCCCTACAAGAAAGAATTACCTACTCCAAAATATCGACCCTGCCCAGGCTGAGAAACCTAGTGTATATACAGTTGTCAAAACTCACCAAACTGAACAACTAAAATCTGAATCCTATTGAATGTTAATTATTACCAAAAGGAAGAAAGAAAAAAGAACTCAATAACCTCTCTCCTCACCCCAAAATATAGGTGAAGGACAAGATTGGGGGGAAAAAGAATTTCACATTTCAATGCTGTGAGTTCAACTGCCCAAAAAACACATTTCAATATCCAAATCACGCTCAGTTAATTTTGATTGAAATTTTAAAATCTTGGGCAAACTTCCAGTTCTGCATGTAAGGAGCTTGGAAGTTGCCATTCCATCCTAACAAGTAAAAAGCTGAACAGACTGAAAAATCAACAGCTCTTGGATCCATGAGGGAGAGGAGGACACAGGGCAGACGGAGGCTGGAGAGACAGGACAAGGCGGGGATTCAAGGCTTGCTGGAGGAGAGATTTACTAGAGGGAGCCAGAGCCAAGGTAGGAGACCTGGGCTGTAACCGACGAACCGCTGGAGGCTCAGTGTGCACCTGTCTGAGAGTGAAAAACTGCAGGGGGATCCAGTCATAGTGGGTCCCACAGTTGTGCGAGATTTACCTCCAGAGGCTCGACCCAGGTTCTCACAGTAAATATGGGAGAAAAGTCCCCTTGAGCTTCCAGAGAGGAGAGGGGAAAAGGAACTACTCTGAAATATGCCAGAGTCCTCTGCTGTTAACAAGGTCTGCCCTCGGGGGGCGGGGGGGACGACTAGTTAACCAGAATCTAACCTGCTGGGTGTTATTAGAGCCTAACTGACCTGGGGAAAGGGAAGTGACGAACTCCAGCCCAATCTGGCCGTCCCGTACCACCAAAGGGGGGAGAAAAAAAAATTAAAACTTGATATAAAAATGTCCAAAAAAATTATACCGGGGGAAAGATGGACGGGGTATGGGCAGTCCTCTCCACAACTCTCCCTGCAAACACACCCTTCCCATCTCCCCTCTCCCACTGGTAAAACTCACACCTTGGGCTACTGTACTTAAAACTTCCAGAAGGAATTACATTTGGGCCTCAGGGGAATGTTGATATAGTTGTGCACAGACAGCCCTGGGTGATAAAAACAGTGGGGGGCAGGGCGCCCGCCTGGCCCTTCAGCCTCAGCATCTAATCGCCCACCCCAGGCTCCACGCTCTTCCCGCCCATGGCTCTGAGCTCACGGACTTCGCCGGAGGCAGCCGCAGGGCGAGGCAGGCGTGGAGCTGGGCGAGGGCTTCCCGCTATCTCACAGGTCACAGTGACAAGCAGGCAGCTGATTTCCACGGTTCTCTCTGAATCTCAGGAAATGTCTGGTACAAAGTAAAAAGCTGTTCTTAAGTGGAAAGAGAAACGGATCCGGAAATGCTATGCCGTAAACTAGTTTACGGTACAGGTGCTGTTACCTCTGATGTTTGCAGAAAACAAGTAGCTCATGACTCAGGTTACTAAAGTTGAATTTCAAAAACATTTTTTCCCTCGGGGGGGGAGTCTGAACTGTATACAATTAAGCCTTCGTGCCAGTGAGTTTCATTCCCTACTTACAGTGGCACCCAGAATACATTTTACACTAAAGCCTGGAGGCAGCCCTGAGTCGGCTGTGCCATTACCTGTACACCTAAGCCAGTCAAGAGACAGATTACTCAGAAATGCCTCCGGAGGAGATGCTGCAGAGCTCCTTCAATATTCTGGCCTTCTCCCAGACCGAGAACTTATTCCTGAAGTTTGAATTAACTGACTTTTAACACAAGCATACACGTCTGCTTCCCTTGCCTTTATGCAGGAGGAAGTAGCTGCTTCAACTTCTGGCGGGGCGAACGAGAACTCCCAAGTTAGAAAAACTGCCCTCAAAAACGTATCCCTCACTCACTCTCAGAAGCCTGAAGTTCTGTGCTTGCCTCTAACCTTCGTGTTGATTCTCCAGGAGGCGAGCTCTCTGAGCAATGAAGCCCATTAGCTAAATTCTTTTGGAAACCTGACAACCTCACGCTGCGCCCTGGTTCCTGTGGGCACATCTGCTGCCCAGCAGGGGAGTGAAATTGGATGTGTTTTAGACGCACATCTAAAGAGAGTTTTAGACGTGGTAGGTGGTGGACAAGAAAGGCACCTTTACACTTTGGCCACCATCTCTGACATATTCAGATACTCCAGCTTTAAAACATCATCCATTCAATACTTGAACTGCTGATTCCAGGGAGCTACTTCGTAGGGTGGGATTCACAAAAGAGACAAAACCCCAGTGATTTTGAATTCCCAAACCTTGCATGCAACACAGCTCCATGGAATGTTCAACAGCCCTTGCCCATGCACATGGACACGGGGTGGGGCGGAGGGAGACAGGGGGGACTACATGCCTCTTCTTGCTGACACTTGGTGTTTTCGTTTTCCCAGTAAAAGCCATTTTTATCCACCCACCCTCCACCCCACAAAAGGCAAACCTGCAATGTGGGATAGTAATGTCTTATCTAAATTTCTGTCTATCCCTCCATGGGGTCTTGCATGCAGGAGGCTTTCAATAAATATTTGTTGGCTGAAATGAATAAATGATTGAATTAATGAGTTACATAACTAGAATCCAGGCTAAGTTCTTTTCTATGGAGGTGTCAAAAAAAAAAATAATGTTTAATAGGATGGAGCTAAAAACGACTGGGAATTTTGATATTTTCAACTCTAACACTTCCATGCTACTGGGCAAAGCCTCACCCTGGCCAAAATGGGACTTGGCTTAGAAAACACTGCTTACAGCTTTGCCCAGCACTGCTTCACAGGCCTCAAAGTTGAGATCGAGGGGCAGAGACCCTCATTGCCCTTCCCAGCTCTGTGAAGAGGTAACTATCAGAAGGTAGGGGCCTGGGGATTCCGTGGTGATTTTGTTTCCTACAAAAGTTGCTTGTTGGGGTAACGTTGTAAGAATCCAAGAATTAGAATGGGGTGATAACCATTTTCATGATGAAAACACAAACTTAAAGACAACCTCAATCATCAAGTGATTTAAAATGTAGACATTTAGGCGGGTGGTGACATTGACAAGGTGAAGATGTTCCAAGTGTGATTCTGAACACTGAGGCACCATCTGGGTCTTAACAATGACCATGGGGACCTACTGTATAGCACAGGGAACTCTTCTCCATACTCTGTAATGACCTATATGGGAAAAGAATCTAAAAAAGAGTGGATATATGTATATGTATAACTGATTCACTTTGCTGTACAGAAGAAACTAACACAACATTGTAAATCAACTATACTCCAATAAAATTAAGACAAACAACAAAAGAACAATGATCGTGGCTCACCAAGTTTACAAGGGTTTGCCTTCCATGCACAATTTGTGTCATCCTCGTCTAACTCAAAAGATCTAATCCCACAAGATCACCTATAATTAGTGATGATGCACTCTTAGAAGACAAATATAGACACCAGAGGTGATGCATCAGCGGTCTTAAAATAATTAATGCTTATCCTCACAAGGCCACCCACACCAAGGCACTTGGGAACAGTTCACCATAGCCATGTCATAGAAGGATGGCAAAATCATTTTTCTTACCTGCAGAAGTAGGTCACAGCAAGAGCCTTTGGCAAAGGAACCAGAGTGGACATGAATGGGTTTTGTGACACAATCTTTTCATTTTTCATCTCAATGCAAGACTCATTCGTTGGTTCACTGTACTCACTAATCGTCTCCCTCCATGGTAACAGGACCAGAATGAGGCTTGGAAGTGCAGTATTTGGGGACACAGCAAAAAGCCCCACTACCAGAATACTGCTGCTACATTGAATAACCAGAGCTCAAGCATTTCAGGCAGCCACTGGGTTTTGTTGTTTTATTTCCAGTGATATGAAAATAAAACGGATCATCATAAACCAGCACACCGATCCGGAGTCTGAGCTAGGCAGTACAGAAGCACAGAGCCTAAAGGTTATAGCATTTCACACAGCAACCTTTTAAACTCCGCATACGGCCCCCATGTGGGACATTTTATTTCTGTTGAGACTTCTATTTAAACTCAACCATTCAGACTTTCCAAAAACAACGTGAGCTATGTGCATTTCACTAGTGCTACTGCCTTCTAAATAATGAATGCCTTTCCCAAGGAGGATGAAGAAGGTAGAAAAAAGAGGTAGACAGTAGCAAGAAGGGGAACCATGACATTCGCAAGTACTGTGTGATCTCAGGAAACCTCATCAGAGGGGCTGAAACGCACCTCATCTAAAGCTTTGTCCTGCCATCCCTCACAAAGGCTCAACCTGCTTCCTGTACCAGCAGCTTCTCCCTGGCTAATGCTCTGTCTCCTGACCATCAGGCACTTGTGTTCAGACTAACTGATGGTGGACTTTCTTCCCGGGGCACGGACAAATTATCTCTAGGACACCAGGCTTCTCTGCTAACTCTGTGGTCTTATCGACCTACCTTTTTTTTTTTTTTTTAACTGAAGTATATAGATGATGTACAATATTATGTAAGTTGCAGGTGTAGAATATAGTGACTCACAATTTTTAAAGGCTATATCCCATTTATAGTTATTATAAAATATTGGCTATATTCCCTGTGTTGTATAATATATCCTTGTAGCTTATTTTATACAGAATAGTTTGTACCTGTTAATCCCCTCCCTCTATATCACCCCTCCCCCCACTGGTAACCACTAGTTTGTTCTCTATATCTGTGAGTCTGCCTCCTTTTTGTTATATTCACCATTTTGTTGTATTTTTACCTGTTTTTAAAGGGATGTGCTCTGAAGTTCTGGTAAGGGCTAGAACCCATTCTTTGGCTCCAATTCAGAGTTACTCATTTGGTACAGTCCTTCCTTCCTTCCCCCCAAAAATGCACTAAAAAGCTTTCCTCTGTCCTTTTTCTCCCCCTTACTTTCTTCTTGCTCAGAGCAATCCTATTTCATTTTTCACAGAATATGATTTTCTGTGTTCGCTTTATCATTTTTACCCCCTCAGTGTCATTAACGACCTTCGAGCTATTAATAACCTTCAGTTATTCTATGTTTTTTCCTTCCACCTTCATCCTTATTTTGCCCCCATTTCAGAGCTGAAGGACAACTGTACAATGAGTAAATTGTAAAGTTGTGTCACAGTTCCCCTAGGGACAGTCTCCTTCCTTGCGCTATTAAGTTGGAAAACGGCTTTTTAAAAAAAATCAAGGTTTTGTCACAGAGCAGGTGCAATCATTACAATGTGAAATTAGTCCTTTTTCCAGTGAAAGTGGTGCAATACTTTACTTGTAACTGCACAAAGGGATTTAGGAAATGGAATATAAAAAAAACCTATCAAGAGCTTTAGAGGGTTATGTGCAAACTTATATGATAGTTTGTTCCTGTAATATAGACAATAAAGCCATGCCGCTGTGGAATGCCAAAGTTTTGCTTTCTGGATTCACCAATGCAAAATCAGTTCATTTAAACTCTGGAGAATGACCTGCTTTTCATTCATGCACACATCCATGTCGTCTCTGTTCCCCACGTTCACTGGGCTCCTCCAATGTGCCAGGCAGAGTGATGAATTAAAAAAAAAGCAAAAGAAAAAAAAGAAATCTTTTTTATCCTGAGAAGCATGTCAATGGTTATCCTCTATGCTAGGCAAGCCGCTCACTTCAAAAATTATCTCATAAATTGTATTTACTTGCAGAAAATGAGGCGGCACAGTAATAATAAACCTGCCTGCAGGCAGATTCACTAAGGCAGATGTGGTTTTACAGCACTCTGTAAAACCCATGACTGTTTCGCTAGTTAATAACTGGCAGCCCAGAGGGCTTGGACCACAGTGGGAGAAAAACAACCAGCCCTTGGATTCTTGCTCTGTGGTTTGCCGCTTGTCTGGCTTTGACTTAGCCTCTCTGAGCCTCAGTTTCCTCCTGTGAAAAACAGGACCAGCTGCACCAGTTTCCAAAGAGTGGTTCTTAGGATTAAATGAGATAAAATCCACAAGGCTTCTATGACTGTGCCTGTTACAGTTTCAGCAGCATGATTATCATGACTGGAGTTTACAGCCTGGGAGACATGACAGCCCTAAATCAAGGCATTCCTTTTTTCTCAGAAGGAGAATGACAGGGCTAATTTCAAGGAGGCAGAGGAGACGGGTTGAAAATTAGGGTCTCCCTCGTCCTAGCCCCGCCTCACTTCTCTGAGTTGGGCACCTACTTCCTTTACCTACATACCCCAATTACTCATTATCTCCACGAATGCCCTTCTACATCAGCATCCCGGTCACTGATCCCTCCCTGTCACCATGATCTTTTCCTCTATCTAGCCCAAACTTATTTAGAGATAGCTTAACTCAGGAAAGTAGCCGACCACTTTAAATGAGTCAAAGAAAGGGAAGAAAATAAATCAATTTTCTTTTTGTTTGGGGATGGAGATGACGGAAGAAGAAAAGAAGGACACAGAGATAACCGGGCTAAAAAAAAAAAAAAAAGGGACTTAATAATCCAAACTTAACAACAGAAACTGATGCTTGCTTGTGGAGAGGCCTATTGATTTCATGTGTTCGCCTCAATTTGGCTCACAGAATTATAGAACGCTAGAGCTGGAAGAGATCTCAAAAATCATTCAGGCAAATCCCATCCTTTTAGAGCTAAAGAAACTGAGGCCCAAAGAAGTCTTATATGATGTGCTGAAGGCAACCCAGCTCATCGCTGCAGACCTACAACTAGACTAGGTTTCTTACAGTTTCATTCCAAACAGAATTTCAAATGATTTGGGTGTAGTATGTTTCGGTGGCTGAGGTTATGATATTTTGTCTCTGTTTCTTTGTTGCTATTGTCTTCATTTAGCATGAAAAAGATGCAGTCTGACTTGATAAGTCTGGACTGGTCGGATGTACTTTAAGTGCCCGGTGATGGTGGTGGAGCGGTCCGTGAATGCTCTGAAATTGCAGGCAGAATTCTAAGTGGATGGACATTTTTCTAGGAATAGGGTGAAAAGCTTTAACACGCTCTCAAAGGTGCCAGCGAGCAAAAACAAAGTTAGGCGAGTGGCCTGGGCAGGGAAGAGAGTGGTGAGCCCAGTGTTTCCACGCTCTGCAGGTGCAGACCTGGCGGGTGCGGGGTAGGGGGAAGCTGGCTGGCACAGCAGACTCCGCCGTCCACCTTGGCGTCAAGCAGCGTGGCATGACTTCCTACCTTCTTTCGAAATTCATGTTCTGCTCAGTTTGCTGAAAGACAGTTTTCTGCTGCTGGGAGTCGGGAGACTGAAAACCACTGTTACAGCATGGCTGTAAAACCTCAGCGAAGGTGTGTCCATAAATTATGTGTAAATTATTCCTGTCCATAATAATTTACAGCATTCTGCCAAGAGCGCCCCTTCTCCTGACTGTCTCTGTTGCTGTTCTTTTACTCTTGTGTTTAACAATCAAGATGATAGATACCTCTTGCCTTCTCAACATCTTCATGAGTTCCTGCCGGTGGCAAGAAAATAAGGGCCAGGCATTGGAAGTGGCTAGAAAAAAAGAGCCTGAGTCCATCCTTTCTCATTCTGAGAGGATAATGGAAATTACTTTTTCTGTTTCCCTGGCATCTCACAGGCTGATCTTCATCCCAAAGGCCTAGGTGCTGCTATAGATGCATCAGAATCCCCGAGGGATTGTCCACCTTCTTCTTTTTTAATCACCAGAGAAATGCTCTCCCCCCCATTTTTCTCAGACAATAAAGAGTTGAGGGCATATATTTACAAACAAGAAGTTTTAAGTTTTATAGAATGTTCATTAACTTGAATTATGGATGGGGAAAAATGAGAACTAGTAAAAAGCAATAATGTTTAGAAAGCAATATATTTGGTCATTTTCACCCCAAATTAGATCTTCATGCCCCTAAGACACAAGTCTAAATAATGTTGTTTGTGTTGCATTAACCTTAAGCTATACTATGGCAAAAGTAGATTACAGGAGATCACAAAAAAATAGTTATAACATTAGCAGCAGCTAGCAGGGGTATTATGGCAAGCAATCACTCTTAAAGATTCAGTTATAAACATAAGGATCACGGTCTGGGCCTGTGTGAGTTTGTACGATATTCGAGTACAAATATATGACTTCAAAAATAAGTATCATACTGAAAATTGACCACCCAGAAGACGTTTTTATATTTGAGGTGTTCCTCTTCTTCTGGTTTTACCCCCTGACTTCATGTGTTGATGAAGGTTGGCAGAGCCTGGGGTTGGAGGGGTACTTAGCAATCAGCTGGTTCACTCTCTCTCTCCCATTCTCCCCAAGTCTAACCATTTCTACTACTCCATATGGCCCCTCCCTTAGAATTAGAATTTTTAAAGCTATTCTCTCATGGAATAGCTGGGCGAACACCCAGCAATGTTCCGGGCATTGTGAATTATATTATACAAGTATAAGGTAATGTTCCTGTTTTCAAGGAATTTATCATCTCATTGGAAACCTGGGAACTACATTTAAGCAGCTGTCATACTAAGTGACAGCAGCCAGAGCAGGAAGTGATGAAAACGCAGGAGTTAATCTTATTGTCTTCTTTGGGATCCTCTACAGTACCTAATATCAGGTTTATAACATGGCTTGTTGAGCCAGAGTGGTACAGACAACAGAGCATGGGCTGGGAGATAAGGGGCCGCGCCTCCAAGAGTAACAGAAGTCGATGTGTAGAATTAGAAACAGAGGGAATAGTCACAGGGATAAAAGTAACAACCATTTATTCAGCATTTATTTTTTTTCCAAGTACTTCTCATATACTCATTGACTTTATAATTACAATACCCATAAAGTAATACTATTAATATATAGATGAAGAGACAGAGGCTAAGAGGGGTCCTACAGTCAGCATGATGTGGAGGGGTTGAACTTTCACACCACAAGTGTCTGATTTCTAAGCCCATGCTTAAAAATGCATCTCGACTCCTAAGTCCTATCATTTCTGAGATTCTGTAAGTGTGTTAAATACCTAGTATTTGATATCTTATTTAGTTATGAAATATAGCAAAGCTCATAAACTATTCAGACATTTCTGCAGAAATTTTACTGATATCTAAGTATGTAATGATTTTCTAGTCCTCACATTAATATACCTTAAAGACTTTTACTGTAGCATCCTTAAGATAACAACAAACCCTTCACAAGTCCAAACTTCTTCTGTTGTTTATATGCATGACTGAACTGCTATGGTTACAAGGTTTTTAAAAGTCACTTTACAAACGAGAAAATGATGGTATCAGGTATTAAGAAACACACCTGAGTTTATCTGATGAAAAAGTTCAAAAGAAGACCAAAGCATTTTCCAGAACAGATTCCTAGTTTAGCTTAGCTGAAGTTCCACGGAAGCATAAGGTTGGGTATAACGAGATATAAACCAGTGCACTGTCTTCTTTGCTGCTATGGATTCATTCATGAAAGAATTATAAGATAGTTTTCACTCTCCTCGACTTCCCTCATGCATAGAAAGAGCAGAAAGGCCCTAGTGAGCATGACTCTGGACCTTCGTTACTCCCCCTTGAGGCTAGCGCTTCCAGAGGCCAGGGCAGTGGGCAGCCCCACAAGGAGAAAGTAGAATTCTTAGGATGCAAGTCAGGGGAGGGGTGGGTTAAGTTCCAAAGCGGTGGCGACTCCTGCTCTTCATATAGTTCCTGGCTGTACAAGTGTCAGGATCTGGGAGGGCAGATGATTCTAAGGTCAAGGTCCTCTAAGGTCAAGGTCCTTAGCGAAGGTCCCAGAGGCAGCAGCACGGATCTCAATGACTAGCCTGGCACAGAGGGAGTCAAAACCCCAGGGAAACCATTCTTCTGGATTTGGGCAGAGTGCCTTGCCAGGAATCTTTTTCCTTGATTTTCTTGGACTGATAAAGATTGGTTACTTGTAAGAGAATCAATCGACTGATTACTTTAGGAGAGAGAAAACTTGCCTGAGAAAAACAAGCAGACGTTGTAGTTTCAACGTCTATCCCCAAAATGGCAAACAGGAAGCAACGTCTCACACACAAAAGTTCACTGTAAACATTCACTATCTGAGAAAACAGTACTTCAAACATCACCATATGAAACTACTAAGAAAAGTCTCATTTTCCAAGTCTGATTCCTAACATTAAGGCTCAACTGCTAAAAAAAAAGTATATAAATTTTTAAAAAACATATTCACAGAGAGAACTACTATATATTAACACTATAACCAAATACCACACAGTTGGCTGGAGTCATGGGAGAGAAGTGTTTTGGGATGAATTATGGAACAAAGGGGATCCGCGTCTAGCAATTAATCTCTAAAGTCCTTCGCCAAAGTTTCCCGTCTCATCCAGGCTGACAGATGCATTTTGGGATTTGATATCCAGAAAATCCTTGGGAGGAATTCTAAGAGTAATTTTTCTCCGAGGAGGCAAAGTAGTAAAGAAGGCAAGGTAAATTGCCTTCAGTACTCCTTTGATATGCTTCCCTTTTTAGTATGGTAACAGCATGCTGATCTGCAACAACACAATTTAAATGGAAGTTTAAGATATATTACACATTTTGCTGCCCTTAAAAACAGCAATGCACCAAGCCTAAAAAGATTTCATCAGGCACAATTTAACCTTTTCCTGATGATCCAAAGTCAATATTATGAATTACCTATTAGTTCTGTGGTCTCAGGCAAGTCATGGGAACCTCTAAGCATAGGTGTCCTCTTTACCATGTGAATGACAGTACTTCTCTCATAGAATGGTGATGGTGGATTAAAGGAGATCAACCCTGTAAAGCACTTAGCACGGAGTCCTTTGCATTCTTAAAAGACTCAAAATGGTAGCTACTGCTACTTTTAACATATTTCCCTGCTTTTGGCTGTGATCTAGAAAATTAGGTTGACCTATGAGTGTAACTTCTGAAGAAGTTACTACATAGGATTTAAAACTTTAAAAGATTTATTTGTCTTTTAGGAAAACAAAAGATCTAACTCCCATTTCTTCCAATATGGTAGACTTGATGTCAGAAGAAGCCCTCTCAATATAAAAGACTAAAAATGCTGAATAAATAATTTTTAAATCTTTAAAGCCCATAGCTGAATTGTCAGGAGAATAATTGAACCCTCCGGTGGGAAAAGAATCCTGCACCTCTTGGTAAGCCAGGGCGGAAGAAAGAGTTTCCCAGAGGCCTCTGCCTATCCTTGAAGGTCTCGACTAGAGTGTGAGCTTTAACCTGTGGAATTTTGGGGGTCCGAGGACAAGCCTGGGGCCCTGAAAAATAGAAGGTTGGATCAGAGACCCTGGAGATTCCTGCCCCACGCCACAGTGAACAAACTGGGGAAAAATATCCACGTTCTAGAGGCAGACTGTGGGTGAGGCTACTTGCCTGCCTCGGCCTTGACGCAGAGTCTGGCATGGGGGTGGGGCAAAGGCACCCCTGAGAAATCCTGATCGCAGGTCCACGCTAGAGCGTTAGAATTCACCCTGTTTGGGATCAGAATTCACCCTGTTTACGGGGCCTCACAAATAATCCTCTCTGCAGGAACATACTTTCCACCCAGGCCTCAAAGAACTCCCATAGATAAAGTTCCAAGGAGAGCGCGAGCTTGCCAGTACAGTTACCCAATACGTGAGCAGCTGAGCAGAAACAAGGTGCAGAGCCAGACCCGCAAAGCTGTAGGGATTTTAATTTTGGAAGAACATATAATAAGTATGTTTAAAGAAATAAAAGAAGTACCAAAAGTATGCCTAGGGAACATGAGACTTTCAAAACTTCGGGCAGATCTGAAAAAGAAACAAACAGTATTTCTGGAAATGAATAATATAAAAATTGACATCAGAAATTTAATGGATAAGGCAAAACATGAGATGGGACATCGCTGAAGAAAGATTAGTGATTAAGACTAAATAATAGGGACTTCCCTGGTGGCGCAGTGGTTAAGAATCCGCCTGCCAATACAGGGGACACGGGTTTGAGCCCTGGTCCAGGAAGATCCCACATGCGCAGAGCAACAACTACTGAGCCTGCGCTCTAGAGCCCACGAGCCACAACTACTGAGCCCACGTGCCTAGAGTCCGTGCTCTGCAACAAGAGGAGACACCGCGATGAGAAGCCCATGCACCGCAACAAAGAGTAGCCCCTACTCGCCACAACTAGAGAAAGCCTGCGCACAGCAACAAAGACCCAACGCAGCCAAAAATAAATTAATTAATTAATGTAAAAAAAACAACTAAATAATAGTGGTAGCAGGCATAAAAGGTATATTCTGAACAACTTTCACCAAAATTCTGAAAATGTAGATGAAACAGACAAATCTCGAGAATATAAATTACTGAAAGTGATTAAAAAAGAAATAGAAAGCCTGAATCATCCTAAACCTTTACTTCTGCTGAGTCAGCAGTTAAACATTTTTCTAACTTGGAAAACACCAGGTCCAGTTTTACAAATGAGTTTTACAAAACAGGTAATTTCAATCTTATTATAAAGTCTTCCAGAAACAGAAAAAGAAGAAACTCTCTCTCCAAGTCATTTTATGGGCCTATCAAAACCTTGACACAAAAACCCCACAAAAACAGTATAAACGAAGAAAAGTACAAGCTTGTCTCAACTCTGAATATAAATGCAGATCCTAAACAAAAGATGAGCAAACTACAGATCATGACCAAACTGAGAGTAACTCAAGAGTAAGTTTAACATTTGAAAATTTCAGGTAATTCACCATATTAACAGACGACATGCAGAAAAAAATTGTGTGCAGCCAAAGCCTGGAGTCAAATGTAAAAACATAAATTAAGCTTTGTAATGTTCTTTGTAGGCTAATTACACCTTCCCTGCATACCTGGTAATTCACAGTAGGTAAAGCAGTGAAAACAGGCTAATATATTTCTTACGTAGAAACATGCATATGCAAAAACAGCATATAAAGAAAAGCCAGACGGGAGAAAAAACATACTTAAAAGAAACTAACACACCATTGTAAGGCAGTTATACTCCAATAAAGATGTTAAAAAAAAAAAAAGTCCCAAAACAGCCATCATTAAACACATTTCTCTCTTTATTCAAAACATTTACTGAGCCTCTCTAACTGTACACTGAGACACTGTACTTGACAAGATGTACAGTAATAAAAGCAAAAAAAGGTACAGCCTTTTTCTTGCATAGCTTACAACTACTAATTGATAAAACAGTATATTTTGGTGGAAAAGTAAATTGATGTGAACTTTCTGGAGAGTGATTTGGCAAAACGTATCAAAACAAAAAATATTAAAAATATTCATAACCCTTTTGACTTCAGAAATGATTAGAGATTCAGCCAAGGCTTATGGACAAGAATTGTTTCTATAGCATAATTAATTTTTTGTACAAAAAGCTGAATTTATTGTTTCTGAAAACTGCTGAGTAACTTTAGTTTGTTTACAGTCTCTAGTATCACAGATTCAAAACACTGTATTTTGCCTCTCAATCCAATTATATGATCTACAAAGTGATTAGGCAACTTGTAAACCATTTATTACCATTTATAGAATATGTTAAAAAAAATCCTTGCCCAGCAGGATACTAGCTTTATTTTTTAAATTGCTGAATCTTTGCATAAATTTTTAAAAAGGCACACATATTTCATTTTATTCTGTGTTTTAAAAAATGCCATCACTTGTTTCCTTTAAACATTTTTCACCCATTTAAAAATGTTTTGAAGTTCAACTGTTCAATTTAAGGTAGAATGTAGAAATTTCATAGTATTTAAATTAAACCTTACCCTTGTCTTGACTGAACCTAAGAACTCTGCTGGAGTCCTTGCTGGCCTCTTGGCCATGCTTTTCCTAAGACGTGGAATCTCATCTTTACTGGTCATCACCTGCTATGTCTAAATGAGCCCATGGAGAATGTGTGCTGTGGCTGGACATGACCCTGCAGACCTATATTGCCCACTGTTATAAACAGCAACCAGCTGACAATCTGTAATCTGCCTTATACAACGTTCAAATAGAGACATCCCCCAGACATGGTCCTCCATTTCAATGCTGGCCTCAAGTAGTCTGGTATGCCACCAGTACGAACTGGTAAAAATTCGAGTGATACCTGTCCCCCCCCAACCCCGACCCCCAAGCTATGTCTGTGGCACCTGTTAAGGTCGAAACATTTCTGATGAACTTTGGATTGAAGATGTGCACATAACAGAGAATGTCAGCTAATATCCTTGGCTCAGCATCAATGTTATTGACGTGTATGGTCTCCCCATTCTTGGCTCTGATGACACCTCCTGGCTTGAAGGCTTAGGCTTGAGGTTACGTCCACAGAGAGGGCCAGACCTGTTACATTAAGTGGCAAGCTGAGCTTGTGGCCGGCACAATGGCTGAGCACACGGCAGCTCCTCCCATGGCAGCCCTCAGGAAGTTGATGTTTGCAGACACCTTGATAAGATTACCACCAGGGTCAAAGGACATCCGCTTCCCAAAAATACGAGTGGCACTTCACTTGCACTGAGGCTGCCCCTGTAGTGAATCTGCAAGACGACCAGATGTTCATTGCGTCATTTGGCCACACTTTAAAAAGATCCAATTTCTGGGTCTTCAGTCCAAGACTTAGGTGTGATCTAGACCTGAGCTTTACTCTTAGAACTTTAAGATTCTTCTCCATTATTTCTGCAAATATGGTAGGTATCATCTCATAGGCTGGTGTCACCATCAAATAGGAGGCCAAGCTCTGCCCAGAAGCAAATAGGACTCCCTTCTGCCAGGCCTGCGATTCCCCACTTCCACGTAGCTCAGCAGAGACAAGAGTTTTGTCTTTCTGTTTCAGCTCCTCACATTTGTATAGATGAAGATATGCCCCTCCCACTGCTGGGCAACCCCGTGGATACTCCCCCACGGATGAGATCTCTCTGTCATGAAGCTGCCTGCAGTCTGCTGGAGTAGCAACGCTGGATTTTTTTGCCTTCATTCTGGTTTTCCTGCTCATTTGTTCCATCTGCCTTTTTACCCAGGATAACAGGATGGTGGAGAAGTCAGGACGCAGGCCATAGAAGGTTTGTGTTTTGCCTGCCTTCGGAGGTGGTTCAGAATGATCAAATTTCTCTTGATATTTCAGAAATCAGTTTATCACGATTATCTCCTGTCCATGTAAACTGTGAAGCAACTTCTCTTCCTTTGGCACAGATTCCTAAAACAAGGCCCTTTTTTATGGCTGTGGTAGGGAGACCCTAGTCCCAAAGATGCTTTATGCCCAGGCCCAGAGAGGGACTCTGTTTATCATCTTAAAAAGTGGAAACAGCCTCAGACTTCATACAGATAGTCATACAAATGAATATTATTCAGTCATTAAATATTATGTTTGCAAATCACATTAATGGCCAGGGAAACGGTTCACAAAAATAAAACATTAAGGGAAAAAAGCAAAATCAACACTATTCATGATTGAATATCATATAGGCATCACAAATCATGTTTCAAAGTGATAGAAGTCAACAGCATAATTGTTAAAAAGTCACAGACTCTGGAGTGAGATCTGAGTTTGAATCCCGTCTCTATCGCTTACGAGCTTTGTGAACATGGGCGAACCCCGTCTCTATCACTTACAAGCTTTGTGAACTTTGAAAATCTTTCCGTGATTCAGTTTGCTCATGTGACAAAGGTAGACAATGACAGCACTAATATTAGGGACTCTTGAAAAGATTCAGTGAGTTAATATGTATAAAGTGCCTACAAGAGTGATACATTGTAAATACTCAATAAATATAAGCTATTCTTATTAAATGATATAAGAAACTATTAATGACATAAATGAAGAAAGCAGGATTTAACATTATACACAGTATGATTCTAGTTTTGTAAAACCAACTGCCTTCTCTTTTCACCACCACCCCCCCCCCACAGTTCTCCCCTGCGTATATGCAGAGAAAACTCCGGAAGGCAAGACACTTAAATGCTAACGCTGAAGGATATGATTCAGGAACTTTTTTTTTTCCTTTTTAGACTTTTTCATTTTAAAATGTCCAACAAGCACTATATATTTCTTTTAAAATTAAAGAGAAATGCTTATTTTTTTTAAAGGACTCCCGTTTCCTCTTGTTGGGCCACGGTACTCTGCCTCAGTGCTAGTGTGCTATTTTTTTTTTTTTCCACAGAGATCCAACTTAGGGACATAACTTTCAGGTTAGTAGGTAAGATAAGAGAAGGACGACTAGAGGAAAACATATCAAAAATACCAGAATGATGTCTAAAGGAGAATATATCAGAAAGGAAAAATTGGCAGGTGCCCACGTCATGGAGGAGAAAAAAGTAATTTCCATATTTCCATGTAGAGAAACGGGTCACCTAGTGATGACACTCATGATGAAAGTTAGCACAAGGCTGGGGATAAGGAAAATGAGTTTTTCCCCCATCTAGCTTGATTTGCTTAGGTTTTGTGTTCACAGCCTACCAAAGTCAAGACGTCCCATATATTACGTAGGGACAAAAATTTGAATGATAAGGTTAAGTGACACAGATATGTCTGAAAACAAAGCTTACTTCTTTAAAAAATAAAATACATGATTTGAAGAAGGAATAATACACCAAAGTCACCTTTCTTTTAATCTGAATATATTTCTGTCTTTATAAATCAATCTACTGTAACAAAAATGTCCCTGGAGCGCTATCATATTTTCTGCCTGCCCAGCATCTTTTGAACACCCTTGAAATGTTTGAGGAATTTCTTTCCTTATTGACCCTACTTCCCTAGGTCAGAAGCCAGAAAACTTGTTTCCCCAGACCCCTAAGAAGCTTAAAGGAGGAAATCCCAGCTTGCTTTACCCAAGCCCTTTCTCAGAATTGTCAGTCCATTTCACTGTGACTTGTAAACCTGAATGTAGAAATGGAGTGGGATCCACGTAAAAAGTGAATAAAAATGCAGCATTTGGTCAGATGCTAAACTGGATCCTGGGAGCCACACATACGAATGACTTTCTTTTCTAAGCCAATTGCTATCAACCACAAAAAACCAAAACAAGTCTTCGAATCTCTCATGGACGTCTGAAAACATTATTAATGATGTTACATGTATCATAAAAAGCAGAGGAACAGGAAATAATCTGAATTTTTAAAAATACAGTTCAACTACATCTTGATTTCTGTAATCAGCTCTATACTGCAAATTACCACTTCATCATAGTAAATTTGCAAATGTATGGGGAAGCTTAAAAAGATCTTTTAACACCTGTTTTAGGGACACCAACCACCTTATACAATCACCTCCGCACATTTAGAAAACAATATTCATTTACCAAGTCTGCTTAAATTTTAAAACATGAACGCATTCAGTGATAATTTTATTTTGCAGAGCAGAAAGAAGCACAAGGGAGCTTCTAAATGTTGGCTCTCATTATACTTCCAATTATTTCAATTATTTCAGATCATGCATAAAGCAATTTCCCCTCTGACAAAATACTGGTAAAGATATCCAAAGGAATCCAAATAGCAGCAGTCTTTGTACATATGGTAAATTACCTTCTTGGGGGGAAAAAGCTGTAAGTTAGGTGATGAAATATGAATTTGATTTTCTTGTGGAAACACTATTATAACAAAGGCTTGAGTATCTAAACCTATTCCAACTTTAAATATATGACTACAAACACTGTATTTAATCAATTCTTCTGTAATATTTCAAACATGATTCTAAAAAACCAATATGGCAACCAAAATAATAAGACCATGCCAAGTATGATTCCTGATTGAGTTCATGTTAAAAATCAGAGGTTAAAGAAATAAATCTTTCTTTGGGTAAAGGTAAGATATCCATTTAGCCCACAAGCCAATGAACCCTTTCTTAACAACTTTCTCACTTCTTAGGCATGGCTTTTCAATAGCCATGTTTGTCCTGCATACCCTGGGCCCTAATTCTATCCAATGTAATAAACACTGACCTACTAGAATTGTCTGTTGCATCATGAAACTAAGATTTTTTGGGGGAAAGGGTCACTTCAATGCTTTTAGAGAAAATGTCATTTTTGCTAAGCTTCTTTTATAATTAAAGGACTAGATAAGGGCTTTCTATAACTAAAAAACAGAAGATTTCTGATTTTCTTAAGAGTCCAGTTCCTCAACACCACCATCTATACATTAAACCTAATGTTAAGTCATGGATGTCTTTAAGATGAAGATAACCAACATTTACTTCTTCAGTATTTTCTATCCATCCTTCCAACCCTCAAAGTGTGCATTTATACCATGAACAAGCTTAAAAGCTTTGAAATAAATGATGCCCACACTCAAAAAACAATTAATTATTGTGTATATATCAAAACTTTCCACCTCAACCTGAAGTCTTATATGTTATCTTACATATTATAGTAATAAACTATAATCAGTGTGATGATTTCTTTTTTATTTTATTTTTCATGGAAGTACAGTTAATTCACAATGTTGTGTTAGTTTCTGGTGCACAGCAAAGTGATTCAGCTTTACATACATATATGTATATATATATATTCTTTTTCATATTCTTTTCCATTATAGTTTATTACATGATATTGAATATAGTTCCCTGTGCTATACAGTAGGACCTTGTTGTTTATCTATTTTATATATAATAGTTTGTATCTGCTAATCCCAAACTCCTAATTTATCCCTCCCTCTCCCCTTTCCCCTTTGGTAACCACAAGTTTGTTTTCTATGTCTTTGAGTCTGTTTCTGTTTTGTAAATAAGTTCATTTGTATCATATTTTAGATTCTACATATAAGTGATATCATATGATATTTGTCTTTCTCTGACTTACTTCACTTAGTATGATAATCTCTAGGTCCATCCATGTTGCTGCAAATGGCATTATTTCATTCTTTTTTATGGCTGAGTAGTATTCCATTGTATATATGTACCACATCTTCTTTGTCCATTCATCTGTCAATGGACATTTAGGTTGCTTCCACGTCTTGGCTATTGTAAATAGTGCTGCTATGAACACTGGGGTGCATGTATATTTTCGAATTATGGTTTTGTCCAGATATATGAACTGGAGTGGGGTTGCTGGATCATACGGTGGTTCTTTTAGTTTTTTAAGGAATCTCCATACTGTTCTCCATAGTGGCTGCACCAATTTACATTCCCACCAGCAGTGTATGAGGGTTCGCTTTTCTCCACGCCCTCTCCAGCATTTGTTATTTGTAGACTACTTAAATGATGACCATTCTGACAGGTATGAGGTGATACTTCATAGGAGTTTTGGTCTGCATTTCTCTAATAATTAGCAATGTTGAGCATCTTTTCATATGCTTATTGGCCGTCTGTATGTCTTCTTTGGAGAAATGTCTATTTAGATCTTCTGCCCATTTTTCGATTGGGTTGTTTGTTTTTTGGTTATTGAGTTGTATGAGCTGCTTGTGTATTTTGCAAACTAAGCCCTTGTCGGTATGTGAGGACTTCTTAAATTGTATCCCTGCTACCTCCTGGCCCAAACCCTCAGATGCAGTCTGGCTTCCTTCTAACACCTCTCTTCCCTACATGGTATCAGGATTTTCCCTTTCTTAGGGCTCAAAAGATAAGCCTTAGTCTAGCTTCCCACTTTGCATAGAATACCTTTTTTTCATTTTTTGGTATGCCACTCATTATTTTCAAACTTTTTTATCTTCAAATAATTTTAGACTCAGAGAAAAGTTGCAAAAAAAAGTACAGAGTGTCCCCATATGCCCCTAACCAGCTTCCCCTAATATTAACATCTTCCATAACCACAGGACAACTACCGAAACCAGGAAATTAATATGTGTACAATATTTACTAAGTAAACTACAGACCTTATTCAACTTCATCAGTTTTCATTTGTTGCACTTAGATCCCTAATCCATTCGGAATTTATTCTTATGCCTGGTGTGAGATATGGATCAAATTTTACCTTTTTCCAAATAGCAACCCCGTTGTTCACAACAGCATTATTCATAATAGCCAAAAAATAGAAGCAACCAAAATATCCATAAACTGATGAATGGATGAATTAAAATGTGATATATCCATACAATGGAGTATTACTCAGCAATAAAAAGGAAGGAAGCATTGATATATGTTACAACATGAATGAAGCTTCAAAACATTATGTTAAGTGAAAGAGGCCAGTCACAAAGACCATGATGCCATCATTTAAAAAAATTCTGCAATTTCAATATATATGTCCCTTTCAGGAGTTGTTTAATAAGAGAATTTATGAATATCCAGGTATAAGGGCTTTCCTCTTTTTTGTTTTTGTTAGAAAACTGTGACTTTTAGCATTCAAGAGCGTCCTTTTTCATATTTAACGCTCTGGGGCTTACATTCTGTGTTGTCTGATATCAGGATCACTACCACTTCTTTTTCTTTCCATTTATACAGTACACTTTTGTCCATCCTTCATTTTTAGAATATCTATTTTAGCTAGGTCTCTGATATAGAACATATATTTGGGTTTTATATTGTGAACCAAATTGTAAATCTTTTTCTTTTAATAGGTAAATTAAGCCTATTCACATTTATTGTTATACCTGATGTGTTTAGTCATAAATCTATCATAATATTTTATAACCATAAATTAAAAAAAATTTCCCTGTGTTTCTTTCCCCACAAGAAGTGTATACTGACATTTAGGAAAGTTTCTTATTTTTGTTCTAGTGTCTACCTTTGTAATTGTTCTTTATTTAAATTTTTATTTATTTAATTTATTTATTTTTGGCTGCGTTGGGTCTTTGTTGCTGCACGCGGGCTTTCTCTAGTTGCGGCGAGCAGGGGCTACTCTTTGTTACGGTGTGCAGGCTTCTCATTGCGGTGGCTTCTCCTGTTGTGGAGCAAGGGCTCCAGGCGCACGGGCTTCAGTAGTTGTGGCTTGCAGGCTCAGTAGTTGCGGCTTGTGGGCTCTAGAGCACAGGCTCAGTATTTGTGGCACACGGGCTTAGTTGCTCCGCAGCATGTGGGATCTTCCCGGACCAGGGCTCAAACCCGTGTCCCCTGCATTGGCAGGCGGATTCTTAACCACTGCATCACCAGGGAAGCCCTGTAATTATTCTTTTTAAACATCCTTTATTTAACTAGTCACCATCTGGATTATCAGGTTTTGCTTTTGGTAGGAGTATTCTTTATCACCCACTTACTGCCTATACAACAATGAGTTTTTTCTGTTTTCATTTTTCCTTCTCCCTCTCCTCCCGCCTTTTAGTTACATTATTTCTACTTTGCACAGTATGTAACATTTGTGCATTAGTCTTCTACCATCATTCCTGTCACTGTTCTAGTCTAATATGTGCATCTTTATATTTTTAAAGGTCATGATCAGGGCCAGTCCTATGCTGAATTTTTCTCAGCCATTACCAGGGAATCCTCTAGAATAGGGGTCAACATACTTTTTCTATAAAAGACCAAATAGTAGAGACTTGAGGCTTTGTGGGCCATATGGTCCCCAGTGTACTAAAACCCTGCCAATATAGCACAAAAGCAGCCACAGATAATATGTAAACAAAGGTCCGTGGCTGTGTTCCAACAGAACTTTATTTACAAAAACAGGTGGCAGTCCATGGTTTGCTAACCTTTCTCTAGTACATTCTTCAAGAGGGGTTAAGTGCAGGATTAATTCTGTATGGTAAAACTGTTTCAGCATTGCCTTAACATCTGAAGGACAGCTTGGTTGGATATAAAATGCTTTATTCACACTTTACTGAGGTGTTTCTTTGGTTTTGGTTTTTAAATGCTGCTCCACTGTTCCTTTGATTTGTAGTGGTTTTGTTGTTGTTGTTGTTGTTGTTTTGTTTTGTTTTCATTTTTTTTGGCTGCAACATGTAGGATCTTAGTTCCCTGACCAGAGATCAAACCCATGCCCCCTGCATTGGGAGTACCGAGTCTTAACCACTGGACTGCCGTGGAAGTCCCTGTAGTTTTTGGTGGTGGTGGTGGGTTTTTTTTTTTTTAATTTGTAGACTTTTAAGTCTGATGCTAGTCTAATTCTTTTGCCTTTGTAAGTTATTTGACCCTTGGGTCAAGGTTTTAGAAAATCTTTCTAAAATCTGTTTTAGTATGATGTGTACCAAAGTTGATTGCTCTAGGTTAACTTGCCCAGGTGCCCAGTGAACACTCTCAATGTGTAGATTCAGGTCTTTTTCTATTTGTGGGAAGTTTTCACAGGTGTGTGGATTCAGGTTTTTCTATATCTGGAAAAAAATTTTTAATTATAGTTTTATATATTAGCTCTGTACCATAAATTTTTTTAAATTAATTAATTAATTAATTTATTTTTGGCTGCGCTGGGTCTTTGTTTCCGTGCGAGGGCTTTCTCTAGTTGCGGCAAGCGGGGGCCACTCTTCATCGCAGTGCGTGGGCCTCTCACTGTTGTGGCCTCTCCTGTTGAGGAGCACAGGCTCCAGACGCGCAGGCTCAGTAGTTGTGGCTCACGGGCCTAGTTGCTCCACGGCATGTGGGATCTTCCCAGACCAGGGCTCGAACCCATGTCCCCTGCATTGGCAGGCAGATTCTCAACCACTGCACCACCAGGGAAGCCCCCATAAAATTTTTTAATGACTCTGTCTGCCTCTTTCATTCCCAACACTTTCTCTTGGACCTGAAGGATGGCAGAATATACCATCCCAAAATATACTGCTTTGGCATAAAGATTATTTTGAGGTAAAGGCACTTGAAAAACAGCAAATGCAAGAAAAAACACTCTGACTTTCCTTCTTTTTCTTAAAAGCAGGAGATGAAATTCCCATGTGAAAGATGTCTTCACTGAACCAGAAGAAAAGTAACATTTTTATCATCAAGGAATGTTCTTATCATCGAGACTGAAAGAATTCTATACCATCAGACCTTGTTAAAATAATTATCCTCCTTTAGCTTTTCTACATAGTTCAGTTACTTTTCCACAATTGCTTCTCTCTGCTCAACCTACTATCAAAACATGTAGGTTTGCCATTTCTTTGGGTTTTCATTCCTTATGACGGCTCTTGTGCCATGTAAAATTCATATAAATTTGTATGCTTTTCTCCTGATAATCTGTTTTATGCTACTTTAAACCTCAGGGACAGCCGAAAAACCCTAAGAGGGTAGAGGTAAAAATCTGCCTCCCTTCAGATACTTTTTAACTTCCTTCTTTATGTCATTTTTCATTTTCTTGGTTATTTTCCTATCTTTCTTCAAACCCCTTATTAAATTTTCATTAGAGTATTTTCATTTGGGCACTTTTTAATTAATTCTTCATTTCTGAAATAATTTTGTCTTTTTCTTCCATTTATTTTCTGAGTTCAATTAAATCCTTTATTTATCCTGGGCTTTGTCCATTTTGCAATTCTGACTAAGGGTGACTTTTCATATCCTCAAATGCTTGTTTGAGAATCCTTAATTCTATTTGGAGTGTGAACTTACAATTTTCTTTTGCATTATGGGGAGAATTTTCCTGAATTGATGTTTGTGATTTTTCGTTTTCTGATTTTCTTTTTCTTGAAATAAACACATTTATTTATTTATTTATTTATTTATTTATTTATTTTTGGCTGTGTTGGGTCTTTGTTGCTGTGCGCGGGCTTTCTCTAGTTGCGGCGAGCAGGGGCTACTCTTTGTTGTGGTGCGCAGGCTTCTCATTGCGGTGGCTTCTCTTGTTGCAGAGCACAGGCTCTAGGTGTGCGGGCTTCAGTAGCTGTGGCATAGAGCACAGGCTCAGTAGTTGTGGCTCATGGGCTCTAGAGTGCAGGCTCAGTAGTTGTGGTGCACGTGCTTAGTTGCTCCGCAGCATGTGGGATCTTCCCGAACCAGGGCTCGAACCTGTGTCCCCTGCATTGGCAGGTGGATTCTTAACCACTGCACCACCAGAGAAGTCCCCATTTTCTGATTTTCTGTAAAGCTTCTCTACTGACTTTACTTTCCTTTTGTTCATTTTTATGATACTGAAAAGCTTTATAAATTCCCATTTTAACAGGTGCCCTTTTCTGTCAGCCTAGCAAAGTCCCAAAGCTTTAGTGGGGTTTTCTGTCAGAGTGTTTCAGTGGTGGGAAAGAGGTATCAACCCTCTATGTGATTCTCTTTTATGTTAGAGAACCCTAAATTTCCCTTTTCTCCTTCATCCTCTAATTTCTAAAAAGTACTTATTTTCTTTTTTTCTCTTTTTTTCTCTTCCAGAAGTTATACTTCTGGAAGACTGCTCTATTAAGTGATGCCTACCTTTTAAAATCATGCTTGCCCCTTTAAATCGTGTATGTCTTTAAATGGTGCACCTGGTCCTGTATTGCATCTGGCCCTTTAAATCACATGCACTTTAAAAATCCCTTCCCTAATCTCTGTGCTCTGATCTGCTTGGACATTTTTCTAGCATTTTAAACTTTAGGCTTGATTTAATCTTTCTAGTGGCCATTCCAAATAGCTCTTAGGTACCTTTGCTAGCCTCTCCTGCCTTCTCTGCAGTTTTTTTTAAGTCTGCTTTTGCTCACCAAAAGCCTTGTGGCAGAGTGGAGATGGGGCAGAAGTATAAGGCATTGAGTGCTGGAACCTGTTGATTTTTTTTTCTATTTACTCACAGTCACTTTGCAGTTCTGGTACTCTCTGTCTCCAGAATAATGTTAAAGGTGTGGTTCTGTGTAGAACTTTCACAGTTGGGCAGTTGTTTAATGTTGTTTTCACTTTGGGAGATTGATTACTACGCGGCTGCCATTGTTTTCTGCTATGTAGAAACGTGCGGGGAGCATTTTTAACCTCAGGTGATCAGAGAATGGAGAAAGAGAGGGAGACAAGATATTCAATTGAAAAAATGGCCAGTTAAAGGAGAAAAGCAGGGCTCTAGCTGACTGTTGCCAAGACTGTGGCAGCAGGAGAAGAGGAAACCTTTAATTTTTGTATCCAGGGTCAAACTCAGGCTGGGGCCTCTCTGGCTGGTTCTTAACACCTGATAATGCACAGTTTTGAGGTTTTTTTGTGGGGGAGGGAAGGACCTAAACAAAATGGTTTACAAAACTGATCAAAAGCATCATCTTCACAGTGAGGCTCTCCAAGCCTTCTGCATGATGAGATGAAAGTAATCAACTGAAAGAAGAAATTTAATAAACTCTTAAAATACCCAGAGCAAGTTTAGTTTAAATGGATTTTTTTTAAAGCACCTAAATATCAGATAGCAAGTTGTGTTTTGGACACCATCACTGGGTTAAAAAAGAAACAATAAAGTTGAGAAAAAAATGAAAAATCCAGTGAATGGCTGAGCTAGTTCTACTGTCATTAAACACAATTTCCTTTCCATTTCACACAAGTCTAAAAGTAAAAACAAAGCCACAATCCATTTGCCTCTAGAAACCACTCTGTAATTTGTGACCTGAACCGCTGACAACATTTAGTAGAAAACTAAAAATGTGGGGATATTTCATTCCCTCACCATGCCACTCACCCACCCCAAGAAAAATTTGACTCTAAAGATGTAGAGTAGTGGTAAAATGTGATACTAATTACATTAATTATAAAAATGGCCACACCTTGCCTATATGATTTACAAAGTGCTTTCACATAGGAAGGGTAGTTGTTATTCTCCTTCTATTGATGTAAAAACCAAGGTTAAATCACAGAGAGCCAAAGACGACACTAAAAGTCCTTGCCTTGAATTCTTCAAATATATGGCAATGGCGGATAAAATATAAAGTGAGAAAATTCCAAACCATAGCTACACTCAACGAGCTAAGCATCTCCTTGGACCAGAAGATCAAAGCGGGGAGTCAGAGCTGAAGCCAGAGATCTGATGGGGCTGAAGTCAAAGTCAGGCTCCAGGGCGGAGTAATAGCCACGAAAGGAGACCCAAGAAAGTCGCTACTGACACCTGCTGGAGGTTACGACTCACACGGACTCCACAGCTACAGCAATGGCGAGAGGCCAGGCTGCCTGCTGGTTCGGGGGTAAATCTGCAGGAGGCCCAGGAGCAGCACAGAACCCCCCACCCCCATTCTGGACTCGGTTCTGGATGAGGCAGGTTGAAGTAGCTACAAAACGACCAGGAAGGTGGGGCAAGCCCGGGGAGCACTAAGAGGAGAAACTTACAAAAGGTGAGAACTTAAAGTGAGCTTGCAAACCAACATTCTAAAACACACGAAGAATTAGGCCACAAAATGAACAACTAGAAGATTAGGCGACTCCAGACAAAATTAAAACAACAGAACAAATGAAAAAGACTTAAAAGCGGGTATATTTAATAGCCTCAGAAAGATTTTTAAAACTTGGTATCATCTGAAGAGAACAGATTGATAATTGCCAGAGGCAGGGAGTGGGAGGGGCATGGGGGGCAAAATGGGTGAAGGGGTCACAAGGCACAAATTTCCAGTTATAAAATGTCCTGAGGATGTAAGGGACAGCATGGTGACTACAGTTCATAATACTGTATTATATACTTGAAAATTGCTAAGAGAGTGGATCTTAAAAGTCTTTGTCACAAGAAAAAAAATTTGTAACTGTGTATGGTGACAGATGTTAACTAGACTTATTGTGGTGATCATTTCGCAATATATACAAATACTGAATCACTACACTGTACATCTGAAACTAACATAACATTGTATTCAATTATACCTCAATTTAAAAAACTTGATGCCTTGGAAATGAAAAAAATATCCATTGAACTAAAACTCAATAGTTGGGATAAACACCAGAATGAGTGAACTGGACAATCTAGAAGTAAGGAATTTATCCCGAATGCGCACACGCACGCATACACACACACACAAAAGAACATTTAAGAGATAAGCAGAATAGACTGAAAGACTCCAATATAAGTCTAATAGGAGTTCAACAGAGGAAATGGGGGCAGGGGAGATAATGGAGATTTCATATATAATAGCTAGTGATTTTCCAGAACTAAGTTAAAGACAGGAGTCCTCAGGTGGAGTCGTCTCAGAATACTAAGTAGAATACATTTTTAAAAATCCACACCTACACATCACTGTAAAGCTAGAGTACATCAAGCATAAAGATAGAATCTTACAGACCAGTAGGAGAAAAGAGATGGATTCCATCTGCAGAGCAACAGCAAATAATGTTATAATAGCTGTCTTATCAACAGAACGAGAGGGCAGAAGGCAATGAGTGATAGATCTTCAAACTGAAAAGGTGTACAGAATTCTATACCTAGCTGAGCCATCATTCAAGAACAAAATGAAGACATTTCAGACAGAAAGTCTGTGAAAGGAATACTAAAGGATACGGAATGTCGGGAAAGAAAACAAAAAGTATGACACTGATATGTATATATGTAATGAATATTAAAATATTTAAAATCAATCACTAATTTATTTGTTTTTAAGTGAAACAAAGACAGTAGACGATAACAATGTGGCAGATGTGGGGTATAGGGAAGGAATGTGCTTAACAGGTAGTTAAAATATGGTAAGGTACTTGCCTGTTTGAAAAAGGTAAAGATATTGAACAATTTTGTTTTTACTACAACACTTTAAATGTTTAAAAATTCTAAGAGCAACCACTAAAAGAAGAAACCTGCAAGCTATTGCTTCCAAGCCAGCAGAGGAAATTTTTTAGAAAGGGATGAAAAACCTATCAAGACAACAAGGAATAAGAAATAAGGAAAAAAGAAGAAAAGATCAAGTGTGACAACGAAAAAACACACACGTACACCCAACTGTATTATTAATCACAATAAAGTAAGTAGATTTAACTCCCCTATTTAAAATAAAAATACCAAGAGCCACGTCTTCTGTTTGCAGCGCTCTGATTTCTGTTAAAATTATTAGTGCATTTGGGGGACTTAGTCCTGAAAAGCAGCTGATGGTTCAAATGGACAATATCTGAAATGTTTATGGCCTTTACAAATGCGTTTCAAGCTGAAGGTAAATGGGAAGGAAACAATAAGACCAACAGAAACAGAGTCAGAAACATTGGGACTAGAGACAAATGTAGTTGTTTATAAAGAACATCAATCAGCTCTAAAGAGACAAGAAAAGGCACCGGTACTTAAACATTACTTGGCTAATTGTTGACTTCATTTTAGTCTGTTCTGTTATTACAGCTTTGGACAACATACCAGACACCCTCTTGTAGGCTACAGATTTATCAAACCACCTTAAATTATTGCAAGCTAACGCTGACGCTCACTGCGTGAAGCCCAGGCTGAGCTACAGAAATACTCTCCCTGCTGTCCCAACGTCATCGCTACTCTGGGACCTTCATTCCCAACTTGTAACCTAGAAGGAAGCAACGTGCTAAGGGGGATGCCAGCCTTTCCTCTTTAGACTAACTTAATCCACAAGCTCTCACACTTCTGTGAATCCTTCAACTCCTGACACTTAGCATCAGTGGATTCCTGAGCCGGAGGGATGAGAAACCTGGGGTCTCGGCAGGCAAGTGACTTGTGCCCAGATGGACCTGTTGCAGGTACAGCAGCCAAGACCAGAACCCAGACCCGTCTCCCACCTCCACGCCAGGGCTTTTCCACGCTACGTCGTATGTCAGGTCTATGAGAGCGAGGACCGAAAGGATAATAAAGTAACTCCATTCTTGTTCCTCTCAGCTGCCCTGGCCTGGTCCTCCACACCTTCTCTGTTCTAAATCTTCTCTCTGCTGAGCAATCAGTGGTTCCTGGGTGGGCTCACGAGACGTTCTCAGCCGAGGCTCAGGATGGTGTCCCTTCCAATCCACCATTCCCTTGAAGGCCGGCATCCCTCCCAGGCTGCCCTTTCCGCTTTGAGCCAGAAAAGCTCCTTCAAACACACGGTGGCTTCCTGCACGGAAGAAGCCAGTGCAGTCATTTCAATCTTGATGCAACTTTGTTTCTAAAAGCAGACATGTAGCTTTAGTTGCCTCTTCAAGGAAGCAAGACCAGGAAGCCACTTGGCTAAACACAGCCATGCTCAGTGTGGGAAAGAATCAAGTCCCTTTGTGAATAGCTCTGGGCAAGGGGAGAGTCTCACGTTTTAGAAACCTTTCTTGGAGTAACCATACTTACAAGTAAAATACATGCAAACGCGAAACCACTGGAAAATTCCTAAGCCACAAATGTTTCAATGTGGACCTGGATCAGGGTCAGAAACAGAAGTTGAAACCGAAAGCAGAAAAAGCCTGAGGGAGGGTAGAGAAGAAGAGAGAGGCAGAGAAATCAAAGGCTGCGCAGAGAACATTCCAGGTTTCTCCTCTTGCTTTTCTCTGGCACACAGCCTACCTGACAGTGTTTTCCCCTCGCCTGCCTCCGTAGGAAAGGGTGAGCCGGGTCTCTCAGGCGGGAAGAGCCGAGGGCCAGACAGCACCGTCATCCCATCATTCCTGACCTTTCTTTGTGGCTGGTAGGAAGATCCTGTGACAGAGACCCCATTCTCTTGGAGAGCAAAACAAAAACAAAAACAAAAACCCTACATTATGTGGCTTTATCTATGCTTTCCTTCAGTTAAACACTTTCGAGATGTTCAAAAGAAGTAAGCACTTAGTCCCCTTAAGGAATAGCGTTATATTATTCAGTCTGGGTGAATAAATTAGGAACAGCAGGGAACAGACAAAATGACTCTGTGTGCATCTACTTTCAAAGGAACTTTAGATCTTAACCCAACTCCCTCATTGCACAGACAAAGAAACTGGGACCCACAGAGGTAACCTGGCTAGGCGGGGTCACAAAACCCAGGTGGTGGCAGATCTGAGACTAGAGCTTGAGTGTCCTACATCAGGGTGAGTGACTGTCTTAGGACACCAGCCTTGCTATGAGAAGGAGAGGTTACAAGGGCTGCACGGCCCTGAGGGAGAGAGTATGCTAAGTTCATGCTGAATGGCACAAGGATGAGTCACAGAGATAAATGACACCCGGATTCTACCAAGAACCTGAGTGCGGAAGGGAAAAATCGCGGTAGAAGAAAAAAAACAAACAAAAAACAGCAAAAGAAAAAATACAAACTGCATGACGACAATTCAGTTTACTTCATTTGTTAGGGACTGTGTAAGGTGCAGATTAATAAGAAAAAGTGAAGAAAAGAGGAAAATAGGCTACTTGAGCTGATGACTAGGTGTTCATCATAACTGAAAGATTTTCGTCCTTTACGTTTCTCACTGCAGTAGGAATATATTCCATTTTCATTGAAGTGTTTCTTACCTTGGTTCTCAAAAACCTTTTTCAGAAACGTTTTGGGTGGTTGTTTTTGTTTGTTTTTTTGCTTTCCAAAAATCAATTTATTTTTTTAGGGGTGTTAGTTATAATAATGCAGATCCCTGGGCTCTCCCCCGGAGTTACTGAAGCCGAGTCTCTGGGGCTCTCACTCAGAAGTCTGAATGTTGGACAAGTTTCCTATGGACGCTGACATACAAGAAGCAGAAGCATCCATAATCCCGGCGCTGCCGAATCAGCCAAACCCGTCGGCCCTCCAGGCCTCCCCTCACCCACTTCAGAGCTACTGAGTCTGAGGCACAGACACAGTGAGTGCCCTCCAATCACAGAGGCTCCCCGGGCCCTGCCAGGCCTGCTCTCGCCGCCAGGCTGTGAAGGACTGAACCTGTTTGATTGGAAGAGTCTATACTTTTAGGCTCAAAGTGCTAATAAGTATTGCTTTGCTAATGAAAAACATACCAGATTTTTCTGTCATGAGGATGTATTTTCCCTTCAAGGTCAGGGGGAAAAAATTACCTTATTAAAAACAAGCAAACAAAACAAGAGACAGAATGATTGACTTTCTGGGCTACGCCTCGTTCCTACTTCTCTCAATAAGGCTGAAGCCAGGGCGTCCCAGCCCTACCAGGCTCCCCACCAAGTGGTAGCCCCTCAGGGTAAAGGCCATGGAAGGCCTGGGAACTGTCCCGCTTTGCCTACAAGCCCAGCTCCTTGGAAGGGATAGAAATTTCTGAGGAGCAGCGCATGTGGCGGGGAATCTGGGACAGGGGAGCAGCCTCTTGAAAGAAGCAGTGTAGCAGCGAGAAGACTCCTGGGCTCGCTGACCCTCTGGGAGACCTCCAGGCTCTTTCCTGGCCCCTCCGTGTATTCTCTAGAATGTGGCCAAACAGCAGAGTCCAATACGAGAAGAGACAGAGGATGGAGAATTCAGACTAGAGACCTGTATGGATCTAAAGATACCTGCTTATTTCCCCAAACCACAGAACGCCCCACGGGGCAGAAAGGAAGGTTAGGGCAACATCCTTTTCACACCCAAATTGTTGAGGCAGTTCTCAGAAATCTGTTTTAAGGAGAGAGATTGAAAATAGCCAGAGCAGTAATCACCACCTTCGAGACTGGATTCCCTAAATATAACGAGTGGCACTGAACCCCGGATTATCTCTGCCCACTGAGGACGAAGGCGTTATAGAAGGAAAGAAAGAAGGCCTACGTGCCTTGGGACCTGAGGGCACCAACGCTGCATGCTTTCGAATCTCTGGACGGTGCGTGCGGATCAGGACAATTTCTATCTAGCAAGCGCCTGCCCATCTTGATGCGGGTCTTCCTGCCTCCTAATTCCATCTGCAGCAACCCTTGGACATCTGGAGTGGCTCGCAGCCTCCCTCCCCTCTATTCCCACCTGATAACAGGATCCCGGTTTATAAAGCCCTCTTTTGACAGTCTCCGGGAAGGCTGACTGTCTTCATGCCAGTGACGAAACAGAGGAAAAGGCAGAATACAGCCAGTAATTGAGTCCCAGCATCTCCAACGACGCCAACTTTATACCAAAATATATTTGTGTGTGTGTGCGTATATATACATATATAGAACAAGAGACACTAACAAGAATTACTCTAAAGTGTCAATCCTGGTGACTCCCAGTGATTTTCACTCCCTTTACATTTTTCTGTATTTCCCAATTTTTTATCATCAAGGTGATTATCTTTTTAAAATCATTTAATAAAACATTACCTTAAAAGATAATAAAGGCTATAATTTACCTAGACATGAGCATGGCATATGATAGACAAGACCGTTTACGTAGTGTAATGTCTGAAAGTAGACAGGAAAAAAATGGTGTAGAGATAGAATCCTCACTTTCCCTTTCTGTAGCCCCTTTGTTGCTCCTCATCTGTAAAGTTCCTGGGGCCCTGCCTACCCATTTCTTGGAGCCCCTATATACACTGCATATACCTATAAAAAAGTTCTTAAGTTGGAACCACAACTTCAAACTTCCATACAATCAAAGCCTTTCACCTGAGATGCCAACTAATGGCCAAATGACTAAACCAAATTTTTATGTGTTGTTTTCTTCTCCTCTTTGGATACAGATATTAAAACAGGTAGTGAGAAAAGTAGCTGGATGGGAGAATTATCTGTAAAATTATTAATTTCTGAACAATTGAGATGTTGAATACAGCTGACCCTTGAACAACGTGGAGGTTAATCTGTGTGTAACTCACAGCTGGCCCTCTGTATCCGTGGTTCCTTTCCATTGGCACATTCGACCAACCACAGACCACGCAGTACGGTGATATTCACCATCGAAAAATACCATGTATAAGTGGAATCGTGCAGTTCGAGCCCATGTTGTTCAAGGGTCACCGTATACGGTTTTCACATCATGGAAATGTTGACAATGAAGTATCAGTGCGTTTCTTAAAGTTAAAATCAAACTGCATACGAATTGTAAAATTTTTTGTTCTAATTCTGTGAAGAATGCCATTGGTAGTTTGACAGGGGTTGCGTTGAATCTGTAGATTGCTTTGGGTAGTATAGTCACTTTCATGATATTGATTCTTCCAATCCAAGAACATGGTATATTTCTCCATCTGTTTATATCATCTTTGATTTCTTTCATCAGTGTTTTATAGTTTTCTGAGTACAAGTCTTTCGCCTTCTTAGGTAGGTTTACTCCTAGGTATTTTATTCTTTTTGTTGCAGTGGTAAATGGGAGTGTTTCCTCAATTTCTCTTTCTGAATTTTTGTTGTCAGTGTATAGGAATGCCAGAGATTTCTGTGCATTAATTTTGTATCCTGCAACCTTACCAAATTCACTGATTAGTTCTAGTAGTTTTCTGGTGGCATCTTTAGGATTTTCTATGTATAGTATCATGTCATCGGCAAACAGTGACAGTTTTACTTCTTCTTTTCCAATTTGTATTCCTTTTATTGCTTTTTCTTCTCTGATTGCTGTGGCTAGGACTTCCAAAACTATGTTGAATGAGAATGGCAAGAGTGGACATCCTTGTTTTGTTCCTGATCTTAGTGGAAATGCTTTCAGTTTTTCACCATTGAGTATGACGCTTGCTGTGGGTTTGTCATATACGGCCTTTATTATGTTGAGGTAGGTTCCCTCTATGCCCATTTTCAGGAGAGTTTTTATCATAAATCGGTGTTGAATTTTGTCAAAAGCTTTTTCTGCATCTATTGAGAAGATCATATGGTTTTTATTCCTTAATTGGTTAATGTGGTGTATCACACTGATCGATTTGCGTATATTGAAGAATCCTTGCATCCCTGGGATAAAGCCCACTTGATTATGGTGTATGAGCCTTTTAATGTGCTGTTGGATTCTGTTTGCTAGTATTTTGCACAAAAACAGAAATATAGATGAACGGCACAGGATAGAAAGCCCAGAGATAAACGCACGCACATATGGTCACCTGATTTACAACAAAGGAGGCAAGAACATACAATGGAGAAAAGACAGCCTCTTCAATAAGTGGTGCTGGGAAAACTGGACAACTACATGTAAAACAATGAAATTAGAACACTCCTTAACACCATACACAAAAATAAACTCCAAATGGATTAAAGATTTAAATGTAAGACCAGACACCTTAAAACTCTTAGAGGAAAACACAGGAAAAACACTGACGTAAACCACAGCAAGACCTTTTTTGACCCACCTCCTAGAGTAACAGAAATAAAAACAAAAATAAACAAATGGGACTTAATTAAACTTAAAAGCTTTTGCACAGCAAAGGAAACCATAAACAAGACAAAAAGACAACCCTCAGAATGGGAGAAAATATTTGCACATGAAACAACAGACAAAGGATTAATCTCCAAAATATACAAGCAGCTCATGGAGCTCAATATCAAAAAGACAAACAATCCAGTTAAAAAATGGGCAGAAGACCTAACCAGACATTTCACCAAGGAAGACATACAGATGGCCAAGAGGCACATGAAAAGATGCTCAACATCACTAATTATTAGAGAAATGCAAATCAAAACTACAATTGGATATCACCTCACACCAGTCAGAATGGCCATTATCAAAAAATCTACAAACAATAAATGTTGGAGAGGGTGTGGAGAAAAGGGGACCCTCTTGCACTGTTGGTGGGAATGTAAATTGATACAGCCACTATGGAGAACAGTATGGAGGTTCCTTAAAAAACTAAAAATAGAACTACCATATGACCCAGCAATTCCACTACTGGGCATATACCCTGAGAAAACCATAATTCAAAAAGAGTCATGTACCACAGTGTTCATTGCAGCTCTATTTACAATAGGACCTAGAGTCTGTCATACAGAGTGAAGTAAGTCAGAAAGAAAAACAAATACCGTATGCTAACACATATATATGGAATCTAAAAAAAAAAAAAAATGGTACTGATGAACCTAGTTGCAGGGCAGGAATAAAGAGACAGACATAGAAAACGGACTTGAGGACATGGGGTGGGAGGGTGAAGCCAGCCGGGGCGAAGTGAGAGTAGCATCAACACGTATACACTACCGAATGTAAAATAGTTGGCTGGTGGGAAGCAGCCGCATAGCACAGGGAGATCAGCTTGGTGCTTTGTGACCACCTAGAGGGGTGGGATAGGGAGGATGGGAGGGAGGCTCAAGAGGGAGGGGATATGGGGACATGTGTGTGCATACGGCTGATTCGCTCTGTTGTGCAACAGTATTGTGAAGTAATTGTACTCCAATAAAGATCTATTAAAAGAAAAAATCAAACTACACACAAGTAACATAACTGAGAATTTCCTGCTCTGGAAAAGTATACGCGACCCTTAGTCAAGGCGCTTCATCAGCTTCACCTTCCCCCGTGGAACAGTCTATGACTTCAAATCCATCAAGAGCTGAGGAAGCTTCCCTGACTAACCCTGTCAGGTGCTAATAGATAAGCTCTATAAAGCTCTTTTGTTTCTTCTCTTCTACATATTTTCACTGCATTATGCAACCACACAGCATATACATAGAACTATAGTCTGATGAAGTTCAACTTATTTGCCAGGATCCGTACTGCTCATATTGTTCCCTTAGCTGAAGGTTGTGGTTCTCTAAAGGATGATATTAATAAAGGAGATACTGTTGCTGCCATATGGTAAAACTAAGATGCGCAAGACCCAGGGCAATTAGAGAGGACCATTTGGTACTTTCTTTGATGTAACTGCCATGAGATGGAATACGTAATAGACCCAGAACTAGAAGACCTAGGTTTGAAACACAGCCTTGCGTTTTGGTAGTGACGTGATCTTGCCTACATTACTTACCTTCTACCCCTTTATTATTATTATTTTTTTTTTAAAACAATCTTTTTTTTTTTTTTGGCCATGCCACGCAGCATGCGGGATCTTAGTTCCCCAACCAGGGATTGAACCTGCGTCCCTGCATTGGAAGCATGGAGTCTTAACAACTGGACCACCATGGAATTCCATGCCCCTTTAAAATGAGGGTCGTTGTGAGGATTTTAAAAAGGATAATGTCTGTGAAAACATTTAAATTACTGTAGGATGTAGCAACTTACCTGGGTAAGAAAAAGAAGCCTCAATTCTGGGGCTCTATGGCCTGGAAAATCCCATCCACACAGTTTGGATGGCCGGGCGCAGTGGGCAGAGCTTGGAGTTAGAGGTAAGGTATGCGAATGAACAAAAGGGGCTTCCTGAACTCGGAGCTCAAGGCCATAGAACATTCCTACTCTCTCAGTTGAGTGTAAGCTCCCAAGATAGACTCCCCTCGGGAGTTCTCGGTGGGAGTCCAGCCATCGGTTAGGAGAGAGACGGAGTTGAGCCAGATGGCCCCATCTATTAATGGGAGCCCTTGCCATATGACTACCTAGCGACGCTGTGTTTAGACTGGATGAGGTCTGAGCGAAACGGAAGGGGAAGCAGGTGCAGACTGGGAAAGCAATGCTCAGCCAAGGGCCTGCTGGGCCTCCGGGAATGGTCAGCGTGTACCACAAGGGGCCGCAGGCACATCTTGTTCCTGTTGTACCTTCGGACCAAGGTGGCCCAGACCAGGAGGAGAACAACCTAGTCACTAAAGGGAGAGATGCTATCGTTCTGACAATCCACTAAGCCTGCAGCACTACTTCTCTGGGAGATAAACAAGGCTGACACAAAGACTGAGAATGTGAGCGCTCTGCCTTGGTCACTGTCATCCAAATCTTTCAAGATCGGACAGGACACTGTCTCCCCATCTGTGCTCTGAGAGCATTAATCCCATAAAACGCCCCGAGGAAAAGTCTTCCTGATATCAAGTTTTAAAAGCATTTACTACATTCTTCAACTAGGAGGGTCACACTGCCTCCTTCGTATACACTTGAAAGGCCCTGAAAAGTCTTGCAGCTAAAAAAAAAAGATCTAACTTTGTTTAACCAAACTTCTTTTAATAGGCAACATTATCTGGTGGTTAAGAATGGGGGTGGAGGTGCGGTCTAGAGCCAGGCTATGAACCTTCTGTTCCTCCACTCACTAGCTGTGTGAGCGTGGGTGAGCAAGCTAATCTCCCTGGCTCAGTTTCTGTACCTGCGGAATGGGAATAATATTGATAATATACCTTCCTCATGCTGTTTCTCATAAAAATGAAATGAACGAATAAGTACAAATCGTTGAGAACAGGGCCTGGAATACAGAAAGCACTGAATAAATATTAGCTATTGGGGCCTCCCTGGTGGCGCAGTGGTTGAGAGTCTGCCTGCCAATGCAGGGGACATGGGTTCGAGCCCTGGTCTGGGAAGATCCCACATGCCGCGGAGCAACTGGGCCCGTGAGCCACAACTACTGAGCCTGCGCGTCTGGCGCCTGTGCTCCACAACAAGAGAGGCCGCGATAATGAGAGGCCTGCGCACCGCGATGAAGAGTGGCCCCCACTTGCCGCAACTAGAGAAAGCCCTCTCACAGCAATGAAGACCCAACACAGCCAAAAATAAATATATAAATAAATAAATATTTTTTAAAAAAAGAATGGTACAAAATATTAGCTATTTTAATTTGCATTATTATTATCTGATGATTAAATATCTCATGGTTTTTTATGAGTGACACCTATTTATACGCTAAGCAACTTGTGTCCCACGGAACAGGGAAAATCAGGTGTAGCACAAAAAAGCCTAACGTAGGAATCAGAGTTTCAGTCTCCAATAACAACTTACCCTTCCTGGCTCTGCTCTTTATTTATAAAAGTAAAGTCATTAGACTAGTTGATCCTTCCAGCTACAATAGTCCAAGATTCTCAGAAAGAGGCACAGAACCATTAAACCCAGCGGCCCCGACCCAGTCCTGGATCCAACCTGGGTGCTCTAAGGTTCTACCTTCCAGAGACCTTGTTCAGATTTAAAGTTGCCACTGCAGGACTTCGGGTTAAAAAGCCAGATGCTGCTCACCAAGATGGATAGGGAAACTGCCTTCTGCCACCTCCCCCCAGAGCTCTGAAGCTCTCAGAGGGGAATCAAACTGGCAGCAGTTATAGTGGCAGCAGCTGCCACCCGCCCCCTCCAAAGGAGCCGTCGACACCCCCAGTCCCCTCTGCCTCAGCTTCTGGCACCAAAGCATCACTCCGGTTTCCCCTCCTGTGGTCTCCAGGGCCCAGAGGGAGCCTGGACCTGTCTACTGGTCATTCTGCTTATCTTGGATCCTGCCAGCTCCTTCCAAGGTCGACCCCTTCCTCGAGTCTTTCTCATTTGTACAGAGCTCCGGGCTGTCATTTCAGACACCCATCTATGCTCAGTCTTGTTGACGTATCTCAAATCTGGACCTTACCCTTGGAGTCCACCGTATCCCGGCGGGGAAAAAGCTGCTGCTTCTGCCCCTGAGGGTGTACCGCCCATGCCTCTGCTTCTCCCTAGCTCAGTCCCTTGGAATTCTCTAGAATGTCAAATGGCCATGCCAGTTTGCATTTTACTTGTGCGTCTGTCCACCCATCTCCAGCCAGCCAGCCAGCCAGTATTTATTAAATGCTTCCTACAGCCGAGCACTGCCCTAAGTTCTGTGGATGCAACAATGAGCAAAAACAGACATTCTCCCTGTTCTCATTCAACACACATTTTTGTACAGGAAAAAAGACAAACAAAAAAAAATGAAAAAGCACTCTAAATAGTGAAAAGAGCCATGAAGAAAATAAAACAAAGTGAGATTATAGAATAATGGTGACAGGGAGCGGGGGAATTTAGTAAGGGGCAGGGGGTGGGGGTGAGGTTAGGCTTCTTAGGGGAAGGGACACCTGAGCTGAGACCTGAAAGACAAGAGGACCCAGCCATGCAAAGCTCTGGTCCAGAGTATTCCCCTGGAAGCATAGAGAATAGGCAGTGCACAGACCCTGCGGCCAGGACCAGCTCGTGAGAGGGAGCAGGAAATAAGGCCACTGTGACTGGAACAGAGTGAGTGAGAGGGAGCGAGCAGGAGATTAGGCCAGAAAGGGAGGGAGGGACAGATATGCTGGGCTTTGTAGGTCCGGATAAGGAGTCTGGATTTTGTTCTCACTGCAATAGGAAGTCACAGAAGAACCGTAAGCGGGGAGTGATGTGGTTAAGTCCATCCTTCTTGGGGCTGCAACAACTATGGTATGTGATTAGCAATACACTGGCGATTCTCAACCAAATCCTACGTTCTGTTTGCTCAGAATCATACCAGGGATATTACGGTACTGGACCAGAGCGGAAGTGAAAAGTATAACAAAACCACCCAACGATATCCCTGTTAGCCTGGGAGAAATGTTGCACTATAATTTAAGAAGTTAGAATTTCATATACATTAATGGCTCTAACTAATAAGATAAACCTTTCCTTCTGGGATTTGGCAGTGATAAGAGCTCAGGCAGTAGTGCTGTCTGAATCCTCAGAAACCTAAAATAACATTTTTACAGAAAAAGCAGCATTGCTCACAGTAACTGACTCGCCCTGGAAAGTTAGAGAACTGGAAATGTAAAGATGGTATCTTTAAAAAGTGTCATTCTACTATTTTAGAGCTCTTGCCAACACAGCTCTTTTAAAACAAAAAAAAACAAAAAAACAAAAAAACGCGCACTAAAGTGAGTTTCCACTTGAAGAAATAAATCCCCAACACGGGCAACATTAGCAGCCCGGTTCCTTGCCATTGTAATAACTGATAAGGTAGGTGTTCTGAAGATGAAAAAGCAGAGCATCTCTTTCTAATTCCGACAAACAGCCTTCCCTGTTCACTGATCCTTTATCTTGGAGTGAAGACCTGCGTGGGGAAGTCAATTCCTGGCGTGTCCTTGACAAGAATGCATCTTTCCAGGGGTAACGGCAGGGACAAGATCTCTTTAGCAGACATTGTTTGTGAACCCGCGCCCAGTTTCTCTGTACCTCTGAAACTGGGAAAAGTGTGTGTGTACCGCTGACAATCATGCTCAGCAAATGCAGTGAAAGCAGAAGCGCAGTCACTAATAGAGAGGGACAGTCAGCAATTCACGTCCCGACGGTGAGAGCGCCTGTGATGAGAGGTGCCGGGAGCGAGCACGGACGGCACGCAGGGCGGGCCAGGCTTTCGTGCCTGTGTGTGTATGTGTGCTCGAGGTGAGCGCCTTGAAGGAGCTGGTTTTCCTCCGTCTCCTGGAGAAGAAGTACAGATTCGGCCTCCTCTCAAATCCCCCACGCCCAACCTAGATTACTCTTTTACCTTTAATCTCTTTAAGACTTGCGTGGAGGCTACCTTGTAATAAAATGATTCTAGATTTATATCGCCCATGGATGACGGTTCTATCTCCCCCAATAGGCTGTAAAATCCTCCAAGTCCGAGTCATCTCTTTTGCTCCTCACTCACCCGTCATATAAAAACTTCCAACAGTGTAGAAGGGAGTGAAATAAAAAATAATTGTCTTCCAGCCTCGCTCCCCAAAGACAACCACTATTAAGTTTCTCGCATCTCCCATAAAAGTTTGTGGGCGAACTTTTGTGTACAATGTTCAATCCAAAGAGCAAAACTTAGAAGAAATATGGATTGATACACAGAATTTTAAATCAGTTCCAGTTCAGGGCAGTAGACAAATAATTACAATAATTACATAATAGGGGGGTGTTGTGGACATTCCAAGGCAGATATGACCACTCACGCCCCGTCCACCTCCTGGGGCTTCGGCGAGCACTGAATTTGGGTAGCAGAAGTTGTTACCCAGCATAAGCCTGGCGAGTCCAGCTCTGTCTCTAACATGCTGGCTACTCCCTGGCCAACTGACTCCATCTCTCTGGGTCTCAGTTTCCTCTCCTACAAAATGAGAAGGTGTTCTCTCTGGTCCTTGAATCTAGGACCTTCAAGCTGATAATCGAGTAATGATAAATTCAAACAGGTATGACACAGCCAAAGTCCGAAATGTGTGTATCAGGAAGAAAATCACAGAGACAATCAATGTAACAGAGTACCAGGAGAATACGGATGCAAGTTATTATGGAGCAGTTATTATTATTATTCTTTTTACCAAATTCCTGAGCTATATTTCATAGGAAAATCCACGTCTTGTTTTACCACAGAGATGCACCAAGCAATATCCGCCAATTCTGAAGTTATCTCAGGACACATCAGCAACCCTTCAGAAGCAGAAACAAGCCACCCACGTTCAGTCATTTCTCAGCAACGCACGTGGCCTGCTCAACAGGCTCAGAGGGCTTGGGAATATTTTTCCAATGCCGAGAGTCACAGAGAAGTTCAATAACATTCAGTAGCTACATGGTCACAAGTGACCAGCCAACATCTGGATTCTCATATGCCACTTTGGTGACAACTAGCTGCCTACCAGGGAAGGCGTCTTCCTGCTGGTCAGTCCACGTGTGTTGTTCTGTTCTGTACTGCTCTGACCAGGAGCACAGATAAATACCCAGAGAAGGGAGGGAGTGGGGAGAGAGGGAAAAGGTGCCGAGAGTTGGGGGGGGAGGAATGCAGCCACTGTTAAACCTCCATTCGGCAATCTGACTGCAAGCTAAAAGCAGCAAAGATCCTAATGATGGCCGAAGATCCTTGTTCTAGGGCAAAGCTGGGAAAAGGGAAGTGGCATTCACAAGTGTCTTTGCGAACCTTCTCGCCTCTTCTCTCGGAGGCAGGAAAGACGGAGATGACGAGAACAAACCCCGGGTTAGAGAGACATGGGTTCGGCCACTACTAGACAATTATCTAATCAGTTCTGAGGCTCCATTTAGAAAGAGACAGAACAAGGCAATACATGCGTTGTGCTCGTTATTACTATCCTGTGAAAACGTGGGTTTCCGTGGGCTAGCGCCTGGTAAAGACAGGATCCTTAAAAAACGATAACGAGTCAAACTGAGAAATCACACTGTGGTAAAGGAGCCACGCCTTACCTGGAAAGAATTCATGCAGCGGAGGGAGGGAGGCAACGTGGCATTACTCCTTGACAAGATCAACAGCAGCTCCAAGCAGGTTGCAGAGGGCAGGGTGAGGCAGTGGACACTGATGTCACTTTCCCACGAGCTGGCGAGCCTGAAACACACCAATGGGTGCAACTTCATCATTCCATCCGGTCAGACGTATTTCAAAAACCTGATGTAAGGAGAAAACTTTTGGTTGTGGGAGAGAAAGAGCGATGTACAAGAAATAGAAATAAAATGGTTATACTAAAAATTCACAGAGAACATGTACAAGACGTTTTTATAGTGTTTTTGACAGAAAACAGAGGGATTAGGCAATTTTTCTTCAGGTCAACAGCTCATACTCAAAGTTTAAGAGTTTTATGAAATGCAGTCTCATTTGTGAGGGACCTATTGGGGTGGGGGGTTAATAGGTAACACATCAAAAGCTTCCTCTGTTCTATGCCCTGTTCCACATGTAGTAATCTTGTTCAACCCCCAGATAGCTATGAAATGGAACTACTGTTATCCCATTCTCCACATGTGGAACTTCTTTCTGACCTGGATATGCCCCATGAAATATCTGGTTCTGTTTTTTTTTTCCAGACTTTTAAAAAGTGATAGCATCCTTTTATCAATAATTCTTATAAAAGCCCCTGTTCATAATACAAACGAGAGTGAAGCTGCTCTCTTGCAAGGGAAGGGTTGGCGGAAGACCCCGTCATCTTCCAGAGAGGCCCGCGAAGCAGCTCTGCTACTTCCCGTGGGACCTACTCGAGAATCCTCTCACCAGGGACATGAGGGAACGGAGGGCTAGAAGAGGAAAGAGACCTGTCTGAGATGAGGCAGATGTTTAGAAAACGCTGTGGCTGGCTCTGAATCTTGGTTTCCTGACTTCCCATCTAGTGCTTAAAGGGAAAATCAGGAAAGCATTATGAGGATACAACGTACTAAGAAGAGCACGAGTCTTATGCTATCAACTCTTCTATTTACTTGAGTATTTCCTGCCTGCGCCCCTACCAAAGTGTCTCTTATCGCTGTCCTAATTTTGAAAGAGTAATAGATGTGAATTTTAAATATATATTTTCTCTTAAAAATACATGTTTGCCTTTCCTTAAACCTCTCTCTGTAAAGGTACCTTTAACCGAATCAGTGGTGACTTCTGGAAGTTGAGAGGGCATCAGTGGCTGAGGGCATAAGGGATTTAACACTCTCTATGACGAGCCACAGCAGATGCTTTAGCTGTGCGGTCCGCCAGGTTCCTTAGGCTGATGCATCTCTGATGTGTGGTGGGGAGTTAACTCTGCAGCACTTGCCTACTGGCTGGACTGCAAAAGGACACTGTCCACTTTCCTAAAAAATGGTCTATTTCAGCAAGTGCACAGTTGAGTGCCTTTTCTATGTTTTAAAAATTACTCTTTTCTATTGATTGGCAAAGTTATTCTTTCTGCTTTTACCAAGTATATGACATTCCCAACATTTCACTGGCATGGAAGTAAACATCTTGCTGTCTTTGGTAAAAGTCAAGTGTCATAGTAGTGTGGTGGCTTCAAGCTCATCCCCCCCTCCTCCTTCCTTAGGACCCACAAACCACACGCTTACTTTCCATTCCCTGAACTGCAATATAGTATACATGCTGTGTCTTGCTCATACAGTCTTCTGGGCCTAGAAGGCTGTTATCCTTACTGGTGAACTTCTGTTCATCCTGCAAGAACCACTTAGGTAACACTTTTTGGAGACAGCCTCCTGTTTCCCTTACGAGAATTAACTACTTGCGTAATACTGTACTTGTAGCTATTACAGTCCTTAACCACCGCCCTCCTTGCATTCTTATCTGGGCTGTGTCTACATCTCTGACTCATCCTAGATCAGACACGAGCAACCAAGGCCTGTGGATTCCTCTAACTCTACAGCTAGTGTGGAAATAAAGATAAGGTTAGTGTTGTTGTTCCGCAGATACACCCAGGTATTGACTTTTTTAGTGGCTAAAAGCAATAGTGATTTTTCACTTTTATTGTATGTTCAATCAACAACTTAAGTTTTCAGAATTGATACCGCCTGCCCTACCACCCACAATAGGGCTGACTAAAGCTATTTTCATTCTGAAATTTTTTTCAGTGTCTTGAAAAGGTATTTGCTTTTTCTGAATTGGATCTCTTGACTCGACAAGAGGAGGCCTGGAGCGTGAATGTCCCTTGGGGACTCATCTGTGAAACCCCCAACCCTAACCCTGGTTCATCATGCCGCAGACCGCGTCAGCAAGGGTGTCCCACAAGACGAAGGGAACACCGCAACCTGGACCAGGGCTGCTGCAGCTCATAGTTAAGGGTCCTGCCAATCAGAGATCAACTTCAGCCACTTTCACTTTTCATCATTTTCTTCTCCTCTTTTGGCAGTAATCATATGTGCAAGAGAAAGAGGAAATGGTGAATTATACAACTAAATCGTTTCAGAACAGAGTTATCTTGGCTTATGGCTATAACATGCTCTCCACATTGAATGCTTAAATTTGACAAGTCTTAGGCCTTAGGTTGCTTCTGACTATCATCTCACCTGTGCCTACCCATCCAGACAGCGGGCCAGGCACTCTATTGACGGTTGTTGTGTCTAATCCTACAGCAGCCCTGAAAGGCAGGCATGTTCATCCCATTTTAAAGTTGAGGAAACCAGAGGTCAGAGAGTTTAAGTGATGGTCCAGCATCACGCAGCTAGTGGGTGATGGGACCAGGATTCACTCAAGCGAGCCCGAATTCAAAGCCTTGCTCTCTCCCCATCGTACCACACTCATCTCTGAAGACATCGTAAGTAGCATTACCCTCTCCAAACAAACCACAAGCAGGACCTTAGTAAAGGAATCTGCCAACGCCTGTTTCTTCTGCATTTTAACTCTTTAGCTTGTAAAAGATAGAGTTAAGAGTATCTTCATTTTTCTGTAGGAAATTATTTTACCCTTTATAAGCTGCTACTTTATTACATATATATTCTAAAACTTGAATAAGAAAGGTGGTAAGATGAACATGGGAAAATACACCTATGTCATGGTAAGCGAAAATAGTTCTACAGTGAGAAAAAAAATTAGGAGGCAACACAAGTATAAATGGTTATTTCCATGAGAGGAATATAATAACCTGTTTTTTACATTTTCTTCTTTATTCTTTCTTATTTTCCAAGTGTTATTTTTTATAATCAGAAACAAGTTAATGTTATGATGTTGATGTGATCTGTGGTGCAGACAAAGGAATGTTTAAATGCTGTTTAAAGGTATCAACATGCTGCTAAGTCGCTATGGTGTGATCTATCAAAAAGGACACTCAAATAGAAAATAAAATACATTAGCACTGCCTTGTCACTCACCAGCAAGTGATCTTGGATAAGCCAAGTTTCCTCATAAGATCTTGGAGTTTATACATAACCTAACCAATGTATCAAACCACCAAAAGTTACATAAAAAGGACATTCATTCCACAAATGATAACCATAGTCACAAAGAAAAAATACAATTAGTTATACATGTTAATTAGTCGTGTTTCTCTGTAATTATATGTGTATGGCATGTAAATCCAAAACTGGCATTTTTAATCCAATCTTAAAGTATTCTGTGATTTAACAATTTTTATCTCTATTGAAGCTCAGAAAGGTGAAGAACGTTGTCCTGATCACATAGTCAGTAAGTGATGGAGAAGAAACTCAAGCATGTTCCTCTCCATCTAAATCTCATTCTTTTTTTGCTATATCATAAAGAGAGCAAAAGCATAGTAGATATTTTTTAATAAATTTTATCCAAAAAAATAGAGAAGCCCAAGGGCAAATAATGGGATAAATTTTATTTATTTTTTATTTTTTTGCTTTACATAAATTTTATTATTAGAGTTTGCAAGCAGATATATCTGATATTTATCAAGTTTTGCAATGAGAGAAGGAAATTTTACTTACTCTGATCTAAATCCTATCTCCCTAGTCCTCTTTGGGATAAATTTTAGATATCTCAGAACATGTCATTTTTTTTTTTTAATTTTATTTATTTATTTATTTATTTTATCTCTTATGGCTGGGTTGGGTCTTCGTTTCTGTGCGAGGGCTTTCTCTAGTTGCGGCAAGTGGGGGCCACTCCTCATCGCGGTGCGCGGGCCCCTCACCATCGTGGCCTCCCTTGCTACGGAGCGCAGGCCCCAGACGCGCAGGCTCAGCAATTGTGGCTCACGGGCTTAGTCGCTCCGCGGCATATGGGATCCTCCCAGACCAGGGCTCGAACCCGTGTCCCCTGCATTGGCAGGCAGACCCCCAACCACCGCACCACCAGGGAAGCCCCACATGTCATTTTTTAATACTTTGAACAGCCTTATTTTTGACATCAGACAATCCAGCTGGACCTAATATGGCTCTCAAATCCTAATATTCATCCTACCCTTTTTTTTTTCCTCAGTATACATTTCATTTGCCCAGGACTTATTTTTTTTAGTGTTAAGATTTATAAATTTTCTTTACAATTTTAATTGCGTAAAACATTAATCACATGAAACATCCATATCTGCGGAGAAAGAGAGAAAGTAATACATGAAAAATGAAAATAGCTGTTTTGGAAAGTTAGAGCTACGGGTAAGTTTCCCCCAAAACTTCACTTAATGTTTTAAAATTTTTTTTTTTAATTTAGGAAGAAAGAAATGAGAACAGGAAGGAAAGAGGGAGAAAATTCAGTTTATCTTAATCTAAGTACCAAACTCATTATGTATTATTTAGGGCATGTGTTGTTTAAGCCAGAGGTGACACTTGAGACTATCCACCCATGGCTCAAATCTCAATACAAATTTCTGTTAACGATATAAACATTTTAAGAAACAGGATTCTATTAATCCAGAATCTGGATTATTTCTGGTATCTCCTACAAAGACATCATAGACCTAAATCACATTAGACCTATAAAATCAACACGATACTTCAAACAGAAATAGTGAACTAAATATCAATTGAAACCTATTTCTGTGATTTTTAAAGCACTGAAGAGGAAAAGCCTTCCTAGGAGACCAGAGCTGTCAGCCAGGTAACCTCAGTCTAAGAGACCAAATGCGAGTAGAGGACACACCATCTTTATTTCTAAACTTCTGCCTTGACAAAATTCCCTAGAGAAGCAGCTATGGCCTATCTATTTTAAAAGAGGCAAAGAGAAGGAGAAAAAAAGTCATTTTCCATCACTTCTAACAAAAATAGTGAAACTGAGAATCAATCAAACACCAATCAATATTAAGAAAAGAACTTGAGAAAATAGAAAGGTGATACAGTCTTCTAGGAAACACAGAGGTCATCTAATGTAACAAAGGCAAAAATGACAAATAGAGATCATATAACACCTCTACCAAAAATTACAATTATATCAAAAGAGTCCAACACACTGTAATACGGTATAAAAGAGCTCAACTTGAAAATATTTAACTTAAATCTCATGTTTCTCATATTTTAGTAGTTGATTTGGACACTTCAGTCCTAGAAAGACCTAAAAAAGCAAATAGCTTTCATTAATGATGTTGAAATATAATATTGTATATACCTGTAGATTCTTAAAATTCAATTTCAAAGCTTTAACAATGATAATCTCATTAATTTAAGCTGTCAAAATACCAAATCAGGCAAATGACCAAAACTTAGTGCTAGAATCATTAAAAACATACAACCATTTAATACATAATTTGGACAAAGAGTCAAAAATTTTAAAATTCTTATATTGTCATGAACACAAAATTCTGCAACAACTAAATGTACTGGCATATCTGTTATGATAAGCCGTATTAACTACATCATATTTAAATATTTAGAAAGTACTAATTCATCAAAATAGAACTTGAAAAATGCACATACCAACTACTGCTTATAAATTTCAAAATAAGGGTCATTAAGTGATGAACAGTATTTCTTTGAAATACTGTGTTTTCTTTGAAAATCACAGGAAAAAATGAGCTTTTAAAATCACAAATGTCAAAACAGTTCTTCAACTCTCTTTGAATTAAAGGGCTCTTGAGAGAAGAGATTTTGGTACACAATTCCTGAAAGCTATGGCTTTCAAACTTTGCTCCTAAGACCTATAAGCTTATCAAGAGAGAGAGATAAACTTCTTTCTCTCTCCCACATATCAGAAAGCACAGGGAAAATGGTTCTGCTTAAATAAGACACCAACAAGGCAATCTCAAAATTAAGTGTATTAATTCATGCCAAAAAATAATGAGAGATTTTGCTTTTTGTAAATGACTGTAATATTGCAAGATACCAGTTGTTGAGAACAATGGACTGGCATTATCCTTATCACTAAAGAAGAGAACTGACCCTACGAACATGCGTGCCAGAAACTTCATAATTAGAAGTAATATCATTAGAGATGTCATAATTTAAAGAAGCCCATCTAAAGAGGCCAGCTAATTTCAGATTTTTAAAAACTTTTTGGTGTAGAAAATGTCAAGTATACAAAAGGATATTTGGAAGAAAATAAATTTAAAAACTTATACCATATTCAAAATTAAAGTCAAGATGTGTTAATGGTGTAAGTGTAAAAAACAAATCTATAAAAAAGAATCTTTCCAGAAAAATCTAAGAAACTACAACAAACTCATAAGCCATAAGGGCTTTATTTTTTTTTAATGGTATTGTTAATAAACAAAAAATCTTTAAAAATCACAGGCAGAGGGCAGAAACCACTGTGATAGAAAGAACTACTACATATTTATAAAAGGAGGACAAAGGATACAAATTCATTTTTTAAAAGGCTTTCAAGTAGTGATTTCCAAACCATTTGAACGTCACAGGTTTCCATGATAAGATGATTAAAACTATGAAGTCTCTCCCTACAACGGTGTTTATTTATACAAAGAAAATTTTGCACAGAATTTTGATTGTTTCTCAGACCACCCAATCCCCCAAGCCCATTCGTGCCCTCCTTTCATATATACATGGAATCATACAGTATATGAACTTTTTTCCCTGGCTTCTTTCACTTAGCATAATATTTTTAAGATTCATGGACCTCAGCATAAGAGCCACTGTTTTTTAGGTCAAAATCTGATTTCTAATTTACCATATTTGATAACATATTTTAAAAGTTCCAACTAATTATACATCATAGTATTTGTGTTAGTATATTTTAGTGAGTATAACCAGTTAGAAAAAATTTTTGAAGCATTTTAAAGAGAAAGTCCCCTGGCTCACATTTTTTGTTTGTTTGTTTTAAATTTTTTATTTATTTATTTATTTATTTATTTATTTATTTATGGCTGTGTTGGGTCTTCATTTCTGTGCGAGGGCTTTCTCTAGTTGTGGCGAGCGGGGGCCACTCCTCATTGCGGTGCGCGGGCCTCTCACCATCGCGGCCTCTCCTGTTGTGGAGCACAGGCTCCAGACGCGCAGGCTCAGTAGTTGTGGCTCACGGGCCCAGTTGCTCCGCGGCATGTGGTATCTTCCCAGACCAGGGCTCGAACCCGTGTCCCCTGCATTGGCAGGCAGATTCTCAACCACTGCGCCACCAGGGAAGCCCCTGGCTCACATTTTTATCTCAATACATTACCAGAGGAAGTTAGTTGAAAAGGAGACTGAGAAATGCATTTCCAATCCTTTAATCCCTTTCCTGAGTAACTGAAGTCAATGTATGAGGTTGGGATGTAATAAATTAGGTCCACTCTGATGACATTCTCATAAATAAACCTCACACTGGGCCTCCCTATCTTCCCTGTCCCATCAGGTGCCACCGCAGCCAACACGTCCATTGATCAACACTACCTGCTCTGTCCCACAGTTTAAGTCCTTTGCCAGTGTGGATGGAAAAGTGCTTATGATGCATGAATTACAAAGCAATGGATTAAGACTTCTTCTTTTATTATTTCCTAGACCTGGCATATTTCCTAGACCTGGTATAACAAACAGGTTATCTTCATTTCTCAATTCAGATCGGTTGGCAGTGACCGTGTTGAGATGTCCAGTGAAAACACATTTGGTCTCAGCAGAGAAGAGACAGATGATCTATCGGAGCTGTATCATCCCGTGGCTTCAGAATGGGTGTTTCCTGGTGGTTTGCACCATCCCCCCCTCCCCTCCTCTGCCTTTACTGAATACCGTCATCTTCAGCATTCCTGGCTACTCTTCACATCTCCTCCTAAGTCCACTCTCAGATGGCCTTCTTTTGAAAATCCAGACACTCTTCCTTCACGAGAGGGCAGTTGGCAATGGTGTAACTCATTTAGATGAATCAGGCCTGGCCAATCTTGGTATCCCAGCTATTCGTAACTGGACTGCATGACCCTACATCACAAGTGGCTCTCTCTGATTCATCAGAAGACGCATCCTGATGACTAAAAATTCTGTCCCTCTATGAGGAGAGATGAGAATCCAAATGCCAAGATCACTAACTTAACATATGTCAAAGTAACTCTGGTAACGTGAAAGCCCAGATGGCCACACCCATTTCAGGTAAGGTCAGAGAATCAATTTCCAAGTTATCTTGCATAGAGAAAATTCATTTCTACCAACTTAAATTCAATTCCCCTGTAACAATTTGATTCTTCTGTACCTTAATAAAATGAATATAAACCATAAGATCTACCAGGTCAGGCCATAGAGTCTCCTAAATTTTATACCTCTCATTTACCCATTAGCGGACCCTAAAGAGATGTGATTATGGAGACTGGCAAGTATACTCCAAAGTTCTATTCAAAGGTTTTATGGATTAAGAAGTACCCCCTAGGTGAGCATCTTGAGTCAAAGAGGGAAATGTTTGACTAAATTTTTCCAAGGCAGAAAGAGATCTTGTTAAATGAAAGCTTTTGGAACCTGAGAGCAATTTCACTGAAACTCCCAAAGGCCACAATTTTTTTTTTAATTATTAAATATATAGTTTTCCTTTCCTTGCCACCATACCCTTGAAATGAGCTACCTCTGATAACTGGCTTTCACTATTCTACATTCTGTTCATTTTGGAGAGGCTATTCTCAATATTTGGGACCAAAGTATGAAAAAGACACTGAAAATGTGGGTAATCATCCCTGTATAAGTGTGTGTGTGTAAGTGGGGGTGGGAATGGGATATTAAATGTGGGATACTCAAGAAATCAGTATTCTAAAAGGTTTTCAAGTTATTCTCAGGAACTGATGAAAGGCAGTTAAGCACCTGAATTTACTGACATTAGGGGAGCTACAAAAGCTAACTTGTCTTTTTTTTTTTTTTTTTAACAGCAATACAACACACTGTGAATAGAAAAATGTTGCCATCCTCCGAACAAATTTATACTATAATAAGAAATTATTTGTGAATGTTAAAATGAGGAAAGCTTGCATTCTTTAGCCTAAGAAATAGGAAGATAGCAACACAATGCTTCTTGATGGCCCAACCAGAAAAGCTTTTGTTTAATTCTTTACTTTAAAATAACAAAAATATTTCATTTATAACCAAAGTTTTTTTGTTAAATTATTATTACTTTTTACTTCCTTTTTATTTTATATTGGGGTATAGCTGATTTACAATGTTGTATTAGTTTCAGGTGTACAGCAAAGTGGCTCAGTTATGCATATACATATATCCATTCTTTTTAAGATTCTTTTCCCATTTAGGTTATTACAGAATACTGAGTAGAGTTCCCTGTGCTATACAGTTGTTGACTGTCTATTTTATACATAGTAGTGTGTATATGCTAAACCCAAACTCCTATTTATCCCTCCCCCCAACCTTTCCCCTTTGTTAACCATAAGTTTGTTTTCTACGTGTTTTCTGTGAGTCTAATTCTGTTTTGTAAATAAGTTCATTTGTATCATCTTTTTAGATTCCACATATAAGTGATATCATATGATATTTGTCTTTTCTCTGTCTGACTTACTTCACTTAGTATGATACTCTCTAAGTCCATCCATGTTGCTGCAAATGGCATTATTTCATTCTTTTTAATGGCTGAGTAATATTCTATTGCATATATGCACCACATCTTCTTTATCCACTCCTCTGTCAATGGACATTTAGGTTGCTTCCATGTCCTGACTCTTGTAAATAGTGCTGCTACGAACATTGGGGTGCATGTATCTTTTCGAATTATGGTTTTCTCCAGATATATGCCCAGGAGTGGGATTGCTGGATCATATGGTAACTTTATTTTTAGTTTTTTAAAGAACCTCCATACTATTCTCCATAGTGGCTGTACCAATTTACATTCCCACCAACAGTGCAGGACATTTCCCTTTTCTCCATGCCCTCTCCGGCATTTATTGTTTGTAGACTTTTTGACGATGGCCATTCTGACCAGTGTGAGGTGATACCTCACTGTAGTTTTGATTTGCATTTCTCTAATAATTAGTGATGTTGAGCATCTTTTCATATGCTTCTTGGCCACCTATATGTCTTCTCTGGAGAAATGTCTATTTAGATCTTCTGCCCATTGTTTGATTGAGTTGTTTGTTTGATATTGAGCTGCATGAGCTGCTTGTGTATTTTGGAGATTAATCCCTTGTCGGTCACTTTGTTGGCAAATATTTTCTCCTATTCTGTGGGTTGTCTTTTCGTTTTGTTTATGGTTTCCTTTGCTGTGCAAAAGCTTTTAAATTTAATTAGGTCCCATTTGTTTATTCTGGGGTTTTTTGTTAACTTATTGATACAGACTTTCAAAACCTGTAAACTTGCTTTAGTTAGTGAAAGAAACATATATTTTCAGTGAAAGTATACTTTTGATACCTAAGTTCATCTCTTATTAACATCCCAAGCATCATCTTCAATTCTGCTTTCTAATTACTTACAACATTGAGTTTTAGAAACTAGCAAAAATAAGTCACTACTTCAAAATATGAAACCCCCGAAAATGAAGACCTAAATGATGACTGCAGATCTATGTTGAATGGAAAGACAGTCACACTATTTTGACAAGTTAAAAAAAAAGCAAAAGAAGAATAAAGAACAATATATATAGCTAAAATTAATTTATATAAAACTAAATCTTCTAACCATATCTTTTTGTGTAATGTACATAAAGAGGTATATACAAGGAAGAGTGCCAAAATATTAATAGCAGTTTCCTACGGGGACTGAAATTATAAGAATTCTGCTTGCTCTCTTATACTATATTTTCCTGTATTGTTTCAAATGTTTACAATGAATATGACTATTTTGGTGATCATACAAAAAGTCAAGCTATTTTCATTTTGAAAATATATGAAATGAAACCTATCTTTGAATGTTTAAAATATATATTAACATTACATAAAGTAAAATTAGTTTTTATGCAAGAAATCAACCAAATCATCTTACAAGTACTTTCAATCTTTAACTTAAAAATTTACTGAAACTAACCTAATCAGCCGTCTTTTCCATGAAAAAAAGTACTTGAGATGGTAAATTTGGAACCCAAGATTTTCATCACTGTTAGCGTCACTCAAATTGCTCTAGATATTAAAAATCTGTTGCCTGCAAACTGACAAACTTGGTGGTTGCTATTAACAGCATTTTTTGCTTAGAAAACAAAGAATACAAAATAAATATACAAATGACTGACTGCTTGAGGTGACTTGAGCAGGTATATTATGTATTATTAGGAGATAATAAAGAGGTGTGAATAAAACTAGGGAGACTTTTTTTTTTTTAAGTGCCAGGAACAAAAAGCTTGCATCCAAGGAACATACGGCAAAATTATTTCAGGTAATTTCCATGAACTTGGAACAAGGTAAAAGCCCATGACAGTTGCTTTTGCACTTTGCCAAAATAAACAAGAGAGCGTGGTTTCTTCGGAAAGTCAGTGTCCGACCTCGCAATCAACCTAGCATCCGTTTGTCTTTTCGTTATGTCCAATAAAATCATAATAACAGCCAATGTGCCTGGTGCTATGATCCCATTAGGTTGTGTTACCTAAGCAGAGCCAGCTTAAGTCTAATCAGACCAAACAGCTGTTTTAACAGTTGGGTTTCTCCAAGATTAAAATATTCTATTCCTGACAGTGCCTAGCAACTCAACTGTTAACACAGCTGCTCAAGTTGAAGAGTTAAAACCAAGTGTGCATACAGTCTTCCTCCCATTCGCAACTGCTTTGAGATTCTTCCAGAATAGAAGTTCCTAAACTTAAGTGCATTTTGACATTTCCCCGACCTGTTTAAATTTTCATGCTTGTACTGCCTCTACCTCTGGACTTCAGCCAGCATTTCTGCCGTCAGCCTCTCTCTTGGTGTTTGCCTTCTGTCACCTCCATACTCTGCACCATAACTGCCAGCTGGCGGTTCTGTGCTTCCCTCCTTAGAAATATCATCTGTGTGTTTTACACCCTTATTCTTCCCTTTATTGTCTCAGAATCAGAGGTGGAAACTCAGAAGTTCCCAGATTCCACTAAGTGATATACTACTTCCAGTGACTTCCATTAGTACTATTAAGGTTAACTGCTGAAGAAAGATCCTTAAAGATAATCCAAAATTGCTCACTGGCTACAGGTTTTCATTTGTGGTCACTTCATACATGTCTTCAAAATTCTGCATTTGTCACCATGCTCTCACTCAGATGTGTCTGTTTGTCCAATTGTTTTTACTCATTCTTTAGCACAGAAACCTATCCACCAACAATCATGTTATCAACAGTAAGTTTTATCTGTCTATCCATCTCTCTACCCTACCTTTCTATCCATGGATTCATCCATTTATCCGCCCACTTTCTCATCTTAAAATTTCTGCCAACTGGACTGGACACACCCAAGCTAAATTGACTCTGATAAGCATTTCAAGTCTGCAAAAGATCTTGCCCCTGATTTTGTAACATTTGCTTTCTCCCCTCACAATGTCCTCATTCCCCATAATTGTACTGCATCACAGATAATTTAAAATCTTAACTCCCAGGGTCTGTCTGAGAACAGATTCACTGCGGTACCCAGACTCATCAAACCAGAAGATACCTATGAAGAAGCTGAACAAGTTTCAAGATTGCAAAATTTTTCCTGCGGCAGCTTCGGCTCTTCCGCTGGGTTACGTACAGAGTGATTTGGGCATATTAACCTTAGAAACAACCTCTCTCCCATGGCCCACTTCTCAGCATGGGAGGGCAGAAGTGAAAGACTTCAACAAGTGCAGATGCCGTAAATGAAAAGGGCTCACAGACCTTGTACCAGGCCACACGGTTCTGGAGCAACAAGACTCCGATGGAGACACTGGAGTGCTCTGGGAAACAGGACTCTCGGGCTGGAAGCCATTTCAATAAGTCACGCCACACCCTAAATTACCAGCATAGTAGAGCTGAACTTTTTTAGTTAAAGGAGACTTTGAAATACTGGCTCCGCTGTCACTATCCCATTCCCATCACATCAGTGCTGAAGACACTAGCCCCAAAGTTCCTGCACTTTATTTCTGAGTCAGTCTGCAGAACAGGATTCATTCTCCCAGCTTATGGTATTGTTAGGATCAGTTTTGCTTTCCAGGGCTAAACATAGAAAAGTTTTCATTTTTAATAAGAGCTTAGATAAGTAACCCTAAATCCCAAAGGGCCTCGTTAAAGCAGCCTCATAAAAGTTTTACACTTGCATATGAGTTTAAAAAAAAAAAAACCAAAAACTGTCTACCTAGCGGTTTGAGCTCCCACTGACTTCTCTAGCCTTGGGGAAGTCATTGTTGAAATTCATGTCTTGCTATTTCAGACGATTTAAAGCAGTCTATTATGATAAGTCACCATGAAATACACCAAATGAAAGACACTGTTCAAACAAAAATCTCAATTTTTAAATACACAAAATACACACAATGCACTCATCCATATGTTTAAATAGCATTAAGGTTCTGGTACGGTACTCATCTAGCCACATATTTTATCCTCAGAGCCTATGATGCAAAAACATATTTTGTATGAGGTGATCTGTTTTCCCTTTCTTTTCTTTAGGAGGTCATTTCAACACATTCTGACTCTACCCTGGAGAATTAAAATCTAGGCAGGAAAGTTCCAACAAAATTGGAAACTAAATCAGTTGGAATAACAAGATCATAAGTAGTGGGCAATGTTAACATTTTATCATCTCTCTTACCAGACCTGGAATGATCCAGACTGACACGGGGTACATTTAAAAGGTGAGAGAGTGGTTGGAAACAGAACAGAATCTCATAGGTTCAAACAATGAAACACCAGAAATGGCTCCTTAAAAATGCCTCCGTACCTAGCACATCACCTTGCAACACGGTAAGTGTTTAATAAATATTTGCTAAATGAATTTTTAAAAATCATTTTCTGCCATTTTTACTCCATTACAGGACTATCATCCTCAGTACTTCTCAGACCTTGGAATCAGTGATCAGGAATCTTAACCCAATTCTAAAAGTTTGTTATATTTCAACAATAGATCCCCAAGAGTAGAAACCTGAGAGGAATTAAACCCCCCTGCAATATTCCTAACATGTGACTGTACGGTCTTGGCTTAAATATCTCCAGTAACAGGGAGACTCACTGCAAAGAATTTCTTTAAGTGAAATCTCTTCACAACTGGAGCCCTTCAGAAAATATCTGACATCTAACTCTTTCTCCTGACTTTTTCCTAAGCTAAACATTCCCCATTTCCTCATATCATATGGATGAGTCTCATTACCATTCTAGTTTTTCAACTTGGTGACCATTTATTAAAATAGCCCTACCACGATCTTCATCTTTAGTGCAGAAGGAAAGTTTGCATAGTACCTCTTATGTTATCAGACACTTTCAATATATTAGTTCATTTAATCTCCATAATAACATTGAAAATGGGGTTTCATTACACTCATTTTATGGACAAGCAGGCTGAAGTTCAAGAGTTTAAACGACATGCACATGGTCTCACAGAAGAACCAGGACTCAACTCCAGTTCCTCCAACTCCCGAGTGTTTTCCATTACTCTTTTGAACCTCAGTCTTTTCAGCTGTAAAATAGGGGTAATAATATTTGCCCTTTTAACCTCAAAGGTTTCTTGTGAATATCAAATGAGATAATATATGAAAAAAAAGCATAAAAGGCAGGTTTTTATCACTAAGATCATTCATATGTAGATAAATTCTGCTGTTTCAAGTATTTAAGAATCGGAGAGGTCCAAGTCACAGGTGATGTGAATGTTATTGCTCTTTGCTTCCAAAATTCAAAGCATATGGCAACTAAATGATCCAGGAGTATTAGGAGACTCAGTCCTATAAAGATGTAGGAAAGTCACTCATCTTTTGGAGTTCTGAATTCAATTAAGAAAGTATTTTCCTAACAATTAAATATCAAGAATACAAACTACCCAATCAAAAAATGGGCAGAAGACCTGAATAGACATTTCTCCAAAAAGACATACAGATGAAAATATCTCAAGATCGCTAATTATTAGAGAAATGAAAATCAAAACAACAATGAGATATCACCTCACACCTGTCAGACGGCCATCATCAAAAACTCTACAAATAACAAATGTTGGAAGGCGATGTGGAGAAAAGGGAGCCCTCCTACACTGCTGGTGAGAATGTAACTTGGTGCGGCCACTATGGAGAACAGTATGGAGGTTTCAAAAAAAAACTAAAAATAGAACTACCATATAATCCAGCAATTCTGCTCCTGGGTATGTATCCGGAAAAAACAAAACACTAATTCAAAAAGACACATGCACCCCAATGTTCACAGCAGCACTATTCACAATAGCCAGGACATGGAAGCAACCCAAGTGCCCATCTACAGCTAAATGGATAAAGAAGATGCGGGGAGAGTGTGTGTGTGTGTGTAATGGAATATTACTCAGCCATAAAAAAGAATGAAATTCTGCCATTTGCAGCAACGTGCATGGACCCAGAAAATATTATGCTTAGTGAAATAAGTGAGACAGAGAAACACAAATACTGTATGATATCATTTATATATGCAATGTAAAAAATAATACAGGTGAATGTATATGCAAAACAGAAACAGACTCACAGATATAGAAAACAAACTTGTGGTTACCAAAGGGGAAAAGGAAGAGGGAGGGGCAAATTAGGGGATGGGATTAACAGATGCAAACTCCTATGTATAAAATAGATAAGCAACAAGGATATATTGTATAGCACAGGGAATTACAGCCATTATCTTGTAATAACATAACAGAATACAATCTACAAAAATACTGAATCACTGTGCTGTACACCTGAAAGTAATATATATTGTAAATGAACATACTTCATACCAAAAACAAGTGTTTTCCTAGAAAAATGATGTAATTTTTGCCTGTACTGAACCCTTAGTACTCTGTCAGTTTTGCAGATTATACTATATTATGGATTAATAGATTTTTGTGGACTGGACTGGAAACCTACTTGATATTTATAACATTAATTCTATGAGAAACATACTTCTAGTTCTAAGGAACTGCCTTAGAAAGAAGCTTTGATAGATAGGCATGATAGAATATTTTAAAACATTATTTTATTCTCATTTTTCAAGGGGAATAAAGTAGTAGTGTATACTCTAGATCTAGTTGCAGAATGGCAAGCTGATCCTCAATTCAAGTACAGGTTACCCAGTGCTGCTGTGGGAACACCACATTAAGAACAAGACCTCCTTCATTAATGATTGTTTTCTAGAAGGATGGATTGATAAACGAATAGGCAGAAACCTATGGTAAACTACCTCTGTTTCTCAATGAAAATCATTTCACCTAAATTTAAAAAAAGATTTTTTTTTGCCAAAAGTTCAAAAGATATACAAAAGTAGAGAGAAGAGTGTAATAAACACCCATATCCCCATCAGCCAGCTTTAACATTACCAATTCATGGCTAATTTTATTTCAGCTATATTCCCCACCAAATACCTTCAACCCCTGGATTTTTTTTAAAGCAAATTTTACAAATGCTATCATATCATCTGTAAATACTTCAATATGTACGCTAAAAGTTAGGAACTCATTTTACACTAGCATAACCATAATACTATCATACCTGAAAAAACCTAACAATAATTTTTCCATCTCATCAAATGTTCACATCTCCTCAACTATTTTTTTTTAAAGGTTTTTTGATGTGGACCATTTTTAAAGTCTTTACTGAATCTGCTTCTGTTTTATGTTTTTGGTTTCTTGGCCCCGAGGCATGTGGGATCTTAGCTCCCCAACCAGGGACTGAACCTGCGCTGGAAGGCGAAGTCTTAACCACTGGACCTCCAGGGAAGACCCTCCTCAACTATTTTAAGATTCTTTTTTCAGTTTGTTTAAATTGAGATCCACATACAGTCCATATATTACAAATGTTTGATAAGCCATATGTTCCTTTTAATCAATAGGTTCTCCCCTCTATTTTTTTTTTTCCTTTGCTAGTTTTTTGTTAAAGAAACCAGGTTGTTTGCCTTGTAGAGTTTCCCAGTTGGGATTCTTCTGATTACAACCTGATGGTATAATTTAACATGTTTCTGTCTCCTGACTTTCCTGTAAGCTGATTGTTGGATCTAGAGACTTGATTGACCAGGTTTGATGCTTTGGGGAACATCACTTCATAGGTAGGGTTATATACTTCTATCAGGAGACACATAATCAACTCCCCTTTTCTGTCTTTCTTCTGGTGATGTTAGTATCCATAGATGACCATTTCCAAGTCCCATTAATTCATGATGGGTCAGGAAATGGTGATATCCCAATTCTACGATTTCTTTTTCATTTATTGGCTGGAATCCTTCTATAAAAAGAAACTTTGCCTCATGATCTATTTGGTTCCACTGAGGTGCAGTTCAGAGAGAAAAGGCAGGATAAATGCTAGATGTTTTTTCCCCCTTTGCAAAGCAATGAGGTGGTTCACTGGCATCTTCCAAAGGCAATGACCAATGAAATTTCTTTTTGATTTTTTTTTTAGTATCATTATGAACTCATGGACCTAAACATATTTATTGTTTTATTCTTATTATTAAGCTATTATCTTTATTGACTCAGATTGACCCATATTTAGCTAGTGAAGCCTAATTAAGTTGTCTCCCGAGTCCTTCTGACATGGCCCTGATAATACTTGATAACTTCTTGTCTGTTAGAACAAGGTATTACAAGTTCTTCTCATTCCCTGCCTGTACATTACCTGGAATGATCACTTCCGGCTGGAGTCCTGGTTGCTTTTATCGCAAAATGGTACTTAGAGATCTAGTACTCTGGGTTTGATGGATGCATTGCCACAGGTTAGTCAATATTTTTAAGACTTTCCAGTGAAAAAAGCTAAAAGGGTTATTTTTTTTGAGATTAAATTAAATCATGGATACCACTTATATGTGCGATCTAAAATATGACACAAATAAACGTATCCGTGAAATAGAAACAGACTCACAGACATAGAGAACAGACTTGTAGTTGCCAAGGGAAGGGGGAGGTGGGGGAGGGATGGATTGGGAGTTTGGGATTAGCAGATGCAAACTATTATCTATAGAATGGATAAACACCAAGGTCCTACTGTATAGCACAGGGAACTATATTCAATATCCTATAACAAACCACAATGGAAAAAAGTATGAAAAAAATATATATATATATAACTGAATCACTTTGCTGTACAGCAGAAATTAACACAACATTGCAAATCAACTATACTTCAATAAAATAAATTTTTAAATAAATAAATAAATCGTGTATTCATTTTAATATACTATTTCAAATGCAGGACTACAGAGGTTTTTAACCTCTTCAGTCCTGCATGCATATCTTCCTTCTCCCTTGCCAAAAATCCCAGTTCTCATGACACCAACATAATTACTGATTTGACTTATCCTAAAATGCATATAACCACAGCCTCAGTATATCAGCCACATGATCACCAACAATATGACCAGTGAAAAGGCTTTAAGATGTTTTTGTAGTTTCTTTTGTCATGAGGATATATCCCAAGAGAGACGTACAGTCCACTTACTGTGTTTTAAAGTCACTGGAGCGCTTTCTCTTCATGTGTTTACGCTACCAACAGTATATGTGCACTTAGGTGCCCCCTGCCCATGGATTTTTAGGGATGGCTTTTTAAAATCGTATTTTGTCTTATAATTATGTAAAATACATGCACAAAATCTATGAAATCTGGTAGATTTTTAAAAGTCTAACTTCTACCCTTACTCTACTCACCCTCTTCTCTTCCTCCTTTTATACGTTATTTAAGGTTTTTATGTTTATCCTTTGACTTTTTAAAATATAAGCAAATATATTCATATTCTAACCATTCTTCAATAAATGATAGAATACTATATACAATTTTCTTCACCAGAGCATACTGTACATACTTTTCTTCACCAAAAAGTTTCCTCACATTTTACAGTCGTATGGTTCTTAATTGCAAGAATGCAGGGACTTTCCTGGTGGCACAGCAGTTAGGAGTCCACCTGCCAATGCAGGGGACACGGGTTCGAGCCGTGGTCCGGGAAGATCCCACGTGCCGCGGAGCAACTAAGCCCGTGCACCACAACTACTGAGCCTGCGCTCTAGAGCCCGCAAGCCACAACTACTGAGCCTGTGCACCACAACTACGGAAGCCTGCGTGCCTAGAGCCCGTGCTCCGCAACAAGAGAAGCCACCGCAATGAGAAGCCCGTGCACCACAACGAAGAGTAGCCCCTGCTCACCACAACTAGAGAAAGCCCACACGCAGCAACGAAGACCCAACTCAGCCAAAAATAAATTAATTAAATAAATAAATTTTTAAAAAAAGAATGCATCGCATACGGATGGGCATTTAGGTTGTTTCTTTGTTTCTTTATTTCTTTCATTCATTCATATATGCTACTAACAGTACACATAGTACTACATTGAATAGTCTTGTGTATATATGTCCTTTCATTTTTGGCCAATGTGTCACTGGAACAAATTTCTAGAAGTGGGACTGCTCCAACAAAAAGGAAATGCACTTGTAATTTTGTCACATTCTCCTGCATTAGGATTGTACCATTCTGCATTCCAGCATTGTATGAGATTTCTCATTTCCCCACAGTTTCATCAGGAAAATATGTTGCCAGACTTTTGGATTTTTGCCAATCTAATAAAACAGAAGAGTTTTATTTTGCATTTATTTTATCAGGAGTGAGACTGAACATCTTTTTATATGTTTAAGAGTTCTTTGCATTTCTGTCCCTATGAAATATGTGTGAATATCTTTAGTCTATTTTTCTATAGGGTTGTTAGCCTTTGTGGTTTAATTTACAAAGAGTTTTCATAGTTATTCTTTTTTACCTTATGATGCTCTTTTGTTGTACAAAAGTTATTTTTGTTAATGTAATCAAATTCATCATTCTTTCTCCTTATTGCTTCTAGATTTTGAGTCATAGAAAAATTTGTCACACTCCAAAGGTGATGGAAGGATTCACCCATATTTTTTTTAAAACCTCTGATCCATTTGGAATGTATAGAGTGCAGGATGTGAAGATTAAAATTTTATCTTTTCCCTTGTATCTGTCCCATTATCTCAACACAAATTATTATAAATTCTGTATTTCCTGATTTGAGAGGCCACCTTTATTATATATTCTATTTCCATATGAGATCAGGTCTATTTCTACTGAATTCCAATGGTCTGTCCATTCATGGGTCAGTCCCATACTATTTTAATTACAGTAGCTTAATACACTTTAATAGCTGATAGGTCTAGCCTCTCCCCTGGTTTCTTTCATTTTTCAGGGTTTCCCTGACTAATTTCGTTTGTTTCCAAGTGAATTTTGTAAATCAACTTGTCTGGCTGAAAACAAAACAAAGTCTGATGGTATATTTATTATTTTATTTTATTGGGTGTATACATTAATTTAGGGATAACTGGAATCTTTATGATTTTTAGCTTTCTTATCCAAAAGATAAGAAAACTTTTTGTTTATGGCAACTTTTGTGGTCTCTTTCTTTTACAATTTTCCTCATACAAGTTTTGGACATTTCTTGTTAAGTTTATGTATCCCCTCTCTCTCTTGCTCTTTATTAGAAGTGGGGTATTCCCTTTCATAATACATTCTAAGTGATTTTTGATTGTATACTAAAAAACAATAACCTCTACATAACTTGCTAATTTAATAAATTATTTTATTGTCTGCACTCGTTTTTTCCTGGATACTTTTGGATTTCCTTGATACAGTATCATATCACCCTCAAAGAGTTTTATTTCTTCCTTTCTAATTCTTATGACTGTAATTGCTTTCTCTTGTTTAATTGCATTAGCTAATATCACCAACACAATGTTAAAGAGTAAAAGTTTAAAAATAAAGTCAGTGCTCAATCACACTAGTAATTAGGAAAGTACTATTTATAATAATGAAATATCAAAATTGGCAAAATTAAAAATTGTTGGCCGTGATGTGAAACAACAGGAATGCTTATGACGCTGTTGTGAGTGTAGATTTGTGTAGCTACTTTGGACAGCTACCTGGAATTAGCTAATAGTACTGAAAACGTACTCTAAGACCCAATCATTCCACTTCTTAGTGTAAAGAAGAGAAAAGCTCACGTACATTAATAAGATATATGAATAAGAATGCTCAAAGCTGCATTATTTGTAATGAAAAAAATTGAAAACAACTTAAATGTCCACTGAAAGGATAACAGATAAATAAGTTGTGCTATATTCTAACAAAGGAATATTTTACCATAGTTAAAATAAATGAATATAAGTTTCAACACGGAAAAGCCTTAAAAACACAATGTTAAGTGAAAAAAGCAAGTTGCAAAAGAATACATACAAACTGATACCATTTACATGGCATTTAAAAACACACAAATGAATAGTATTAGTCTTAATAATTATATTTAGTAAAAGTAAAAAAGTACACATATTTTGTAAAAATATGAATGGTGATCAACAGCATATAAGCTTCTTATTTATAAAAGTATGCATGACAATGGTAAACACCAAATTTCAGAACTCATATTTTCTCTGGGGAAAATGAGAGGGTGGATTCAGAGGGAGCTTCAACTGTATTAATATCTTATTTTCAAAAATTACCTATCTATCTATCTATCTATAACAAATATGGCAATGGTAAAGTTTATTAAAAACTGGGAATAAGAAAAAGGAAGTTCATTACATTATTCTCTAACTTTTCTTTTTGTTTTGTTTTTTATCAGCCGTGCCGTGCGGCTTGCGGGATCTTAGTTCCCCAACCAGGGATCGAATCCGTGCCCCCTGCATCGGGAGCACAGAGTATTAACCACTGGACCACCAGGGAAGTCCCATCTCTAACTTTCCTATAAATTCAAAACAGTTTGTAACAAAAGGTAATTTATTAGATTACAAGTTTGGTAAGAACTCCTAGGAAATTAGCTAAAGTACTCTGAGAGCCTGGCTCCCTCACTGAAGTTTAAGATGTAAGAAAACGAATACTCTTTCAGCGACATAACCAGCCATACAGACAGAACTCTTCAACAACTGGCTTTGAATACAGATGCATGAATCTGGTAACTGCTCCTCCCTGCTGAGGACATTAGCCAGTGTTCGCATGAGGTCGATGTTAGCACATACAACGGTATGGCAGGTATCACGCTGGAGGTAGAGCACCTGGGCAGTCACGGTCAGCAGAAATAAGACAAAAAGACTGTACAAAACACTGACACAAACTACTATGTGCCATTTCCTTCTGAGATTTTTTCTGAGCTGGATATTATTAAAGCTTGAGAAATGTCTTAGACATGAAAGAATAAACATTTAGCACAATGGAAACCAAAAGTACAAAGCAAAACCAGCTGTTTCCAGGAAGTTAACTTCAAGGAAACAGACTCTAACCTGAAGTTCCAGAATGAAGCCCAGTACTAAAGGGAATATCACTTTTATCTGGAAGAATCAATCAGCAACTTTTAGTGACAAGAGAGTTCACGATACTATACAAAACAGAATGGAAGTAGACTAGAATCGAGCCCTCAAGCCTCTTATTTCAAAATAAAGTATGCATCATTTATAGATCATTTATGAAATTTTTTGGGGAAAAAAAGAAAGATGTCAAGTCATCGAGATAAATACAGGGGAAGCAAGAGCTTTATAGTAACAAATTACAGCAAGCTCTCCTACTTATACCCCTTATAGCTGAAGAGCCACTTTGAGCAGTTCAACACCCTGGGGTGTTCACCTCTGATCCAGCATCATTAACCTGTGCCCTCTGTTCTAAAAACCTCATTTCTCCAGGAGCCTGTCCAGATAGCCACTTCTTCCTTAGACCAGGATGGTAATCCCTCCTATGGGGCCCGGAGAGTAACTGTTAATGGATTACCTACCTGTAACAGAGTCTGCTACATGGCATGTGGTGTGTTCACTCATCAGTTGGAAAGATGCCTCTTAGCTACTACTTTTACCCCACAAGAATGCCAGCCTCATCTCAGCATTCAAAAGTAAAGATCAGCAAACTTTTTCATACAGGGCCAGATAATAAATATTTTAGCCTTGTGGGACGTCTGTCACAACAACTCGACTCTGCTCTTATACGGCAAAAGAGCCTTAGACATTGTTTATACAAATGCACGTGGCTATGTTTCAATAAAATTTTATTTACAAAAGCAAGGGAATGGGGGGATCTTGAACTTGTCCTGCTGGCTATAGTCTGCCCAGTCCTGATCTAAAACAACCAAACGCATTTTGAAAGAGAACCGTCCCATGTGACTGTGTAAATTCTTTTCACTGTTTAAAGCCCAATTCATTCCAGGTTTCGTCAGCAAATACACATCAATTACTTATATATAACAGACGTTTCCCACAATGAAACCTTTCTATCTATTTCTCTGGGCCCTGCTGCTCTATTTCCTCTGAATAAAAACAGATTTAGAGTCTTTCAGAGATTAAGGACTCCTTTTAGAAACTGATGAAAGCTTTGAATACTTGCCAAGAGAAATGCACATGCATAATACACACATACTTTTCTATCCAATGTCATGGGGCTCACCGACACCCTGAAATTTGCTGGAGGTGCGGGTAGCAGGTCCCAGGCCTCCAGGGTTCTGTCTGATCCCTGCAGTTAGTCATCTGCTACTGCTTAACGACCACTCCAAAACTTGGCAGCTAAAACAACAAACATCTCACGGTTTCTGTGGGACAGGAATCTGGGAACGACTGAGCTGGGTGGCTCTTGTTCAGGATCTCTCACGAGCTGGTAGCCAAGATGCCAGCAGGGCATCATCTGAAGGTTGGGCTAGGGCCCCAGTGTCCTCAGGCTGGCAGGTGGATTCCCCCAGAGCGAGTGATTGGAGACCCAGAGCAAGGAGGAATCCGCGTGCCTTTTATAATCTACTCTCAGAATCTACACTCAGGCACATCCAGTTGGTTCTACTCATGAGAAGTCAGTCAGTAGGTTCAGCTCACACCGAGGGACAAGAGAATTAAGCTCCACCTCTTAAAAGGAGGAATAAAGAAATGGTGGACATACTTTAAAATCATCACACACCATCAGGTAACCCAAATGATACCGAGAAGGTGGGATTATATTTAATCTGCCAGGAATAACTCATTTTTCCTAGCACCATGCTTACTAAATGGCACTGATTGATTAATATACTGAGTTAGGTAGGGATCAGGTAGTTTTTCATTAACAATCCTGTGAATTGGGTAGCAAACCATTTTTACAAGTATCTAAATAGAACCTTTAGTTGTTTGGCTTTCACAAATGAATTAAACTATACAATGAAGAATGAATGATGATTCCTGAGCTATACTCCCAGGGCTTACAAGTTAAATCTGCCTCCCCCCACCCACCAATTTTTGCTAAGGAAGATCTTATGTAAGAAGGTAAAATGGATAAATTCTATTGATAAAAAAGATTTATCATTTTGAAGATTTAAAAAAAAGAACACAAGCATAGCAATCCCTAACCAATTAACATTTACCTTCTAAACTGGCTGAACAAAAACCATCTTCCCCTGAGTACTTCCTGAATTCCCAACTTTTGGAATTTTCCCTTAAGGTTTTTCACCAAGCCTCTGATTATCCATAATTCTGCCAAGGACACAGCCTTAGGAGGTAGAACTGCCAGGCATAATCAATATGGTTTTAGAGAATTAGATGTACAAGTCACATTAGCATTAATTAGCATCGCCTGCAAAAGTTCCAAGTGAATCAATCAAAAAATTAAGATCTTCATGTTAAAAAAAACAGTTGTAAGTTAAAAATTTTTTATTAAATTTTCTTTTGTTTCCATAGATTTCAGCGCAAACACACACAGAGTTTATATAAATATGCTAACATGTCAAATAAGCCCTCCGAAATTTATAGGTCATGTCTCCACGGTAAAAAAATGGTATCTGTAGTTTGTCTCTGTAAAAACATCTTGCATTCTTTAGGGAAAGGAGGGTAAAGTAGGAGAAACTGGGTTTTCCAACAGAAGTGTGAGTTGGAAGCAGGATGACAGCTTTGGGACGGCTCGTTACCTGTCCACCCTACAGGCCATGGGCACTAGGGTAACACTGGCTCTGTGTGGGTACTCGCATAACAGACCCAGTAGTTTTAACTCCTCACAGGGTAGTTTACCTGTAGCTACAATCCTGGGAACCCAGCACACTGGACGGGGTCCAATAAGATAGGCTAGTGTGCACAGAGGTACTGTTGGACATATTTTGTATTATAAGCCATTCTAGAGATTACTTCTATTTGAGTCCTTTACTAAGAACTGGCTTTGCCTTTTGGGTTTTTTCCATGCAGTCACCAGGTAAGTGGTGATACTCTTCAAAATAAATACTAGATATAGATTAGTCCCATTCTTAGACTGTATGTTCTACAAGAGCAAGAGTCTTGTAGCTTTTATTTACTAATGTATACCTATCACCTGACACACCATCTATTAGATGAATTCATGAACAAACAAATAAATAAATAAACCTTCCATCTTATCTGTGTGTACAGTAGGGCAGGGTTCTTGGGAGTGTGTGTGAGCAAGATAAAATTCATTATTTAAGTGGTTCAAAACATATTAACTTTAAAAGTGTAAACAGATATAAATTCTTTTATGAACTGTTTTCCTTCGGTAAACAGGCATTGTTGGAAATGACCGACATGTAACTGCCCTCCTTTAATCTATTCCCCTTGCTGGATGTAGCCAAGCTATACTTGGCACACACTGACACCTACCGGCTGGCAGAGAAATGGCTTCTGTGTGAACATACACATTCTTCAATCTCTTTCTTCCTTAAACTCTTACTTGCCAACTTTGGTTCAATTAATATCAGGAAATCTCTCTTTCTATATTCACTCTGTTCCTCTGATACATAGGATCTTCTTGTGCAATTTCTCAAAAATATACTCTTTGGACCTAGTGTTCCCATGAAAAAGGGTTCCATGATCATGCAAGACTCATATATGGTAAGTGCTATATGTTCCTCTTAGCAAGTCATATTTACCTTTAGAATATTAAGGTGCTAAGCAGTATAGCAGTTAAAAATATCTACATATACAGTTTCACTGAGCCACTGACTCACAAAATTTGTTTAATAACAAAATGGTCGTAATAATAGGCAACAATAATTGCACAGTAAAAATCTCAAATAGTATTATTTGACTTTGGCATCATTTTCTCCCCTCCAAAATATCTATTAACATCTTTTCAAATATATTTTGGGAAATACATCCTGTAATTTTCCACCTTTGGTCAGACTCTCTCCTCTTCAACCATTTGCCCCCATTATCTTTCCATTTCTTCATTCTCAGATCAAATGCTACCTTCTCCATGAAATTTTCCTTAATTAGAAATGATCAGAAAGCCCCTTGTTTGTCTATCATAGGACATAGCCTGTGTACTTTCTAAAGCTTTTATGTAATTTGCCAGTTTCCAAGATTAAACACTAAGACTCTGGAAGCTAAAATTCTGTCTTCTTTATATTTTTATTTTTTATATCTCTAAGCAGAAAGTTTTACATACAGGAAGCCTAAGTGAATGTCTGTTGAAATGAATCTGAGACTAGGCATTGCATTCATTAAATACTTGTAGCAAGGGAAAATTAAGCCTTCAGTTTATAAGAAAAACTAAACACAATAAAGAGCTTGAGGTCACACTCTTTAAAATGCTTATGTGTGTCCCAAAGTTGTGGTATTGCAGAATGTTAAAGTATACCCATCCCAAAAGATGAGGAAATTAAGGCAGGCCCAGAGAGGACATGTCACTTGTCCTGCCAACGTAGCTAGTCAATGGAAAATCTGGGACTAGATTCCACGTCTGACTCCAATTCCATACTCTTCCCATTGTAAAATGTCAAATGCCCTCCTACAACTTCTAAGCGCCCCAAATGCTTCAGGTCAATATCAAATACCCTGACAATCACCCCAGCTATAGATGGGGGAATCACTCCTGTGGCTGTCCTACTTCAGAGTGCTGAAGTCCCACACCAGATAAGATTATTAAATTTAAGAAATGCATGTCTACAACTGCACCACGAAGCCCCATGCAACTTTTTCAATTAGAACATAGTATCGTTACCTTAATCTTGTTCTAGGTTCATACTACTCTTCTAGAACACATTTGCTGAGTTATATGTAAATTTAACTAATCATTTGCATATATTTATAAGCATCTAAAGAACTATTTAGGTAAGAATTTTGCTAAGAACAAAGCATTTCTAAACAATCTCCTATCCTAAAGTTCTGCTTTTGTTGCAGGTGTTTATAAACACAGACCAAATGGTTTCATCAAAGGGGTAAAAAGTAGCTGGTAAGCCAAGGTGGATCTGGAGGTTTTACAGTGACTAAGTCAGTTACCCCAATGGGAAAAGGGTGAGGTGAATAATATACAAATAGCTATTGGAATTAGGTCCAAAGACCAGGGAAAAGTAATGAAGCAGTAAACCTAAATGAGAGCTCACTATGGAGAATATTGGAAAAATAAAGTATTTGCAAAGGAGCCCTGCCTGTGCATCAAATATGGAAAAGAAAGGGAAGGGGGTCAGCCCAAAAAGCACCAAGATGGTTTGAAGCCATTAGTGAGTGCGTGGTAATGGGGAAATGAACTAAGATGGGCTCAGGGGGCAGCCAATTAAGGCTGCTATTTGCAACCAGGAGGGAAAAAAGAGTAGGTATTGAAATTAGGTTTAAAGGCAGTAAGTAGCCAAGTTTAGGCTTTATTAGGTAGATAAAAAGAATGGATTAGTTACACTTACTTGGGGGTTTAAATGAGGTTTGATGTATAAGTCTAGAGTGCTAAGTAAATAAATCCACTTCCACCACTATTTTTGCTTCACTGGCAGTGGCTTTAGATGCTAGTCCTTTAAGACTAATACAAGGACACGTGGCAGACATAGCCCAGGGTTTTGAAGACAGACTGTTTTTGAATCCTAAGTCTAATACATCTTAGCTGTGCCTCACTGGGCAAGTAACCTTAGTTTCTATAAACAATGGGAAGCACAGCATTTCCACACAGAGATGATATGAAGATTCAATGATATAATGTATTAAAAAGCTTAGCACAACCCTGATGCATAATAAAAGCTCAATCAGTGACTTATAATTATTACTGTTAGATCACTAAAACCATAATATTTATCCTTAAACACTTTAAAGAGGAGGGGATTTATATCAAGCTTACAAAAAAAAGAGTACATAATGCACAGAAAACACAAAAATATTAACCCCAAGGAAAAGTGGGAATGGTAGTCCACAGTGTCTATATAAACCTTATTTGAACTTAGAGACAATTCTATTCAGAAAACTCAACTATGCCTGAAAAACTTTTCAGCGTTAACTGGAACAACCTAGCATATAAAATGTCAGCTATGCCTCCCAATCTTTCCGTTTTGGCCTTATTGATTTAGAGACAAACTCTGTGATAAAATTAGTAAGGTTAAGCCACTTCACTGGTAAAGGTATTATTATTTTATGTTGCTAAAAGGAGAAAAATGATGGAAATAAGAGATGTTAAGGACTTTCTTAAAAATCCAAGAATCCACAGGACCTAGAATAAGCTTCTATATATTTATTTTTATGTAATTCCCTAAGATGTAAAGAAGAGTTTATGAGCCATGGATAACAGAAGAAAAAATTTTTATAGGTTTCTTACTGAAGACCTTACCCATGCAGGACTACTTACAAAGACATCATTTTCTGTATCAATCCCTTTCTTATGGAAATATTACAAAAATCACACGTATATTGGTTGAAACGGAAAGCTTAGAGTCCTGTGGGTAATTATATACTCTTAACAAACACACTTAACTATATATGACCTGCACAGGTGAGTAAATATTTGAGAAGTTGCAGAACTCCATTCTGATTGGACATGACAGAACATGTGACAGGCACAGGAGAAAGCAGGGCTGGGGTGGTGAAATTGGAGCAGGCTGTGGAAGACCCCATATACTAATCCAAGGAGATAAACACTTTGGGTACATAAAAGAAAGCGGGGGAGGGATATGATTGGGATGACCGGGCTGGCTGCAGAATATAGGCTGGACTACAGAGTTCAAATAGGTTGAAGAAACACTTATAAACTTCACATGAAGAGTGACAAAGTCTTGAACTAGGTTAACAGTAATCATAATGAGAAAGGAAAGAATAGATATGAAGGAGATGTTGAAGGTAGGATGGACATGACTTCACAACTGGTTGGGTGTGCGGGGAGCAGGAAACAGTCGAAGGCCAGCTTTAGGATTTGAGCCTGGCTGACGAGCAGGGTCATAATGCCATTGATAGAGACACAAACAAGAGGAAGCGTATGTTCACCAGGAATGTTAATGAGTTTCTTCTACCTTGGCCATACTGAATTTGGGATATGGGATCAATGAGATCTATGGCAGAGACAACCTAGACAAGATGGAGACATAAGCACAGAATATAAGTGAAAGGGAGGACTGGGAATGAAGACTTGAAAGGTTTTACTCAACAGAAATTAGAGTTTCTACCACGAGAGCGGATGAGCTTCGCAAAGGGGAAGAAGGAGTCGGGGAGAACACTGTTAACAGGGTATAAGACAAAGCAGATGTGGCAGGAGAGGATGAGAAGAGGTCAAAAGAAAGAGGAAAGGGAAGAGGTCAAAGAGGTCAGAACAAAACCAGGAGAACGCCAAGGCACACACTTCCAAGAAGAAATGGTGAATAATGCTGGGTGCTAAAAATTGAGAAAAAGCAAATGATTTTGCTTAGCAGGTGACCACCTGAGATCTTTGGATCAGCAGTTTCAGTACATGATCGGAGTAAAAGCATGAATGGCCATGTTAGAAAGAAGATCTCCTTAAGTGTGATACAGAAGCAAAAGACTTCCAATTCTAATTTTAATTTTGATAGGATCAAAATGTAAACTTCTATGTATCACAAGGCATAATAAACCAAGTTTAGAAGTAAGTTACAGGGTGGAAAATATATTTTCAACAGATAAAGAATTTATATATATATATGGCACAATCTATAAGAACTCCTAATACCAAAGACACACGCACAAACACACAGACTCACAGACACCAGTTTAAGTAGGCAAAGGAATATGAACAGGCTATTCATGGAAGAAGCTCGAATGGCTAGTAAACATAAACAAAGATGTTCAACCACACAATCAGGGAAACACTCACTTTAAAAAGATATAATTCTGGGGCTTCCCTGGTGGCGCAGTGGTTGAGAGTCTGCCTGCCAATGCAGGGGACACAGGTTCGAGCCCTGGTCTGGGAAGATCCCACATGCCGCGGAGCAGCTGGGCCCGTGAGCCACAATTACTGAGCTTGCGCGTCTGGAGCCTGTGCTCCGCAACAAGAGAGGCCGCGATAATGAGAGGCCCGCGCACCGCGATCAAGAGTGGCCCCCGCTTGCCGCAACTAGAGAAAGCCCTCGCACAGAAACAAAGATCCAACACATCCATAAATAAATAAATTTTTAAAAAATAAGCTTGCACTTAAAAAAAAAAAAAAGATATAATTCTGTCAGATTGGCCAAAATTACTAAACCTAATGTAATCAAGTACTAGAACAGGTATGAGAAGTAAAAGTGCCAATTAGAATACCCCTAGGAGAAAAACTGGGCATTATCTAAGTATTAATATTTAAAATGCTAGCAGTAAGGATCACTTCCGTTCTCCAACAAAAAGAACCAGGGCTTCTTTTATGGCTGATTCCAGGGCTGGGGTAGGGAAAGTATAAGATGACTCTGGAGCATTTTGTAGTATCAGAAAGTAGGAAGGTGATCAAAAATTAAAAGTATGAGGGCATGTCAAAGGACACAGGAAGCCAGCCAAAAAGGGCTCCCAATGTCCAAAGATGAAACAACTTGAGCAACAGAATAAATAGCAAATAAATAAATAAAATAAATAACATATTGTACAGCACAGGGAATATGGCCAATTTTATAACTTTAAATGGAGTATATAAAAATACTGAATCACTATGTTGTACACCTGAAACTAACAGAATATTGTAAATCAACTTTAATTCAATTAAAAACACGTGACTCACAGGGACTTCCCTGGCAGTCCAGTGGTAAAGACTCTGTGCTTCTACTGTAGGGGGCACAGGTTCGATCCTTGGCCGGGGAACTAAGATCCCACACGCCACATGGCACACACAGCCAAAAAAAGAATTCACAAAGAAAATAAAATCATTCACGTTGTTGCACAGATCGGTAATTCATTCCTTTTTCATTGCTCAGTGGTATTCCACTACATGGCTATTACAATGTTTGTCCATTCATCTGCTGATGGACATTTGAGTTATTTCCAGTTTGGGGCTATTAAAAATAAAACTGCTATGAATATTAAAAAATAAATAAATAAATAACATAGTGTTGGTTTATAACCCAAGGTATGAAATAAAAATACACGAATACATCGGATAAAAATAAGAGGAAAAGAAACAAATCTTCCTTAAGTAAAAATTTCAAATAATATAAGTAGATACTAAGCCCTTCTAGGAGGTGGAGCTTATCTTCTCCCCTCCTCTTTGACTGTGGGCTGGACTTGGTGACTCGATTCCAAAGAAAAGAATATGGAAAGGGAAAAACAGTCACTTCACAGTGAGGAAGCCTGGCCAACATTACTTTAGCCAGGTGACCAAGTTGAACATTGCCAGTTGATGGCTGTGGATTCCATGCACCCCCTGATATGATGTGATGTGATAGTATTCTTTTCAAAACCTATAACCTCAATCTAATCAAGAGAAAAAAATCAGACAAACCCAAACTAAGGGACATTCTACAAAATGCTTAACCAGTACTCCTCAAAACAGTCAAGGTCATGAAAAATAGGGAAAGTATGCAGAACTGCTATAGACCAGAGGAGACAAAGGAGATGCACCGAATCAATGCAACGTGGCATCATGGATTGGATCCTAGAATAGAAAGAGGACGTTTGGGAGACCTAGTGAAATCCAAATAAAGCCTAGAGTTTAGTTAACAGCAATGTACCAATGTTGGTTTCTTAGTTTTGACAGAGGTGTCATGGAAACGTAAGATAACATCAGGGGAAACTGAAAATGGATGAAAGGTATGTACACAAGAACCACCTGTACTATCTTTGCAACTTTTATATAAATCTAAAACTACTCCAATAAAAAAGTTTATTTTAAAAAATGTAAAATAAATATATTCCAGGAGCAGCAACTCCACTTCTTTCTATTCACTTGAAAGAAGTCCTTGCAGAGGTGCATAAAGCTGTATGAACACGGTCTTCACTGCAGAATTGTTAGTATCAGGGAAAGATTTTAAATAATTGTAATAGAATGGCTTAAGAAATCATAAAATACCTACATGATGGAATATCAGACTGCAGTTTAAAAAATGAGCTATATCCACATGCACTGAGAACATATAATGTCGAGAGAAAAAATAAACTGCAGAAGGATACTATATGACAAGAAAAAGGAAAAGAGAACACAAAGTATTTCTACGTATATTTCTGGGGCATACAGACACATATGTCTATGTTTAGATAAAGTCTGGCAAGATACACAGCAACCTGGCTACAGTGGTGACTTATGCGGTGGGAGGTGCTGGAATTGGAGATGGTGGCCAAGGAGATGTGAGCTTTACCCTACGATGCTGAAATTATTTCACAAGGACGAGAGCTTCATCATTTACCTGGGGAATTAGTAATGATTTATAAGGTGGGAAGACAATTTTCCTCTAACACAGGAGAGAAAATGGCTAGAGGAGGGTTCTGGCAGTTGACCTGGTGCGGTGGCACGAAGGCATCCCATGGAGACCATCAGCATTGTTGGAGGCCCTTGGCCTGAAGCCCTGCCTGGGTCCCTGAGACAAGCACTTGCTGTCAGGTGGATGTCACAGAAGAAGCCAGCCTTAACAGTGGAGAGGCCAACAATGGAATGTTCGATTTATCTTGGTTTTCAACAGAGGTGCAAGCACCCAGAGGGCTCCTACAGCCATATTAAAAAAAAAAAAAGGCCTCCAAGTGATATTGAAAGAAACTGACTTCTTCCCTCTACTCCAGATGACCTTAGAATCGAAGGTTCATTTTTCACTCCCGATGCCTAGAATAAAAGCAGAACCAACCAAGACCATTGCAGTCGCTTTACATGACAAATGTCAACCTAAAACTCTGGCAGACTTGAAAAACTATGCATCTTTTCCTTTATACTTGTCCTCCCATGTTAGGCCAATAGATTTCCTTACAAAGTGGGATTACAAAAATCCTATGGAAAATTTAACTCCTCAGAGCATACATTTAAATAAGTGCCAAAGCTCCATTTTAAAGTATACAGCTTTCCTTAACATATTTTAAAGAGCTCATTTCCCATCAATCTGGTGTGCTTTAAAAGAACACTTTAGAAGCTTTAAATATGTAATTAAAAGTCAATTTCTTCTCTACCACAACTAAGTCTCAGTAAATGATTGGAAGCTATGGCCACTTTCCAACCCTTGATCTCCATTAAAACAGGCCACGTAGATTCTGTGGTCCATCGTCCTAATGATACAAGAAGAACACAACACTCTTTGCATTGAGACAACACAGTTTTAACCCTGATGAACCCAACTCTGCTTTCTGAGTTTACACTCAAGTAGATGATAAGCTGGAGAAAGTCACACCGAGGGGAAGATTCGTATCACCATAAATTCAGGATGGCAAACCTCAAATGGGCAATGAACAATGCCTAGTGATCTCTCACCTGCTCTCCAAATGACCATTTTTCATCTCCTTTATTCTCTTCCAACCTCCAACTGTCCGTGACCCCCACCTCTTTCCCTCGTGCCCCTTCCCCATCACATCTATATTACAGATAAAACAGAGGCCATCAGAAGATGAGTCTCTCATTTTTCCAAAACCTAATATGCAGACCTGTTCCATCCTCTTCAATTCTGATCTCCTTCTGTCCCGTCACAGAAAGGGAACCATCTGTGTTCCTAAGGCTGGCTGCTACATCTGAGCCCGAGGTACAGCCCTATCTTGTCAGAATCTTAGCTTATCAGGCATCACTTCTTTCTCCTGTCTCATCAATTGCTTCTTCTCAACAGGTTCCTCCCTGTTGGCTTTTAAGTAGGCTCGAGGGGGCCCGACTGAACCTGCCTACCTTCAGTCAGCTCCCCACCCCCTTCCCATCCCTCCTACCCTTCAAAGTCAAACTTCTTGAAACGGTTGCCCATACTTGTTGACTTTGTTACATCACCTCTCACATGTTCCAATCCAGTCCCCAGCCCCGTCACTTGACAAAACAACCCCAGCTAAGGTCTCTAATGACCTCTGTAATCTAAATCCAATGCACATCTACATTCAACCTCTTACCTGACCTCTCAGCAGCATCTGACCACTCCCTCCTTCTTAAAGTACTTTCTTCCCTAAGCATCTATGAAACAGCACTCTGTAGCTTTCCTCCTTCCCCTCCAGCCACTCCTCTGTCTCCTTTCCAGGCTCATCCTCCTTTATCTGGCCCAGAAATGTGGTAGTTCTTCATGGCTCACTCCTTCCATCCTCTCTTCCTAAACTACAGAGGTGCAAGCACCCGGAGGGCTCCTGCAGCCATCTGGATTAAAAAAAAAAAAATAAGGCCCCCAAGTGATACCTCAGTTATGCCCTTGGCTTCAATTATGACCAATATGCAGATGACTCACACATTTATAAATCCAGCCCAAACCTTTCATCCGAACTCCAGGTCTATGTATTAACTTTGTATGTGCTATTTCCTCTTGAGTGGCTCAAATGTACCTCAGACTCAACATGTGTAAAACTGAACCTCACAATCTTCTCCCCAAACCTGATCTTCTTCTAAAGTTATCTATCCCAGTAAATAGTGGTTCATCCCCCAAATCCAATCAATCACCAAGTGCTGCAATATTACTTACTCTCAATTCTATCTTACCTACCATCACTCACTATAATCATTTCTCTTGAGTTTCTGCAATAACTTCCTATCTGATCTACCATATCCAACTGTTCTCTAGATGGCTGCCAGAATAATTTTTTGGAAGCATAAATTAAAACCACCTCGGGGCCTTCCCCAGAGGTCCAGTGGTTAAGACTCCGCGCCTCCACTGCAGGGGGTGCAGGTTCAATCCCTGGTCGGAGAACTAAGATCCTGAAGGCCGCACAGCAAGGCCAAGAATTGAAAAAATATATAAAAAATTGAAGAAAAAAAAAACCCACCTCACCCTTGTCTCTGGATAAAATTCTTACTGATCTTAGGATAAACACAAAGACGAAACTCTATACAGTGTCCGTTAGGATGCTGGGTTGGTCTGGCTCCTCCCGACCTCACCCTCATTCTCACTCTCTCCAGCCACCTTCACCTTCTTCCCATCCCCTGCACTCACCATGCTCTCCCATCGCAGGTCCTTTTGTACTGGCTTTTCCCCATTGCCTAGAGACTCTTCACACAGAGAGCAGTCAAGCAACAGTTCTGCATGGAATTCTCCATGGAATCTGGACCTGGCTGGTCTCCCTATAATTTTGCTCTCACAGCACCATTTATCTCTTTTTCATAGCACTGATCAGGTTACAACTTTGCATTTTCCACTAGACTCTGATAAGGTCTATTCTGCAAGGCATCAGATCTCTTTTAGCTCAATATTGCCCTCGCAGTACCTAGCATAGTGATATGCATTTAATAAGCATTTGTTGAATGAATGAATGACCATCTTCAACACCTCAGGTTGAAAACTTTTCTGTTTAATGTCCAAATTCAATGGAGTCTTGAAATCCAGTCTAGTTTCACTGAACACGCCTTCTTCCCTTTACACCTAAAATTACCTAAAACAGCCATGGAGGAGGAATCCCTAGCTCTAGCTTCGCCCCAACCCACCCTGTCTATGTAAAGCCGACAGGAGGCAGTGGCAACATCTACAGGCAATCAAGATGCTCACCAGGGGAGGAGACCTTCAAGATGGCGGAGGAGTAACACGTGGAGATCACCTTCCTCCCCACAAATACATCAGGAACACATCTACATGTGGAACGACTCCTACAGAACACCTACTGAACGCTGGCAGAAGACCTCAGACCTCCCCAAAGGCAAGAAACTCCCCACGTACCTGGGTGGGGAAAAAGAAAAAAGAAAAACAGACATAAAAGAATAGGGATGAGACCCGCACCAGTGGGAGGGAGCCGTGAAGGAGGAAAGGTGTCCACACACTAGGAAGCCCCTTCGCGGGCGGAGACTGCGGGTGGCGGAGCGGGGAAGCTTCGGAGCCACAGAGGAGGGCGCAGCCACAGGGGTGTGGAGGGCAAAGCGGAGAGATTCCCACACAGAGGATCAGTGCCGAGCAGCACTCAGCAGCCCGAGAGGCTTGTCTGCTCACCCGCCGGGGCGGGCGGGGCTGGGAGCGGAGGCTCGGGCTTCGGTCAGACCCCAGGGAGAGGACTGGGGTTGGTGGCGTGAGCACAGCCTGAAGGGGGCTAGTGTGCCACAGCTAGCCGGGAGGGAGTGCGGGAAAAGGTCTGGACCTGCTGAAGAGGCAAGAGACCATTGTTTCGGGATGCACGAGGAGAGGAGTTCAGAGCACCACCTAAATGAGCTCCAGAGATGGGCGCGAGCCGCAGCCATCAGCGCGGACCCCAGAGACGGGCACGAGACGCTAAGGCTGCTGCTGCTGCCACCAAGAAGCCTGTGTGCAAGCACTGGTCACTCTCCACACCTCCCCTCCCGGGAGCCTGTGCAGCCCGCCACTGCCAGGGTCCCGTGATCCAGGGACAACTTCCCTGGGAGAACGCATGGCGCACCTCAGGCTGGTGCAACGTCACACCGGCCTCTGCTGCCGCAGGCTCGCCCCGCCTCCGTACCCCTCCCTCCGCCCGGCCTGAGTGAGCCAGAGCCCCTGAATCAGCTGCTCCTTTAACCCCTTCCTGTCTGGGCGGGAACAGATGCCCTCAGGCGACCTACACGCAGAGGCGGGGTCACATCCAAAGCTGAACCCCGGGAGCTGTGCGAACAAAGAAGAGAAAGGGAAATGTCTCCCAGCAGCTTCAGGAGCAGTGGATTAAATCTCCACAATCAACTTGATGTGCTGCATCTGTGGAATACCTGAATAGACAACGAATCATCCCAAATTCAGGAGGTGGACTTCAGGAGCAAAGATATATATATTTTTTCCCTTTTTCTCTTTTTGTGAGTGTGTATGCGTATGCTTCTGTGTGTGATTTTCTCTGTATAGCTTTTCTTTTACCATTTGTCGTAGGGGTCTGTCTGCCCGGTTTTTTTTTGTTTTTTGTTTCTTGGGTTTTTTAGTATAGTTTTTACTGCTTATTATCATTGGTGGATTTGTTTTCTGATTGCTGGTTGCTCTCTTCTTTCTTTTCTTTTTTTAATTACTTCTTAATTTTTTTATTTTTAATAATTATTTTTAATTTTAATAACTTTATTTTATTTATTTATTTTTCTTTATTTCTTTTTTTCTACCTTTTCTTCTGACTGTGTGGCTGACAAGGTCTTGGTGCTCTGGCCGGGTGTCAGGCCTGTGCCTCTAAGGAGGGAGAGCCGAGTTCAGGACATTGGTCCACCAGAGACCTCCTGGCTCCATGTAATATCAAACAGCAAAAGCTCTCCCAGAGATCCCCATCTCAACACTAAGATCCAGCTCCACTCAATGACCAGCAAGCTCCAGTGCTGGACACCCCATGCCAAACAACTAGCAAGACAGGAACACATCCCCACCCATTAGCAGAGAGGCTGCCTAAAGTCATACTAAGTCCACAGACACCCCAAAACACACCACTAGACATGGTGTGGAGGTAATAAAAGGAAAAAGAAAAACCCAAACTCTTCAGACATGAAAGTTCAAGATAACTACTTCAGACCTGACTTATAAAGATACCCAACACATGATCAGAAAGCATAGAAAAGCGAAGAAACAATTTCACATACACATTCCCCTCCTTTCCTCTATCCAATCCTTGTTACCCCACCCCCCTGCCCTTTACCACCACAGGTCAGGACAATACTTATCTCACGTTCTTTCAGAAGAAAGAAACCGGACTGTCCCTCTAGAAAGCAATCCCAAGAGATGAACTACTTCTCATAGGAAACGTGCCTGATTGGAATCTCTAGGAAAAAACACTCACTCTTATAATAAGTCATGGTCTTATTTCCTGTATCTTCTTTAATGATTATAAATGAATTCGTGGATAATACAGGAATTCCAAATAAAACAGGCTTGAATTTAGGCCACTGTACTTAACACAGTCCACTCAGAACTGTGTGTGCTCAACTTGCTTCATCATGAAGAGTGGTCTCTCAATGGATAAGTCTTGGTGATAATATGGTATTAGCAGATAAAATGTGTGAAAAGTCTTTTCTAAAGAAGCATTTATATTTTCCTAGAGGTACCTGATTATTTTCCTGTATTTTTAGATTAACTTTCTTTCAATGGATTCCTGTTCTAAGAAGCTAAGGTGAGGGACTTCTGAAAAAAATCACATTTGTATCCTTAAATTCTGACCTGTAAGATCAGATATGAACACAATATAAATCAGAAGTTTCTGCTACCAAAGTTACATATTAATATGTATAAATATTCACTGAGTGTAATAGAGTAAGCAGTATATTTTGAGGCGTAATCAAAATGCTGACACATTCTAAACTACCACAGTGACAGTTCTTGAGAAAGAGTAAACATTTATAGCGACATTTTCAGGTCCCCTAAAAGGGACTACAGGATATAATGACAAAGCACTGGATTTGGAATCATAACAACGTGGCTCTAATTGTGGCTTTATCACCAATTAACAAACTGACTAACTGTAGTCATTTCTTTTACCGCTCCTCAGTTTCCTCACTTATAAAATATAACACGTGTACATTCATTTCTGAAGTGTAAGTTTCTCCTACTCTGCAAAGTCAGTGTCCCTAATTGCAGTGCATGGACAATGTCACCATGTGACTCCTATGTGGGGACGCAGAAGACACTCACTTGAGATGGTTTAATAAAGTACTCTTGAGGGGCTGGTGACACGTATCAATTCATTCATTCACTTGTTCATTCATGTATTCATTCTAGCATTGTATTCACACACTATCCACATAAGCTCATATGAAGTGTTTCAGCAGGTTATGCAGTTAGTAAATAACAGGTCTTGGATGTTTTGTTGGATATAAAATTAGCATAAATTAACATTTGATTTATGTTTTTATCAATCAAAAGGACAAATTCCTCTAAATTTCAAAATCGCTTATTTTTATCTCCAAAGTATTTCAGGCAATGATAATCTCTGGCGCATCAGGTGTAGAGCTTCAAAACTAAGCAGAGGGCTTCACTGGTGGTGCAGTGGTTGAGAATCTGCCTGCTAATGCAGGGGACACGGGTTCAAGCCCTGGTCTGGGAAGATCCCACATGCCGCAGAGCAACTAGGCCCGTGAGCCACAACTACTGAGCCTGCGTGTCTGGAGCCTGTGCTCCACAACAAGAGAGGCCGCGATAGTGAGAGGCCCGTGCACCGTGATGAGGAGTGGCCCCCGCTTGCCACAACTGGAGAAAGCCCTCGCACAGAAACGAAGACCCAACATAGCCAAAAATAAATAAATAAATAAATAATTTTTTTTTAAAAACCAAAAAAAACTAAGCAGAGTTTGGCAATGATTTCTTAGCTATGACACCAAAACCACAGGCAACGAAAGTGAAAATAGACAGACGGAACTGTATCAAACTTAAAACTTTTGTGCATCAAAAAACACAGTCAGCGGAATAAAAAGGCAACCTATGGAATAAGAAAAAGTATTTGCAGATCATATGTCTGATGAGGGGTTAATATCAAAATACATAAAGAACTCCTACAATTCAACAACAAAAAAATCAAATAACTACATTAAAAAATGGGCAAAGAACTTGAACAGACATTTCTCCAAAGAAGATATACAAATGGCCAAAAAGATGCTCAATATCACTAATCATCAGAGAAATGCAAATCAAAACCACAGTAAGATACCACCTCATATCCATTAGAATGGCTACTATAAAAAAAAAACAAACAGAAAATAACAAAACATCCAAAAGAATAGAAAGCAGGGTCTCAGCTATTTGCACATCCAAGTTCATAGGAGAACTACTCATAATACCCAAGAGGTGGAAGCAACCCAAACGTCCATAGAGGAATGAATGGATAAACAAAAAGTGGTATATACATACAATGGAATAGTATTCAGCCTTAAAAAGGAAGGCAATCTTGTTACATGCTACAACATGGATGAACCTTGAGGACATTATGCTAAGTGAAATAAGTCAGTTACAAAATGACAAATACTATATAATTCCACCTACATGAAGTATCTAATGTAGTCAATGTGATGAACTGAATTGTGGCTCCCCCAAAATTCTTGTGCTGAATATGAATACAGTTAGGGCTCTAACCACCAATGTGACTGTATTTGGAGATAGGGCCTTTAAGGAAGTCCTTAAGTTAAATGAGGTCATAAGAATGGGGCCTTATCAGTCCTTATCAGAAGAAGAGACACAGAGATTTTTCTCTCTCTCTGTGCATGTGCAAAGAGAACAGGTCACGTGAGGACACGGCAAGATGGTAACCATTTACAAGCCAGGAAGAGAAACCAATCCTGATGGCACTTTGATCTTGGACTTCTAGCCTCCAGAACTATAAGAAAATACATTTCTGTTGTTTAAACCATACAGTCTGTGGCATTTTGTTATGGCAGCCCTAGCAGATGAATGCAGTCAAACCCATAAAAACAGAAAATAGAATGGTGGTTACCACAGGCTGGGGGAAGGGGAAAACGGGTACAGTTTCAGATTTGCAAGATGAAAAAGTTCTGGAGATCTGTTTCACAACAATGTGAATATAAAGTTGACCCCTGAACAACATGAGTTTGAACTGCGTGGGTCTACTTATATGAGGATTTTTTTCAATAGTAAGTACTACAGTACTACGCGATCTGTGGTTGGTTGAATCCATGAATGTGGATACAGAGGAACCTCAAACACAGAGGGCTGATTATAAATTACAAGTGGATTTTTGACTGCACAGTTGGTTTTGTTCAAAGGGCAACTGCACTTAACATTTCTGAATTGTACACTGAAAAATGATTAAGATGCTAAATTTTATGTGATTTTTACCACAATAAAGAAAAATTAAGCAGAATTTCAAATTTCCTTCTGAAATAAAGAGGAAAAAGAGATTAAAAAATACTACTTCACAAATAGAAACAACTAGTAATACTATTTTATGCATAGGAAATGTATACGTGTGTGGTTTATATGTGTTTTTTTTTTCTTTTTCATTAGCCCTATTGCATTTATGTTCTCCTTTTAAAGTCTTAAACTTATATACTGTAGACTATACATTAACATAGCCCAGAGATTTTATTTTTTATTTATTTATTTATTTTAAAAAATACCTATTTTTTATTTTATTTTTTTAAGATTTTTTTTAACATCTTTATTGGAGTATAATTGCTTTACAATGGTGTGTTTGCTTCTGCTTTATAACAAAGTGAATCAGTTATACATATACATATGTTCCCATATCTCTTCCCTCTTGCATCTCCCTTCCTCCCACCCTCCCTATGCCACCCCTCTACGTGGTCACAAAGCACAGAGCTGATCTCCCTGTGCTATGCGGTTGCTTCCCACTAGCTACCTATTTTACGATACGTGTTTTTATTTCATTAGAAAAAGCAATAATGATGACTATCTTAAGGCAAAAACAATACTTCTGTTGTAGAACCAATATTTAGCCAACAGAGAGAAACCTACTTAGTTTATAAAATTTAATTGCTAAATTCTACTAAAATTAGGGGTGAATATAACATATCATCAGCATTTCCCTCAGTACCTTTTGCAAGGAAATGCTGCTGTTAACAGTAGACTATAGAGCAGTTCTTATCAGTTCAAATTTTCCATATTCCTAAATCAGATATTGTATCTTTTGAAAAAGGTGGAAAGAACCACTACCAATATCAGGACTTATATAATTTATACAAAAGAGAATTCAGTTTAGCTTAAAAAAAAATAAACCCACTTATTTGCACTTAATGAATGCATTCCCCTAAGATCTCTTCTCTTAAAAATATGAGAACAAAGGACTTGATATCTATGAAATTCTTTGTCATTGTTTAACAAAAATACATCTATTCTTCACGTTTGCCCCCCCATAAAAGAGAGAAGTGTAGCAATAGTTACACTATATTTTACCATTTATCCTGTTTTATTCTAACCAAAGTTAACATGTGGGATTATAGATATTTTAACCCATGCCACAGTAAAATTTCCCTTATTTGCTGGCCTAAATACCATTTCAAGAAAAGTGTGGGTTGTAACCCCCAGAGGGAAAAGGTAGACACAGCCTGATTTCAGGAGATAATCTAGAACAGGGATCTCAACTTTGGCACTACTGGCATTTGGGGCTGGATGATTCTTTGTTGTAAGGGCTCCAGTGCATTGCAGGATGTTTAAGAGTATCCCCAGCTCCACCTCCTACTAGATGCCAGTGGTCCCTCAAGTTGTGACAACCAAAAATATCTCCAGACATTACCAAATGTCCCTCGAGGGGTAAAATTACCCCCAATCTAGAGACTATGAGGCAACAGGTGAATTACTGAATTAGCAGAATTAAACTGCAGAAGTGAACTTAAAAGAGTCCAAAGCTAAAAAGTTAATATTTAGGACCTAAACTTTGATATGTAAACTAAAGAATGTGAGTTGTAAGATAACTCTGGCTGGGGGTGGGTAGGGTGAGGGGGATTAAATAAAAGACAATAGACTTCAAAATGTTGAGACATGTGTCTATTGCTAGAAAGAACATTCTAAGAATATTACATGCCACGTTTTTGTATGTGCTCAAGGAAATAAAACCATAGTTACATTTGCTATTTTCCTCTTTTAGACTGCCATCTGGCAATCCACACTTCCACTAGGAAAAAAATTCTAGCTGATTGGACTAAAATAGTTAATATACCACCCCATGTGCCAAAAATATGCCAGGGAGTCTACGGTTTGCTCTGTCATGCCCCAAAAGAAAGAAACTAATGTCCTTAAAAGACAAAAGTAAATAACTCACACGATGCTTACTCAACCTGCGAAATTTCCTCCCCACCTTTGGAGGACCCAGAGGCAAACAGCAGGAGGAGGAAAAACACAACAGAAGTAGGTTTATAGAACAGGCAAACTGAAGTAATAAATTCATTTACTGGATGTCCACTCATCCCCAAGACACATGGAGTTAAAAAATGTCCACTAATAAACACAGCAGAATACAATGGACTATATATTTATAGTCCATTACATCCTAGTGTCACAGGGATTTGTTAAAAATACATGAAATGATGGGACAGGTGCACTGTGTCCTTGTTAACACTCCTGAAGAAAGGCAGTGCAAAGATCCTTCACAATAATGAATACAAGGTTCACCACCATAACTAAAGCTACAATCACTTCCTTTTTCACGACACCCAAAAGTTGTCAAAAAACGGGCACATCCAGACTAGTCTCTCCTTTGAGTTCTCATTCACCAGTCCATAAAGGCAAGCTATGGTAACAAGAACAAACAGTCACCAATAGATGAACATTAATTATCAAATACAAGGACAAGCAGAAAACTATGTGTGATTCACTTCACAAATGTTTCATAGACGTAAATATAAATTGCATGTTTTGAGCACTTCTACAAGCACTCATCTAGATGGAGTAATGAGCAAGATCGCCAAGGTCCTGTCTCACCTGGAGTTTACAGCCCAGTGCAGGAATTCCAGTAAAATCATCAAACATTTGGGAAAAGCAACACCATGAAAGGCAGTACCAAACACAATGGTTTTTTTTCTTTTTTCTTTTTTTCCAAAAGAGAAGAGTTAATATCCAAGGAACAAGAGTTAATAGAAAAAACAGAAGACTTTAAGTATAATTATGATTCTCACAGAGACTGAGGACAGATTATGACATTAGAGAAAATCTTGAATAAACACTTACACTTAGACACCTCTGAAAGAAATCTTAGAAATCAAGGATAAAGAGAAAATCCTAAAGGTTTTCAGAGAGACAAAATAGGTACAAGACATTTTCAGATATTCAAGGATTGACTACAGTCCAAGTTTAAAAGAGCTATTAGACTTTATCAAATCAAACAATTGGAACAAAGGATCATGAGTTTAAAAAAATTGTAAAAATATACATACAATATAATACTATTTGTAAATATTTTTAAAACCATCAAGCAATCCTGTATGTTTTTATGGAAACAGACTTACACAATAAAAACATAAAAACATTTATGGTCATAATGCACGAGTATAAGTAAGAAGTAAGCAAAAGGGGTAGAGCTTTGGCTTGATACTTCTTTAAGAAGAGACAACCACCATCATCAGAATCACAAAGGGAGAGAGTGCATTCGGGAGGGAGCAAGAGAGTGAATGTGAAACCCTGTTAAGAGTCATTTCTTGTTTTGGTGAAGACAATGGATACTAGATAAATCTAGATATTGACAGCTTTGAAAAAAAAGTATAAGGATATGTATTAAAAATTTAAGGTTAACCATTAAAAATCATTTTGAAATAGATTTTTTTTTTACTTTCAAATCATTACAGGAAAGAAATGACACAGAGAAGCCAACCAATGTAAAAGTTAGCAGACTAAGTTCAACTACATCAATAATCACAATAAATGTAAATTAATTAAGTTTACTATTAAAATAAACAGACTGTCACATTGGAGTTTTAAAATATCCACCTACATGTTGTTTACAAGGTTGATGTTAATAAGATATATACCTAAGATAAAATAACACACAACTGAAAAAACACAATTGGAAAAAGATCAATAATTTTTTAAAAAGGAAAGTAAATTTAGCAATAATAACATCAGATAAATTAGAATTAAAGAAAAATAACATAAAATGAAAGGAGAGAAAAATCTTATTGATAAAATACACAATTAGTCAAGTCGTTATGGCACAAACCTTTCAAGTACCTAATTACATAGCTTAAAATATATAATGTGAAAAGAGGCATCAAAACCAGAAGAAAATGACTTTTCCATAATCACAGTGTGAAATTTAACATACCCTTCTCAAAATATCCAGGTTTCAAATAAATAAGAAGAATAAAAAGTTTTAATAAATTTGACTATATAAATCTAAATACATAAAGGTACACACCACACACACACAACCCTCAACAAAGTCCCCAAAGCATCAAATACATAAGCCATATTCTCTGATCATGCTTCAATAAAACACAAGGAGAGTCAACTGAATCTGTTTCATTTAGACTGGCATCAGATGGGCAAAAATCTACGTAGCAGCTTGGGTGAGGGTGTAGGGAAATGGGCATTTATAGAAACTTTATGTGGGAGTATAAATTTGCAATGCCTTTTTGCAAAATAATTTGATATTACCTATTAAATTTTAAATGTTACACCCTTTGACTTAGTAATTCTACTTTTAGAAATACCTCATAAAAAAGTACACATAATTGCAAAATAAATGTACAACATACAGTGGAATACTAATTACAGCAGCAAAAAAGTAATAACCCAAATATCCATCAACAGAAAAATGGTTAAATTACTTACAGTATATCCATTTCATAAAATGTCAAGCACTGACATGGAAAGACTCTCCAAGACACAGTGTGTTGTTGTTTTGTTTTTTGTTTTTTTAAGTGTAAAAAAATACACATGCATCATGCAGATTATGTTAAAATGCAAAATAGAAAAAAAGTGGAAAAATTCACAACATACTTTTTTCTTCTGGAGAGAGACATGATGGAGAACTTTCACAGTTTATTTTATGTAAGTCTCTACTGTTTGAATATTTTATGACTGGAACTGCTTGCATAATTCAAAGAAAAGAAAAGACAAGCAATAATTTTTTTAAATTTCTTATTTACTTCCCAGAAGAAGACTGGGATCTTTCTGTTCTTAGTACAAATTTGATCAAACCCATCAGAGAGTACAGGACAAGTATAAACTTCCAATCTGTTTAAATAAGAACATTTTCTGTTCCCTCTGCCAAGAATGCTCTTCCTCAGATATGGCTCACTCCCTCACTGCCTTCAAGTTTTCCACTTAAATATCATTTTATCTGAGGAACCTTCTTTGACTTTTCAGTACAAAATGCCAACCTCCTACACCCTACTAACTTGCTTTACACTTCACACCTGTGTCTCAGTGTCCTTGTCTTTAAAATGGGGTGATAAGTGTACCTACCCCACAGGGTTGTTGTTGGGCCTAAAGGAGCGAGAAGCCCTCAGATGAGCGCCTGACTTACAGGAAGGGCCACAGCAGTCTTTGATGTTTTGTCTGCTTTGTTTATGGCCTGCCTTCTTTCTCCCTATGAGGATGACAACCCCAGGAGGCAGGGGCTGCGTTTTGTTCACAACTGTATCCCAAATGCCTGGAAAGTGTTTATCAGTAAATAGTCATAGCTGTTGAAGCCTGATTTAGTCCTGCAGCCATATGTACAGAAAGCTGAGATTACAAAAAAAAAAAAAGACCAATTATTTTCAGTAAAAGCATGCTTTCTGCACATTAGCATGAACAACCTGTAATGATTCAACCCATTTTTAAAGCACAATGGGTAGCAGTATGATTGCCAGAAGCATCAAGTAGGGAAGTGGTACAGTCCCATTTAATTCCTTAATTTCTTAACACCAGTGTGGCAACAGAAACGAAAACAAATGTGGAGGGAGAAAACCAAAGCATGACTTACTCTGCATTCCTGCTTTTGATGCATGGCTGGTAGAGGACCTTGACAGCATTCCAGGCAGAACTGGAATCGGCCTTCAATGAGTCTTCCAACAGAGGGAATTTTTTGATACTTGTGGAACTTTCCAAAGCTTCAATCACCAAACTGTCTGAGTTTAAAAGCCATAGCTAAAGACACGGAGAGAGAAGTCCAAGTACAAGAATATCACAACCCTATTCATACCTCTTACCACCACTCAAAAAAACAAAAACAAAACCATAAAAAAAAAGACAAAACTATAAAACACCAGAAAAAATATCACATATATAACTTTTAAGTAGGGTAAGCCTTTCAAAGTATAACCTTTGGTAGAGCCACTGACAACATAAAGTTTTTAAAGAAAAGACAACTGATTAGGAGAAAATACTTAATACATACAAAGTTATGATCCATAATATATAGAGCTCCTGGCAATCAATAAGGGAAAAAAAAAACAGCCCAAGAGAAATACAGGCGAAGAATATGAACAGAATTGAACAGAATATAAACAGAAGAAATAAGCGATAAATATATAAAAATGTTAACACAACTAGTAATAAGGAAATGCAAAATGTTGTGCCACCCCTTTTCACTTATCAGATTGGCAGATACAAAAAGACTGATAACAGTCAGCTCAGAAGAGGGGTTTGGAGCAGGTATTCCCACACGCTGCTCATGGAAGACTGTTTTGGGATTTGGACACAGGTGATTCACTGAGGAAATGCTCTCAGGAGAAAGGGAGGGAGGGCAAGAAGATAAGGCAGGGTAGCCAACAATGTGGACTCAGCCTGATCTCACAGGGAGCTCTGAAGCCTGAATTCCACCTACAGAGTCTGTCCCATCTTGAGACAGGAGATGGCAGGTTTTGTAGCCCAGGGTCGGGTCATCGGCACTGGGCTGAGTAGGGCAGGGGTGGGGGACGGAGGAGGACAGGAAACTCCCGGGCCAGGCAGCATCTGTCAGGATGGCACAAGTCTCTGGAGAAGAGGACGACTGTGAGCCGTGAGCAGGCAACATTCTCAGCAATGGGAAAGGGGGGGACCAGCCGAGGAGAGGGGACCTGGGGTGGGGGCACCAAGAATGTCTATAAGGGATAAAGGATGTTCATAAGGGATAAATTAGTCCAACTTTTGAGAGGTGATAATTATCAGAGTTTAAAATGCACAGATTCCAATACTGCATAAGATGAGAAAGATCTGCTTCTGAAGTACTAAAATACATGTGCAAAGATGATTTTCCCTGCAGCACTGTCTTTACCGGCCATACAGTGGAGTTCTACTCATTAGTAAGAGTCCAATCCATATTTACACTAACAAGAAACAAGCCTCATGATACCTGGTTGTGAGAAGAATGCATGTTGAAGAACGATGCTAATCACATCATTATGTTATTTTTACAAATACCTGTGGGCGTGTGTACATAGAAGTGTAAACAGGGAAAAGAATGATGAAGTACGCATGTCACACTGTTAATGATTACCTCCGGATGGTATGACACAGCGGGGCAGAAGAGGGGACAAGACAGGGGAACTACCACTTCTTTTATGTTCTTCATGTTTTCAGAATGTATTTCAAGAATGTATTACTTTTATAAAAAAGAAAAAAATTTTAATTTAAATATACATTAGCAGTAAGTTTAAAATGTTCCTACTCCTGATTTTCAACTTGAAAACTTTGCAATAAAAGGAAATTAAGGGAATTCCCTGGTGGCCCAGTCGTTAGGACTCCGCACTTCCACGTGCAGAGGGCACGGGTTTGATCCCTGGTCAGGGAACTAAGACCCCGCAAGGTGCGCGGTATGGCCGAAAAAAAAGGTGAAAAAAAAAAATAAGACTGATTTCAGACTAGGACTATGAGGTATACTTAGTATCAACCTGAGTTAGAAAATATTTTAGCTTTGAATAGAAATTATGTGGAATTAGAGAAGCATGTGGTCCCTGTGACGGATGGACCGCCACAGAGCAACACCTAATAACCACCTCAATCCCTCTCTCCTTTTAGCTACCGTGCTCCCTTATTAGCTTGCGAGGTCCTCAATGGCATTTTGGTTCTATCTTGAGCACCCAGGACAGTGTCTTTCAAATAAGAAGTGCTCAATATATGTTTACTGGTTGAATAAAACAGGCGTGGAGGCAGAGAAGAGACATGGGCCCTCGATCTTGGATTTTCACATTATGTCCCCAATTGTTTTCTGCAGAACGTTATTTTTGACAGGAGCAGTTTAATATTAAATGCTTGTGGTACGTGTAGGGGATGATTCTAACTGCGGAGCCTTTTCTCCAAAACTTGCTACTACTTCTCAAACATCCAAGTGCTGAAATCAGGATCTCAAAGAGATCTCTGCACTCCCATGTTCGCTGCAGCACTGTTTACAATAGCCAAGATGCAGAAACAATCTAACTGTCCACCAGTGATGAATGGATGAAGAAAATGCGGTACATACACCCTATGGAATATTATTTAGCCTCTAAAAAGAAAGAAATCTTGAAATATGCAACAGTACAGATGAACCTCAAGGACATTATGATAAATAAAACAAGTCAGACACAGCAGGATAATACTACATGATTCCACCTACACGAGGAATCTAAAATAGTCTAACTCATAGAAGCAGAAAGTAGAATGCTGGTTGCCAGGCGCTGGAGGGAGGGAAGAATGGGGAGTTGTTAATCAAATGGGATAAAGTTTTAGTTGGGTAAGGTGAGTAAGCTCTAGAGACGGGTTCTACAACACTGTGCCTATAACTGACACTGCTGTATGGTGCACTGAAAAATCTGTAAAGAGGGTAGATCACGTTAGGTGTTCTTACCACACACACACAAAACAATAAAAACAAAAACAGGAGCAACAGAACGTATTTTAACCATAAGAGTATCAAATGGGGAAAAAAGTGAGAAAGACAGAATTGTGTTACACTGACCAAGAAAGCCATTAAAAACTAAGAGTAGAAAAAACTTCATCTTGTGGCATGAGCTTCTACAGAGGGATCAGGTTGTAGTTGTCTCTAAATCCCTAGTACCTAGCATGCAGAGGCACTTAAATCACTTGTTCAATTAAGGGGATTTGATTTGTGAATTAAACTGAGATTAAAAACTCAATTTTTCATCATTTATTTTCTAGACCCAAGAATTAAGAAAAAAGAATGACAAAAACCAAAGAATTTCTGAGACCCTGGATTACTAGGCTACAAAGAGCTGGGTGAAATCATTTCTTACCAAGATGTACGTTTTGCCGTTGTGTCCTTGAAGAGTGAATCTAAAAGTGCTTCTAGCAGAGGAGAGTTCCACCAGGCACTGGGCAATAACGCTCTGTACAAACTGAGACCTGTTTGAACACAAACAAATTTTCACAATGTGCCTCTCATAATAACTCTACCTGGCAGGATGAGCCAAAAACACCCACAGGGCACCTGTAAGGCAGAGGTGGGTGCATGTCGGACTTTTCTATATGCTGCCCATCCCCTCACAACCTACGCTAATTTTAATCTACTGTAATGTATTTGCGTTTGCACCAGCCTTCCTATAACCCATTCTTTGGTCCTTAATATATTTTCCACCCCAAACCTAACTATTCCCCCCACTAAATAAAAAAATACTGTTAGACAAGTCAATAATCCATTTGTGCTGTGGCACATTCAACAGTGAATAACTAAGTTAAAAAAGAAGGTAAGAAATTTCCTCCCAAACATCAGACAGTATTATCTCCAATGTTTTCCATTTGTATCCCCTCAGAGTGTCAGATCTGAGGTACAGAATCAAAGTATTTATAGGAGGATAAAGTTCAAGGTTATATTCAGAGAGCCCTAATTTTTAGACATCAATAAATTAGCTGAAATAAAGACATACTACAGTTAACTTTCATTTGCAAGACTAAAAAGATTCTAAGAAAAGAAACACTAATAATGGATTGAGTGGCTAAGTAACATTCTTTTTAAAAATGCACAAGTCGGGCTTCCCTGGTGGCGCAGTGGTTGAGAATCTGCCTGCCAATGCAGGGCACACGGGTTCGAGCCCTGGTCTGGGAAGATCCCACATGCCACGGAGCAACTGGGCCCGTGAGCCACAATTACTGAGCCTGCGCGTCTGGAGCCTGTGCTCCGCAACAAGAGAGGCCGCGATGGTGAGAGGCCCGCGCACCGCGATGAAGAGTGGTCCCCACTTGCCGCAACTAGAGAAAGCCCTCGCACAGAAATGAAGACTCAACACAGTCATAAATAAATAAATAAATAAATAAATAAAAGAACGTGAATTTCTTTAAAAAAAAAAATGCACAAGTCATTTGAAAACTAACCCATGTTTCAAGTAAGTTAAATTAAAACCAGAAATAATTACTCAAAAACCTATTCATGATTATATTATAAAACCTTGGGTATCTAGCACATAAAAAGAAACACAAAAAACTTTCAGAACTAGAAGATTTATAAGAGCACATTTGTCTATACCATTATGGAAGCAAACCATAAATAAATCCTCAAATCTTTCATATCTGTGGTTTGGTTCCACTACCTAAAAACCTTTCCAAAGACTTTTATTTTTCCTTTCCAAAGAGGGGTATAAATAAAAATGAATTCCCAAATAATCACTTACAATAAATAATTATAATAAATAATTATAATTAATAATTCCCATAATAATTCCCAAATACCTATCTTTCCTTACATGTGAAATTCCAGAACACACTTAATTAGCTATTTGTACCTTGGTATGATGGGAAAATTTCTTTCAGATGGCTGAATAATTATCTCTGTCATATAAAACTTAGTGGTTTCTAGAAACAAAAAATAAGAATATTAAAAGATCTCCCCAATACATTAATATTTCTGTTGTGGACATGCTAGTTTCAAATTAAGACATTCCAAACCAAATATTCGTTACACTGGTACAGTTACCATTTAGTAAAACTTTTCCAAAAATGACTTAGTGTCAGAAGACAAAGCAATGATGACTACAAGGAGACAGTCTGAGACTTCAGATAACTCCGCGTTGTTTTAGCAGAGCACGTGGCCAGGTGAGCCTGGTGCAGCAAGTCTCTGCTCCCACGTAGGCAAGGTTATAGTAACTAGTCACATCACAGCCATAGCCCACTCACCTAAAAATTAGTCACTTGGTTTCCTCATTTCTACAGAGTAGCCACAAAACTAGGAGTCACTGAAAAAGGCTTTTTAATCACAGTATTCTAAAGCCCACGAAGAGAAGCTGTGAACCTCACGTTAATATTTACCCAGAATCTCACTGAGTCGATTAATGTGCAATTGTTACCAAATCTGGTTATCTGAGTCCTTCATTTACAGAAAAATTTAAACAGTGAACTGAATATTTAATAGAACTGAATATAAACATAACCATTTTGGATTTTTTAAAAAATCCATGAAAAACGTTCACTCACTAGTAATGAAATGGAAATTAAAATATTTTTCAGCATCAAATAAATAACATATTTTTGAATGATAAAGTGCAGCAGCAATGAAGATATGGAGAATTGGATACACCTACTCACATTCTGCTGTCAGGAGTGCAAATAATAAATTTCTGGAAAGCCATTTGGTGAAGGCCTTAAAAATGTTTATATATTTTGACACCATAATTAAATGCCTAAAAATTTATCTCAAAGAAATACAGATATCTGTAACATTTATCTATTAAGGTGCTTATAATATTAATAGAAAAATACTGAAATTTCTAAAAATTGAGGATGGTTGAATTAAATAAACAACTATACATTTAGGCAAGAGAATTATATACATTCATTAAAAATGGTGTGCTAACAATTTTTTAATTGTTTTAATAAGATGGGAAGTTGTTCCTTGTAGATTTTCTATAAATGTTTACAACTGCTCAGTATAACACACAGAAAAAGGCAAAAAAACAAATTTAAAAGTTTAACAGATTATCATATATCTTGAGTCATGATGATGAATTTATACATTTCCCTTTGAAGTCCAATTTTTCACTTTACTATTTTGAAGTCATGTTATTAGATGCAGAACTGAACCTTTTAACATTATAAAGTGATCCCTTTTGTCCCAGCTGTTGTTAAACTATAATTTAATTCCATAATTTTAATCCCACAAGGTATTATTGATTTACACAGTTAACATTCATTTAGTGTCACCCACATATTTACCACTTTCTTTACCAATCCTTCTTGAACTTAGACTTTCTATCTGGGATCGTTCTCTTTTACTTAATATACAGGTAAAATTTCTTTTCATAAGAAACCAGACCATTAGAATTGAATTATCCTAGCTTTTGTTTGACAGAGAATATATTTATCTTTGTCTTGATTCTTTCATATCAGGACATTTTCTTCTGATATAAAATCCTAGGTTAGCAGTGTTTAACCTTTGTGCACACTATCATTCCACTTCATTCCACTGTCTTCAAACCTCCATTTCTGCTGTTCCTTTGAAGGTGATGTCATTTTTCCTTGGTTACTTTTAAGATTTTCTTTTCTTTTTTTTATTTTTCTGCAGTATCCCTGATGTGTCTAGCTATAGACTTCATTTTATTTCTCTTACTTGGGCCTCATCTAAGTAGAATTCTTTGGACTTCAAACTACAAACTGTTGTTCTTTGTCATTTTTGCAAAATTCTCAGCAACTATCTCTTCAAATATTGCCTATGCTCTATTCTATTTCTCTTTTCCTTCTAGAAGTCTGATTAAACATACATTAGATCTCCTCTGTGTTTTATGTCTCTTACCCTCTCTCCTATATTTTTTACCTTCTTGTGTCTCTGTGCTGGATTACAGATTTTTCTTCTCATCTATCTTCTGTTCATTAACTCATTCTCCACTTTGTACCTAACCTGCTGTTAAACTACCCACTGAGTTTTAAATTTCAATTATATTTTTTAGAAATTTTTTAGAAATTCTTTTCCAACTTTGCTTACTGTTATAGTTTCCTTTTCCTTTTGATATCTTCAAACCTGTCTTTTGTATTGTTAAAAATAGTAAGCAGGGCTGTTTTACAGTTTACATCTGATAATTCCAATAACATAAGTCTGTTTATATTGTTTGCTATTTTTGTTAGTTCTTGTGGATGGATGTTGTTTACTTGTGTGCTTATTTATGTTTGGTTGTATGGTAAACACTGTACTTGACAAATTATTTGCGGGAATAATATGAGTTTTACAATGAAGGTATTTTCCTCCAGAGGTGACTTGCATTTGATTTTCCCAGGACCATGGCATTATGTCTAGTCCAACACAGACTAAGTTAAAGATCTGAAATTCCTAATGTCCCAAAGAACTGATACCTGCCTGTAATTCCACAGGCTTGTTTCACTTCTGATTCACCTTTACTGTGTGAAGGTGAACAGTATGGCCATTCAGGGTCTCATATTTTTGTACAGTCACCTACTAGGTTCTTACGTTGTGTAGTCTTTGACTTCTGTCCTTACTTCTCAAAGCAATCAAAAGTTCTACTTTTAAAGAACTGGCAAATGGCAGGGAACAGGTGGTTTTCAATTTTATGCTAACCTCTTTTGAGTTTCCTTTTGTTCTAATTAACCCACATACTTTCCATTTATCTTGCTCTTCACTCCTTCATGTGGATTCCAATTACCATATCTTTCCTTAGCATTGTCAGCCTGAAGAACTTTCCTTAGCATTGTCTGCTAGTAATGCATTATTTCCATCTGTTTATATAAAAATGTCTTTATTTTGCCTTCATTTTTGAAGGAGAGCTTTGCTGGATATAGATTAGATGAAAGGTGTTTTTGTTTGTTTTCCCTCCAGCATTTTTTTTTAATAAATTTATTTATTTTATTTATTTATTTTTGGCTGTGTTGGGTCTTCGTTGCTGCTCACGGGCTTTCTCTAGTTGCAGCAAGCGAGGGCTACTCTTTGTTGCGGTGCGTGGGCCTCTCATTGTGGTGGCTTCTTTTGTTGTGGAGCACGGGCTCCAGGCATGCGGGCTTCAGTAGTTGTGGCACGCGGGCTCAGTAGTTGTGGCTCGCAGGCTCTAGAGTGCAGGCTCAGTAGTTGTGGTGCATGGGCTTCGTTGCTCCGCGGCATGTGGGATCTTCCTGGACCAGGGCTCGAACCCGTGTCCCCTGCATTGGCAGGCAGATTCTTAACCACTGCGCTACCAGGGAAGCCCCTCCCCCAGCATTTTGAATATCTCATTTTAGTGTATTTTGGCTGTCATTACTTCTATAAGAAGTTGGCCTTAATTCTTAATGAAATCCCTATATGTGATGTTTTGTTTTCTCTCGCTACTTTCAAGATTCTCTCTTCACCTCTGGCTTTTATCAGTTTGACCACAACGTGCCTGGGTGAAATGCTCTTTGTGTTTATCCTACTTGAGATTCACTGTAGTTCTTGGACCCAAAAGTTAAAATGTTTCACCAAATTTGACAAGATTTCAACCACTTTTTTTTCTACATTTTTTCCCTGACCCTTTCTTTTTCTCCTCACCTTCTAAAGCTTCACTTACACATTTATTGAAACAGTTAATATCGTTCCACAAATCTCTGACATTCTCTTCATTTTGAGAATTTTTTCTCTGTTCTTTGGATTGGTTAATTTCTATTCATCTATCTTCAAGTTCAACATTTTTTTTCTTCTGTCACCTCAAATATGAGGTTTTAGTAATCTAGTGAATTTTTCTTTCATTATTGTACTTTTCAGCTCTGTAATTACCAACTGGTTCATTCTCTGAAGTTTCCAATTTGTTGAGATTTGCTATTAGTTCACTCAAGAGGTTTTTTGTTTTTTGTTTTTTTTAATTCTTTGCCATATTTATAATTAGCTACTTCAACATCTTTGTCTCCTAATTTAATATTTGTGCTTACCCAGCACCTATTTATTGAGTCCTGCTTTTTCCTTGAGTATGAGTCACTCCTTTCTCTTTCTCTGCATGGCTAATAATTTCTGTAAGAAAGTAGGACATTGTATGTAATACATTGTACCAATTCTGGATTTTGTCCTTTTTTTTTAATTAATTTATTTTTATTTATTTATTTTTGGCTGTGTTGGGTCTTCGCTGCTGCGCACGGGCTTTCTCTAGCTGTGGCAAGCGGGGGCTACTCTTCGTTGTGGTGCACGGGCTTCTCATTGCAGTGGCTTCTCTTGTTGCAGAGCACAGGCTCTAGGGTGTGTGGGCTTCAGTAGTTGTGGCACACGGGCTCAGTAGCTGTGGCTCGTGGGCTCTAGAGTGCAGGCTCAGTAGTTATGGTGCACAGGATTAGTTGCTCCGCGGCACGTGGGATCTTCCTGGACCAGGGCTCGAACCTGTGTCCGAATCTGTGTCCCCTGCATTGGCAGGCGGATTCTTAACCACCGTGCCACCAGGGAAGTCCCTTGCTTTGTCCTTTTAAGGGTAATTGGTTTATAGGTCAATTACCAAGCTTGGACTTAAACCGGGAAATATGTCTTCCCACGGTGTGTAGTCACTAATGTCTCTGCTCAGTTCTATTTTGTTTAGCTTGACTCCCTACAGAGTATTCACTATCTCTGCACAGTTTGGTTGTACGTAAATTTGGCGAGAGGTTCTGCTCAAACGCCTCAAGCCATTATGGCTTCCATCTTCTGCTGCCCAGGTTGTGTGTGAATTGAGGAATGCAATCCAAGCCACAGCAAATTTTCTGGTCTCCCCAAGCTTTCAATTCTTATTGGACTCCCTGGCATCTATTGTATGCGTGTATAGTTTTGCAATCAGCCAGAGCCGGGTTGAGAAGTTATCAGCTCAGCCCCTCCATGGCCCTCTTGCTTCCAAAATATCCCTCTTAAATTTCTACTTTCTCCTTTGCCTACCCTGAACCAAACCTACCACCTATAGATAATAAAGCTGTGGTTTTTTTCCTGCCCAAGTTTGGGGGGTGTGTGAAGTATGACAATGATCCCAGCAAAAAAGGTCACAAATTTGCCCTTCTAACCCAAGGCAGTAGCAGTTTTTGATAACTACACCTCTCAAATCATTGCTTCATTTTGGTTATTTTCTAGTAGCTGTTCTTCTGAACTTGTACAGTTCAGTACTTGTTTCCTACAGAGTAGAACTATCCATTCTCTTTATGCCACCAGTTTTGGAATTGGAGTCCTACTAATTTACTTTTAGAGTAGATGTGGATATAGCTCTCTTACATCACCCCACACACATATTCACATACAATGACCTCCTAATATACTTATATATTACATCATAAAGAGTTTTGGTTAAATTGATATTCAGTGTTCACATTATTGTGACCATAATGATACCATGGAAGTGCTTCCTTTCTTGTTCAATCTTCTGTTTTCCTGCAGCACATAACTGCTTTCTTTTTCATGTGTTTAGTTTTTCCAAACACCTTTTTAGTTTTCCAAACACCTTTCTTCCCATATGATGAAATGGCTTGTTTCAAGATTATTTGTTACATGTGGTCAAACAATTCAACAAATTTACCAGTTTCAGTGTATAACTGAAAAAGTCTTTATTACTATTTCTCTCCCCTTGCTTCAATCCAGGCTGGAATGCCTGCTGTACATCCCTCACCCTGGGACTTCCTTATCTCATTCTCCTGTGTTGGACAATCTGTTCCCCAAATCCCACACTTTCTCTTTTGAGGTTAAATCCCTAGTTTTGGTGATGCATACCCTATGGTAGATTCCTAAGGAAAATATAACTTTGAGGTCCATGTTTTGAGACCCTGTATTTCCAAATATGTATTTATAATCTTCATCCTTGACTGACAGTTTGACTGTCTATGGAATTATTCTGGGTTGAAAATCTTTTTCCTTCTAAATTATGAGGGCATTCTTCATTGTCTTCTAGCTTTCAACACTGCTATTAAGAAGTTCAGTGTCATTCTAATTCCTAATCCTTTGTACATTACCTGCTTTTTTCTCTCTAGGAACTTCATCTTTGGCATTTGGAAATCACTCAATTATGTGGCTTTAAGTAGCTTCCCTGTCACCCCTCCATTAATTATATGAGACACTTAGTGGGCTCTTTCAGTTGAGAAACTTAAGCCTAGCTCTGGGAAATACCTTTTTAATGTGTTTTTGGTATTTTTGTTCTTTGATAATTTCCCCCACCCTGTTGTCTCTATTCTCTCTTTCTAGAATTTCTCCTAGCTAGATGTTGGATGCCCTAAAAGGCTCAATTCATTCACTTATTCAACAAATATTTACTGGGTACCCACTATGTGCCAGATATTGATCTAAGTACTGTGGTTATCATGATAAATGAGATAGACAATATTCCTATCCTCAGGAAACTTACATGATCTTTTTTTTGAAATTTCCTTTCCAATTTTCAACCTCTGTCTTTTGGTCCTGATTTCTGAAATAGTTCCTTAATTTTATTTTCCAGTCCTTTGGTTAGTTTTTTCAAGCTATGACATCTTTAATTCGACATTCTCCGAATTATAGAGATAATATTATTTCATTTCTCCAAGGACATTTATTACGGTTTTTTAAAAGATTTTCTTCTGTTTTATACATAATTTGTTTCTTCTCAATGCGTCTACTCTGTTTACTTGATTATTTATTTGCTTTGGACTCTTTTTAATATTTACTGATTCTCAGCAATCTATTCAGATTTAAGTGTAAGGTAGTAAAATGCTGAGAGGGAGCTCTTGTGTGTAGATATGAGGCTTGTTGAGAGTAGGATGGCTGAATACAAGCTCATTTTTTTGCTGTTACACGAACCCTGAGAATCAGTGTCTGCAGATCTTTTCTCTGGTTAGTACACTTCCATTCCCTTATTCCAAGAAAGGCTGCTCCAATCTCCTACCCTGAGAGCATAAGCAAGTTGCAAGGAGAGAAAGAGTCTTAGGAATCTTATGGCTCCATATACAAACTCTGCATTAATCATCCTGCTCTCAGGCCCTTGTCCCTCTTACCTGCTACCTCTAAACTCTGGCCAGTTCTGGGGATCTACAGTGAGAACTGGCTCACTCCTTATCTAAATGGTCTTCTGCAGACACCAAGGTTGCAGCTTCCTCCACATTGCCAAGTGTGTTCCTAGCCGTCTCAGCTCTACAGCTTCCAAAAAAAGTTTGCTTACACCTCTATTTCACATCACTGTTTCCTCCCCATTTCTCTTTGTCTCTGTGGATGTCCTTCTTTTTTTTATTCCTTAACTGACATTTTAACTGGGCTTCAGGGAGGAGAGAAAAGCATGAAAAAAATCAATTCACCTTATTTAAACTGGAAGCCTTAAGATTTTCTAAGTCATCGCTTAAGGGACTTGTTTTCATTCTCCAAAAATGACATTGAGGGTGGCATCCTTTACTACTACTCATTCTTCCTTTTCTGTTCTCTCAGAGCAAGTTATGAGACTCTGATGAGCTTAAAAAACAAACAAAAAAATGCCACCATCTGCCTTCCCTTGAGTACAACAGTTTCACTTAACTCACATCTTCTAATTAATTCTATTAAAAACAATTATTCTTCACCCACAAAGCTAACACAGCATGCTGTAGCTCTCTAGACATTTTTAAACCATATCTTTAAAGAGTGATGCATTTTAATTATCAGGATTTCATTATTATATTGGAAAGTGGTATAACATAGGCTTTATGTAAAATATAATTAACACTATTGGAAAAAAAGAACAAGGAAGAGAGTATAAAACTCAGAATGTTTCAACAGGTTCTCTGCACCCCCAACCTCCAAGCCTCAAAACACAGCCCTGAGGCAGACAACAGCCAGGAAAAGCATCTCCTCCATCATCTCTGGCAACCAATTCTTCTGACTGTGGAGCTGTATTAAGAAAAAAGCTCCAATCTTCTTTAAGATAGACCCAAGTACAAGCTTTATACTCTTGCTTTATATCTACAAAGAAGATATGAAATACTGAAAATGACCCAACTTCTTTAATGCTTAAAACTCAGTACTATGTACTTACAAAGGTCAAAATACACAAACTTCTTGGCATATTGGATGATACACTAGTTGATTTCTATTTTTAAAAGCATCAATTCTACAACATGCATTAGTCGTCTTTCATATATATTTCTTATAAAATCTCCTTCTACCGTTTTTTTTTTTTTAACAAGAAGGCAATCATTTTGGCTTTTTTATTATGAAATTCTTACCTGATGACACAGTCTCTCCCAACATTACCTTGCAACGCTTACAAATTACTTTGGTATTTGCCTTTGGTTTCTGTAGAACAGAAAAATGTCATTTAAATGTCATTCAGCTTTTCTTAAAAGGAATATATAATTTTAACATCGTCTCTAGAGTATACATTGAACTTTACATTTTATTTTGCCATCTACTAAATACTGGGAATACATTTAGCTTGTATGCATAATTCACATGCACAGAGATCACTTTTTTCAAGTCTAAAGACAAAATGAACAGAATGATTTTTCCAAACTAGTCACCTCCTGATAATCTACACGTTGCCAAGTAATTTGAACAAGAAGCATCTTACATTTCTAAAAAGCACCTCCAAACATCATTTAGAATAGGCAGATGGTGGGCAACAAAGGCAGAGAGGGTAGGTGACTTGCCCCAACTCATGTGTCTAGAAAACAGAAGAATTAGAACTTGAACCTATATTATTTTGACTCCTAGTCCAGTGCAATGTATGTAAAAGTAATCTATAATTCATAATCACCATTGGAAGTTAAAAATACCTAACCCATTCACATAATTCTATCTTTCCATTTAAGATATGCATTGTACCTGGAAAGATAGCATTCTGGAACAAATTCCTGAAACATTGTTAAACTTTGAAAATCCAACTTTATCACTGGGGATACAGATTAAAACAGCTAGCAGTCACCTAATTATTAAGAAAACAAAAGACTAATCTTTTAGACATACAGAACAGAGGTGGGCAGGAGTGGGCAAAAATGAGTGAAGGTAGTCAAAAGGTACAAACTACTTATAAAATAAGTCATGGGGATGTAATGTACAGTATGGCAACTGTAGTTAACAATACTGTATTGCATACTTGAAAGTTGCCTTAGTAAATCTTACAAGTTCTCATCACAAGAAAAAAAAGTTCTGTAACTAAGTATGGTGATTGATGTTAACTAAACTTATTGTCATGATCATTTTGAAGTATATACAAATACTGAATCGCTATGTTGTATACCTAAAAGTAGTAAAATGTCCATTACACCTTAATAAAAAAAATCTTACTGACTTACAGTTTGTTATAAGAGATGCTATTATAATTAATATCATGGTGGTTAAGAGCCTGGAGTCTGGGGCCAGACTTCCTAAGTTCAAATCCCAGCTCTGTTACTTACTAGACATGTGACCATGGGCAAGTTAATTAACCTGTTTTGGTTTCTTCATCTGTAAGATGAAATCGACAGTAGTGTTAACTCATAGAGCTGTTTATTAGGATCTAAAACAGAGTGCTGTAAAACACTGTCCCTGGCACATGGGTAACTGCTAGGCAGATGTTACGTAAATAAAATACACTTTTGGCACACTTCATTCAAGAAATGGGCAGAAAACCCATACCTTCCCACAAAGGTATAGATTTTTTTGTCTGGATGTGCTGCTAGTAACTAATAGAGCTGGTATTTAAATCCAGGTCCCTTTGATGCTACAGCTTATGCTTCCTAAGCACTATGCCAAGTGTTTTCCAAACTAATTCATAGAATCAATTCAGTGGGTGACACCCTGAATTTTTACAGAAATATCAAGTAGAATGGAACAGAAAATATCACCGTGCTTCAAACATAGTGTAAGTAGTTCTTCAAGAAACATCTACTTGAGGTGCATCTGTGTCTCTGTGTGTGCATTATCAGATCTTAATGTAAAAAAATTATTATATAGTTCTTACTTTAGTTAGAGGTCAAAAAAAAAAGTCAAAAGCCACAGACATAGGAACCAAGGCAGGTGCCAATTTGTTTAGGTCCAGGCAAGGTTACAGGAAGACGACAGCTTAGAAACCAAGCATGCTCAACTGTAAAGTTTCACATTTTGGCAGTTTCATGCTTTCTTACAATAAAATCTATCTGTATGGCTCCAAATTGGTATTAAAGACACTTTTTAAAGGATCCTATTTCGTACAAGTTAAATCAGACCATCCTCATTAAATCTTACCAAATACTAAGGGCTTTACTAAAAACTAATACAGGTTATTGGAGTAGCAATGCTTAAGAAGAAGGGATTTTTCTGTCCGAAGCAAAAAATTTTTTGTCAGGTGCTGTTATGTATTTCATTTATTATTGCTCTTATAGCACATTTTGCTTTGTCTTTCAATGAAGCGGAAAAAGTGGGTTTTGTTGGTTGGTTTTTAAAATAAAATTCTACCTTTTCAACACATGGGTAATCAGGATTTTAAAATCTGATCAATAAAAAAACAAATTACCTCAAACAACCAAATGTGTGAATTTTGATTCAAACAAATTTTACTGACATCAGAAGATACTTCTAATAAAATTTGTAAAATCTGTATATGGTCTGGTATTGTACCATCGAGTGTTCATTTTGTCTGGTGTGAAAATGACACTGTGTTCATGTGAAAAAGAACAATCCATATGGGGTGAAATGACATAATGTCTGGGATTTGCTTTAAAGCACTTCAGCGAAAAACTAAAAATAAAATGGGCAGATGAAGCATACTTTATGGATCAAGATGACTGGTATACAGAAGTTCATAATTCTATTTTTTACGTTTGGGAATGTTTACAAAGTTCAACACGTTATTCTAAGAAAAGAAAAAAAACAGAGACCCTCATGGATTTAACAAGACAAACAAATAACCAAAAAAAAAGGTAAAACTGTTAGTCATACTCGCCAGCTACAATACCAATGTTCAATTTCATTTGTTCTTTAAAATATAGGTTGAAGTCATCAGTGTGGCTATACTTTCGTCTAGAATAATAATATGAATCTTATAAAAGATTGAGGTGCCACCTTTATCAACCTGTTGTAAGACGCAAAATTTTTATTATGTTGGTGAAATGAAAAATATTGTGAAATAACAAATATTCAGTAGATGTCTTTTGAAAAGCAAAGATATATACTGTCACGTTCACAGAGGCACAAATAACACACTGTACACATACGGGGTTATTCAAGGAAAGGAATAAGTGTTGGACTTTGTTTATGCTGTTTCTTTGTCATTTATGAATATTTTAGTTCAAGAGATATGCTTTGGAGTAATTCATTGTCAAATACTCCTTAAGCAGAACTAAATATACATTTCTCATGGTGAGGTGAGTTATCTCTTAAAATCCCTTTCCACAATTAAAATAGATTTTTATAATCTCTCACAAGCAGAGGCAGAAATTACTCCTACCAAACACTCAGAATACACACAGAATGCACCATTAATGTCTGATAAGCTAAACAGTCTTGACCTTTTAAATTAACATATTACAATGCTTTTAATTCTGTTAAAGAGAAACTCTGCTTTGCAGTGCATTTTTCTTGACCTATGCTTAAAGGAAATAATAAAGCGAGTTGCGCAAAGAAGCAGCCTAGCAGTGTAGGAACTCTACAGAGCAAACATGAAAGACAGACGTTGTTGTGGACTAATTAAATCAATATATCTGCGAGATGGCACCACTGCTCGGAGAGGTGAATCAGCCTCCTGTCCTCGTTTTTATTTTCCTTTGTGTTGCTTACATTTCTAAGGACCCTTGATATTGTCTCGCCAAAAAAATGTTTCCCAAGAGATGCCATTAGGATGCTGTGTCACCATGTGACATTTTAAAACCCTGCTAGATGGCTAGATGGGGTGATATGAGAAACAGGTTTTCAATAGCACAGAGAAGCCTTGTTCCCACAAGACCCTTGAGAGTACTGTTTAAGGAGTCCCTCCAAATTTATGTTACTATTTTGGTCACAGGCATATTCTTTCAACTGCAGCAATATGCAATTAAAGTGAAACTTTCATCTAGGTTAACTTGAAAACAATCTTGTTAACAGCAGCTTGTCATGATGATAATTTCCCACAGTCTCCTTGATACTTAAAAAACTGTAATGTCTCAATATGAAGGGTCTTCCTTTAACATGTGGGATGGTTGTTCACAATTAAGAGGAATTCTTATAAATGGCATCATATAACTGATAAAGACATAAATGTGAGGAATCTACTCCCATACAGAATGCAGAGTTCATCTGAAAGAAGGAAACTCATGGTTTTTCTTATTTAATCTTTCCCACTCCTCTTCTCGTACCTTCCAAACATTTAAAAAATTTATAGCTTAATCATAAAAATGAAAGTCAAAATACATAAAACATAAAGTACTAGTACAGAAATTTAGATTAAAATATACTTTTACTATAACCATATTAAATATAATTAAACCATAGATTTATATTATGTGCTTACCATTTATCTTTTAAAAATATAGAAGGCTATAGCACTAGAATTTGCGGGGGGTATTCTTATACATATATATATACATATATATACATTAGAATATATACATACATTTTATCTAATGTATATTATCTAATACACACACATATACACACTGAAAAGCAGTGGAGATCAAAGGAAATATGAATGGTTATGATTTTACTAAAGGTAAAGATACATATAGAGAAAGAGTTGGGAGAGAGGAGGAGAGCGAGAGACAGTAAACTACTACAATTTTAAATAAACCTAAAGGTAAAGGGATTTATGTTTATGGTGAAAGATGAGATACTTACATAATGTAAACAGATAACAGCTTAACCTCGATATTTGACAAACTTCCTTAATCTCCCGCAAATTAGAAAATAGTTCTATAAACTAGCAGACAACCTAAGAGCTGCGGACTGCTGCGTGTTTCCTAGAGTGGCTCAGTTCTCATTACAAAAATTAAATGAGTTCTAAATGAAACTTAACACACAATGCTTTCGTTCCTACCAATAATCAGATGTTAAAATGAAGGTTCTCTGGCAATGATTTTCTTAACTTTTTAAATGACATCAGTATTGACTTGCCATCCAGGGAATGATTTCTCACAAGGGCCAAGTCAATGGCACTGATTTTCTTTTAAAATAAGGCAAACCACCTGTTCTCTGCAGTGAGAGGAAATGGCCTTCTCCCTCCAGCAACTTTGAGAGGAGCTGCCTGACCTCGCTCATTAAGCATCAGCTTGGAGCCTGCAGTCCGAGCTTTATTTCCACGCTTGGGCTCCTCCACTTCCTATTTTGCCTTGATGGCATCTGATTGTATGACACCAGCAGAAGTCTAGACTAGGGGCAGACACAGGAAAATACCTGGACCTATCAGGACAGTACATATCTTGAAGGCAAAGAACACATTTAATTTAAATCAGACTGTGAGGATAAAATGTACATGGATGACGGAATATTGTCGTAAAAGCAAGGAAGGAGGGCATTTTGGTTTGTAAAACGGTAACATTCCCAAAGTCTACGCGGGAAGAAGTCCTCTTCCCCTTCTTCCTCCCGCCCCGTGGCTGTTTTGGTTTAAGGCCACAAGCTTTTTCCATAACAAAAGAGCAGAGCTGGATGATGAAGGCAACTGAAAATCATGGATTTTGGTCTTTAGAACTGTCTGTCACATGTCCTGAATGAAGAAAAGATTGGAGAAAGCAGTTTCTAAACCGACCTCTAAATGAGCATTTATTTTGAAAGATACATTACCATTTTTAAATGGTTCTCAGAAGAAAGACAGCGCGTCTCCACTGGGGCTACTGCAGGTCTCGGCTGCTGTAAATCATGTCTTAAGTTCACCAAGAAGAAACAGTCTCCAGTGAAACAGTCATTCTCTTGTGGATGAAGTGGCTTATTAGCAAAGGGGTTGGCATGACAACACCACTCGTCAACCAGAGCAGCCCAGTTTTCGTGTGGCAGGGGGAGCAGTCTCAGGAGCTTCCTAGTGGAAAGAGGAAAACAATGCTTTACAGGACAAAATGGAACTGTGACGTTCTCTTAACTAAATCAGCATAAAGGATGAAAGAAACTCATCAACCACATTACTTGCAGTGTTATTTTTGCCCCTGATGGCACCAGTAATATATACTCACTATAGACAATTTTGAAAACGCAGGGAGGTATAAAGCAAATAAAAACCATCCTTGGATGGACCTAGAGATTGTCATACCGAGTCAAGTAAGTCAGACTTACTTCACTTATTCCTAAGACAAATATCATATGATATCGCTTATATGTGGAATCTAAAAAAAAAGGGCACAAATGAACTTATTTAGAAAACAGAAATAGATGTACAAAACAAACTTATGGTCATCATGGGGGGGGAGGGATAAATTGGGAGACTGGGATTGACATACACACACTACTATATATAAAACAGATAACTAATAAGGACCTAGTGTATAGCACAGGGAACTCCACTCAATACTCTGTAATGGCCTATATAGGAAAAGATTCTAAAAAAAGGGTGGATATATGTATAACTGATTCACTTTGCTGTACACCTGAAACTAACACAACATTGTAAATCAACTATACTCCAATAAAATTTTTTTTAAAAATCCTTTCTTTACCACCCAAGGACAGGTAGCTATTTTTTTACATGACTGTATTTCTTTGCCAGCCTTTCAAGAGAGACAGCTGTACACAGGCACACAGTCTGGGATAGAGGAAATACACAAACTGTATCTTGCTTTCATTGTTTAGCTATATCATGATAATTAATGACTCCATTCTACTCCATAGGTATGCCAAAACTTTTTAGATCATTCCCTCACTGTTAGATATTTGGGTTTTGAGTATTTCATTATCAACAACCCTGAGATGAACAGTCCTAGAAAATTTGTATACAGATCTGATTATTTCCTTGGGAAAGAAATCTTGTGTTACATTACAAGCACAAACGATGCGCATTTTTTTTAAATTAATTAATTAATTTATTTTTGGCTGCGTTGGTTCTTCATTGGTTCTTTGTTGCTACGCGCAGGTTTCTCTAGTTGCGGCGAGTGGGGGCTACTCTTCGTTGTGGTGCGCGGGCTTCTCACTGCGGTGGCTTCTCTTGTTGCAGAGCACGGGCTCTGGGCGCGTGGCCTTCAGTAGCTGTGGCACGCGGGCTCAGTAGTTGTGGCTCACAGGCTCTAGAGCGCAGGCTCAGTAGTTGTGGCACGTGGGTTTAGTTGCTTCACGGCATGTGGGATCTTCCCGGACCAGGGCTCGAACCCGTGTCCCCTGCACTGGCAGGCAGATTCTTAACCACTGCGCCACCAGGGACGTCCCAATGTGCATATGTTTTAAACTCAATTCCTATATTGACAAACTGCTTTCCAGAAAGGCTATACCAATCCATGATTCTTCCACTTACTTTTTTCAGAATTGAACACTATCATTTTTCCATGTAATTGGTGAAAGTGTTCTCAATACTGCTGTAACTGGCAATTCTTTAATTACTGGTGAGATTGAACTGGCTTTCATATTTATTCGCCACTGTGTTTCTTCTGTGAATTACGATCAATGGCTATTTTCCAGTGAGATGTTAGTATGTTCTTATTAAATTGTACAAGTATATTCTATATTAAGAATATCAGTCCTGGGTGGGATAGGGAGGGTGGGAGGGAGGGAGACGCAAGAGGGAAGAGATATGGGAACATATTTATATGTATAACTGATTCACTTTGTTATAAAGCAGAAACTAACACACCATTGTAAAGCAATTATACTCCAATAAAGATGTTAAAAAAAAAAAATCAGTCCTTTGTCTAAAATCTGTGACAAATATTTTTCCAGTGTTATTGCCTCTAATTTGATTAACATGTCTTAAATTTCAAATCATACAACCCTTTCTTCTGTGATTTCTTTCATTACTATTTTCTATAAACTTTTTATTTTGGTATAATTTTACATTTACAGAAAAGTTACAAAGATAGTACAAATAGTTCTCATATATACTTCACCCAGCTTTCCCTAATGTTAACAATCTTACATAACCAGGGAGGGTTTGTCAAAACTACTGACTTTATCTGGATCCCCCTAGCTTTTCCACTAAACTCCTCTTTTTCTGTTCCAGGATCCAATTCACAACACACTGCATTTAGTCATCATGTTTCCCTCATCTCCTCTGCTCTGTGGCAGTCTTTCCTTGTTTTTCAGGACCTTGAGATTTTTGAAGAGCACTGGTCAGGTATTTTACAGAATATCCCTCACTTGAGTTTGTCTGGTATTTTCTCAAGATTAGACTGAGACTATGGGTTTGGGGGATGTCTACCACTGAGGTGACTTCTCATCACACCAAACCCAGAGAAGACACTGTATCAGTATGACTTATCCCTGGGGATGTCAACCTTGATCACTCGGTTAAGGTGGCATCTGCAAGGTTCCTCCACTAGCAGAGCTCCTATTTCTGCCTTTGCACACTCTATTGTTTGGAAGTGAGTCATTAAATCCAGGCCACACTCAAGGGAAGAGAAATTAAGCTCCACTCTGTCATTATTATTTATGCTTAGAACATCCTTAAAATTAAGTAGCCCCTTATATTTGCTCCCAGTTTTTGTTCTAATGCTTTCATTTTTTTCCTGTAGAAATATAGACACCTGAGACTCTTCCATGGTTTACCTCTATTTTAATCTAAATTGGGAAGATTTAATCTAAATTTACCTCTATATTAATCTCAATTGGTCTAAGGGGTGAAGAAATGTGGGCAGGATGATGAGGACATTTCAAAATAATTTATCCTGAAAAAAAAAAAAAACAGAATACAAACATGCTTCTGGTCTTCCTAACGCCTTTGAATACTGTGAAAGCTTAAAGCACCCTGAATACTTGCTCACTTCTGCTCCAATCGACTGGACCATTTGCCTGCTAAGGATCAACTGTATTTGATCACAGACCTGTTTATGCCACTTATGCATGTTTTTTTAGTTACATAATTTAATCAAACATGTTATTTTAGTTACATAATTTAATCAAACATGTAAACCAAGGAAATATGAGTTGCTATTCCTCTGAAAGCTAAACATTTCAGAGAAGAGGAAAGTCAGTTATTAAAAAACAAAATCACTGGTGGAATGTGGGAGATACAACTATAAAAAAACTGAGGCGAGGGGAAAAGAATAAAAATCTAGAAGAATTCTGCAATCAGACTGCTTCAGTGTCTAACTTCTCGTTCCACTTTAAAGAAACCTAAACTGGAAACTCTGGATAATGAATTTAGGATGGCATAAGTGAAAAAAGCTAAAAGAGTCCACAGCAGCAGACTCACATTCAACAAAAAGATATTAGTTCCATACTAAAATACTAGTAAGTTAATGTACATTTGCATGTTTTAAATGAAAATATTTAAGATGCAAATGTATCGTTTTTAAATGATTCCCACACATGAACCCTTTTTCTTTGATTTCCCCAATCAACTCTGAGTCTCATAAAAGGGCAATTATAGCATGGAAGAGGGTAGACATTTAATTTTAACTCCAGAGGACAGAAGTAGGAACAAGAAAGGCTGATTTTAGTTTAATAGAAGCAAGAACATTCCCTTTTAAATTAGGAAATGCTGCACCATTAGCATCATTCAAATTGCTGAGTCTATGAAGGAGATTAAGAATCGATTCTCTCAACATATACTTTCTAAAAGTCCACTACTAGGAGTCAGGCATTCTGCCGACACAAAATATTAGTACATACAGTCCCTTTGTCAAGGTATTCACATTCTAGTGGGAAATATACATCTATGAACAAATAACAAAACCAGAATATAATAGATGCTCATAACAGAGCAGCAGTTCTAAATTCTTGGGAGTTGAGAGGGGAAAGGGAGGGGATGGCTCAGACCCCTTTGAAAATCCAATGAAAGCGTCAGCCCCTTTCTTCAAACATACATTCCCACCTGCACACAAAATCTGCATATTACTTTAGGGGATTCGTGGACTCGCAAAACCAATCCATGAGTTCAGGGCAATATGTACAAAGTGCTAGGGAAGTAGAGTGCCGCTGGACTTCAGAGAAGAGGTAACATCTGAGCTGACCTTTGAAGGATGAATAGGAGTTCTCCAGGCACTGAAAGGCACTAAGGGCGTCCCAGGTGTAGGAAACAATATGAAGACAGGCACCATATATGTTTAACTTGCCAATGGAGTCCCGGTGTCAGGCACAGTGCCTGACTCATAGTGTAAGCTCTTAAATAAAGGAATGAACTAGCATGCGTGGATAACTATAACATGTGAGGCCCCTGGTTGGGTCTGCAGCATACTCGGATGAAAGGGTTAACAAATACTCTCCTTTGCTTGAGAATCTGACCTTTGGTTTAACCACCTAGACCTGTTACCCTGGAAGCCAGGTAGATGGTAGGCATTGATTATTTTGCTAGGCAGCGCTGACTATGGTAAAAATGATCCTTGATTGGTATATCGCATCTGGACTAGGAGGAAGTTTGAATGAGCTGTAAATATTAGATGAGGATGCCATGCTTTAAACTTCCCTGAATGCAGGTCTTTGTGGGGAACCCTAGAAACTATGCCAAAGAATTATCACAAGAGCTATTGGCTGTGTAGGGCATGAGGCTTCTTCTCAGGGTAGCTCCTGCACCTGCCAGATATGAATCTTGCACTTTGTACCTGGAACCGTGTCACATGGGGAGACGAGAGTCCCCAGAGGGGTATGTGACCTGCCATTTGCTTGGACTGCCGCAGGCCCTCTGCTGAGGGGAACTCCTGCCACCGCCCCAAAGGCGCGAAACGTGGCCTGCGGTAGTGTTGTGAGCCCACACATTTAATTGAACTTAAGAAAACCTCAGGTGGGCACCTCCCATACCTTATTCCATGTAATGCTTACTACAACTTTGTGAGGTGAGAATTTCCATTCCCCTGCTACAGAGAAGGAAAGGGAGGCTCAGAAATGTTAAATAATCTGTACAAGTTCACAGAGTCAGAGCTGATGAAGGAAGGCAGGATCTTAACCCAGGTCTTCCAGACTCCAAACTAACTCTCTCCCTTGGAATCTATTCCCTCTCCTGGTAACACAGAACATCAGTAAAGGGGACAGGGAAGGTGGGATTGTACAGACTACGTGGGGTGTGACACGTCAACCGAAGGGGCGGGAACTTGGTTCTACAGATAGCTGGGGAGCGTCACAGAATTTAAGGTGCGGGAGTGACAGGTCGGATTTGAATTTTTACAAAGATGAGGAGGAAGACAGACAAAGGTGCCTGTTCAGAGTAAGAGTTGGGCCTAAACAGGCTCCTAGATCTTCTCCATCACTAAGATTCTCTGTCCCTTGACATTTTGCACGTAGTGCCAATAAACAGATGCTCAATACAGTGTCAAAGGCAGCAATGTCAAAACCTCATACATGATCAGAAATGAAACTGCACCGAGACTTAGAGAGATCTGGGAGCGTTGATGCACATTCGCACACAATGTGATATTTCAGACTTAACTTGACCCTGCATCACGGTGAATAAAAGCTATACTATATCCCATAGCTATCTATGTAAGACATCGAGCAAGAAAGAGCCTAATTCACAAGTCATTGCAAAGATAAAAGTGTTTTTACAGCAGAAAGAAATTTTCTGATGTTTGGAAAAAACATAAAACCTTTAAGAACAAAAGATGTATTTTAATCACAGCTCTCCTGAAAGTGTATCTATCGAAAACCCTGAAACTTTGATATGATCTATTTCCCAAGAGAACTTTCAAAAGAAAATAGATACCACATTTTTTTCAAGGTAGTTTTACGTAAAAACCTGCTGAAGCTCAGAAAAAGAGTGAAATGATTTCTTGAACATTCTCTCAGCTTAAGATTCTATGATGAACAGCAACACATGCTTTTAATTAATTAAAATGTTTTAGTTATTTTTAACGTATCTTAAGCATAAGCTTTGGGGGCAAAAAACTTAAAATGCACAACTTTATTTTATTTTATTTATTTTTTTAAACTTGGTCAATGAGTATAAACAATTTTTAATCTTTTAGTTCATATTGCCAAATTACCTTCAGAAAAAAAATGATCAATTTAAAGATCCACCACTAACATTGAAGAGTATCCATTTTACTACATTTTAAAATGCACAACTTTAATAAATGTTATTGATTGATGGTGTTTATTTAAAACTTAAACATAGACAAGAAAATGAAATGCCTTCACTTTAAAATCAACCATTAATCAGTGATATTAACAACGGTAATACAGAGATTTCACATTGGATTAGAACCAAGTGGGCAATAAGAATTTTAAGAAAAAATCAAATATCTAAAGCTCAAGATACAGCCACTAGAATATAGATAAGCTGGCATTATTATTTATTCCAAAAGTTTGTACAATGTTACCAATAATTCAGTGTGTGCCTGTCCTCTCTTTTCACCTCTTTGTTCTCTTTCATAGAAAAGTGACTATTCATAGGAGTAGTTATTTTCAGACTACAATAATAGCTGGTCTGTCAAGGGACCAATCAACTAGTTGGATATTCTGACATCTCTTATGTTTCCGTTAAGTTCATTCTGCGTGTTACCTGCTAGAGTTTCAATGCCCTCATAGTTGCTGGGCTGACACCCAGCTCTGCTGGTGCAGGTGGAACCAGGAAGGCCTTTCCAGAGACCTTGGGACACCTCTCAAATGACTGAAAATCAGGCTGATGTTTCAAAGAGTGTTTGACCAACCGATATAATTCAAGTCTGACATGAATTTATTTCTAAAAGACATAACAAATTCCAAACACAACGACCATTTAGCTGTTTCTGAGACTGATCACAATGAACTAAATTTTATTATTATTGTTGCTTGATATTAGGGACTGTTAACAAGAGAATAATCAAAAATTGTATATGTTTGGACAATTTTTACAGAAAAACTCTGCTGAACTGGTAAGAATGCAAATTGGAGAATTTTATTGTAAAGAAACAAGGCATTATTTTCAAACAACCAAACAAATGGCTAGGAACGTGTGATTCTGAATGAAGAAAAAAGACTGCTGTAATTAGCAGATTTCATGCACCCCGGTGCTAGTAAGTATTAAAAGCCATTAATGAGTCTTAATAGGTTAAACAGTCTTCTGCACCTATAATTTGCTTGACAAGAATCTTTTTCATTCAAAAAAAAAAAGTAACAAGCATTAGTCTTGCACTATCCAAATAATCATGATTCACAGAACTCAAGGTGCAACTTTTTGAGGTTCACTGAGCACAGAATTTTCATGCTGGCAGGACTCTTATAGGTCTATCTAACTGAACCTCCGAATTTTGCAGATGAGGAAACTGAGAATCAAAGTGACTTGTTCCCAGATAGAAAGGCTGGCCGGTAAGCAGATCTTAACTCGGCTCCATTGCTTCCAATACAAGAGCTCCTGCTAAGACAAACCACCATATTCTAAGATGCCTTCCTGAAAAGAATGCCGACAATGAGTTGATTACAGCACATACAAGCCTCCTTTGAAATACCTTTGGTTTTACTTTCTACTCAACAAGCACAGATGTCCTTACCACCTGTGTGGCACAGGTAACTGAGGGAGAAATGAGACGACCACTGGGCTTGATGCAAACAGTCAGCATGACATCCTTGTGCAGACACAGGAGGAAGCATGTCTTTCCATCAAACAGAGAGCCACGGGGCCTGCTGCCTAAGAGTGAAATGGAAGCAAAGCCTTCCGTCGCCTACTAAGGATTTCTCTGCATTGCTCAAGAGGCCCCCAGGTGCCAGGCGCACATGTGTGACAGGCAAAGGCGTCCAGGGAAGCCTTGTGAAGTGATCAAGGCCTAAGTCACATCCACTGTGGACCTTCTCGCAAAGAAAAAGGGAGAGAGGGGTTCATTTCCCTGACACACCTAAAAAATACGGAGTCCTGCATCAAAAAGGCTTGAAACACTGTACTAGATAGCCTGCTAGCTTGCCAATAAGGCCGATTATGGAAAAGGGGGTGGAAGGAGGCTGTAAAGCCAACTAAAAGGAGCTTGTCGAGTATTTACTATTATATATGTTACAGCCTTAAACGTAAGAGCGTTTATTCTCTTCACAAGTTAGGAAACTAGGCCGTCTTACATCTACATAAGAAGCAGCAGAGGTGATGTGGACAAGGTTCCCCAGCCTGTGATGGTAAAGCTGGAGTTCACACCCAGGTCCCGTTCTCCCGCTCTGCCTCTCACTCCACGGCCTCCCGATGGTCAGGATTAGGGAGAGCGCATACGGTCTTCCAGTGTCAGCCTCTAAGCCCTCCTAGCTCTCAAGTCCAGAGTCGTAAACAGGACTGACACAAAACAGAAGATGCAGTATCAGCCAATGATGTACGAGCACATCCTTCAGGCCAAGCACACCAGGACAGTCCGTTACTCTAGTAAACTCGCTCCTCTGTGACTTCCAGGTCTCTCACTGTTGTAGAGGCACACGAGTTTCAGAAACTGCGTCTGAGAGTTAAACCAAAGCCAGAAATAGACTGAGAGAAGGAAGACTGTCCTGGTTAAACTCCAGGGTAAGCTGGGATCCTCTGGACCTCCCAGGCTCAAGCGGGCCTACCCCTGACAGCGTGCCCTGCGGCCACCTCAGCCTTAGGGAATCTGAGCGAGGACGTTCTCCCTGCCCTGCAGATCCAGAGTCACCCCGTGGCTTCCCCAAGATAATCACTCAGAAGGTGCTCTGCTCACAAGCCCCCCACTTACACTAGCATAACTTTCCGCGATCTCATCTACCCGGGATGCTGCCAGAAATCAGACAGCAAGCAAGAGAGGCTGATGGAGGGCCCGAAGAAGCACCCTAACGTGTACTCGAGTCAACCCGGCAAGCATTTTTTTTTTTAATTTTATTTATTTATTTATTTTTGGCTGTGTCGGGTCTTCGTTTCTGTGCGAGGGCTTTCTCCAGTTGCGGCGAGCAGGGGCCACTCTTCATCGCGGTGCGCGGGCCTCTCACTGCCGCGGCCTCTCTTGTTGCGGAGCACAGGCTCCAGACGCACAGGCTCAGTAGTTGTGGCTCACGGGCCTAGTTGCTCCGCGGCATGTGGGATCTTCCCAGACCAGGGCTCGAACCCGTGTCCCCTGCATTAGCAGGCAGATTCTCCACCACCGCGCCACCAGGGAAGCCCCGGCAAGAATTTATAGAGAATGCACTCTTCCTCAGGCAGCCAGCCTGCTGCTGGGGGCGGTGATGATGAAGATGGTGATAAGAGCAAGAATTACAGCAGGAGCTATCGCATACTGAATGCTTAGCGGTTACACTCATTCGCTCCTCCCCCGAACCCTATGGGGGTAGCTCTTATTGTTATCTATATCTTTGTAATAATAAAAAAAAAAGAAAAATGAAGGCACAGAGTGGGTAAGTAACTTCCCCAGGGTCACAGCTAGTAACTGGTGGACACAAACACAGACAGTCTGGCTTCCGGGTCTGTACTACCAGCCACTACACAACACTGCACTCTAAATATGAGCGAAGAGTAACATGCGTTATGCGTAGGACTATCCCGCACCCAAAGCCTCCAGTTTAGGCGGGAAGACAGGCGAATAAACCTCCGAGGAGCACAGAAACCAACCCAGGGTTCGGGAGAGGCTCCCGGCAGAGATCTGCTGAATCTAGGTAGGCGCTAACCAGCGGGAGATGGGGAACGGGGGTGCATTCCAGGAGCGGGGTAGCTTTCACTAGGCACTAGGGTGGGGAAACCCATGAAGAGACCGTGGGACTGCAGGCCGATCGCTGGGGCCATGCACAGGACGTGTGTAGGGAAGGAAGCAGGCGGGCGAGGGCGGGCTAGAACACGAGGGTGCAGAGGTAAGCAGAGGCACGCTCACAAAGCACCCGGCGCGGCATGCGGAGGGCTTACGGAACTTATCTTGGAAGATATGGGAGGCCACGGGAGGGTCTGAACGGGGGAAGCCGGCTGCTTTTGGGAACAATCACTGGGCGGTCTAGACGTGATCAGAGGGGGTGAACGCAGAGTCAGGCTGAGCGCGTGAGGAGCAGGCAGCACGAGCTCTTCGGCAAGAGGACAGTGGCATCGACTAAGAGGTGGAGGAAAGTGGAGAAACGCAGAGAAGGAAGTAGCAAAAGTACCCGGTAACTGGCTACCTGCAGGGGGACAGAGAGGAAGCCTAGGCAACAGCACCAGGATTCCACTTTGGGGACACAGGGAGAGAGAGGTCTGGTGTTCATTCCTCCATGGAGACCCGGAACACTGGAGGAGGAGGGGTCTCATGTAAGTCTCCAAGGAAACCCATCCAACAAAGAGCTCTAAATTCTTCCTTTAAATATTGTCAACAGGGACTTCCCTGGCGGTGCAGTGGTTAAGAATCCACCTGCCAATGCAGAGGACACGGGTTCAAGCCCTGGTCTGGGAAGATCCCACATACCACGGAGCAACTAAGCCCGTATGCCACAACTACTGAGCCCGCGTGCCACAACTACTGAGCCTGCGAGCCACAACTACTGAGCCCGTGCACCACAACTACTGATGCTCACACGCCTAGAGCCCGTGCTCCACAACAAGAGAAGCCACCACAATGATAAGCCCGCGCACCGCCAACGAAGAGTAGCCCCCGCTCACCACAACTAGAGAAAGCCGGTGCACAGCAACTAAGACCCAACTCAGCCAAAAACAAAGTTTAAAAAAAATTGTTAACGATAATAAGGGTTTGCTCTGTCTTTCCAGCCTATGAGTGATTAGAAAATTCAGAGAGCAGGGTTTGCGCCCAGGAAACAAAGAGGCTGACAGGAGGAGAGGATGGAAAAATAATTAAAAGAGACAACAGGGGAATACAAAGAATACAGCAAAGGGCCCTTCCCATCTCAATGGGGTAATCACAGCACACCTCGAAGGCAGGTTACAGCATTAACCTAAGCATGGAGAAAAGGTTAATTTGTGCTTTATATGCTGTTTTAATAAGCAGGGAAACAGGAAATGGATTTTAGAAAGGCACTAAGAGAAATAGTTCAAGTACAAAATTGTGCTGCAAAAGCTTCTGTTATTTAGAAAATTCACTTAATGTGGAAAAGTTCATTCACCAGGATGATGGCTAAAACGTGTGACAGATTCTGTGTCTGTTTTCAGAGGAGAGGGGCCTATCTCTACCGGCTATTCCACCAAAATAAGCCTTCCTCCCTCAGAGCCAGCACCCTATTGTTCCCCTTTGTCAGCTGGAGAAAATCTAGCTGCTCCGTGATTGCTAGAGAGTTTGGGGGCTGGTTTGGTTCAAAGTGACATTGAGCTGGCTCTCATTTGAAGGCCACAGACTGCTCCCTTGGCAGTTCCTTCAAAAATTCTGAGAGAAAAAGAGAAAAACCATTGCCAGGCACAGGATGAACCGGTGTTTACTGTGTTCCTTACCTGTTCCTTATGATGATTTCACCGCAGGACTGGCAATAAAACGTGCAACATTCTTGGGCTTGGGAGCTTTGATTAAACACTGAGATCGGTTCTAGAGGAAATCAAGGAAACAGCAAATCTTAGAGGTTTGGGACAAATCCATTAACATACTTAGAGTTTAATAGCCGCAATAAATTACCACCAATAAGCACTGCTTATGATCTACCCAGAAGTACCCATTTAGTTAGTATTATCTGATGGACTCAAGCAGAAGCAAATATTGGGAAGTGTTTTCAAAAACAGATTTTGCTACGTGTTTCAGAGTTAGGTATTGCCCTAAATTATCGGTGTAACATAGATAACTCGTTATTTCTCTCATTCTGGAAATACCAACATTAAGGATGAGAGAAAAGGAGCTATTTCTTTCACATCCAGCTGACTACTCAGAGCGTCCCCGTTCTCAGCTTTCCTCTGCTACGCTTAGGGACAGTTTTTCATCACTGTGACTGCTGGTAAACAGACTTCTTAAATTTAATTCGATTTAGACAAGGTTGATGTCCGCTCTGGCATCTTACCAGTACGTACAAACAAAATCAATCTTGAAATTGGTCTTTATTGGGCAGGTCCCGGGGAATGAAACGGCTCCTAAGAAGAGTTCCATCTTCCAAGAGTGAAACTCAATTTCTGATTAAAGCTGTGGGAGAACATATATTTCCCATAGAATATGAAAGAGCAGTATAAGACAGTATGTTTCCTTAGTTTCCGTTATTTCATTCATGAAGGAAACTTTCATTTCCAAAAAAGCCCTAAATACAAAAAACCAAACCCACAAAAATATTTGTCTATTAAAAAAAGTCTGAAGAAATGAGGTTATATTCATTAGAATCAAGCAATTTGAATTTGGTTTATGTTACTTTATATTTTAAGGTTAAAAAAAAATTGATGTGAGAAAGTTTAAGCCTTAAGAGTTAAAAATTCTTCTGTTTAATTTCTAGGACTGCCCTGTAGCACTAAAGTGAAACAAACAGTATTCTTTAGCTCTGAGCAGATAATAAGTAGACCTGGGTAAGACGTCCAAAATTTTCTTTTCAGAACCAATAAACAAATTTTCAGTGACACACTGCCCTCTGCTGCTCACCCAGGATGATGCAGGCTCAGGTTCAAGTCAGAACCTTCTGATACAGGGGCATCCTGGGAAGCACTGCCTCCTGAGGATGAATCTAATGCTGGTGCTACATCAGATTTTACTGCAGCCAGTTCTGGGTCAAAGGTCACGTCTGACTTATGCATTCAAAACTGTGTAACAATATGTCTACTGTAGTCCTTAAAAGAGCATTCTTATAGTTGAAAAGTCAACTCTGTAAAAACCCTGAAACATAGATTGAATGCTATAAATGTTAAGACTCGCTTCCTACCACAGATTTTGATTCAAGTTTACATCAGTATGCACCTATTTGATATTTATTCATTCGGCAAATATTTATTCACCACCTATTATGTGGAAAGCACTAAAGCAATTAAATACTGAGGAATCTATTTTGCATACCCCTTCATGCACTGCAGAACAGGGCTTTGAATGTTTTTCCTTTTCAGAATGTTGAGTAAAATATGTGTTAAAAATGTAAAGAAATTGGAGACCCATGAATGCCAACAACAGATGCAAACCAACACACAGCAGTCAATTTATTTTGTCCAACAGTTAAAACTAGACAGTAATGTTTGCTGATTTAAATCTTTAAAAATAGTTCAAGTTTTGCTATTTAACTGTTATAGAATATGGGTAGGCAACATACCAATTCTGTCTCTGGAAGGTCTCCGTACCTCCTCATTATAGGACCTAAAATCATGGTCCCAGAAAACTAGCAGAAGATCTGAAAACACTCCACCGTGGCTTTCACGCCTGCCTTTCTCCAGTTTCCTGATGTGACCCAAGATTCCTGCTGTGGGTACTGTTCCTCATCGCTAAAGACAGGTGATGACGTCACAGGAGCCAGACTCCCAAGGCTTCTTCCCTGAAACAACACTTCCCCTGCCCACCATGAGGCACCCTCAGAGCATCTATCTCCCATCTTAACGGCCCCATTCTTCTTTCCATGGTTATTCCAACAGTCATTCTTGGGTTTATCCTATGCCACTTCAGCCCCAGGACATTTCTTTCCTCAAACCAACCCTGCTCAACTCAGACTAGTTATTCACTAATCCAGCACTTGAGCAAAATCATTCTCCAACAAAAAAGGAACGGAACTCCCTCTACTTCTCTTTCGTTTCAAAAGCCAGGACAGAGATTCCAGGGAACACCTGACAACTCCTAAACAGCGCTTCAGTACAATCCTGTCGACCGCCCTTGGGGCTGCATGGAGAAATGCAGATGAAAGGCTTCGCATCCATGAGGCAACAGGGAAATCTCAAGTGCATCTATAAGAACTATAATCCTTCTCTGAGAATGAGTATCACATCCAGCTGTTACAGCCTCCGTTTCCCCTTTTTGCATCATTTTTAATCCTCCGAAGCATATCACTCACATGGCAAAGAGGCGATGAACCAGTGAGGTCATTCGATAAATTATTGCAAGAAACATTTCTACTGCCTTTCTGAATCAATGTGCCAACAGCAAAATATTGGAAGTATCACAGGCATAGCAACAATCAAAGTCAAATGATGCATCAAACTCAATTTCAGAATCTTTATATGTACTGTTCTCTCTAGTTAGAAACGTCCCAGACTTCCCTGGTGGCGCAGCGGTTAAGAATCTGCCTGCCAGTGCAGGGACATGGGTTCGAGCCCTGGTCTGGGAAGATCCCACATCCCATGGAGCAATTAAGCCCAAGAGCCACAATTACTGAGCCCGCGCGCCTAGAGCCCGTGCTCCGCAACAAGAGAAGCCACGACAATGAGAAGCCCATGTACCACAATGAAGGGTAGCCCCTGCTCACTGCAACAAGAGAAAGCCCACAAGCAGCAATGAAGACCCAACGCAGCCAAAAATAAATAAATAAAATTAATTAATTAATTAAATGTCCCTACATGGATGCAATCATTTCCATCATTCAGTTCTCTGGTCAAACGCTGCTTTCTCAGAGTGGCCTTCCCTGACCCTCATCTGTCACTAGTCACGCCCTATCCCATTATTCTGCTTTACTTTGCCCACAGCACTTACCTCTGTATCCAAATAACTTGTGTGTTCATTACCTGTTCCCACTGATTAGAATCTTAAGCCCCATGAGGGCAGAGACCTTCCTAGCTTGCCCACTTCTGTACCCCAGCACCTAGATCAATGAGCTAATATTTGTTGAATGAATGAATTTCTACGTATTGTTTTAATATCAACCAGGTCTTGCGCGATTGCCATCTGATTTCATCTTCCTATCAACTCTGTGAGCCAGGTTTTTTACAATTAAAGAAACAAAGCAGGGAGTATGTGGGAAATCTCCGTACCTTCTGCTCAATTTTGCTGTGAACCTAAAACTGCTCTTAAAAAAAAAAAAAAAAGGGCAGGCTATTAGGAAAACAAAACAAAACACTTAAAAAAACCTCAAAGAAACAAAGCCTCAGAAAGGTTAAGTAACATGTTCAATTGCATGCAGCTAATAACGGGCAGAGCTGGCAAAAAAACATACGTCTTCTGGACCCCCAGCTCATTCCATGCAGCTGATGAGCAGTGATTTTCACCTGGGAAAAGTTCAACCTTTCAAAGGAAAAAAAAAATCACCTTTGATTTATAATGAAAAAGCAAATGCAGAAGCAGGACCGCCAGCACTACTCACTTGTGCAGAATTCCGCCCACGCCTGCAGACGCAGGTGCAGCCCGTCCCCGGCCACGTGCTGCAGCCCGCGGCAGGAGGACGGGACAAGCCTGACCCCTGCTGGCAGCCAGAGCTCCGTGCAGCCGCCAGGGCTTTTCATCTGGAGCGAGGTCGGCGTTATGCAAACATCCATGGGCAGACCTCCTTCGTTTGGATCGCTGGGAATGAAAAATAACACACAAGAAATTATTTCTCATTGATGAAAGCCACATTATGAAAGAAACAAAAACGGCCAAGGAGCTCTCTGTTCCTCTTCAATAAGGGCCCTGAATTTAGTCTCTGTCGTGGAAAAACAGCAGTGAACTGATCGTAAAGGAAACTAATCTATACTAGGTTTAGATGAGGTCAGAGAGTACTTTTCGCTGTCACAGTAACAGGAAAGTTCAGAGACATGTTTTTCATTCCTGCTTCTTCTTCTCTTTTTATGGTAACGATGCATTTTTAAGCATGTACTCTTTCCCACTGCCAATGATCCTGAGTGCCAACTCTCTCCTCTATCCCAGTACTTCCTCCATCTACTCCAGCCCGGACCTCCCCCTGGGCTGCTCCTGGATCTGCTGCACAGCCTGCCACTTCGCTTCCCCACCCCCGGCTCTTCCCTCCCACCAGTCTCCCCGACTTCCGCTTCTGCAAACCAGCACAATGGAATGCTAGTCTGTCATGCACCACGCACTTGTTCATCAAAGTATTTTTGGTCAGAGAATTCAACAAGGCAGCGTAAGACGGTGGCTTATGCACCTTTGCATCCCTTGATCCTAGCATGATTTCGACATTCATTCACTCACTCAGCACACCTTTTTTGAGTTCTACCATGTGCCACGTACTGGAAATACAATGATTAACAAGATATTTCCTCTGCATCCCACACCCCCAAGCAGGGGACAGGCTAGTAAACAGGAATGATCAAGGGAGCATTAAAACTACGTTGCACTTATTCATAATACAGGGGACTAAGGAAGCACGTGCAGGGGGGCAGCAACTATCTTAGGCCAAGCACTAAGTAAATGTTATGTGAATAATGAATGGATGAGTTAGTGACATATTCCTGCTTCTGAGACCAGCATTTCAATGTTTTACTTTACTTACAGTAAATTAGAGTAAAGCATTGGTATTTGATATACAGGATTTCGAAAAGGAAGCCAGGATTACGTAAAACAAAAGGTACAGGAGAAAAAACTTTGTCGATTTTAAGAATAAACAAATAATGAAGAAAACAATCTAGTGATGCATGAATACCAGGCATGAAAGGACTTACTAATCCAGTATACGACAAACACAAATCACTTGGTGCAGGGAACAGAGTAAAACACAGTTGCTGTCTACCAGGCACCAAAAGGACAGAAGGGTATGAAGACATATAGAGATGATACTCCTACGAAGTTGAAATATGCTCAGCATTGCACCAGAGGAGCAAAGCACCTGGACCCCCTCTTAAGTGCTGACAGCAAGAGCAGGCCATCCACTCAGTGTCACTGAAGTGCAGAAGGTGGGCCATTCACTTGAATGTCATCCAAGTAGAGAGGTTATACCGTGTGTTCAGGTGTGAATCTTGGTCAGGCCTCCTATTTTGCCTTAGAAAATTTTAAAACTACTTTCCGGCTAGTTCCTTTTAGAAGTGTGTAGATCTGCACTTAATTGGCAACACAGAATATCAAGAACCTGGTCTTGGGACTTCCCTGGCGGTCCAGTGGTTAGGACTCCACGCTTTCACTGCTGAGGGCGTGGGTTCGATCCCTGGTCAGGGAACTAAGATCCTGCAAGCTGTGCAACGTGGCCAAAAGTGTTTTTTTTTTTTAATTTTTTTGACATGGACCATTTTTAAAGTCTTTATTGAATTTGTTACAATATTGCTTCTGTTTTATGTTTTGGTTTTTTGGCAGCAAGGCATGTGGGATCTTAGCTCCCCAAAGACTAGGGATCAGACCCACACCCCCTGCATTGGAAGGTGAAGTCCTGACCACTGGACCACCAGGGAAGTCCCCTAAAATTAAAAATTAAATTAAATTTTAAAAAAGAAATTATTAAAAAAATAAAACAAACCTGCGTCTTTTCCAGGGAAGACAGACTCAAACTCTTGAGTCAAACGTCTAGTCTTCAGAAATGATGTTTAAGAAATAATAATCCTCTAAAGTAGATGTCAGAAAACTTTTTATATAAAAGGTCAGATGGTAAACATTTCAGGTTTTATAGACCATATATGGTCTCTGAGGCATAGTCTACTTTTTTTTCTTTCTAATGACCCTTTAAAAAATATAAAATCCATTCTTAGCTCATAGACTGTAACAAAACAGGCCGTAGGTTAGATCTGGCCCCTAGGCTGTAGTTTGCCAACCACTGCTCTAAAGATACACAATTTGTTCAGTTTGGTACTTCAGCGATTTTCAAACTAGACTGTGCAGTTGGCACTTGGAAGTGTCTCAAGGGAAACCACTGGGTTCCTAAGTCCCCTGTCTGCCCACCTCTGGCATACCACCCTTTCCTCCCTTCCTCTTCCTGAAAAATGCAGCCCATTACATAGGGCAAAGAAAGATAGGTATCTTCGAAAGGGTGGGAGAACCACTGAAGCCTGGGGTAGATCTGAGAAACCCAGCAGGGTGAGGACAGCACCCACCAGGAGGGCCACCCAGCAAGGATGTCAGGTTCCCAGAGGAGAAAGGAGGAAATGTGAGCAGCAGGTGGGGGGGCAGCTCAGCATGGAGTTTCAGAGCCTGTCTTAGTCTGCTCAGGTGCCTATTAACAGAACACCACACAATGGGTGGCTTAAACAACAGACATTTATTTCTCCTAGTTCTGGAGGCTGGGAAGGTCAAGCTCAAGATGCTAGCAGTTCTTGGGGAGGACCCCCTTCCTGGCTTGCAGATGGCTGCCTTCTCACTGTATCCTCACATGGCAGAGAGAGGAAGCCCTGGCGTCTCTTCCCATAAGGACACTAATCCCATCATAGTGGCTCCACACTCGTGACCTCATTGAAACCTAATTCTCTCCCAGAGGCCCCATCTCCTAATACCACCACATTGGGGTAGAGCTCTAACATATGAATTCTGAGGGAAAAGAAACATTCAGTCCGTAACAGAGCCCAAGCAGCTGAGGAGAGTGTCGACACTGAGCGGAGGGAAGGGAAGTGGCAAAGGAGGCCAGCGGAAGATTAATTGCATAGAGTGGAACTGACCAAGTAAATACATGTCATGAGGATGATGGAATCCAGGATTCTCACTGTGGGAGAACAGCTACAAAGAGGGAAAGGGAGAAAACCAGAATGGATCCTACAGTGGTAGACTAGAATCTAAAATACCTGGGTGAAGTCATGGTTTCCAATGCATATAAATAGATACAGTAACATATATAGGTGTATATGTATGTGTATTATGATATATTTACAAACACACACATATACATGCATACATAAACACAATACATATGTCATACACACACACTCTAGTTCTGTCTGCTAGTCGGTCTGGGAGAAGTGACACTCCAATAGTAATGAGCACACTCTGTGCCCAGATCTTGGTTTCTAAAGGTCATTTTCCACTTAAAAACAAAATGAACTAAAATGAAACAAAACACGGTTCCTTGGAAAAATAACTGCATCCAGGGCTGGGAGAGGAAAAGAATGAGATGAGCCTGAGCCTGGCATATCTTGCTGTGCAACTAAGTAAAGAAGAAATCAAAGAATGTCAAAACAAACAAACAAACAAAAAACCAACAAAAAACAAAAAACACAGAAATCATCTTGAAGGGACTCCCCCTGGCCACATCTGGTTGTAATTTGAGAAAAAAGTAACCCACTGAATGAAACAGAGCTATGGGTCCATACTGATATGAATAAATGAATGACTATACTTCAATTAAAAATAATAATAAATAAATAAATGAATAAAATGAAAGTATGATGAGGAACAGGGCATTTACATAGTCTCAATTAATACTTATTGATAATGAAAACAATTATTAATATCAATTAATACTTATTGATAATGAAAAAAAAGGGCAATTTATGGTGGAGAAGCCTGGCAGATACCACCTTATTTAAGTTCTCAAAGTTAACGTGAACTTTAATGGAACAAATCAAAATCATGTGCCACCTGAGAGGATGCAATGAGAACACAGCATCAATTTTGTGATATTCCTGCCAAAGATGTATAACCTGAACGTAATCTTGAGGAAACATAAGACAAAACCAAATGGAGGAATATTCTACAAAATAATTGGGCTGGAGTCTTCGAAAGTGTCAGGATCATTAAAGTCAAGGAAACTGAGGACCTCTTCCAGATTGAAAAACGAAGGAAACATGAGGATGCGATGCATGATTCTAAGCTGTATCCCTTTGTATGACACGTATTAAGTAGACAACTGGAAACACTTGAATAAGGTCTGAGTATGAGATGGCAGTAACATATTTCCCAGTTTTGAGTGCTGCATGCTGGTTTTGTAGGAGAACGTCCTTATTTGTAGGAAATCCACAGTAACGTATTCAGGAGTGACAGCGACTTACTCTCAAGTTTGAGATTATTCCAAAACAAAGTTTTTGAGACCCTAATTGCCCACACTTTTTATATGTGAGGCTTTTTGTCACTGTTCTCTTTTATTCTTTCAGGTGTCACACCCTGCTCGAAACTATCTAATAACCTCACATCTCAACTCTGAGTCCGAGCTAAGGTCCTTTCAATGGTCTCTAACACCCAGTAATATACTAGAGGCAACTGTTAACATTCCAGGCATTTTGCAAGCCAGTTGACCTCACTTTGGTAGTTTGATATCATCTATGGTGAAAGTACTCCCACCACAGGAATCAATAAGTGCTGCAGATCAGGAAGAATGTTTTTGTCTGTTTGGTTTTCCTGGAGAACAGGTCATTGAACATTTTCCAGTACACCACTGCAAGACCCTTTACTATGTGCTTCACCAGCCCACCCACATCTCTCTGAACTAGGCACCACCTCATACTTTCTGTTCTCTCACAGGGCAACAGTCTTCCACTGGGAATAATACAGTCCCAGATCTCACCCCTTTCAGTTTATTGCTCCACTGTTGCTTTCTTATTCAGAATAAGGGGTTGGAATTTTTTTCCCTACCCCTTTTTGTTTTATTTTCTGCTAGGTACATATCTCTATTCACTATAACATATATAAATATTTGTGTATTTTCTGCCTACCTCTTGCCACCATTAGACTGTAAGCTCAATGAGAGCAAGTATTTTTGTCTTTGCTTTGTTCTTAGTGTTCACAGCCATATAACCAGCACCTAGAATCTGAGTTTTGGGCCCTAGAATAGGAACTCAGTAAACGTCTGTGAATTTAATAAATGAATGGCCAAGGTTTATCCCAGGAATGCTAAGATGGCTTAATATAAATAGATTGTTTCTAATGCAATTCACAGAAGTAAAGACTAAAGGAAAAAATATGACCATCACAATACACACAGAAATCATTAAGGAAAACACAGTATTTTTCATAATGAAAACCCTTAGTAAACTAGGAATAGAAAGGAACTATGGGGCTTCCCGGGTGGCGCAGTGGTTAGGAGTCTGCCTGCCAATGCAGGGGACGTGGGTTCAAGCCCTGGTCCGGGAGGATCCCACATGCCGTGGAGCAACTGGGCCCGTGCGCCACAACTACTGAGGCTGCGCTGTAGAGCCCACGAGCCACAACTACTGAGCCTGCGTGCCACAACTGCTGAAGCTCGCACGCCTAGAGCCCGAGCTCCGCAACAAGAGAAGCCACCGCAATGAGAAGCCCGTGAACCACAGGGAAGAGTAGCCCCTGCTCGCCACAACCAGAGAAAGCTGCACGCAGCGACGAAGACTCAACACAGCCAAAAATAAATAAATAAATTTATTTTTAAAAAAAGAAAGGAACTATGCAGTCTACCAAACAGATTCGCCAAAAGTCAACATCATCACACCTAATGATGAAATGCTAGAAGCAGTTCTTTTAAGATTAGGGAAAGAATAAAAATCATATCATTTACATTAACTGCAAATAAGACTAAAAATTCTAATTAAAATGCAGAGATTGTCAGAATGGATTTTAAAAAACTCCGCCCAGTACATGCTTTTAAAATTTTACACATAAAGACACAGGTTGAGAGTAAAAGGGTAGAAAAAGACGTACCATGCAAACAGTATAGTCAGCTGATTTCTGACAAAGACATTGAGTTATATCAGTGGAAGAAATGACAGCCTTTTAACTAATGGTGATGGAACAACTGGGCATCCTTATAGAAAAGCAATGAACTTTGACCCCTACCTCATGCCAAATACAAAAACTAATTTGACATAATCACAGACCTAAATGTAAAAGCTAAAACTATGTAACTCCTAGAAAATAAACATAGGAAAAAAATCTCACAAGCTGGAGGTAGGCAAAGATTTCTTAAGGACACAAAAACCACTAACCATTAAAGAAAAAAATGCAATAAACTGGATTTCATTATAATTAAGATTTTCTGTTCATCAAAAGACACAATTAAGAAAATGAAAAGTTACAGATTGGGAGAAAATATTCACATACTCACAGGCATAAATGAAAAAGGTCTTGTTTCCAGACTATATAAAAAACTATTTAAATTCAACAATAAGACAAACAACTTGATATTAGAAGACACTTGACAAAGGAACATATATAAATGACCAAAAAGCAAATGAAAAGGTACTCAACATTATTAATCAGGGAAATACAAATTAAAATGACGAGATACTACTTTATACCACCAGAATAGTAAATAGAAGACTGACAACACTAAATGCAGGCGAGAATGTGAAGCCATTGGAATTCATTTTTTTCTGGTTAGAGTGTAAACTGGTACAATCACTTTGGAGAAGTGTTCAATGGTTTCTCAAAAAGTAAAGCCCCCATCTACCCTATGACCCAGCAAAAATACTTACACAAAAATGTATGGAGGCTTTGTGAATTCCCTGGCAGTCCAGTGGTTAGGACCCCACGCTCTCACTGCCAAGGGCCCTGGGCTCAATCCCCAGTGGGGGAACTAAGATCCAGCAAGTCGCACAGTGTGGCCAAAAAAAAAAAAAAAAAAAAATGTATGGCAGCTTAATTCATAACAAGCAAGCTCTAGAAACACACAAAATATCCAGCAATAGATGAATGGATAAATGAATCGTCGTATATTCATACAGTGGAAAACTACTCAGCAGGAAAAAAAAGAATGGTCTATTGATATATGCAATGACATAGATGAAACATGAATCTCGCAAACACTGTTGAAGGAAAGCAACCAGAAACAAACAAGTACATATTGTATGAATCCATTTATACATAGTTCAAGAACTGGCAAGCTAATCCTTGTTGAATGAAATCAGAACAGTGGTTGCTTTTAGGGTTGGGGGAATTGACTGGTGATAAAGCTCAACAGCCAAAGGCCACCAGGGACAAAACAGGAGTCCAGCAAAGTTAGGTTTCTTAACTTGCTGAGAGAAGGGAGAGTTATCCAGGGGAACCACGAAGGGCCCCTTTGAAGAGAGGAAGGAGGGAGGTTGTCTTGTTTCGTTTTGTGTAAGGTGTGGGCTCCGAATAACCTTACAAGGTGAATTTGAGTTGGACGTGCAGCACTTATTTGAACTCATGATTTGAGAAAGGGCGGGGGAGGACGCAGGGGAGAAAGAGAGAAAGAAGAGTAATAAACATCGTCCCCATTTTACAATTGAAAACATTCAAATGAAAGGATTCTACTCTGGTGAAGAAGCTAGGATTGAATCCAGTTCTCAGGCCAAATCCCAAACTGCCACACCAGACATCCGGCTGGTTTCAGGAAAAGAGAAGGCTAAGCATCAGTCTATCGCGGAGTGGCGCTGTGTAATAAAATGTTCAGGATTTTAACGTCTAATTTACTCTGTTTGAAACAGTGGTCACAAGGGAATATTCGAGGTCCCATATACTACCAAACCAAAAAAAGAGAACACTCTTCCTAACAGTTTCTTGTTTGTGTAATGAATAGCAAGTTAGACGCGTGCAGACTTCTCACTGGAACTCCGAATATGAATAAAAGAATGAGCTCCAACAAGAAGTCTGCAACCTTGGTTAGTCGTTCACTGAACACACGTTTACTGAACCAGTGTGTCCGTTCCTTTGCATAGAGAACAGTTTGGGGAGGAAAAAACAACACCGGAGTTTATTTACAAAACAGGAAGCTCTCACATTGGAACAGATTTCTTACAACGAGGATCCCAAAGAGGCAATCAAAACATTTTTTGCACTGTTTTGTTGGAAACGCAGGGCACTGTCAACGGTGTGGTACATTAGGTATCCTCAAACCTTAATGTGCATCTGAATCCCGGGAAACGTGTTAAAATCTAAGTTCTGATTCAGTAGTGCTGATGTGGAGCTAAGACAATGCAGTTCTAAAAAGTTCCCAGGTGATGCTGAGATTGCCAGCTGAGAGGAGACTAGGGGCGCGCGCGGGGGCGAGTAACTCGACTTTGAGTAACCCAGAAGCTCTAAGCAACTGGAAAACAGAAATTCAAAAACCCGTTCTTCCGAAGGAGGCGGAGCCTGCCCGGGCAGCGGAAAAGCGAGCTAGGCTTGCGCGTGGGAGCCCGCACTCCACCGCCCGCCTTACCCCAGGATTAGCAGCGCGCTCTGCAGCCGTTTCCGCACCTCCAGGAACACGCGCGCCTCCGCCGCAGCCGCCGCCATGGCAGGCACCCAGCCAGGGGCTCCGGCGACGCCGGGCAGCAGGGCCGGAAAGACGCTGCACGTGCGGCCCGAGCCGCAGCAGGAGCGGCAGCGGCGGCGGTGTGGGCGGCGCGGGCCTCCGGGACCCAGAGGTCGGCTGCCCGCCAGCCCACAGCGCCACCTGCCGGGAGAAGAGCGCGCCGCCGCGAGGACTCCATCTGGGGGGCGTGGCAGTTTCAAATCCCGGCTTTGGGTCTGAACGCGGAGAAAGATGGGCGGGGGGCGAGCCGAAGTGTCCTCCCAGGGTGCCACCTGATGCATCCGGCTCCCTGGAAATGACCTTCAAAGTCAGACCCCCAGTGCAGTGCTTTGGGTAGCGTGGGTAGGGAGGAGACTGGACGAGAGGGAGATGATGGAGAGGGGTCGTCGGTATAGCCGGGCACTGTCCCCAGGAGGCCAGAGAGCCGAACTCCCCACCCCAAACACACTGTATCTTGGATTTTTTTGTTTTTGTTTTAATGAACTACAGTCGGTTTTTGTTTTTTCTGTGTTTTAATGAACGCTAGTCGGCCGTTTGGTAGCTCTGTCTGAGCCAACAAATGTCCAGGACTGACGTGGCATTGCTTCTGAATTTAGACCCAATCGCTCCAGGATGAAAACGATTGCAAAAATGTGAGAAGTTTTCTGTTATCTATGCAGAAGAGAGTGTGGTTAAATCCAGTATCATGAAGCACAGGATCAAGCATTCCCATGACTTTTGAAAAGAGGAAGATGAGAA